>NC_072009.2:44172500-44797500 GCF_028885655.2 Pongo abelii | reverse complement strand
TAAGCAAGATCGGAGGAATTTTATTGTCATAAGACCTATCTTATAAGCCATGATAAGGGAGGACTTCATGCTGGAAGAGAAAAACACAAATGAGCACATGAAAACATAAGAAAGGATAAAGCTCACTGATAAAAGCACTCAGTAAAATGAAGAACATTTTGATACTGTAATGGAGGTGTGTTAATAACGTGTATCTTTAATGTGAAGGTGAAGAGATAAAATGATTGCAAATGATAATGGCTGCCTTAATTTGACAAGGAACACATATTACAAAATTATATATTTTAAAATTAAATAAATATCTGTATAAGTGTGTGTATATATATCTAATGTATGCATATATATATCTAATATATAATATGAAATATATATTATATATGCTATATAATATATAGGTATATACACATACATTTTTCTTGGTTTAAATGTATTATGTATTATATATTATGTATGTTATATTTAATCCATTATATATTTTGTATATGTTATATATTATAAATGTTATATGTTATACAGTATATATTATATGCAATATTATATATGATATGTTATATATTATATTAACAAATATATACTATATATAACATATATACACATTCATACTACATATTTATTTTATTTATGTATTATATATTATATAAAATATATTATTCATACACATATATTTTATATAATATGGTATATATACACATATATACTATATAAAATATATATATAGTATGCAGGTATATATTATATATATGCACAGATACATACTATACATAATAATTATATGTAGCCAGACACAAATATTATATATAAATATTGTATATATAATATATATACATGCATATATATATGCAATCAATTTCAGTGATGTTATTATCAACTTACAACCACCACATAGTGCCTCAAACATTTTTACATGAACTTCAACTACACAGAAAATATAAATGGTTTAGGAAATACCACTACGGGAAAACATCAAACACACACATGCAAAGTCAAATAAGAGAGAAGGAAAAGAAAAAATAATCAGAGGGCACAGCAAGGCACACTTTACAAAGTGGCACTATTAAGTCTTCATCAAGCAATAATTACCTTCAGTGGAAGCTGATGGTAAAATTACACAGTGACAAGGCCTAAGGAGTCTGAGTAAGTAAAAATATTTTAAGTCTGTTTTGTCAGAGACTAGGAATGCAATTTCTTTTTATTCCTTTGCTTAAAACTATTGACAGAGTTAAACAATCTACAGAATGGGAGACCAATTTGCAAACTATGCATCTGGCCAACTTCTAATATTCAGCATCTATAAAGAACTTAGAAAAGTATACAAAAACTAACAAATGAATGAACAACCTTATTAATAGCTGGGCAAAGGACATAAACATACACTTCTCAAAAGAAGTCATACATGTGGCCCACAAACCTGAAAACAAAGTTTAACATCACAGATCATCAAAGAAATGTCAATGAAAACCACAGTGAGGTACCATTTCACACCGGTCCAAATGGCTATTATTAGAAGTAAAAAAAAAAAAAAAAAGACAGATGCTGGTGAGTTTGCAGGGAAAAAAGAAATGATTTTACACTGTTGGTGGGAGTGTAAACTTCTACAATCTTTGTGAAAGAGAGCCCACAGAGACCTATACCATTCAATTCAGCAGTTCGATTACTGAATATGTCTTGAAAAAAATAACACATGTTCTACTATGAAGGCATTTGCATGTATATGTTCAGTACAGCACTATTCAGAAGGACAAAGACATAGAATCAATCTAAATGGCCATTTAGATGGGCATGATAGCTTGGATAAAGGAAATGTTGTACGTATATGCCTTGGAACACTCTGCAGCCATAAAAAAGAAGCAGATTTTGTCCTTTTTGGGAACATTTTTGGAGCAAAATGTCATTCTACTGGACAAACTAACAGAGGAAAAGAAAAGTGAATACATAATGTTCTCACTTATAACTGGAAGCAAAATAATAAGAAGACCTGGACACATGAAATGGAAGAATGCACACTGGGGTCTGGCAGAGGGTGGAGGATGGAAGGAAAGGGAAAAACAGGAACAGCAACTAATCATTACTTGGCTTACAAACTGTGTGATGAAGTAGTCTGTAATGACAAACCACCACGACACACCATGACCTATGTAACAAACATGCACATCTCACACACTTACCCCTGAACTTAATAAGCATTAAGTGTATTGAGTTAACGTTTATATTAAAAGACTGTATTCAACTCAACTTATATTGCCTCGAGATATTTACTTCACCTATAAAAACAAGAAAGCCTGAAAATAAAGCAGCAGACAAAGCCATTTGTGCAAACATAGACCAAAAAAGCAGGTGTAGCTGTATTTAGAGCAGACAAAATAGAGTTCAGGTGAAAAATGGCAACAGGAGACAAAAAAGGACATCACATAATGAAAAAAAGAGTCAACATATAAAGATAATATGACTATTATACATATATATGCAACGTATATTGAAACTTGTAAATAAATAGAGCGAACATTGTTAGATCTCAAGGTAGAAATAGACCACAATTCAATATTAGTAGAAGAATTCAACACCCCATCATCAGTAAAGCACAAATTAACCAGGGAAATCATCCAACTAAAACTACTCTTCAGCCTAAACAAACCTAGCAGTCATTTACAGAATATTGCATCAATCAGTTGTAGAAGCCCCATATTTTCTCAACTGCATGTGGCATAGTCCTTAAAATAAATTATATTACAACACCAGAAGCCAGTTCTAAGAACATCATAAAATAGATATCATAATAAATGTTTCCTCAACATAATCACAACTACATAGAAACTAAACAAATTAAACAATCAATGAGTCAATAAAACAGTGATATGGAAATATTTTTAATAAACACCTATATCAACAAAAAGGACTATGTCAAATAAACAACCTAACATTATCTCCAAAGTTAGCAGAAGAAATAGATTAGAAGAACAATAAAATAATTTTGTTCTACAGTACAAAATATCAAGAAAATTAAGAATAGGTTTACTGAAAGAAAGGCAAAATTGACACATGTTTAGGAAGGGTAACTAATATGCAAGAATACTCAAACAATAAATGTAAAATAAAAAATTAACCATGGATACCGCTGGAATGCACATAGTCATAGTGACGAAAATTGACAACTGTTGCAATTACCACAATTGTTTTCATGTATAAGCAATTGCACACAAAACACCAATTAGATAACTCAGAAGAAAGAATATGTTTCTCGGAGTATACACTTACTAAAATTGAATAAGAAAAAATGGAAAAGCAAAACAGATCTTGAATAAGAGAAGCTGGAAACCATCATCCTCAGCACTAACACAGGGAGAGAAAAACAGACACCACATGTTCTTGCTCATAAATGGAATATGAAAGATGAGAACTCATGAACACAGGGTGGGGAACAACACACACTGGGGATTGTCAGGGGATGGGGTGAAAGGGAAGGGGAAGCAAGAGCATTAGAACAAATACCTAATGCATGAAGGGTTTAAACCTACATGACAGGTTCGTAGGTGAAACAAACCACCATAGCACATGTGTACCTACGTAACAAACCTGCAGGCTCAGCACATGTATCCCAGAACTTGTAGCAAAATTAAAAAATAATAATAAAATAAAAATACACCCCAAAATAAAAATAAACTAAGATATGTGATTCATAGTTCTTAAATAAATTTTGGAAAAGGCTTTTGGTATACTGCCAGAAATTAAGAAAGTGAAGGGAAAATAATTTCTGATGAGAGGCCACTTTGTGATTTGGAGAATGTAAACCAAAAAATAGTTCACATAGTTGATGAAGTTACAGTAATAAAATACTCTCCCTTCCCAGTAACTTACACGTTAGGAAAGTTAATCAATGTGCACATTTATAAAAGCAAAACAAGCTTTCAATGACTAATAGATTGATTTATATCCTTTCCCATTCTACCAAGAAGGAATATTTATTTTCTAATTGGCAGATCACACTATTCTCATTAAGAGATATAGTCCTGAAAGGGGGCCTCCCCCTCCACACCTGTGGGTATTTCTCATCAGGTGGAGATGAGAGACTCAGAAAAGAAATAAGACACAGAGACAAATTATAGAGAAAGAACAGTGGGCCCAGGAGACTGGAGCTCAACATGTGAGGACCTGCACCGGCGATGGTCCCTGAGTTCCCTCAATATTTATTAACCACTATTTTTACTATCTTGGCAAGGGGAGTGCAGCAGGGCAACAGGCAGATGGTGGGGAGAAAGTCAGCAGGGAAACATGTGAGCAAGGGAATCTGTATCATGAACAAGTTGAAGGAAAGGTACTGTGTCTGGATGTGCCCACAGGCTAGATTTATGCTTCACTTTACACAAACATCTCAGTTTAGCAAAGAGTAATAGAGCAGTATTGCTACTAGCATATACTGCCATCAGCCACAGGGTGGTTTTCTCTTATCTCAGAATAGAACAAATGGTTGGCTTTACATCTAGACATTCCATTCTCAGGGATGAGCAGGAGAAAGAAGCCTTCTTCTTATCTCAACCGCAAAGAGGCCTCCCTCTTTCACAACTTCTCCTCAGCACAGACCCTTCAAAGGTGTTGGGCTGTGGGATGTAAGGTCTTTCCTTTCCCCCAAGGCCATATCTCTGGCTGTCTCAGGGGGGAAACCTTGGAGCAATACCCAGGCTTTCTTGATAGATGTCCCTTCAGCTTTCCGCAGTGCATTGTGTTCCTGGTTAATAGACAATGGAGAATGACAATGACTTTTACCAGGCATACTGCCTGCAAACATATTGTTCACAAGGCACATCCTGCACAGCCCTAAATCCATTAAACCTTGGTTCAATACAGCACATGTTTCTGTGAGCACAGGGTTGGGGCTAAAGTTACAGATTAATAGCATCTCAAAGCAGAACAATTTTTCTTAGTACAGATCAAAATAGTGTTTCTTATGACTTCCTTCTCTACACAGACATTGTGACATCTGACCTCTCTTACTTTTCCCCACATTTCATCTTTTCTTTTTGACAAAACTGCCATCATCTTCCTGGCCCACTCTTGATGGTCACTGTCTCTTTGGAGCTGCTGGGTACACCTTCAGACTAACAACAGACAGAACTGGCACACAGGGATTAATACAAGATTTACAATAGTGGAACTTCTGATGGTTTTAACCCAAGTGACTGGATTAAGATTTGTGAGGCCATCAGTAGTTTCCATGATTGCCTCAGTTCCTGGCACCACATTTAAATCAGCTTTTGATGCCTCAAAAATTTGAAGTGAAAATGAATCTTTTGGATTTGCTTAGGACTCCTTTTAATACATCCCATGATCAGTCCATGGACACAGGGTTCCACACACCCTCTCTTGCTCTCACTAGTAGAATATGATGTTGTCAATTAAAACTTAAATCAACAGAAATACACAGTCTACAATTATCACAGGTTATAGTTTGGGAATCTGGATTAATAACTATTTTTCCTACAACTAGCATATAAGGGGACTTTACATGACTTTCCAAAGGAATTGTTAGACTGGAATTTAGGTCGATAGTATAAGATGGCCTACAGTCACTTGCTGTTATAGTTTGATTTCCAGACCAAATTCTAAAGCAGTGAGAGGCCACAGTAAGTTCTGAGTGTTCAGGACCAATAACAGGACTAACTAATTTTGAATGAGGTGATGAGATTCCCTTTTCACCCCATTCCCAAGGGTAGAGAGACTCTAACCTTTTGTTCTTATTTTTATCTAAACCTTCTGTTAAGTCACTGTTGAAAGCCGGACTCACTTGTGCACTGGGACACGACTGAGTTTGCCCTGTGCAATTGTGGTAGAATTGACCTCAAGGTGCCCAATCTATAATAGTTCCGAATTCATTGTTTTGTAGTATTACCACACTAACAGCCACACATTCTACCCAAACTAAAACTTCCTTGCCTTCTGATCCTTTGGGAATTTCCTTGGGGCAAGTCTTACCCTTAGGCCTAGCTTTTAATGACCTTTGATAAGAAGGGTCCTGCAAATAATTTACCTGTGGCCTGAGTGACATTCCACTTACCATGTGATAAGTAAATCTACTGGTGGCACTGACAGTAGGTACTTCTACCAACCAATTTTGGGTTGCAGGCATTAAGCATCCTGGTGCACTCCCTAGGCAAATAGGAGGATAACGATACCCAACAGAAATATTCATCATCATTCCTTCTTCCTCTGGTTGGGCAGGGCAATGATCATCTGTTTTCCATGCACTATTATTAACATATACTTCAATAGGATTATCCACCCATGGAACTACCCGAATTAAGGGTGGGAAAGGCACATAGTCCCAGTAAGTATAATTAATTGCACCTGCTCCTGCAGACATAGGGAGACTTACCAGTGTTGATACAATCGTCAAAGCTGCAAGCAGTATATTCTCTGTAGTTCGTGTCACCTTTGTGTTATCTAGGCTTTTGTCAGCTAACTGTGTCAGCTTCTTTAACTGTGCCCAAGTCGGCAGCTTCGCTTTCTTGGTGGATGGTAACTTCTCTTCTGATATCCCCATTTTGTTTCTCATGTAAGGGAAGTTTGTTCCATATAGTTTAACTCCTTCCTTCATGTCCTTTAACATTTTTGTGATGAAAGTTTCATATCTAGCAATAGCCACCACAGGTGCTCCTGCTGAAGCCCCTTCCCCAGCCGGTACTGGTTGTAAAATTACCCAGAACTGCCATGCTTCAAGATCTCCCTGTTTTATAGCTTCATCAGTGACCACGTGCTGTGTGCTACTTTGTCCCCTAAGTGGTGCTCCTGGATTAAGTCTCATAGTGGGTGGCTGAGGATACAGCGCCATGCCCTGTGGTGCTGATGGATTACACACCACCGCTGTGGGTTTCTGGTATGATGCCATGCTATTGGGCATGGGACACACCACTTGAGCACTGTGGCCAACCTCTGGAGGCAGCTGATACTGAGGGTCAGCTGGAGGCCACTCTTGATAAGCTACCACCAGTTTGTTTGTTTGTTTTTTTCTACTGGCTGATATTGTGGATATTGTATCTGGATTGGCATTGCCAAGATAGAGACTCCATCCTTTTCTATTTGATATTCTCTCAGGGCTTGTACTTGTTTAACATGCATTTGAGAATGTAATGTTACAGGTATTGGAACAGTGGGAGGAGAAGTTGGCCATCCTGGCTTAGGCTCTGATGACCCCAATAACTCTGGACCTTTCCCCCCAATTTTGATGATTCAGGATATGCTACCTCCTGTAATTGATTGTAGTCAATATTTTGCATTGACTGAGCCATTACAGACTCTGACACATATTTACAATGTGAACTTTCCATTCCTTTCTTGAATTCTGTCCCTGCCTCTTCTTCACAATCCATTAAACAGCTTTCAGAGACCTCAGAAACTGAAATGCTATCTTCTCCTGTTTGAAACAGTTCTCAAGCTGCATTAATAATGCCCCAATCATTCCATACTGTAAGTGGGATGATTTTACATTCCCTATTTGCTTGTTTTAATTCTTTGCCAATTTTATCCCAGTCTTTTAGATATAAACCTCCTTGTTATGGAAACCATGGGCAGAATTGTTCTATTGTTTCAAATAGCATAATTAGATTTTCTGTAAAGGCTCTAACTTTCCCTCTTCTTAAAAAAATTTAGTAAAGCTGAGATAAGAAGCATATTTACTTTCAGTTTGTCTCATTGTTACCTTGGGTTCCTCAGAGCACACGAGCTTACCGCAAGGCTGACCATGGATGTACAGAGGAATCTCTCATCAACTTGTCTCCAATGATCACGATCTATCATACCTTCACCTTAGAGAAAGGAACCCACGTTTGCTGCCAGATGAAGGGGTACCACTCCACACCTGTGGATATTCTTCATCAGGTGGAGATGAGAGACTGAGAAAAGAAATAAGACACAGAGACAAAGTATAGAGAAATAACAGTGGGCCCAGAAGACCAGTGCTCAACATGCGAGGACCCACAATGGTGCTGGTCTCTGAGTTACCTCAGTATTCATTGATCACTATTTTTAGTATCTTGGTGAGGGGAGTGGGGCAGGACAACAGGCAGATGGTGGAGAGGTCAGCAGGGAAACCTGTGAGCAAAGGAATCTGTATCATGAATAAGTTGAAGGAAAGGTACTGGATGTGCACATAGGCTAGATTTATGTTTCACTTTACACAAACACCTCAGTGTAGCAAAGAGTAACAGAGCAGTATTGCTGCCATCATATCTCACTTCCAGCCACAGGGCAGTTTTCTCCTATCTCAGAAGAGAATGAATGGTTTGCTTTACACCTAGACATTCCATTCACAGGGCTGAGCAGGAGACAGAAATCTTCCTTTTATATCAACTGCAAAGAGGCCTCCCTCTTTCACTACTCCTCCTCAGCACAGACCCTTCATGGGTGTTGGGCTGGGGGATGTACGGTCTTTCCTTTCCCATGAGACCATGTATCAGGCTGTCTTGGGGGTGAAACCTTGGACAGTACCTCAGATTTCTTGGCAGAGGTCCCTTCAGCTTTCTGCAGTGCATTGTGTCCCTGGTTAATATACCTGGAGAATGGCAATGATTTTTACCAGGCATAGTGCCTGCAAACATATTGTTCACAAGGCACATCCTGCACAGCCCTAAATCCATTCAACTTTGGTTCTATACAGCACATGTTTCTGTGAGCATAGGGTTTGGGCTAAAGTTACAGATTAACAGTATCTCAAAGCAGAAAAATTTTTCCTTGTATGGGTCAAAATGGAGTTTCTTATGTCTTCCTTTTCTACATAGACACGGTACAATTTGATCTCTTTTTCCTTTCCTCACATAGTCCCAGTTCCCCTTTGTCACTCTGCTGCAGCCATGGTGATCTTGCCACGTTTTCTACCAAGGTAAGCAAGCTTATGCCAGGATTCTTTATATTTTTTCATCCTCCTGAATAATTACAGTCTAATTATCTTATTCTTTCATTTAGATGTTGACAGTCACCCTGTAAGAAAATTATTTCATAATTTTTTATGTACAATCAAAACGTACTTGGTAATATTGAATCCTGCCTATACTATACAGAATTGATAACCTCATTCAAGAGCAAAGCAAAAACTAAAGAAAATAAAGCAAAACCCACACTATAACATAACCGCATAACATTTAGGAATCCAAAATAGTAGATTAACTTATTTTACTTAACATTATTAACAGATAAAGTTATAAATCTTCTGAATAAAAATAAACTCATGTTAAAATACAATTAGTGCTTCATAAATAACAAGGAATTAAAAATTGTCTAGACCCTGGAAAGCAATAATTTTTTATATCAACCAAGAAAACACTTAATCAAGAAAGACAAGTTGAAATTGCTAGGAAACTTTTTTTGGTCTTCCCATTCAACTATCCTGGTACAGATGATGTTTCAAAAGTTAAATTCCACATTCTCAAAGTGAGGCCGGGATTTCTAATATAGGAAGGCATGAAGAATAACTAGTGTGCTAATTTCTAGTGTTTGTTCCACCTTTAGGTGTTACATAGATTATTGATGAAACACACTTATCTCTATTTTGTCTAATGCAGAACTTATTCATGATTAAAAAGGTTAAGAACATGTATCAAACATTTAAGTCCTGGAGCAAAGGATACAGTTGACTTACAAAACAGATAACCTATAAAATAAAGCAAAAGATAAACAGATCTTTATTTCAAAAAAATCTTGACATTTAACCGCATTTAAATAAAATGAAGTATTTAAAAAAATACATAATTGTAACAGAAGATATTTTCAAAAATGTGCAAAACTCTAAGCATTAATTAAGAAACGTAAGAAGAAAGTGAAGGCTAATGCAGAATTTTAAACTATCTCTCTACATATCAAAGGAGAGTGTTAATACAGTCCCAGTTTTAAAAACTGATCATTTTTATATTACATTCTATCAAAACACTGATAGAATTCAAGTTAAACCTTAAATAATGAAGAGATCACCCTGGAGAAATGAAGAATAACTTACTATCAGAGTTAGCATATTATAATATTTTAAATATAGTGTTCTAGATGAAAACACAAAAAATCCCACAGAAGTATGGCTAACGTGAAGTAAAAACACTAACTGAAAGTGTCCTAGACTTCTGAGACAGAAATTTTAACCTGTAATTTTAAGTATGACCAAACAAGAAAATATTTTATAATATTTTTATTAAGAAATGACAGATGAAAGATAACAGAACAACATGGGAATATCAGTGAGACTGGAGTAGGAGTTTTTAAAAAAGTAAAAAAGTTTAAGCAGAAACTCAGTTATATGTAAGAAAACCCAACTCCCCCTGAGAAAGAGAAAGAGAAAAAGCTGTAGTTCTTTAAAAATTAACTGCCTGTTTTTCTGTGGGTAGTGAACTTTATCTCTCCTCCTTTTCAAGGCATAGTGAAAACCCTGTTTCTCTAGCTGTGGAGCTACAAAGTCACCAGACAGATAAATTCAAGTTGTGAAACTTTTTTTTTCTTGAAAAGTAAGAAATGTAATTCATGTCTCAATTAGCTAAATAACTCTTTCTTGCTTGCTTCTGTAATATGCTTTCCCTTGCACAGATCTCCTCCTGCCCCACAAAATGCTTAAAATGTAACTTAACTCTTTGTTCAGGGATCATTCCTTTAGATGTTAGTCCTACTGGTGTGGTGCAACCAAAAAATAAATATCCTCTTCAATGCCATCCATCTGTCTGATTCCTTATTCAATCCCACTACATTTCCAGGGGCTCATCTGTGATTGGAGATGACAGATTTACTGTATCTTTTGCCTGCAGGACTAGAGCCCAGGGGCAGGGGAAGACCCAGCATCCAAGGTGCACCATAAGGGAGCTTATCCTGGCTTGAGACCATCTCTCCCTGCATCTTGGTCATCTGCCTGGCGGTGCAATGGAACCAGGGACAGGGCTGCAGGGTGTTACCAGCACTTCAGGAGACCGTGGTAAGGAGGAAGGTGCCAAGGCAAGAAAGTCCATCCCATAAGAATGAAGGAGAGCATAATCACCTCCTGGGGACCAACCTCTAATCCAACCCAGAGCAGCTGGGGGTGGCAGGAGTGGCCAATTTGGATGTACCTCATGTCCCCAGAAACATAGTGAGAGTGGTTCACTGATCTGGAGACAGAGACTGGGGGTGTGAGGGTATGTGTGAACCTACCCCAATGAGGAGTCCTTGGGCAGGGGAGGTAAGTGAAAGTGTGTGAAAAAGATGGTCTTGGGAGAGGTCATCACAAGGAGTAATGTGGGGAGGCACACATGACTTAGTGTGGGCTGTGTGCTCTGAGGCACATTCCTGGCTAAGCAGCTTCCAAAACTCCTGTAATAGGACACTGCCTTGTGGATTCAAGAGTGAAAGTCAGAGTGAAAGTGCACCACGGGGGAGGAAATAGGAGGCAAAGCATAGAAACCAACTCCTTTGGAATGTGTGATAAACAATTTTTAAAAAGGATTTAGAGGTGATTATGGGATGAAACTCTATGCTGAAAAATTAAGGCCATACTGTGGAATAGATTGTCCTGCTTTCAATGTGGGGTGGCCCTCTGAAGGTAAAATAGACAGGGAATTAAATGGTATTTTGCTTAAGTTAGTCACGAGTTTGAGAACAACCAAGATACCCAGATCAGTTTCCCTATATAGACTATTGGCTCAATGTGGCAGAAACTCACCCCAAGTGTCTACAGCCCTGCCTAGAGGGATATTACAAGGCATTAGTGGCTCAGGCAGCCCAAGCAAAGAAAGAAAGAAAAATCAAAAATGGGAACAAAGAGATGGCTCAATTTATAGCTGCTGCACTAGCAGAAAGTAACCATGGATTTGCTAAAGGGCATGGCCAAGGCAGAGGCCGAAGAAGAGGGCAGACAAGACTGGAAGAGAAAAGCCAGTCTCAGTTGGACAGGAACCAGTGTGCAAGGTGCAGGCAAATGGGCCATTGGAAAGACGAGTGCCCTGAAAACAAAAAGGATGGAGATGATGGTCAATAGTCTAACACCCGAGTGTGGCATTTGGTTGCTTGTCATGATGTTTCAAATGCAGATCCTGATCTGGTCAGCTTAGCAGGGCCCTTTTGAGGATTAAGTCAGACTGGGTTCAATCATTTTAGGTCCCAGGGACCCTATGGTCTCTATGGATGTAGGGGGCCACTTAATGGATTTTTTGGTCAATACTTGTGCTGACTTCTCTGTGGTAACTCACCCAATTAGTGCCCCCCACAAGAACTGTGCTACTATCGTAGGGGATACTGGGACCAAATAAAAGAGACCTATCTGAAAATCCAGATGTGTTATTGGGGGACAAGAAGTGCAGCATGAGTTTCAATATATGCCAAATTGTCCAGTGCCCTTGTTGGGGAAAGACTTACTCCAGAAACTGCAGGCACAAATTTTCTTTACACCTAAAGGAAATATGACCCTTGATACAGGGAAGCCAAAGGCAATGGTATTGACCCAACTGTCTTAGGAACTGAGTAATGGCGGCTCTATGAACAGTGTACCAGGAGGCTGCTGGAGCCAGATACGTAGGGAATGCTTTTCAAAATACGTAGCGAATGCTTTTCAAGATACCAGATGTCTGGGCTGTGGACAACCCCCCTGAACTTTGCTGCAATCAGATTCCCAGTGGCAGTAGGACTTAAAGCTCGTGCTGCCCTGGTACGAATCAGTCAGTACCTCCTACCCAGAGAGGCAATTGAAGGCATAACAAAACATCTAAATCAGCTCTATGATCATGGGATTATAGTGAAATGCAAGTCCTTCTGGAATAATCCTCTGCTTCCCGTGCACAAGCCAAATGGTGAATACAGGCCAGTGCAGGACCTCTGGGATGTAAACAAGGCCACTGTCACTATCTATGCCAAAGTACCCACCCCATGCACAACGTTAGGACAGATTTCTGCTGAGGTTGCATGGTTTACTTATCTGGACTTAAAGGATACTTTCTTTTGGTTGAGGCTTGTTCCCCAAATTTAGCCTATATTTGCCTTCCAGTGGGGGCAATCACAATATACCTGGACAAGGCTGCTGCAAGGGTTTAATAATTCTCCTACGATTTTTGAGGAGGCCTTGGCTACAGATCTTGAGGCTACCAAAGAAAAAGAGAGCCCTTCCTATGGAAAAATGAACAAGAAAAGGCCTTCAAGGATATAAAGGAAGCTCTCATCCAGGCCCCAGCACTAGTGTTGCCAGATGTAAAAAGCCCTTCTTTTGTATGTAGATGAATGAAAGGGAATGGCAGTCAGAGTTTTAACTCAGTTATTAGGATCTTGGCATTGTCCCATAGCATACTTATCCAAAAGACTGGACTTGGTGGCCTTAGGTTGGCCACACTGACTCAGGACGTTGGCAGCTACTGCAATTTTTATAGAAGATGCCAACAAGCTAGGCTTGGTCAGAAATTAATATTTCAGGTGCCACACATTGTAGTCTCCTTAATGGAGCAAGAGGATGTCATTGGCTGCCCAACTCTAGAATGGTAAAGTATCAAGGCTTCTGTATGAAAATCCCCAGATAACGCTAGAGATTGTAAATACCTTGAACCCAGGTACCCTGCTGCCTGTGGAGGAACCCGATCGGAAGGATGGTGGTTGCCTCACTGCTGGCAGAATCTTCCCCACTGTTGCATAAATACAGTGGATGAAGTGTTCTAGAGCCAGGAAGATTTTAGAGATATCCCCTCAGAGAGCCCAGAGGTTGAATACTTCACTGATGGTAGCAGTTCCATAACAGATCGGGTGCGATATGCAAGGTATGCAGTAGTGACCCAACACTTGGTGGTTGAGGCTCAAGCCTTACCTTCTGGGACTTCCACTCAGAAGGCTGAATTAATAGCCTTAACCAGAGCACTATTATAAGCCAAGGGGAAAAAATTAAACATACGTAGTGACTCAAAATATGCTTCTGTAACCCTGTATGCCCATGGGGCAATATACAAAGAGAGAAGACTTTTGACTACTGAAGGAAAAAAATCAAAAATAAAGAGGAAACTTCAATTATTAGAAACCATATGAGCTCCAGAGAAGGTGGCTGTGATTCATTGCAAAGGACACAAATCGGGAACAGCTATGAGGTGCAGGACAACAGAAAGGCAGACGGAGAGGCTAGGCAGGCAGCAATGGGCAAGGTTTTACCTGAAGAAAGGAATCTAGCAATGCATCTGTTTATAGAGCCCCCTTTGCCAGAAGTACCCAATTATTCTTCAAGTGAAAAAGCTGATTTGGTTAGGAAACAGAGAAATTTGTTGAAGGTGGATAGTGGCTGTTCTCTGATGGGAGGCAGGCTGCCCCAGAGACAATAGCCACTAGGTTTGTGAAGCAGATCCATCAATGAACCTACATTGGAAGGACAGCCCTAGATACTTTGATAGGTCAACACTTCTATGTATCACAGCTCTCTGCCATCACCCATGCTGTTTGTGAACAATGTCTATCCTGTGCCCAGAATAATACAAGGACCTACTCAACCCCCGGAAATTCAGGAAATGGGAGCTGTGCCTTGTGAGAACCTGCTTGTAGATTTTGCCAAGTTACCTCGAGCAGAAGGTTACTGGTATATGCTAGTGTTTGTTTCCACCTTCTGGGGGTGGGTTGAGGCTTTCCCCACCAGAACTGAAAAGGCATGAGAGGTGACAAAGGTGCTACTAAAAGACATCATACCAAGGTTTGGGTTGCCTTTAACCCTAGGATTAGACAATGGTCCTGCATTTTTGGCTGAAGTAGCACAACAGCTTAATCAACCTTTAAAGATCAAATGGAAACTGCCCATAGCCTACCAACCACAGATTTCAGGGAAGGTGAAACAGCTAAAATGGACACTCAAAAAGCTACTAAAAAAGTTTTGCCAAGAAACTCCCTTAAGATGGAATCAGGTGTTGCTCATGGTCCTCCTCCAGGTCAGGTGTACACCTGCAAAACAAACAGGGTATTCACCCTATGAAATATTGTTTGGAAGGCCACCTCCAATCATTAATCAAATTAGAGGAGATTTAAAGGGGTTAAGAGAGCTAATCCTCAGAAGACAGATGCAGGCTTTAGGAGTGGCAATGCAGGAGGGGTAAGGCTGGGTAAGGGAAAGTATCCCTATAAATCTATCAGACCCAGTGCATCCACATAAGCCGGGTGGCTCTTTCTGGGTTAAAAGGTGGAATCCAACAACACTGAGGCCCTATGGGATGGGTTCCATATATTGTAATCATGTCAATTCCTACTGCTGTTAAAGTTGCAGGTGTCACACCTTCAATTCACCATAGCTGGCTGAAACCAGTGGCAGCAGTGACTGCTGATGACAACAAGTGGATTAGCCAAGACCCATTATCGCCCCACCTGAATAGTCCTACAGTGAATCCCAACCACTGATAAGAAGTTCAACTGCCCTGCTGTGACCACACCAGAGGCTGGTCAGTCTATGCACGGCTAAAGCTTGAGGATCCCACAAGATCTGTTGTAGTCATATCCCGCAAGATGACTAGTCTACACACAGCCAAAGCCAAGAGGACCATCTTTGGATAAGTAAATGTGGATACAATTTATAAACCTAGTTATAATTCTGTCAATACTGATTGTTCTGTTGTTATGTTATGACTGCAAGTGCTGCAAACCTCTATTCCCAGAGGAAGATTTGCCATGCCCATGTGTAGTGTAAGCATGTTTCTATTACACACACTGATGTTACCATTTCTGCCTATATGAAGAGGGGAGAAATCTCTAGAAAGATGCCCACACGGTGTCTGTACTACCTGGGTAAGGAATACCATAATTAAAACTCTACAGTAACATACCTACTATGAACGTACGGGAACAAAGTTAGGAACATGCACATACAACCGGACAAACTATTCAGTATGTGACCAAGGAAATAATCAGCTATATGCATGTATGTATGTTATGACCCTAAGCGCTTAACCTATGAATTCTGGTTCAAGGTACATATTAAATCAGAGGGATAAAAAGAAGGAGAGCTTATAGACTGAACCATAAATGGTCTCCTTTATGGTCTTATAAAAGACTCTCCTGTAAAGTGCCTATTTTCTTGTAGTTTGTTGCCTGCCATGCTGCGTATGTTCATCATCTTAAAAAACCAGAAGCAGTCTGCAGTGGTGTGACACAAGAAAAGTTAAACAGCAGCAGTCCTAAACATCTGGATGGAGAACCACAAATCAGGTGCCCAGACTGTAACATTCAGTGGTCTATGCTAACACAGCTCCAACCCTTATATTCAGGAGGGACTACTCTGCTAACTCACATGTCAACCAAACCAAATTGTGAGACAAGAACATGCAATCCTTTAAATTTTACTATCTTAAAGCCAGAGCTACCTTTTTGGTCTAAAGGACAGAGAGCACTACTACAAATTCATAGACAAGGAGCAGGCCTTGGAGTTCCACTACTAACTGTCAAAAAGGCTAGAAGGACCCAAATACAGCCAACTCCACAATTCTGGGTCCATGAGTCATTCTGTAAGCCTTTTGATCAGTCAGTGCCTGAGCTTCTCCCAACAACCAAAAACTTGTTTGCTCAACTAGCTGAATACATAGCTGGCAGCTTAGAAATTTCTCATGCTATGTATGTGAAGGAACTAATATGGAGGACCAGTGGCCATGGGAGTAAAAGGAATTAATGGCACAAGATAACTTCACTTCACCTAACCCTGCCAGTAAACCAACAGCCTCAGCCAGTGTTTGGTTGTTACAAACCTCCATAATTGGAAAGTACCATATCACATGATGGGGAAAGGCTTTCACAGAGACAGTAGAAAAAACAACCTGCCTAGGGCAACAACAAAACTCTATAAACACCCAGAACGACTCCTGCTTACCAGATCCAAACCCTTTCTCTTGATTCTCTTCTCTAAGTCACTCTTGGGATCAGCTAGAGGCTCCAAATGCTTTGAAGGCACCCTCTGGCCTATATTGGATCTTGGATCATGGGCATATCGGCAATTTCCAGCTAAATGGACAGGGACTTGTGTGTTAGGAACAATCAAGCCATCCTTCTTTCTAATTCCTCTAAAGCAAGGAGAACTCTTAGCATATCCAGTTCATGATGAAAATAAAAGAAGAACTAGAAGACACATAATCACAGAAATAGACACAAATATCAAAACGGGTGTGGATATTGGAAACTGGAAAGATAATGAATGGACTCCTGAAAGAATCATTGAATATTATGGGCCAGCTACCTGGGTGCAAGACATGTCATGGGGTTACCGCATCCCAATCTATATGCTCAACCGCATATAGGTTGCATAAGGTTGCAAGCGGTTCTTGAAATTATAACCAATGAAATGTCAAGTACACTAGATCTATTAGCAATACAAGCAACACAAATGAGAAATGCTATACATCAAAATAGATTGGCTTAGCCAAAGATGCTAAGATTGGCTTAGCATCTTTCTAGAGATTTCTCCCCTCTTAGTATAGGCAGAAATGTTGACAACATCTTAGCTTTAAGAGGAGTAGTATGTGGAAAATTTAATTTAATGAACTGTTGCCTAGAAATTGATAATAATGACCAAATTGTCATGGAAATCACAGCTAGAATGCACAAATTGGCCCATGTTCTGGTTCAGACTTCATCTGGGTAGTCCCTGGATTCCTTGGTTGGAGGATATTTCTCAAACTTTGGAGAATTCAAAACCCTCATTGGTGGGTTCTTGCCTTTTCTTGGCCTTGGCATCTGCCTCATCCTCCCTTGCATTTTGCTCCTGTTTAGTAGTACTATTGAGTCAACTACAGAGGCAATAGTAACCCAAGACACTGCCACACAGTTGATGGCATAAAGAAAACATCAGCCACTGCCAGTATAAAAAGAAGTTCAGCTCCACCAAGAGGTGGCAAATAGTGGTGCTTTCTATTAACATGTTTGTTATAAGAAGCACCAAAAGGGGGAAATGGAACATGAATTAAAATAAATTAAAGAATGTGTAAGCAGAAACTCAGCTGCATGTAAGGAAAGCCAATTCCCCCTGAGAAAGAGAAAGAGCTTGAGTCCTTTAAAAATTAACGCCTGTTTTTCTGTGGCTAGTAAGCCTAATCTCTCCTCCTTTGCCAGGTATTGTGAAGACCCTGTTTCTCTAGTTGCGCAGCTGCAAGCTCACTAGACAGATAAACTCAAGGCATAAAACATGTTTTTCCTTGAAAAGTAAGAAATGATGTAATGCATGTCTCAATTAATTGAATAACTATCTTTGTTTCTTGCTTCTGTAATATGCTTTCCCTTGCACAGATCTCCCCCTGCCCCACAAAATGCTTAAAAGGTAACCCAACTCTTTCTTCAGGGCTCAGTCCTTTGGATGTTAATCTGACTGGGCTGGTGCACCTAAATAATAAGTATCCTCCTCAACCCCATCAGTCTCTCTGATTCCTTAAAAAATCCCACTACAAGACAAATTTAAAAGTAAAATGTGGAAAATTTAGTGATAAGGAGCACAATGACTTGGATTTTAAAAAAATAGTAAATAACTTTAACAACAGATTGAACAGGTGAAGATTCAGTAAATCTGAAGATATAAAACTTGAAACAGCCCAAAATGAGATGTTTTTTGGGCTGTTTTTTGGGTTTTTTCACCTAAAGAGTATGTACCATTAAATTTACCAATTCATGAAACGTGAGTGCCACATAAGTGCCAAAGAAGAGGCAGAAAAAAATACATAAAAATATGAATGGGCCTAGCATGGTGGCTTACACTTGTAACCCCAGAGGTCAGGAGTTCAAGACCAGCCTGGCCAATATGGTGAAACCCTGTCTCTAATAAAAATACAAAATTAGCTGGCTGTGGTGGTGCTTGCCTGTAATTCCAGCCCCTTGGGAGGCTTTTGTAGTTTTCTGTATTCTACAATTTATAATACCTCAGATTATGTCTGCATACACTGGGTGTCCATTTAAATAGATTTGTAATGGTCTTATGTAATATTTTTCTACTTGAATTGTAATAGTAATAGTTGTGTTTGCCAGTGTGGTAACAATAATGGCAATTTTCTTTAGAGATTTAATTCTTCCTATGGCTTCAAATTACTATCTAATGTCCTTTTGTTTTAACTTGATGGTCTTCCTCCCAGCAACCCTTGTGCAGAATTGTTAGTAACAAATTTCATTAGCTTTTTCTTATCTGGGCATTTTGGCTGGAAGATCATTTTGCAGATACAGATTTCTTGTTTGACAGCTTTTTTCTATTTAAACATTCTCATCCTACTGCTTTCTGACTTCTGTGGTTTGTGCTGAACAGTCATCTGTTAATTTTAAGCAAAACTCCCTTCCAAATAACAAATTATTTTCTATTCCTGTTTTTACAATTCTGCTTTTCTTGGCTCTTCACTGACAATAAAGTTTCTTGACGTGGCTATCTTTGACTATTTTCTGATATTAGATTTTTGCCCTTCTGGAACTTGAACTTGTAGATTCATTTTTTTTTCTCATGTTTGGGGAATTTTCAGCCGTGTGTGTGTGTGTGTTTGTGTGTGTATGTATAAATGTATGTATAAATGTATTTATATACATATGTGTATATGTGTGTGTGTGTGTGTGTGTGTGTGTATATATATATATAGAGAGAGAGAGAGAGAGAGAGAGAGATTAAATACAGCTTAGCCAGGAATGTGCCTTCCCCTGTCACAGCCTACTGCAGCTGCAAACTCATTTTATCAGCTCTATGCAATGTCCTAGGTCTAATTTCCCCCACACTTGCCTCACAGCACACAGCCTACAGTAAGGAATCTATGCCTCCCCATGTCACTCTCTGCATTGCCTTTCCCAAGACCATCTCTTTCACACACTTTCACAACACTACCCTTTCCCAGGACTCCTTATCAGACAAAAAGAGCCTCCCTCATGTACCAGGTGAGCCTATTTAGGCTACCACATTCACACACATACACACACCATTTCTACCCCAGGACACTTACCAGATGAAACAAGCCTGTCTTGTATCCTGGGTAGTTTCGCACCCACCCACACACTCCCCATTTATGTCTCCACATCTACAGAACCCCTTTCACTTTGTTACTGGGGACATGAGGTTCATCCAAACTGGCAGGCCACTTCTGCCATACCCAGTCACACTGGGTTAGATTTGTGCTCAGTCCCCAGGAGGTGATCAAACTTCCCTTCATCCTTACGGGATGAGCTTCCTGTCTTGGGCCCTTCCTCCTTGCTGTGGTTCCTGGCATCATCCTGCAGCCCCGTCCCCTGTTCTGTTGCAATGTCAGGCAGGTCTATGGGACATGGAGAGAGACAGTCTCCATCTGGGTGAAGCTCCAATACAACACATCTTGGATACCAGGTCTCCCACAGCCCTGAGGCTCTAGTCCTGCAGACAAAGGAGACAGTAAAGCATTAGTCTCCAATCCCAGATGAGCCCTCAGAAATGTAGTGGGATTTTTTAAAGAATCGGAGAGACCGATGGCAATGGGGTTGAGGAGTATATTAATTATTTGGGTGCACTGGCCCAATTTGGATTAACATCCAAATAACTGAGCCCTGAACAAAGAGTTAAGTTACCTTTTAAGCATTTTGTGGGACAAGGGGAGGTCTGTGCAGGGGAATCATATTACAGAAGCAAGAAACAAAAACATTTATTCAATTAATTGAGACATGCATTACATCATTTCTTAATTTTCAAGGTAAAACATGTTTTACCACTGGAGTTTATCTGTCTAGTGACTTTGCAGCAGCACAGCTAGAGAAACAGGGTCTTCACAATGCCTGGGAAAGGAGAAGAGGTAAGGCTCACTAGCCACAGTGAAACACGCAGTTAATTAAAAAAAAAAAAAAAACTCCAGCTCAGTTCTCAGTGTGCTCACCGTCCTGCTGGCACTCAAAACTGCCTGCCTCATCATAGCTGGCATGGCTCAGTGTGTGTAGTGGCCAGAGCCCACACTCACTTATTTACCCCAAGCCAATGTTTGCTATGCTTGATCTTGGCAGGTATGAAATCCAGGCTGGTAATGCAAGCTGAGTGCAGCCTACTGGGCAGAGTGGATAGAAAAAGCTTAGCAAGCCCAAGCAAAACTTGGACGAAGACACCACTGGCCACAGATATGTATGTTTGGCAAAATGATTCCCAAAGTATGCCATGACAAAAAAAAAAAAAAATAACTAATTTTCTTTAACTACCTTACTTCATTTGAAACTTAGACTGCTGATAATTCAGTTTCTTATATTTTGGTACATTTCTACCCTTTTCTGGAAATTATTATATTTGGAGACTTTTTAAAAATCAACTTTAAGAGAGTGGTTTTTACATTGAACCATCTCATCTCTTACTTACATAAAGTTCTATGAGAATATATATCTGAAATATATGGCTTTGGGCTTCAGCTTAGCATTACTTTAATAGATTATAGAATTTGCATACAGAACTAGATTTCTGAACACTGGATTTTGACATTTTGTACTCAGATAATTTATTGTTGTGAGAATTATTTGCTGCGCATTGTAGGATGTTGAGCTGCACTTCCGACCTCTCCACTAGTGCCATGGTAACCTCCTTTTCCCATGGCTAAAACATGCAAATATATTTGTATCTTGCAGATGAAAAATACTTTAAAATTTACTCGTCTGGACAGCTCTTATTAAGAAATAAGAAACCATTTGAAAAGAAAGGTTGGCGGAAATTTAACAGAAGTCCTGATTTTTCACCAACTCTTTCCTATCAAAGCTTCTTGCCTCTTTCTATCTCCATCTTATAAGTTGGGCAAATAATAATTTTCTTTTTCTAGAATAGTGTTCAAAACTCAGGTGAAATGGGTATTGAAGAGCTAATACTTGAAGACCAGTTTAGAGTAAGAAAAGAGTTATTGGTCTTTCAAACTCCTGAGGAATTTGTCACATTTATTGTAAAATAGATGCTAATCTCATTTAAGTAAGTTCTAAATTTTGTCACTAAAACTATTGATCATGGCATCATGAATGTTTGTTAGCAAATCTAATTAAACCTTGTATGTGGTGTCTTTGAGAAATCATCTGGAGTTTTTTGTTGATCTATTTTCTCTTAAAAAGTTTTTTGTCTTAGAAAGCTTAACATCATTAATCAGTAGAGAAATGCAAATCAAAATCACAACAAGATACCACCTCAGGCCCATCAGAATGGTGACTATTAAAATGTCAGTAAATAACAGAAGCTGACAAGGCTGTGGGGAAACAGGTAGACTTCTAAACTGTTGGTGGGAAAGTACGTTAGTACAGACACTGTGGAAGACAGTGTGGTAATTTTTCAAGGATCTAGAAATACCATTGACTGAGCAATGCTATTACTGGCTACATACTCTCAAAACACAAATCATTCTATTAGAAAGATACAGGCATGTGTATGTTTACTGCAGTACAATTTACAATACCAAAGGCATAGAATCAACTTAAATGGCCACTTTGCTCGGAGAGCATTATAGGCTAGATAAAGAAAATGTGGTACATGTACACCATGAAATACTTGCAGCTTTAAAAAGCAATTAGATCATGTCTCTTGCAAGGACATAGATAAAGCCAGAACCATCCTCCTCAGCAAAGTAACACAGGAACAGAAAGCCAAACGGTACATTTTCTCACACATGAATCAGAGCTGAATATTGAGAACACATGACACATAAATACAAAACACACACAGTGGGGCCTGCCAGGGAGTGGAGGATGGGAGAGAATCAGGAGAAATAGCTAATGCATGTGGGACTTAATACCTAGGTGATAGAGTGATAGGTGCAGCAAATCAACATGGCAAATATTTACTTACGAAATGAACCTGCATGTCCTCCACATGTACCCTCAAACTTAAAGTAAAAATAAATTTAAAATAACAAAACTAAAAATGAAAAGCCTTTCATCTCTAAAGAGGTTATAGTAACTTTAAAATGTATGAGTCATTGTATTTAACAGGTTTTGTAAAGTAACTGCAAAGCAGAGTTGTGATAAATGGCTACAAAAAGTCAATAAGTAGTAAATCTCAGTTGTTACTTGATTGGATCTCTTTTTTCTTTTCTTTTCTTTTCTATACTTTCTTTTCTATTTTAAAAAATAGAATGTCAGACTGTTTCCCAGGGTGAGGTGTAGTGGTGCGATCTTGGTGCGCTACAATTTTCTGACACCCAGGTATAGGTGATTCTTCTTTCTCAGACACCCAATTAGCTGAGTCTATTGGTGTGCACCTCCACACCAGGCTAATTTTTTGTGTTATTAGCAGAGATGGGGTTTCACCATTTTGGCCAGGCTGGTCTCAAACTCTTGACCTAACATAATCCACCCATCTTAGCCTCCCAAAGTTTGAAATAACAGTCTTGTGCCACCAAACCTGTCCCTAGATTAAAATTCCAAATGATAAAAAAAAAATCTTGCAGATCTTCATTTTTATTTCATATATCATGATGGTATTTTTATTGCCTTATAAGTCAAAAATATATAATTTTAATGCATTTCTCCTATGTGTAATAAATTTATTTCAGTTTATACATGATGAAAAAGTAAATTTATTTATAAGATTTTTGTGTGTAATATTCTCAGCTTTTAAACATTATTTTAAATATCTATTCTGAGACACTGATAACACTTACTGAGTATACTCATTTTTTAAAATTTTGATTTTCTTTTGTAAAAAAATCAACATTGTTTCAAACTATTATGAGATGTTTAACTTTGTCTAATAAATTTTAAACATTATTTTAAGTTTACTTGATATCTATTAGCATGTCTACTTCATTTGAGTAGACACGTTTATCTAACCTATGTATTGTACTAATAATATGTGATGCCTTTTTCCAAGTTATTAAGACTTAATTGATTATATCATCTTTCCTGCATTCAAAATTGACCTGCAATATATAAGAAGTGAAGAACTGTCTGCTGAGCAGGCTGTTTCCATCTGAAGTTTACCTACTACCATCAAATCTGGTTTTGATCTACTTTGTAACATTAGCTATTGGCTGTGTAAGAAATCTCAAACAGAAAGTAGACTGAAATATATTATATAGGCACAGTAAAAACTGCCAGGTGTTTTCATTATAAACCTGTTTTTGTTCATTTACAGTACTTTAGTTTGAAATTCTATTTCATTGTTTAGGAAAAAATTAACTCTTTTTTTGATCAGAGAGCTTAATATTATGTAAAACTCAGGTATATAATTAATGCAATTTTTGTTAGAGGACATTAATGGAAAAAAAAATTAGATGTGTCTTTTAAATGCTCCCCTAGAGTTGATTTTGCTAACTCACCACGGTAAGTTTTATTTAATCATGTGTGAAATAAAGCCAAAATTTTAGAGTAACATGAAGCCAAATGAATTGCTATAAAAAGTGTATATTTAAAATGTACACATTGAAAATATTTTTATAAGCCAAGCATTAAAGTTACTTTTAATTTTAGTGGAATTTTAAGAAAGGTATTGCTTTGAAGATCAGAAAATGGGAAGAGAGCAGGTGAGTGTACTTTATTAAGCTCCAAATGCTCATGTGAGTCTCAGAAAGTGGATAGCTATTTTCAGATCTTACACAGAACTGAAACTCTGAGTGGGAGACAGTGCAAGTAAAATAACAGATTACAACATAAAATTTATTTTATTTCAAAGGAAAAACAAGAGTTAAAAATACAATTAACAACAGCATTCAATATAAATCTTTAACTAGTAATGTGAACTTATCTTTGCTTATGTCTTTTCCTTTGTGAGGACTTTTTCATCACATAGTAGAGGTTTCTAGCTAAACTCACTTCTTAAAAACAATCAGATCTTTATTTTTTATTTTTTCTACAGAATCTATGGAGAGAGAAGACTTTGCCTGCAATTTTTTTTTAGTTAAAGTTAAATCTAGCTACTGTATTTATGTAGTAAAAATTTACATTTCAAATGATATTTTAAAAGTACTTGTTTATTTAATTAACCAATGTTTCATGTTTTTAATACATGCTTTCAAATATAAAAGAGAGTTTGTACTAAAATTATAAATTTTCTATCAATTTTATATTTTCATATTTCTGGCCCAGAGATTATTTTTGCATATTCAATTTTTTTTCACACAAAATAGAACATAGAATATCCAGTATTGTTAACTTTGTTTGATACTAGTAACATACCTGTCAGTACATAAAAGTCTATTTAATTCTTCTATTTTCTTTTTTGCTACATAACTTGCCATTGAATGTCCTATAATTTATATAACCCACCCCTAAGATGCATTAATGTTTAATTTTCTTTCAGTTGGCATGGGTAGAGAGTGATTTATAGTTCTCAAAGTGATTTTAAAAACACCATGTCACTGACTTCATCTCACAATAAAACTGAATTGGTTTTCTGTTCTTCTGTTAGTCTGCCGAGAATGATGGTTTCCAGCTTCATCTATGTCCCTACAAAGGATATGAACTCATCCATTTTTTATGGCTGCATGGTATTCCATGGTGTAATATTTTCTTTATCCAGTCTCTCATTGATGGCATTTGGGTTGGTTCCAAGTCTTTCCTATTGTGAATAGTGCCACAATAAACATATGTGTTTTTATAGTAGAATGTATTCTACACATAGTAGAATGATTTATAATCCTTTGGGTATATACCCGGTAATGAGATTGCTGGGTCAAATGGTAGTGCTGATTCTAGATCCTTGAGGAATCGCCACTGTTTCCACAATGCTTGAATTAATTTACACTCCCACTGACAGTGTAAAAGTGTTCATATTTCTCCACATCCTCTCCAGCATCTGTTGTTTCCTGAATTTTTAATGATCACCATTCTAACTGGTGTGAGAGCGTATCTCCTTGTGGTTTTGCATTTCTCTAATGACTAGTGATGATAAACTTTTTTTCATACATTTGTTGGATTCATAAATGTCTTCTTTTGAGAAGTGTCTATTCATATCCTTAGACTACTGGTTGATGGAGTTGTTTGTTTATTCTTGTAAATTTGTTTAAGTTTTTTGTAGATGCTGGATATTAGCCCCTTGTAAGATGGATAAGATTGCAAAAATTTTCTCCCATTTTGTAGTTTGCCTGTTCACTCTGATGATAGTTTCTTTTTCTGTGCAGTAGATCTTTAGTTCAGTTAGATCCCATTTGACCTCTCTTATTTCCTTGAACGGTGTAGTTCTTCTTGAAGAAGTGCTTGACATCCCTTGTAAGCTGTATTCCTAGGTATTTTATTCTCTTTCTAGCCATTGTGATGGGGAATTCACTCACGATTTGGTTCTCTGTTATTGGTGTATAGGAATGCTGATGATTTTTGCACATTAATTGTGTGTGCTGAGACTGTGGAAGTTGCTTATCAGCTTAAGGAGATTTTGGGCTCAGATGATAGGATTTTCTAAATGTATAATCATGTAATCTGCAAACAGAAAATTTGGCTTCTCCTTTTCCTATTGGAATATGTTTTATTTGTTTCTAATGCCTGATTGCCCTGGTCCGAACTTTCTTTTTTTTTTTTTTTTTTTTTTAGTATTATTATTATTATTATTATTATTATTATTATTATTATCATTATACTTTAGGTTTTATGGTACATGTGTGCAATGTGCAGGTTAGTTACATATGTATACATGTGCCATGCTGGTGCGCTGCACCCACCAACTCGTCATCTAGCATTAGGTATATCTCCCAATGCTATCCCTCCCCCCTCCCCCCACCCCACAACAGTCCCCGAAGTGTGATGTTCCCCTTCCTGTGTCCATGTGTTCTCATTGTTCAATTCCCACCTATGAGTGAGAATATGCGGTGTTTGGTTTTTTGTTCTTGCGATAGTTTACTGAGAATGATGATTTCCAATTTCATCCATGTCCCTACAAAGGACATGAACTCATCCTTTTTTATGGCTGCGTAGTATTCCATGGTGTATATGTGCCACATTTTCTTAATCCAGTCTATCATTGTTGGACATTTGGGTTGGTTCCAAGTCTTTGCTATTGTGAATAATGCGGCAATAAACAGAGAAATGCAAATCAAAACCACAATGAGATACCATCTCACACCAGTTAGAATGGCAATCATTAAAAAGTCAGGAAACAACAGGTGCTGGAGAGGATGTGGAGAAATAGGAACACTTTTACACTGTTGGTGGGACTGTAAACTAGTTCAACCCTTGTGGAAGTCAGTGTGGCGATTCCTCAGGGATCTAGAACTAGAAATTCCATTCAACCCAGCCATCCCATTACTGGGTATATACCCAAAGGACTATAAATCATGCTGCTATAAAGACACATGCACACGTATGTTTATTGCCGAACTTTCAATACTACTTTGAATATGAGTGGTGAGAGGGGCCATCCTTGTCTTGTGCCGGTTGTTAAAGAAAATGCTTCCAGTTTTTGCCCATTCAGTATGATATTGGCTGTGGGTTTGTCATAAATAGCTCTTATTATTTTGAGATACATTCCATCAATACCGAGATTGTTGAGAGTTTTTTAGCATGAAGTGGTGTTGAACTTTATCGAAGTCCTTTTCTGCATCTATTGAGATAATCATGTGATTTTTGTTATTGGTTCTGCTTATGTGATGGATTCCGTTTATTGATTTGCGTATGTTGAACTAGCCTTGTGTACCAGGTATGAAGCAGACTTGATCATGGTGGATAAACTTTTTGATGTGCTGCTGGATTCAATTTGCCCTTATTTTATTGAGGATTTTTTCATTGATGTTCACAGGGGATATTGACCTGAACTTTTCTTTTTGTATGTGTGTCTCTGCCAGGGTTTAGTATAAGGGTGATGCTGGTATCATAAAGTGAGTTAGAAAGGATTTCCTCTATTTTTAATGTTTGTAATAGTTTCAGAAGGAATGGTACCAGCTCCTGTTTGTACCTCTGGTAGAATTCGGTTGTGAAACCATCTTGTCCTGGAATTTTTCTGGTTGGTAGTCTGACTCAATAACAAGTTCTGACTCAATTTCAGAACTTGTTATTGGTCTAGGCAGGAATTCGACTTCTTCCTGGTTTAGACTTGGGAGGGTGTATGTGTCCAGGAATTTATCCATTTCTTCTAGATTTTCTGATTTATTTGCATATGGGGCCTATGTTATTCTCTAATGGTGGTTTGAATTTCTGTAGGATCAGTAGTGATATTCTCTTTATCTTTTTTATTGTGCTATTTGATTCTACCCTCTTTTCTTATTTATTTGTTTGTTTGTTTATTTATTTATATTTTATTTTTTATTTTTTGAGAAGGAGTCTTGCTCTGTTGCCCAGGCTGGAGTGCAGTGGCACAATCTCGGCTCACTGCAAGCTCCGCCTCCCAGTTTCAGGCCATTCTCCTGCCTCAGCCTCCTGAGTAGCTGGGACTACAGGCACCTGCAGCCATGCCCAGCTAATTTTTTGTATTTTTAGCAGAGATGGGTTTCACTGTGTTAACCACGATGGTCTCTATCTCCTGACCTCATGATTCACCCACCTCAGCCTCCCAAAGTGCTGGGATTACAGGTGTGAGCCACCATTCTTCTTTATTGGTTTGGCTAGTGGTCTATCAATTTTGTTGATCTTTTCAGAAAACTAGCTCCTACATTCATTGATTGTTTGAAGGTTTTTTGTGCCTTTATCTGCTTCAGTGTTTGCTCTGATCTTAGTTGTTTCTTGTCTTCTGCTAGCTTTTGAATTTGTTTGCTCTTGGTTCTCTAGCTCTAATAATATGGATGTTATTGTGTTGATTTTAGATGGTTCCTGGTTTCTCTTGCAGGCATTTAGTGCCATAAACTTCTCTCTAAACATTGCTTTAAATGTGTCTCAGAGATTCTGGTACATTGTGTCTTTGTTCTTATTAATTTCAAGGAACTTATTTATTTCTTCCTTAATTTTCTTATTTACCCAATATTCATTCAGGAGCAGCTTGCTCATATTCCATGGAGTTACGCAGCTCTGAGTGAGTTTCTTAATCCTGAGTTCTAGTTTGATTGCACTGTGGTCTGAGAGACTGTTTGTTCTGATTTCCATGCTTTTGCATCCGCTGTGGAGTGTTTTACTTCCAATCATGTGGTCAGTTTTAGAATAAGTGCAAAGAGGTGATGGGAAAAATGTATAGACCATTGATTTGTGGTGGAGAGCTCTGCAGATGTCTCCTAGGTCCCTTTGTTCCAGAACTGAGTTAAAGTCCTGAATAACCTAGCTAATTTTCTGTCTCATTGATCTGTGTAATATTGACAGTGGGGTTTTAAAGTCTCCCACTATTATTGTGTGGAAGTCTAAGTCTCTTTGTATGTCTCTAATAATTTGTTTTATGAATCTGGGTGCTCCTGTATTGGGTGCATATATGTTTATGATAGTTAGCTCTTCTTGTTGCACTGAAACATTATGCAAAGTCCTTCTTTGCCTCTTTTGATCTTTTTTGGTTTAAAGTCTGTTTTATCAGAGACTAGGATTGCCACCCTTCCTTTTCTTTTTGCTTTCCATTTGCTTGGTAAATCTTCCTTCTTCCTTTCATTTTGAGCCTGTGTGTGTCTTTGCATGTGAGATAAGTCTCCTGAATACAGAAGACCAGTGAGTCCTGACTCTGTGCAATTTGCCAGTCTGTGTCTTTTAATTGGGTAAGTTAGCCTGTTTACATTTATGGTTAATAATGTTATGTGTGAACTTGACCCTGTTATTATGATGCCAGTGGGTTATTTTGCCCATTAGTTGAAGCAATTTCTTTATAGTGTCAATGATCTTTACAATTTAGTATTTTGAAGTGGCTGGTTGTTCCTTTCCATGTTTAGTGCTTCCTTCAGGAGCTCTTGTAAGGCAGGCCTGGTGGTGACAAAATCTCTCAGCATTTGCTTATATGTAAATGATTCTATTTCACCTTTGCTTATGAAACTTAGTTTGGCTGGATATCAACTTCTGGGTTGAACATTTTTTCATTAAGAATGTTGAGTATGGGCCCCCATTCTCTTCTGGATTTTAGGGTTTCTGCAAAGAGATCTGTTGTTATTCTGATGGGCTTTCCTTTGTGGGTAACCTCACCTTCTCATTTTTTCCTTCATTTCAACCTTGATGAACCTGAGGATTGTGTGTCTTGGGTTGCTCTTCTCAAGGAATAAGTTTGTGGTGTTCTCTGTTTTTCCTGAACTTGAATGTTGGCCTGTCTTGGTAGGTTGAGGAAGTTCTCCTGGATAATATGCCGAGGAGTGTTTTTCATCTCGATTTCATTTTCCCTGTCACTTTCAGGTACACCAATCAAATGTAGATTTGGTCTTTTCACATAGTTCCATATTTCTTGGAGGCTTTGTTCATTCCTTTTATGCTTTTCTTTTCTAATCTCCACTTCTCACTTTATTTCATTAAGTTTATCTTTAATGTCTGATATATTTTCTCTGCTTGATCAATTCAGCTGTTGATACTTGTTAATGCTTTATGAAGTCCTCATGCTGTGTTTTTCAGTGCCATCAGGTAATTTATCTTCTCTCAACTGGTTGTTCTAGTTAGCAATTCATGTAACCTTTTTTCAAGGTTCTTAGCTTTCTGGCATTGTGTTAGAACATGTTCCTTATCACAGAGGTCTTTGTTATACCCACCTTCTGAAGCCTATTCCTGTCAATATATCAAACTCATTATTCATCCAGTTTCGTTCCCTTGCTGGTGAGAAGTTGTGATCCTTTGGAGGAGAAGAGGAATTCTGAGTCTTTGGAATTTTCAGACTTTTGTGCTTTGGCCCCCACTCCATGAGCTGCACTGACTGTCCCACTTGTCCAAGTGAGATGCACCAGTTACTTCTGTTGGAAATGCAGGAATCATCCACCTTCTGCACTGATCTCCCTGGGATCTGCAGACCAGAGCTGATCCTATTTGGTGATCTTGTCCACTTTAACTCTTAAGGGAAAGAGTTTGAGAAGAATTGATTGAAGTTCTCCTCACATATTTGGTATAATTCAGCTGTGGAATCATCAGATGCAGAGGAATTCTTTAATGAGATACTTGCCAATACTGATTCAACCACTTTGTGTGTGTTTGTATGTGTGTCTGTGTGTGTGTAATCAGAAATGTTAATATTAATGTTTCCATAAGTTTTCAAATGATAAAATTACCTCTTCAATGAGTGATTATTATAATTGAGTGTACATATTACCAAAATAACCTAATATAAAATAAATTATATCAATGCTTACTTAAACATAGTATATCATTACTGGGACTATGTGAGGAAAGAAAAGAAAGATCAGATGGTTACTGTGTCTATGTAGAAAAGGAAAACATAAGAAACTCCATTTTGACCTGTACTAAGAAAAATTGTTCTGCTTTGGGATGTTGTTAATTTGTAAATTTAGCCTCAACCCTGTGCTCACAGAAACATGTGCTATATTAAATCAAGGTTTAATGTATTTAGGGCTGTGCAGGATGTGCCTTGTTAACCATATTTTTTTGGGCAGTATGCCTGGTAAAAGTCATCACCATTCTCCATTCTCTGTTAACCATGGACACAATGCACTGCAGAAAGTGGCAGGGACCCCTGCCCAAGAAAGCCTGGATATTGTCCAAGATTTCCCACCTGAGACAGCCTGAGATATGGCCTCATGGGAGAGGAAAGACCTTACATAATACCCCAGCCCAACATCCATGAAGGGTCTGTGCTGAGGAGTAGTGAAAGAGGGAGGCCTCTTTGCACTTGAGATAAGAGGAAGGCTTCTGTCCCTTGCTCATCCCTGGGAATGGAATGTCTAGGTTTAAGTTGACCACTCATTCTATTCTGAGATAGGAGAAAACCACCCTGTGGCTGGAAGTGAGATATTCTGGCAGTAATCTCTGTTACTCTTTGCTACACTGTGATGTTTGTGTAAACTGAAACATAAATCTAGCCTACGTGCACATCCAGACACAGTATATTTCCTTGAATATATTCATGATAAAGATTCTTTGCTCACATGATTCCCTACTGACCTTCTCCCCACCATCACCCTATTGCCCTTGCACACTCCCCTCATCAAGATACTAAAAATACTGATCAACAAATACTGAGGGAACTCAGAGACCAGTGCCATTGTGGGTCCTTGCATGTTGAGCACCGGTCTCCTGGGCCACTGTTCTTTCTCTATATTTCTCTCTGAGTCTTATTTCTTTTCTCAGTCTCTCATCTCCACTTGATGAAGAATATCCACAGGTGTGGAGGTGCATGCCCCCTTCATCTGGCACCAAACATGTGTTCCTTTCTCTAAGGTGAAGATATGATAGAACGAGATCATTGTGGACAAGTTGATAAGAGATTCCTGAGTACATCCATGGTCAGGCTTTCGGTAAGCTTGTGCACTTGGAGGAACCCAGGGTAAAAATGGGACAAACTGAAAGTAAATATGCCTCTTATCTCAGCTTTATTAAAAAATTTTTTAAGAAGAGGGAGAGTCAGAGCCTCTACAGAAAATCTAATTATGCTATTTGAAACAATAGAAAAATTCTGCCCATTGTTTCCAAAACAAGGAGCTTTATGTCTAAAAGATTGGGAAAAATTGGCAAAGAATTAAAACAGGCAAATAGTGAACATAAAATCATCCCACTTACACTGTGAAATGATTGGGGCTTTATTAATGCAGCTTTAGAACTGGTTCAAATGGAAGATAGCATTTCAGTTTCTGATGTCCCTGAAAGCTGTTTAACAGATTGTAAAGAGAGGCAGGGACAGATTTCAAGAAAGGAATGGAAAGTTCATATTGTAAATATGTGCAGAGTCTGTAATGGCTCAGCCAATGCAAAATGTTGACTACAATCAATTACAGGAGATAGTATACCTGAATTATCAAAATTGTGGAGGAAAAGTCCAGAATTATTGGGGCTATCAGAATCTAAACCATGATGGTTAACTCCTCCTCCTGCAGTTCAGTTACCTGTAATATTACAACCTCAAATGCACATTAGAGAAGTAAAAACCCCAATAGAATATCAAATAGAAAATGATAGAGTCTCTATCTCAGCAATGCCAATCCAGATGCAATATCCACAATATTAGCTGGTAGAAAATAAAACCCAATTGCCACTAAATTATCAATACTGGCTTCTAGCTGAGCTTCAGTATCAGCCACCTCCAGGAGTTCAGTAGAGACCTCAAGTGGTGTCTCCACACCAAATAGCATGACAGCTTACCAGAAACCCACAGCAGTATTGTATAATCCATCAGCATCACAGGGCATGGCGCTGTATCCTCAGCCACCCACTATCAGATTTAATCCACCACCAACACCTAGTGGACAATGTAGCACACTGCACTTGGTCACCTTGATGAAGCTAGAAAATCCGGGGGTCTTGAGGCATGGCAGTTCCTGGTAATTTTACAATCTATACTGACCAGGAAAGGCGCTCCAGCAGGAGCACCTGCGGCGGCTATTGCTGCATGTGAACGCTTCACCATGAAAATGTTAAAAGACATGAAGGAAGGAGTTAAACTACATGGACCCAACTCCCCTTATATGAGAAAGAAAATGGGGATAACTGAAGAATAGGAGAATTTGCCATCCACCAGGAAAGTGGAGCTAGTAATGTGGGCACAATTAAGAATCTGACACAGTTAGCTGAAAAAAGCCTAGAGAACACAAAGGTGACACGAACTCCGGAGAATACGCTGATTGTTGCTGTGATGATTGTACCAACTGTGGTAAGTCTCCCCATGTCTGCAGGAGCAGCTGCAGCTAATAATACTTACTGGGCCTATGTGCCTTTCCAACACTTAACAAAGGCAGTTACATGTGTGGATAATCCTATTGAAGTATAAGTTAATAATAGTGCATGGGAACCTAGACCCACAGATAATTGTTGCCCTGCTTAACCCAAGGAAGAAGGAACAATGATGAATATTTCCATTGAGTATCATTTTTCTCCTATTTGCCTAGGAAGGGCACCAGGATGCTTAACATCTGCAACCCAAAATTGGTTGGTAGAAGCACCTACTGTCAGTGCCACCAGTAGATTTAGTTATCACATAGTAAGTGGAATGTTACTCAGGCAACAGGTAAATTATTTGCAGGACCCTTCTTAACAAAGATCATTAAAAGGTAGGCCTAAGGGGAAGCCTTGACCCAAGGAAATTCCTAAAGGATCAAAAGGCCCAGAAGTTTTAATTTGGGAAGAATGTGTGGTTGATAGTGTGGTGACGTTACAAAACAATGAATTCAGACATATTATAGATTGGGCACCTCGAGGTCAATTCTACTGCAATTCCACAGGACAAATTCAGTTGTGTCCCAGTGCACATGTGAGTCCAGCTGTGAACAGTTACTTAACAGAAGATTTAGATAAAAATAAGTACCAAAGTCTACAGTCTCTACCCATGGGAATAGGGTGAAAAGGGAATCTCATCACCTCCACCAAAGTTATTCCTATTACTGGTCCTGAGCACCTGGAACTTTGGAAGCTTACTGTGGCCTCATACCGCATTAGAATTTGGTCTGGAAATCAAGCTATAAGAACAAGAGATCATAAACTGTTTTATACTATCGACCTAAATTCCAGTCTGACAATTCCTTTGCAAAGTTGTGTAAAGTCCCCTTATATGCTAGTTGTAGGAAAAATAGTTATGAACCCAGATTCCCAAACTATAACCTATGAAAATTGTAGGTGATTTACTTCCACTGATACAACTTTTAATTGGTAGCACCATATTCTACTAGAGAGAGCATGTGGATTCCTGTTCCCATGGACTGATTGTGGGAGTCTTCACCATCCATCCAAGTTTTAACTGACTTATGAAAACAGTTCTGAATAGATCTGAAAGATTCTTTTTTACTTCAAATGTTTGAGGAATCAAAAGTCCATTTAAATTTGGTGTCAGAAATTGAGGCAATCGCAGAAACTGCTGATGGCCACAGAAATCTTAACCCGATCACTTGGGTTAAACCATCAGAAGTTCCACTATTGTAAGTTTTGTATTAATCCTTGTGTGCCTCTTCTGTCTGTTTTTAGTCTGCAGGTGTACCCAGCAGCTCCAAAGAGACAGTGGCCATCGAAAGTGGGCCATGATGATGATGGCTGTTTTGTCAAAAAGAAGAGGGAAATGTGGGGAAAAGTAAGAGAGATCACATTGTTACTATGTCTATGTAGAAAAGGAAGACATAAGAAACCCATTTTTATCTGTATTAAGAAAAATTGTTCTGCTTTGAGATGCTGGTAATCTGTAACTTTAGCCCCAACCTTGTGCTCACAGAAACATGTGCTATATTGAATTAAGGTTTAATGGATTTAGGGCTGTGCAGGATGTGCCTTGTTAATAATATGCTTGCAGGCAGTATGCCTGGTAAAATTCATCACCATTCTGCATTGTCTATTAACCAGGGATACAATGCACGGCAGAAAGCTGCAGGGTCCTCTGCCTAAGAAAACCTGGATATTGTCCAAGGTATCCCCTCACTGGGGCAGCCTGATATATGGCCTCATGGGAAAGGAAAGACCTTACATCCGCCAACCCAACACTCATGAAGACTCTGTGCTGTGGAGGAGTAGTGAAAGAGGGAGGCCTCTTTGCAGTTGAGATAAGAGGAAGGCTTCTGTCTCCTGTTCATCCCTGCGAATGGAAGGTCTAGGTATAAAGCCGACCATTCATTCTATTCTGAAATAGGAGAAAACCACCCTGTGACTGGAGGTGAGATATGCTTGCAGCAATACTCCTCTGTTACTCTTTGCTACACTGAGATATTTGTGTAAAGTGAAACATAAATCTAGCCTACATGCACATGCAGAGTACCTGTCCTTGAACTTATTCATGATACGGATTCCTTTGCTCATGTTTCCCAGCTGACCTTCTCCCCACCATCACTCTGTTGTCCTTCCATACTCCCCTCACCAAGATAGTAAAAATCATGGTCAATAAATACTGAGGGAAGTCACAGACCAGCATCATTGAGGGTCCTTGCATGTTGAGCACTGGCATCCTGGGCCCACTGTTCTTTGTCTATACTTTGTCTCTGTATCTTATTTCTTTTTTCAGTCTGTCATCTCCACCTGACAAGAAATATCCACAGGTGTGGAGGAGCAGGCCCCCTTCAGGACTATATCTCTTAAAGAGTAGAGTGTGATCTGCCAACTGAAAAATAAATATTCCTTTTTGCCAGAATGAGAAAGGATATAAATCAATCTACTAGTCACTGAAAGCTTCTTTTCCTTTTATAGATGTGCACATTGTTTAACTTTGATAACTTGTGTAAGTTGCTGGGATGGGATGGTCTTTTGTTAAGGTAACTTCATCAACTATGTAAACTATTTTTGGGTTTATGTGCTTCAAATCACACAGCGACCTATCATTAAATATTATTTTCTCTTCACTTTCTTAATTTCTGGAATTATACAAAAAGGCTTTTCCAAAATTTATTTAAGGTTTAGTAATAACATAATTTATTTTATTATGGATGTATTTTTCATTTTATTATTATTTTTTAACTTTACTACAAGTTCTGGGATACATACGCTGAGCCTGCAGGTTTGTTACATAGGTATACATGTGCCATGGTGGTTTGTTTCACCTATGACCCTGTCATGCAGATTTTCAACCCTTCATGCATTAGGTATTTGTCCTAATGCTTACTTCACTTTCACCCCATCCCCCAACAATTCCCAGCGTGTGATGTTCCCCTCCCTGTGTTCACGCGTTCTCATCTTTCAAATCCCACTTATGAGCAAGAACATGTGGTGTCTGGTTTTCCCTCCCTGTGTTAGTTTGCTGAGGATGATGGTTTCCAGCTTCTCTTATTCATGATCTGTTTTGTTTTCCATTTTTTATTATTGAATTTTAGTAAGTATACATGAAGGAATGCATTCTTTCTTCTGAGTTATCCAATTGGGTTTTTGTGTGCAATTGCTTATACATGAAAACAACTGTAGTAATTGCAGATGTTGTCAATTTTAGTCACTATGACTATCTGCATTCCTGTGGTTAATTTTTTAGTTTACATTTGGTGTTTGAGCATTCTGTCTTTCATCTTAGTTACCCTTCCTAAACATGTATCGATTTTTTGTTTCTTTTTTTTTTTTTTCTTTTATTATTATTATTATACTTTAGGTTTTATGGTACATGTGCCCAATGTGCAGGTAAGTTACATATGTATACATGTGCCATGCTGGTGCGCTGCACCCACCAACTCGTCATCTAGCATTAGGTATATCTCCCAATGCTATCCCTCCCCCCTCCCCCCAACCCACAACAGTCCCCGAAGTGTGATGTTCCCCTTCCTGTGTCCATGTGTTCTCATTGTTCAATTCCCACCTATGAGTGAGAATATGCGGTGTTTGGTTTTTTGTTCTTGCGATAGTTTACTGAGAATGATGATTTCCAACTTCATCCATGTCCCTACAAAGGATATGAACTCATCATTTTTTATGGCTGCATAGTATTCCATGGTGTATATGTGCCACATTTTCTTAATCCAGTCTATCATTGTTGGACATTTGGGTTGGTTCCAAGTCTTTGCTATTGTGAATAATGCGGCAATAAACATACGTGTGCATGTGACTTTATAGCAGCATGATTTATAGTCCTTTGGGTATATACCCAGTAATGGGATGGCTGGGTCGAATGGAATTTCTAGTTCTAGATCCCTGAGGAATCGCCACACTGACTTCCACAAGGGTTGAACTAGTTTACAGTCCCACCAACAGTGTAAAAGTGTTCCTATTTCTCCACATCCTCTCCAGCACCTGTTGTTTCCTGACTTTTTAATGATTGCCATTCTAACTGGTGTGAGATGGTATCTCATTGTGGTTTTGATTTGCATTTCACGTGACTTCAAACTATACTACAAGGCTACAGTAACCAAAACAGCATGGTACTGGTACCAAAACAGAGATATAGATCAATGGAACAGATCAGAGCCATCAGAAATAATGCCACATATCTACAACCATCTGATCTTTGACAAACCTGAGAAAAACAAGAAATGGGGAAAGGATTCCCTATTTAATAAATGGTGCTGGGTAAACTGGCTAGCCGTATGTAGAAAGCTGAAACTGGATCCCTTCCTTACACCTTATACAAAAATCAATTCAAGATGGATTAAAGACTTAAATGTTAGACCTAAAACCTTAAAAACCCTAGAAGAAAACCTAGGCAATACCATTCAGGACATAGGCATGGGCAAGGACTTCATGTCTAAAACACCAAAAGCAATGGCAACAAAAGCCAAAATTGACAAATGGGATCTAATTAAACTAAAGAGCTTCTGCACAGCAAAGGAAACTACCATCAGAGTGAACAGGCAACCTACAAAATGGGAGAAAATTTTCACAACCTACTCATCTGACAAAGGGCTAATATCCAGAATCTACAATGAACTCCAACAAATTTACAAGAAAAAAACAAACAACCCCATCAAAAAGTGGGCGAAGGACATGAACAGACACTTCTCAAAAGAAGACATTTATGCAGCCAAAAAACACATGAAAAGATTTTTTGTTTCTTTCACTAAAGCTTCTCTTAAATTTCTTGATATTTTATACTGTAGAACAGAATTATTTTATTGTTGTTCTAATCTATTTCTTCTGCTAATTTTGGGGATAATGTTAGGTTGTTTTTTTATATGGTGATTTTTTTGATATACGTGTTTATTTATTGAAAACATTTGCACGTATTACTGTTTTATTGACCCCTTGATTGTTTGTTTAATTTTTATGTAGTCATCATTATGTTAAGGAAGCATATTTATTATGATTTCTATTTTAAGATGTGCTTAGACTTGCCTTCTGGTGTTGGAATAGAATTTATTTTAAGGAATATGCCACATGCAGTTGAGAAAATATGGGGTTTCTACAACTGATTGATGCAATATTCTATAAAGGACTGCTAGATTCATTTGGGCTGAAGAGTAGTTTTACTTGGATGATCTGCCTGGTTAATCTGTGTTTCACTGATGATGGGGTGTTGAATTCTCCTACTGATATTGAATTGTGGTCTATTTCTCCCTTGAGATCTATCGATGTTTGCTCTATTTATTTACATGTCTCAATATATGGTGCATATATATGTATAATTGTCATATTATCTTGACATGTTGACTCTTTTTCACTATATAATGTCCTTCTTTGTCTCCTGTTGCCGTTTTTCACCTGAACTCTATTTTGTCTCCTCTAAATACAGCTACACCTGACTTTTTTGGTCTATGTTTGCACGAATGACTTCTGCTGCTGCTTTAATTTCAGCCTTTTTTGTTTTTATAGGTGAAGTAAATATTCCAAGGCAGTGTAATTTAAGTCTGCATACAGTCTTTTAATACAAATGTGGACTCAATACACTTAAAGTTTATTGAGTTCAGGGGTAAATGTGAGTCATGTGCAGGTTTGTTACATAGTGTGTCATGAGGGTTTGTCATTACAGACTATTTCATCACACAGGTTGTAAGCCTAGTAATGATTAGTTACTGTTTCTGTTTTTCTCTTTCCTTCCATCCTCCACCCTCTGGTAGATGCCAGTGTGCATTCTTCCATTTTATGTGTCCAGGTCTTCTCATTATTTTGCTTCCAGTTATAAGTGAGAACATGATTTATTCACTTTTCTTCTCCTGTGTTAGTTTGCAAAGTATAATGGCCTTTTTCTCCAACCATGTTCCTAAAAAGGACAAGATCTGATTCTTTTTTATGGCTTCAGTGTTCCATGGCATATATGTACCACATTTTCTCTATCTAGGCTATCATGTCAATCTAAATGGCCATTTAGATTGATTCTATGTCTTTGCCCATGTGAATAGTGCTGTACTGAACATACACGTGCAAGTGTCTTTATAATAGAACACTTGCTATCCTTTTCACGATATATTCAGTAATCGAATTGCTGAGTTGAATGGTATTTCTGTGTCTAGGTCTCTGTGAACTCACCACACTCTCTTTCATAAAGGTTGTACTAGTTTACACTCCCACCAACAGTGTAAAATCATTTCTTTTTTTTCCCACAAACTCACCAGCATCTGTCTTTTTTTGACTTTTTAATACAAGACATTTGGATTGCTGTGAAGTGGTACCCCACCTTGGTTTTCATTGACATTTCTTTGATGATCTGTGATGTTGAACTTCGTTTTCAGGTTTGTGGGCCACATGTATGACTTCTTTTGAGAAGTGTACTTCTTTGCCCAGTTATTAATAAGGTTGTTCATTCATTTGTTAGTTTCTGTATACTTTTCTAAGTTCTTTATAGATGCTGAATATTAGAAGTTGGTCGGATGCATAGTTTTCAAAATGGTCTCCCATTCTGTAAGTGGCTTAATTCTGTCAATAGTTTTAAGCAAAGAAATAAAAAGAAGTTGCATTCCTAGTCTCTGACAAAACAGACTTAAAATATTTTTACTTACTCAGCCTCCCTAGGCCTCCTGACTGTGTAGTTTTACTATCACCTTCCACTGTAGGTAATTATTGCTTGATGAAGACTTAATAGGGCCACTTTATAAATTGTGCCTTGTTGTGCTTTCCAATCATTTTTTCTTTTCTTTCTCTCTTATTTAACTTTGCATGTGTGTGTTTCATGGTTTCCTGTAGTGGTATTTGCTGAACATTTTATATTTTCTGTGTAGTCAAAGCTGATGTAAAAATATTTGAGTCACTACGTGGTGGCTGTATGTTGATAATAACATCGTTGAAATTGACTGCCTGAACCAATTCTGAATTTTATGCTCTGGATCAATTCTCAACCATATATATTATATATATATATAAAAAAATAAAATATATATGATATACTTTACATGTTTTATATTTTATATATAAATATATATTATATATTTATATGTATAACATATTATATATAATAATATCATACAAATTATATATAATACAAATTATATACTATCTATATACTACATATAGTATATAGTATATAGATAGTATATAGTATATATAGTATATAGTATATACTATCTATATCTATATATAATATATATACTATCTATATACTATCTATACGCTATATACAATATACTCTATATATACTATATCTATATACTATATATAGTGTATATATAGTATGTATAGTATATATAGTATTTATAGTGTATATATTGTATATATACTATTTATAGTGTATATATAGTATATATACTATATATACTATATAAAGTGCATATATAGTATATATATACTATATAAAGTGCATATATAGTATATATATACTATATATACATATACTATATACTATATACTATATAATACATAATACATAATGTATATATAATACTATATATAGTATTATATATACTATATACTATATACTATATAATACATAATACATAATGTATATATACTATATACTATATAATACATAATACATAATGTATATATATAACACTATATATAGTATTATATATACTATATACTATATACTATATAATACATAATAATGTATATATACTATATACTATATACTATGTAATACATAATACATAATACATAAATAAAGTAAAGAAATATATAGGTATGAATAGTTATACATATATTGTATATGGTGTATATGTGTGAATATAATATATAACATATAATATACAATATTGTATATATTTCTTGTATAAGATATAACATATATAACACATACATAATATAGAATGTATTAAATATAAGATATACATAATATATAATATAATTAAGCAAATAAAATGTATGTGTATACATCTATATATTATATAATATATATTTATTCCACATTTTATATATTTGATATTTTATATATGCATACATACAATATATAATATATATACACAGTTATACAGGTTTATTTTAAAATGTATAATTATGTAATTTTTATTCCTTGTGAAATTAAAGCAGCCATTATTATTTGCAGTCATTCTATGTCTTCAACTTCACATTCAAGATACATGTTATTAACAGACTTCCATTACAGTATCAAAATGTTCTTTATTTTACTAATTTTACCAGTGATCTTTATCCTTTCTTATATGTTCAAGTACTAATTAGTGTTCTACTCTTCCAGCGTGAAGTTGTCTCTTATCATGGCTTATACAATAGGTCTTATGGCAATAAACTTCCTCAGATTTTGTTTATTTGGAAAACTTCGTCTTTCCTTTATTTTGGAAAAAAGTTTTCCTGGGTGCATTACTCTTCTAGGCAGGATTTTTTTCTTATATTATTATTAATATTTAAATGTTATCTCACTCACACATTAATTGCAGTGTCTCTTCTGACAAATCTGCTAGCTGTTGAAGACTGTCATGTAGGTGATTTTATTTTTTGTGATGTGTGTGTGTGTGTGTGTGTGTGTTTCTGCTTTCAGGACTGGCTGTTGTGTTTTTTGTTTTTTAAAAATTTTGAAAGCTTCACTACAAAATATTTTAGTGTCATTTTGTACAAATCAATCTGGTTGAAAAAATCTGACTTTTGTATGCCTAAATATTTACATTTTTATTCCAGTTTGGAAAGCTCTCTGATATCAATTAAAAACTGTTATTTCTACCTTTATATTTTTTTCTTGTTTTGTTAGTCTTGTGATGAGTAACATTATTGTGTTTATGCATTTCATAAATCCCGCAAGCTCTCTTTTTCTTCTTTTATACTACAGTTTTCTCCTGAGACCCTATATTTTGAAATGACTTGTCGTTTACTTCCCAGCATGATTTTTTATGTATGTGTGCCAGATCAAATTTGGCATTGATGCTCTTTTTTATTTTAATATTTGTAAAATATATTTTAGCTTCTGTTTTTTGTGTTTTTTCATCATTATTATGCCAGGGCAGGTCTGGCATCTTTCAGTAGAGGTATCAGTCTGGAGGCATGGTCCCTGAGAGCCTTCTCAGTGCTCTGTGGTATGCCGATGTTGGGGTTGAAGAAAAATTGGTTATCATTTTCCTGTCCTCCAATCAGCCATTTTCTCTCTCTGTACTTTGCTAACAGGTTATTGGAAGGATGACATGACTAGTATAAAACTCCCACTGCTATTCTTTTTAATAATGTCTTTCCTTATTGTGTTACCATCCACTACTGCTATCACCCATCTGGTTTCAGTCTTATGTATGACCATATATTTTCAAGTGTGGATATTTGTTCATATTGATCATTCTATGAGTGGGTGCTGATTGCTGAAGTTTTCTGCTTCCCATTCCTTGTCTTTGCCTCTCCTCAACCTTTGACTTCATGTTGAAATTATACATGGGTTTATCAATTTATAAATCTTGATACTGTTCTTTTCTTACTATGGGTGTAAATTTTCTAGTTCTGTAATATCTGTGCTCCTCAATCTTTTTTTATGAATATAGTTTTCTGACAGAATACAGCCTGACAGCCATTATTATTAGAGAAAGTTATGAAATGCCCAGCTGTGTAAATGTTGCACAATGTGTCCCTTAGTGTGGGTGGAGATTTGGTTACTGAATTAATCTTATATGTAGTGTTATTATAATACACTTGTGACCTTTTAGGCTTTACAAATTCTTCTCTGTTTTTTATGTATATATATACAATTTCAAGTTGTATAAATCTTAAATGCTACTTAATGTGAACTTATTTGTGAGGAGTGCATATGTTGTGCAGTTTTCCTGAAGACTAATGCATATTCTTATTGTCAGCCCAACTATATTGTACATGTATAGAAATTAGTTGGCAGTATACTACCTATGTATTTTTTGTATCTTAAAACTTGCATGTATAAACTTTACCTTTCCCTTTTTTTGTGAGATACAAGCATCTAGGATTTATAAAAATATGTTCTCTTCCATTGTAAGAAAATTTATGTGATCAATCTTGTTCTCATTCTCACCTAGAATTTAATGGAACTAGAGACTTACAAACCTTATTTTTTCCCCATATCATTACATTGTTTTTGCTGCCAATGTGAATGCATATATTATTGAATATAGATATGAGCTGACAATTCACATTAGTACTTTTTTATTCTGGAGTATAAAATGCAAACTCTCAGCTGCAAGATCTGTGCTAATTTTCTTTGCTGGGTGTGAATGCATTGCGGCCTGGTTTGAAAACTCCCAAATTCTCCCTCTTTGACCATGAATATATTTATTCCACTACATTAAAACTGTTTAGAAGTTTAGCTTGTAAGGAAATCCTTTTGAGTAAATATGTTTATACATATTGATGGGTTTTTTGGCTGTATTAATATGGGATGACTTTCAAACATTGGATAAAAATAAATTTTTGAGACGTCACTTTTTTTCTTGTTTGAATATATATATATAAATGCATATATGTACACATATTTGAACATGTATATAAAGAAAAGTAACACCACACACACACAAACACAATCTCCTTTCCTTGACCATGGAAACAATGTGCTCACTATGTCAAACCAGTCTCTTTCTTGGTTGAATATGGGTGTGCATTTCACATAAAAATTTTCCAGCTTATTTAAATTTACATTTAAATGGGGCATGTCTACACTCATCTTTTTTGTTCCTTCTAAAAATTTTTATTTTCTTTTGAATACCAATATCACATGTCCTTGTTTGTTACATGGAATTATTGCATGATAGTGGGTTATGCCGTGTGGATTTCATCACCAGCTAGTAGGCATGGTATCCAACAGGTAGCTTTTTAGCTCACTTCATTTTTTTTATTCTCTACATTTCATTAGTGTCTGCTGCTTCCATTTTTATATGAATGTATTTCAATTCTCATCTTCTGCTTACACATGAAAACATGTGGTATTTTTTCTGTTCCTGTAATAAATATGGCCTCTGCCTGCATTCGTGTTGCTGTAAATGTCATTTCATTCTGTTTTATTGCTGCATGGTATTCCTTTGAGCATAGAAACATTTTTTTTAATCTCATCTACCACTGATGAACTGAATACTAGTTTTCTTTATCCACTCCACCTAGGTTGACTCCATGTTTTTTCAAATTTGTGTAGTGCTGCATTAAAGATTTGAAAGGATGTATGTTTTTGTTGGGATGATGTATTTTTCATTTCTGGACACATACCAATGATAGAATTTCTGTGTGAAATGTTAGCTTCTTTTTAAGTTATTTGAGAAATCTTCAGCCTGCTTTTTTAAGTGGCTGAACTCTTCTGCATTCTCATCACCAATGGAGAAATATTTTTTATTCTCTGCAGCTTCATTCGCACCTGTCTTTTTAAAAATTTTTTGACTCTTAAATAACAGGCATTCCAACTATTGTGAGATAGGATATCATTGTGGTTTTGATTTGCATTCATGAATAAATTAATCATTTGCATTCATGAATAAATTAATCAATATTTTATGATATATTTATTAGCCACTTGCATGTCTTGTTTAGAGAAAGGTCTGTTCATTAATTTCAGTACTTTTAATAGTTATTTGTTTTTTGCTTGTTGATGTGTTAGTTTCCTGTAGATGCTGAATTTTAGGCTCTGTTGGTGCAGCTGGGAAATATCTTCTCTTGTTCTTAGGTTTTCTGTTTGCTCTACACTAATCCTGATGACAATTGGCTCAATTTTGCAATATCTTCCTAAAAAATAGAGCATTCTGTGCTCATTTTGGAAAGATAATGGAGTCTTTAGTGTAACACTCCTGACTTCTCTGTAAATTGATAAAAGCTTATATTTATATCAATATAGGCCTTTTTCTTCTTTATTGGACATAGAGGTGTCCTTGCTTACTATATAAATCCTGTGCTGCACATGCATAGGTAGTACCATAAGCCTTTAGGTTGCATCAATCCTGGTTGTTCAGTTTTATTATGATTATGTTTATTCTTCTTTAACAGGCATGCATAGTGCCAGGTAAATCAAACCTAGCTTTGCTCTAATTTTGATGTAAATCAAAGTTTGTCGATTGTATACAGTTAGGCAGAATATTTCCAATGTCTGCAAGAATATTCACATACCTTGTTTATTTTGCATATAAAGTAACCCATGTGTTTCAGAAACATTGGCCACTTGTTTCTTTATAATACTGTACATCTCTCCTAAAAGAACATTGAAAACTGCTTGAAGAGAAATACACTCTTTTTACCTTTATACCTGCTGTCTTTGACCATCATTGAAAATCAACACAAGCTTACTAGCTGTATGCAAACTGAACTCTTTCTTTCCTTGTCCTAGATTTAGAACTTTCTGATAAGTTCTGGGTTAATCCTACCAGTTCACTAATGTGAGCTTCTTGTTTGTGAATGAACAGACACATATACACACATTTGAATTTTTAAAATTCTTGCATACGAATAAGAAAGCTTAGGAGCTATCTTCTGAATTCTAGTTTTTTTGAACTGAGATGCTAAATTTAAATTTGTATGAACAATGGCCTTTTCTTTCTCTCAGATAGGTGAAAGCTTTTGAGACATTTATCCCTCCCTAACATATATATACGTATATATATATATGTTTTGAGGCAGGGTCCCACTTTGTCACCCAGTATATAAATTCACGTTAATATACAAATCAAAGTAGGTCAGTGTTCCTATATTTTATTTATGTATACAGATATATATGTGTGTACTTATGTATGTGTGCAGTGTAAAGAAGAATACTTACAGCTAACTTCACACACTGTATTCAATGTAGACATGCTAGGCTTTATAAATCACATAGATAAATGCCATATTCTTGAAGGAAAAGTGTGGTGTTTGTACCTACCAGTCATTTTCATTACAAGTAGGAAGACTTTCATAAGGCTAGGGCTTAATAGAACAAAAAAAAATCATATTTAGGAATGGGAATGTACAGTGTCAGAAAACAAAAATGGTACCCACTATGGAAAAAGTATAATCAGCTACAATGAAAAACTGCAAACACAAGCGCAGAATTCCAAAAATAAATCAAAATATCAAAAGCTCATTTATCTTGCTCTTATGGGACAGGGCAAGCTCATTTATGTTCAAGACAGTAGGACACAGGCTTTATGCAGCAAGGATCTTACACACATGGCAACTAAAAAATTCACAGAAGAGCATACAGGTCTGCAGCCAGAGTTCATATATATGTAACAATACTTTTTCAAACAGAGAGTTGTATGTTTACTACAAAAATAAGAGGTCAAAATTTAGTTTTTGCTACATAATTACTGATTACTTGACCTGATATGAGCATGCCCCATGCCTGTGTAAACTCTGGCTTCCACTTGTCATTAAGGTAGGTAAACTGTAACTTTCAAAGCTCAGACCTTCCTTGTATATGAGCGACATTGTTCAAAACAACCCAAACATTCTTAACTTTCTAAAAAACAATAACAAAAACAACAAAAAAATGATCTCCAGGTTTATGCTTGAGAGCTTTTAACCTAAAAATAAAAGTTAGTTGAGGTAATATGTCAGCAGAAGTTCTTATTTATATCCCTGCTCTCCTGTTTTATAATTTGTTGACCAAGTGGGTGAAGGATATGAACAGACACTTCTCAAAAGAAGACATTTATGCAGCCAAAAGACACATGAAAAAATGCTCATCATCACTGGCCATCAGAGAAATGCAAATCAAAACCATAATGAGATACCATCTCATACCAGTTAGAATGGCAATCATTAAAAAGTCAGGAAACAACAGGTGCTGGAGAGGATGTGGAGAAATAGGAACACTTTTACACTGTTGGTGGGACTGTAAACTAGTTCAACCATTGTGGAAGTCAGTTTGGCGATTCCTCAGGGATCTAGAACTAGAAATACCATTTGACCCAGCAATCTCATTACTGGGTATATACCCAAAGGATTATAAATCATGCTGCTATAAGGACACATGCACACATATGTTTATTGTGGCACTATTCACAATAGCAAAGACTTGGAACCAACCCAAATGTCCAATAATGATAGACTGAATTAAGAAAAAGCGGCACATGTACACCATGGAATACTATGCAGCCATAAAAAATGATGAGTTCATGTCCTTTGTAGGAACATGGATGAAACTGGAACCATCATTCTCAGCAAAGTATCACAAAGACAAAAAAACCAAACACTTAATGTTCTCACTCATAGGTGGGAATTGAACAATGAGAACACATGGACACAGGAAGGGGAACCTCACATACCGGGGCCTGTTGTGGGGTGGAGGGAGGGGGGAGGGATAGCATTTGGAGATATACCTAATGTTAAATGATGAGTTACTGGGTTCAGCACACCAACATGGCACATGTATGCATATGTAACTAACCTGTACACTGTGCACATGTACCCTAAAACTTAAAGTATAATAATAAAAAAAAATTGCTGACCTCATAATTGAAAAAGAAACTTTTATTGAATACCTAGTGAGATCCTTGATTATATAATCTTAGCTATATTTCTGGCATTTTTCATAACTTTCTCATGCTAAATATCTGGCTTTTATAATTTCAAACTTCATCAACTTAGATAGGGATAAGAGCTTCCTGGCTTTACATAAGCTTGATGCCTTTCTTGGGATGGATCTGGGGTCATAGGCTGTATGTGGGCTTCCTGTCTTTGCCAATCTTCACATTTCTCTTTGATTTAAAAGATAACTGTCAGAGCCATACAAACGATAAACTGCTATTTTATTGCATATTGAATTCTATTTTCTGATTGAGAAACCCTGGACCCTCTATTTTAAAGATATAAATATAACAATTGAGATTTATAAATTATAGACTAGCTTTTTGGATAGGAGCATGTCTATGCTTTTGTCTCTTTCCTGTGGACATAGATTGACCATTTAAATAAAACCTGGACTCTTCCTTTTTGATAAAGAACAATTATCTGTAAATATACAGAAAGTGCACTTCTAGACTATGGATGCAACTTCCCATCTATGTAAACCATAAACTTTCTCTGTCTATTGAGATCTAAAGTTTACACTTGAGTAAGCTATGACAGTCTTTTTTTTTTTTTTCTTTTGGGATGGAGTCTTGTGCTGTCACCTTGCTGGAGTGCAGTAGTGCAATCTCGGATCACTGTGACCTCTGCCTCCTGGGTTCAAACAATTCTCCTGCCTCAGCCTTCTGAGTAGCTGAGATTACAGGCACCCACCACCATGCCCAGGTCACTTTCGTGTTTGTGTGTATTTTTAGTAGAGCTGGGGTTTCTCACCATATTGGTCAGGCTGGTCTTGAACTCCTGAACTCAAGTGATCCACCCACCTATGTCTCCCAAATTGTTTGGATTACAAACATGAGCCACTTTACCCAGACTGTAAAAGCCTATTATAAAATGTGGTGTTGGGTTTATCCAAACCTGTCTGTTCTTTCTGGCCCAGATATAGCTATAACGTTTCCAGCTCTCTAAACTCCCTTAAATGCTCTTTGAAGTATAAATATTGCTATATCAGAAGCATGAAAACTGTGATCTCTTAATCATCTTTAACATACTATAGTGGGACTTACTATGAGCAGAGAGAGACTTATCATAGAGTAACAGTTCAGAGCAAGAGCTTTGGGGTCAGACTTGGGCTTGAGTGCAAACTTTGCAGTCAACTGTGACCTGAGAAAGGAGAAGAGTGAGCCCTTCCCAGTTGTTTTAGATGATATGGCTAGTATGGTAGCCTGCATACGGCTAAATGCTCAGCCATGTAAACAAAAGTCTTATTATTAGGTTTTCCCTGGGGCTATATATTTTGCTTCAGCTAAATGCTGATATTCATAGAATCTTGTAGAAGAATAGGTAGGTATAAAGAAATGCAATGGTGCATTTATATTTTACAGAGTTCTTGAAGCTCTAGAGATTAATGATTGCAGGAAATTCATCACTTTTTAAAGTAATTCTCCTTGGAGATGGTTAAGTTGGGAGGAGTTCAATTATAAACAGATTTTTAACTAATAAGTGTGATATACAGCTCTTTAAGACAATAGATGTGAAATTTTTAAATAAGATTTGGAAGTGGATAAATATTTTGTTGCCATGCAGATCTGGGACATGTCAGGTCAGGAGTGATTCTAAAGCTTGAGGACGTCATTTTACAGAGATTCTGTTTGCTGCCTGCTTACTTTTATTATCGATGATTCACAAAGCTTCCAGAACTTTGAATGGAATTTCTAGTTCTAGATCCCTGAGGAATCGCCACACTGACTTCCACAAGGGTTGAACTAGTTTACAGTCCCACCAACAGTGTAAAAGTGTTCCTATTTCTCCACATCCTCTCCAGCACCTGTTGTTTTCTGACTTTTTAATGATTGCCATTCTAACTGGTGTGAGATGGTATCTCATTGTGGTTTTGATTTGCATTTCTAGAACTAGAAATTCCATTCGACCCAGCCATCCCATTACTGGGTATATACCCAAAGGACTATAAATCATGCTGCTATAAAGACACATGCACACGTGTGTTTATTGCTGCATTATTCACAATAGCAAAGACTTGGAACCAACCCAAATGTCCAACAATGATAGACTGGATTAAGAAAATGTGGCACATATACACCATGGAATACTATGCAGCCATAAAAAATGATGAGATCACGTCCTTTGTAGGTACATGGATGAAATTGGAAATCATCATTCTCAGTAAACTATCGCAAGAACAAAAAACAAACACCGCATATTCTCACTCATAGGTGGGAATTGAACAATGAGAACACATGGACACAGGAAGGGGAACATCACACTCTGGGGACTGTTGTGGGGTGGGGGGAGGGGGGAGGGATAGCATTGGGAGATATACCTAATGCTAGATGACGAGTTGGTGGGTGCAGCGCACCAGCATGGCACATGTATACATATGTAACTTACCTGCACATTGCGCACATGTACCATAAAACCTAAAGTATAATAATAATAATAATAATAATAAAAGAAAAAAAAAAAAGCTTCCAGAACTTTAGTAACTGGAAGAAAGAATTCATATATTATGCAAATATGGAAGAACAGGAGAGATTTCCTTTTGTGGTTCTGAATAACAAGACTGACAAATGAACAGCAGGTGTCTGCAAAATAAGCCCAAGCTTGTGCATGGATGACGGCTACTATTTTTACTTTGAAACAAGTGCAAAAGATGCCACAAGTGTGGTAGCAGCCTTTGAGGAAGCGGTTTGAAGAGTTTCTGCAAACAAGGTTTTGTTGGATCAGTTGACACACACAGACATGGTCAATCTTCATTGAAAGCCCAGGACTAGCTAATCTTGCTGTGAATTTTTAGAGGTTGTTGATGCATTCTAATCAACTCACAGGTACACACAAAGTCACCATGGGGATAAAAAAAGAATTAGTATTTGCAGTAGTGTATCATCTACTAATAAAATTCAAAGAGTGTATTGTCCTGCTATATTAGTTGGTAGGGAGAAGGGACACAGACACTCATGGAAGAACATATTTTCTCAATAATGACACTTTACATATATAAAGTATTAAAATTGTAATGTTTTCAAGCAGGTTTCTTTGATTTACATATATAGATTACAGAGCTAAGAAATGAGATAACCAAGACTAATTATAATTAAAAATAAGAAACTTGACTACTCTAGAAGTTATACCTGAATTTTTTTCTTGGGGAAATGGAGTACTACTTTTTATATATACAAGATTTTATGCAATTAGCATTGCATTCTCGGTTAAAGGAAATAATTTCCTAAAGCAAAAATGTTAGATATTGAAGACTAAAATCTAATGTATTTGCAGTACATTGTTACTTCATTTACTTCTTCACTCTCTTGAAAATTACTTAACCTTCCCTATTTATATTCTACATTTCATCAGAATTACTCTCACTAGTAACTACTTATCATTTCTGTGCTATGAATGCACCTCTACCCCCATAGATCATGTTCCACAGCCCCAGGAGAAGGGTGGGCCCCCAGTGTACAAAACTTGCTTCATAAATTTTGTCATATATCCAGCTAAATTTGGGCTGTCCATGAATGGAAATCATTTCCATAGACACAGTTCAGTTTTAAGAAAAAGGCTAACTACTGAACTTAGAGAACAGACAAATGTGCATTTGATAACTGACGTACCAATTACAATGTGCTGTGTGGATGATACAAAATTACAGTTCCACTAATGGACTAGTTAATATATGTGTTACTTTCTTTAACTTTGGGGAAAGCCTCCTAGTTGCAGTTAGACTATTCATTTTTAACACAACACACAGCCTAACATTATGGCTCCCGAGAAAATACTAAGGATTATACTTTGTCAGAGGGTAAATAAAGACAACTTTATTCTGCCATGTATTTACTTAGTATCTTCTCTATCACTGAACATTGTTTAGTTATTTATCTCAAGAATTTTTGTTGCTGTTTTTGTTCCAAAAAGACTCGCTCCAATGATCAGACTTGTTGAAGCAAATTGTGGTCATTCATAGATGAAGTTCATAGGCTGTGCAGTTGGTAACTCTCTGATTCTACGGAGGCTAACTGAAGCCTAGCCTAAGTGTGAATGAGACCCTCAACTGGGGAATGTTGGGGATATCAAAGAACATGCTGGTTGAGGGGAGCTGGCTGTCATATAGGGAGAGGGTTTTAAAAAATTACATTGAAACATTTCTCTTATTGGCTGCACCCACTGGGAATCAATGTAAAAACATTCTGGTAAGCTAAGTTTTTTAAAGTCTAATATCCTAAAATTCGGGTGGAATTTGCCATCTGAAAACATTTTATGGAAAATACAATAGAAGATTGTTGGAGAACAAAGCAGGTGGTGAGTGTGCAGCTGGAGTGGAGATAAGCTGCTGCAGAGCCTCACTAGACGAAAGAGCCATAGATAATCCTCCATACTTTGATGAAAAGGTGGAGCCCTGTGGTACAGGAGTTGCTCCAAACGGTCTGTCATACATCCAGCAAGGTTCAAGCTATGAATGGAAAGCTTATCCCTTGAGAGAGTTCAGGACTTTTTTTTAAGACTAACTACTGAACTTTGAGAACAGACAAATGAGCTTTTGATTACTGATGTAACAATTACAAAGTGCTGTTCAGAGGGTAAAAAATTACAAATCCATTAATGGACTAAATATTTTTGTTACTTTTCATCCTTAGAGAGAGATTCCTAGTTGAAGTTAAAACATTCCTACTCTTTCTTGTCTTAGAGAAAACCTTTGTATGTTTCTGTACAAACTTAAGTTTTCACTTTCATATTATTACAACACCATGTACGTTGTCTCACTGTATCCATGTCTTGTAGAGTAGTAAAGTATTAAGTAGACAAATGCACCCGTGTGGAACCCACAGAAAGATGGTGTCTGGATAGTCAGTGGTTTCTGGAACTCTGGAATGACAGACTGGGAATGTTGAAGTGACTGAAAGGTTGAAGAGCACAGGTACAGCATGGGCACAACAGAAATTGATAGTATCTATGTCCATGCCAAAGGAAGTATTCTAGGAAGTTTCCAGCTATAGCAAGAGGACAAATCTCGAGTGTGTATTTTATCTGGATCACTCTTGGAGCACGAAAGCAGATAACCTACCTAGTGCTAACATAGATGTGCTCAGGGGAACCAAATTACAAAACCGATCTCACCCTATTCCTCTTGAGTTAAAGAACCGTCCAGAGATATCATTTACAAGATCCAAGCTTTTCCAACTTATCTTTCTTCACAATCTTCTCTTATCTATCAGCTGTCAGTTCTACACGTGTCCCAGTGCCCTTCTTCACGACAGCACGCCTGCAATGCTTTCCTCTGCAGCCCACTTTGGAAGTCCCACTCAATGTTCCACTTCCCTTCCAGCTCCTTCAAAGACCAGTCACACAGAAAAATTGGCATTTAACTTTAATAATATACACACAGGAAGTGTATTACTAGTTTCTATGTCACCTTCACCATCTTGAAGAAAAGGTTATTTTCAGGTTAACACTGTTGTGCAGTTGAGCCATGACTTCCCGCTGTCAGTCATCCTACTCCTCTTGGCTGGCTTGCATCACAGCCCTCTGAATTATATGTTCACAGAGGCAAGAACCAACCAAACAAAAAAATACATGTTTGCTGAAATGACTCCCAGATTTCTAGAAGAGTATGTACCTTTTTCTGCTCCCAAAGCTCTGACATTTAGTGTGAGTTAATCTGAGTGCTGTATAACAGGTTAGGATATCATGTGAATTTGCACACTACCAATAGAGAAAATAGGACAAAAACAGTTGTAGTGGGCAGAACTTTAAATAGTAGGTCGGAGGCTGTTCATGGGGCCTCAGGCCAGTAATTGCAGGACTTTGGGAGGCCAAAGTGAGTGGATCATGGGGATAGGGGAGTTCCAGAAGAGCCTGGGAAATATGGTGAAACCACGTCTCTACTAAACACAAAAATTAGTCGGGCATTGTGGTGGGTACTTGTAACCCCAGCTACTTGGGAGCCTGAGGCAGAGAATTGGTTGGTCCCAGGAGGTGGAGGTTAAAGTGAGCCAAGATCATGCCACCGCATTCCAGCCTGGATGACAGAGAATCGATCATATGTATATATATATACATAGAAACATACATACACACACACTATATTACATATTGTGTATATCTATGTGGGGCACACACACAAGTATATATAAACACACATACATACACACAAACACATACATTAGACCAAATGCAGTGGCTCACACCTCTAGTCCCAGGGGTTTGGGAGGCCAAAACTGGTGGACCACAAGGCCAAGAGTTCAATACTGGCCTGGACAATATGGTAAAACATTGTGTCTACTATAAAAACAAAAGTCAGCCAGGTTTGGTGGCAGGCACCCATATTTTAAGCTACTTGGGAGTCTGAGGCAGGAGAATCACTTTTACTTGAGAGTCGGAGATTGCAGTGAGCTGAGATCATGCCACTGCACTTCAGCTTCTGTGACAGAGCAAGACTCCATTACAAAACAAACAAAAAAAGAAGGACATTAAACTACCACAATCTTGAACAAATGTCTTTATTGAAGAAATCTAATAAAGTAAAAATGATGGTAGCGATTTAACACGAGGACACAAGAAAAAGCTTAGAATTACTTGCTGAAAGGCAATTAAGATTGGAACTAAACCATTCAAGTTCTCATCAGTATCACAGTTGGTATTACCTGCTTTTCAATGAACATCAATGAATTTATAGTAAGATCTTATCCTAGGAAAAAAGAAATCATTCTCATCCCTTTCTGTTTTATTGTCTCATCCTCTCAAAGTGCTGTCACTATAAGCATGAGCCACAATGCCCAGGCATATTCCAAATGTTTTATAAAACTTCTGCCACTTCCTCCATCTTTTCTTCACCTAAAAAACAAGTATTAGAATTCCAATACATAATACAAATAATACAGCTGTCATAACTGAAGTGCCTGTGTTGATATCAGTACATATTCATGGTCTGTTGAATTTTTTCAAAGACACTAAGCACTGCAGAAGTGTGTTTTTGGCTTCTTGAGTACTGCTGTGTGTACTTTTATACATTTTTATAGTATCTCTGAATGTATAAACAAGTTAATATGAATATACATGCTATCACATTTTATTCCCCACTGCAGAATATTATTGCTTTGAATCTGTCTACCAAATCTAGACTGACATTTATTTTTGGGTTGTTACATAAAGATCAGCCTATCTGGGATAGGCATGGTGGCTCATGCTTGTAATTCCAGAACTTTGGGAGGCTGAGGTAAGTGAATCACTTAAAATCAGGAGTTCCAGCCAAGCCTGACTGACATGTAGTAGAAGTAGTAGGTCTAGGTTTCCAATAAAAATATAAAAAAGTACAAAACTACCTGCCTACCAAAAATACGAAAATTAACCAGGAATGATGTTGGGCACTTGCAGTGCCAGAAAATCAGGAGACTGAGGTAGGAGTGTCACTTGAACCTGGGAGGCAATGGCTGCAGTGAGCCAAGATTGCAACCTTAAGCCTATGCGACAGATTGGAGACTCTGTTTAAAAAAAAAAAAAGGAGTGGGACCATTCTTCTTGAGTGATTATTTGATCATAGAAAAATCAATTCCTGCCAGTTTATGATCTTTATTAACAGCACATTAAGTTATTTGTAAAGTAGATGGAAACATTTTAGATTCAATTATGAAGTAGTTTTCCCTGATATAGACTGTTTCCTTGGTCTCTTTAGGGTTCCCTAATAATGTCAACAATGAATGCCAAAAGGGGAAGAATGAAAACAATTTATTTTCACAACCATTCATAATAACTACCATGAGTTGTGTTTCTAAATACCTATTCAGCTGGCTGTGAAGACTTGCTGGCCGTAAGAGTTGCCAGAGATACCTCTGATGTGGAAAAGTTTGTCTGAAAGGTAAACGTACAGCCAAAGGAAATTATGTTGATAGGCCAGTTTCCTGACAAAGATCAAATTCGTTTTTTAATTGTCATATTTTAAAAATTATAGTAAATATCATACTTTTACATGTAAATCATAAACATCTGCAAAGAAGTGCTTTATTTCACCTTCTTGCCTTACGTCATGAAGCATAATAAATCTCATATGTAACATAATTAAGGCAAAATCTTTCATAAAAATAAAAAACAAAAAGCAATCAGTTCCTTGACGCAACAGTCTTCGAATTAGAAACATGTAGTATATTAGTGATGGAAGAAATGAATAAAAAACTGGGTTTAAAATTAGCTTAGTTTTATCATAAAGAGCAAATAAACTTTTAAAGTCAGAAAATAATTATAAAATAAAGTGAAATAACTTGTGATATGATTCAGATAAACTTTTTGGTGTGTATGAAACTTAAGTTTTATAACTAGCTGTTTTATAATATGTCCCTTTCCCCAGTAAAATAAATGTAGCCCCATAAATGAAAACTTTTACATTTATACTTGACTGTGAAGTCTACAGACTCAGAGCGTCGCATCTGTGTTCCGTGTTCTTCTAGTTTGTGAACCCAAACTTTAGTTATCTTTACTAAAAATGTCATGATATGGCCTGTAGTGTTGAATGCTGACACAAATCCCTCATTGATCTTGTCCACAGTTTTCAGGTACATGCTGTTCAACAGCCAGATGTTCTCATCTATGAGGTTGACAACAGCATGAACTATGAACTCGTTCACATCACGATTACTGTCCTAGATGACAGTGTGAGAAACAATAGATTAACATTTTCATACGGCATGAAGAATGCTGACATTCCATTCTGTGAAGTGCATAGGTTCTTTCTTTGTGGAGGAAAAAACAGTTTGCTTTTCATTTGTTGTTGTTTCAAGAGAAATAGAGACCTGTTTTCACATTCTATTTTATTTTTAAATTTGATATCTAAATCTCAAAGAACAGAAACAGTCAATTAATAAACAAAATGTGTGTATAAGTATATATCCTGTCAAGTAAAGGTGCCTTTTTACATTTACAGCAGCCCTCAACATCTAGGAGGAAGCTGAGAGAGCTGGGCTTTTTGCAAAGTAGCACCATGTAAGCAGTAGAGACAGTTGAAATGGCACTTGTGATGGCTACGAGAGGCCTCTTTCCAGTGCATGGAGCTTACATGGAAGTGGGTCCTGGGAGTAGCTGGAGATGATGCTCAGCCACAGCTGCAAGCAGTTGTGTGTGTCAACAGCAGGACACAGTTCTGTTAGAGCTGGGAGTGTCCTTTACCTTTGCTGAAATGGCTAAAGTGAACAGAAGGTGGGACTGTCTGACTATCATGACAAGAGGGAATTCACCACTTGGAATGCAATCTTACTTCAGTGAAAGACTGAAATAAGAGTTTTTGAAGGACACCTCACTTATGGCTTGAAATGTGTCCTCTCAAAATATTTTTGTTGAAGTCTTAAGTGACTACCTCAGAATGTGACCTCATTTGGAAAAAGAGTTGTTGTAGATGTGGTTACTGAGTTTACATTGCAATAGGGTGGGTCTCTAATCCAACCACTGCTGTATTTAAAAAAGGGAAAATTTAGAGATGCACACAAGAAGAAAAATGCCACATGAAGACTGCAGTTACATTGCCACAAGCCAAGGAACTTCCAGAAGCTGGGAGAGAGACTGAACAGATCCTGGTCTTGCTGCATGCATAGGGAACATGGTGCCACTGACACCTTGATTTCAGACAGTGGCCCTCAGAAGTGAGATAACCAATTTCTGCTGTCCAAAGCCATTCCATTACTGGTACTGAGTTACAGCAGCCGCAGGAAACCAGGACAGGCTCTTTGCTGAGGAGGCTGTGCCCATTCCTGGCGTGGATGAGGGTGGCTTGTTGCATTGAAATCTCCTGCACAGTGAAATCATGTTTTACTTCACTCATATTGCCATGAAAAACTAAGTGAAGCCTTAAAAGAATGCACTTTTCTCTTTCTGGCTCACAGCAGTGTTTTCCTTTACAATGATGATCAGTCCTAAAGGATTAGGAGAAAATTGTGAAAATGCCTTAACAAGATGAGTGGTAGCAGGAGAAATAACTAAAATCAACTTATGCAACAAAGTATTCTTATGTATGCTCCTTTGTCCACCACAAGGCCAGTGGAGTGCACAGAATCTATATATAAATAATGGCATCCCAGAAAGCAATACTGCTACAAGTACTCAAAACAAGTTTTAGTGATTAGTGCTCTCAACTTATGAGAAAATAATGTTGCAACAACACCTGGCAGATAATCCTGACTATCATATTTTGGTGACAAGACCTGAAGAGTTGAAAAGTATCACACAGTGAACATTATACATTACAATTAATGTAAACCATTAACTCCTTGAAGGACATCAAAGAAAATTTGGGGCATTGACAGAAACAGACCAAATGAACCCACAAATTATTAGAAACATAAATTGGAAATGACTGCGTACTTCTCATGCGAAAACTCTAAAGTCTGTTTACTCTGAATGGCAACATGGCCTCTGACCAAGCCTGGTTTTTGAACCATTCTTGATGACAAAGGTGAGTGCCATCACCTCTGGTGCTGCTTTTGAGCTTCCTGTGCATTGGCAAGGTGTCGCTAGGGAGGGAAGCATGCATGCACAACCCATCCTGGAAGTGCTGCTGAAGGTAACTAAGGGTCTTTTTTTTTTTTTTTTTTTTTTTTTTTCTTTTTTTACCCAGTAGTTCCTGATGAAAGACATATTCATGAAAACTGTCTGGATTTTCACGGCTGGCATTTCAAGGTAGCAACCAGCTACATGTTTGAGTGCTTAAGCAGCAGCAATTCATGGTGTGTGAGATAGTGAACTGAATATCATGGGAATGATATTCAGAGGTCATGCTAGTCTATGCTGAATTGAAGGATAAATAAAACAACTCCAAGGACATTCCCTGGCTGGCGTCTATCCATCTGTGTGTACTATAAATATAAATTTTTACAAATGCGAGAGACTATGATATGTCTCTTGAAACACCAATTTATAAGAAAGGAAGTTTTGTATTCTGGAAAAGATGGAAGAAATAATCCATAAGGAAATACATTCTGAGGCATTGGAGATTTTGCAATTAAGTTTAACAGATTGGGCCAGGTGTAGTGGCTCATGCCTGTAATAGCAGTGCTTTGGAGGGTGAGGCAGGTGGGCTGCCTGAGCCCAGGAGTTTGAGACCAGCCCAGACAACAGGGTGAAACAAGGAATACATCTATACAAAAAATGTAAAAATTAGCAGGGCATGGTGGTACGTGCCTGTAGTCCCAGCTACTCTGGAAGCTGATGGCAGAGGATCTCCTGAGGCCAGTGGGGGTCCAGGTGGCAGTAAGCTCAGATACAACCACTGCACTCTGTCCTAAAGGACAGAGTGAGACCCTGTCTTGAAAAAAAATGTAAAAAGATTGGCAAAAGAAATAGAACAATAAGAAACTGGGGAAGAAATATAAGGTTATTCTAGAAGCAATAACTGAAATAGAGATGAATGATGGTTGAGTAGGAGTGTGGATGGATATACATCATGGTAACCCCAAAGTGTATATTTTAACGCAAGAGTTTTGTAGTCAAAAAATTAAGTTTAAATCTAGCTCTGATACTTACTGGCAATTTGAGCACAAGCAGCCCTCAATCTCCTAATGTTGGTTTTCTCCTCTGTAAAACTATGGTAACTTTGTAGCCCCTTATGGTGCATTTATGAGGATTACACAATCTAATACATGTAAAGTAGGTGACACACTTTCTGACTCACAGAATGTGCTCAATTAATGTTATCTAGAATAACCTGGAAGGCCATATGCACAGTGGGATGTGGTGACTACTAACTTCTGAACATGGGTAGAAATCGAGTAAACCAGGACTTAGTCAATCTCCTAGAACATAAAATTGAGGTGTGTTAGAAGCCTAGACTCATCAAGCCTCACGGGCCTTCTGCTGATTCACATACACACAATGAAATCAGAAGAAACCTGATATGTACTTACCAATGAATGGCATATAATAATGTTATAAAAGGAATCAAGACACTGCTGGCACTTTTCACGTTAGAATTGGAAGGCTATACGTGTGGAAGAAAAGGCAGATAGAAGACTCTTGGTAAGATGAGGTAGGTTTAAAATAGTATTTGAGGTGGCAGAATATAGCCTTGCACACTTTATTGCTATCACCTAAGGCTGCTTTCATTCTTCAATGGCAGAGTTAAGCACCTGCAACAGAGACCAGTTGTCCCGCAAAGCCAACAATATTCACTATCTGATTCTCAAAAGAAAATATGTGAGGCTGTTTCAGGAGAAAACTGAGAAACAAATTAAAATAGAAAAAGTAGTTAACAAAGATAAGCAGAAATGACACAAAAGCTTTGCAAAACTAGATGAAATGGTTATAATTCTCCAGAGAAGGCAATGGAAGAAAGTATGGGGAGTTGAAATTTGAATAAAGTAGACAAAGATATCATGAATTCTTGCTGCACTAGATTTGAAAAATGAGGTGGTCAAGAGAAGGGCTTGTTATTTTCTTCAACATTTAAGCAGCAGCAGCAGCAGAAAGAAAAAAAAAAAACAAAAAGAAATGTGTGTGTGTGTGTTTGACTGTGTGTGTGTTTACGTATAAGGGAGATAACATGCATCTCTACACTCACTTCTATATGGAAAGCCACAAATGGGTGAGAAGCATGATGCTAAGTTAGCATGAAGACACAGAAAGGGAACCAAAAGACTGATTGAGGGGGCTGTTACCAACTACCCAGATGGGCAGAAGACAGCACTTTATATACATCCTTTGCTTGAGTTGAGCTGCCAACTTGGTTTTGATTTTGTAAACAGCTGAAGAAGCAAGAAAGGCTGTAATTTTTCATTTATTTCCACCAAGGAAAAACTGACACAGTGAGAGAATGGAAAACCCTAAGATAAAATGACCCGGTTGTCTTGGGAAGGGAATAGCTGCAATCATTTACCAAATACGTGAAGGTGTCAGGAAAAGATAAGACATACACTAGGATTCTGCACTGTCCAATCTGTGAGACTTTCTGCAAGGATGCAAATGTTCTACACTTCTGCTGGCCAATATGGGAGCCAGTGAGCATTATAAATGGGGCTAGTGTGACTGTAAAACAATTTTTTAATTTAATTTTAATTGAATAATAATAGCCACATATGGCTGGTAGTTATGGTACTAGAAATCACAGTTCTAGATCAATGATTCCAAGATGGTGGTATGATCTTTGCTCACTGCAAACTGTACCCATTGGGTTCAGGAAATTCTCCTGCCTCAACCTCCTGAGTAGCTGAAATTACAGGCATACACCAAGAGGCAAGGCTATGTTTTGTATTTTCAGTACAGACAGAATTCAAACTCCTGGCCTCAAGTGATCTGCAGAACTCAGCCTCCCAAAATGCTGAGATTATAGGCCTGAGCCACCAGGCCAAGCCCAATTCCAAACATTTTATAAAGTTCTGTGATTTCCTCCACCTTCTTTTCACCCACAAAACAAGTACTACTTAGAATTCCAATATATAATACAAACAAAGCAACTGCCACGACCCAAGTACCTGCATTGGCATGAGTGCATATTCATGGTTTGCTTGCTTTTCCCATTGCCTCATTATTTTTACTAAATATGAATAGCTTTTTATGACTACCTTTTTTAAGAAAAAACAAAACTTACTCGGTGTTTATTCATTTTTCAGAGATAACATTTTAGAATGTAAAGCAAGAATCCTTTGATTATAAAACAGCAATATTAATTAGCAGTACAAAATTGATTTCAATTCTGATAGTATAAGAACACACACGATGGGTAAAGCAATTTTCAATGGCTACAATACAATTTGCCTGATTTGCTAATGATCAGTCATTTTCTTTCAGAGCTGGCTAAATTGCAACATATTTACACTGCTTACTGTTTACTGTTTACTGTCTACTGTTATACTGCTTACTGTCTACTGTTATACTGCTTACTGTTTACTGTTCTTAGGAGTCAATATTAAAAATTGCAAAAAAGTGACTTCTGTCTTTTTTGTCATTACCATGACAGAGAAATAAAATAGTTTTTTTCTCTCTACCATGTATCTTACTTAATATAATAATATTATATTCCAAGTGAGAGGCCAGGCTTCTTCTTTTTGCCATAGGAGCATTTATGAAATAACTTTCTTCTGAAAAGGTAATTTTTGTAATCTAATTATTTCAGGTAAAGAATAACATGGACAGGACTCTTGTAACACTAACAGTACACATTTCATTATCTTATTCTCTTAAAAATCATAATAAAGTGAAAATCATGTCATTTTCCACATTATCAAGTGTGTCAAAAGTTTTCATGTGCAATTTGGATTAATATTATATTTGCCTGTATTGTTATCTGCTGCTTTGAACAGAGCTTGGTACACAGCAGATGCTGATATGTATCTGTTGAATACTGCCTATTGAACAGACTAAATGTTCATTATAAAAAAACATTTCAAATTTAATAAGGAGAATAATTAATTTATACATGAAACCCACATTAATCCACCTCAACTATTTTCCACATTAACCCAACATGTATACCTTCACTGTAATCACTTCATTTGATGAGATGAGGCTAAGATGTGATTTAGCCTTACTTTAGAGCAAGTAAAAGAAGTTACATAGTAAACAATATATGACTACAAACTATTTTTAAAATGGTATAAATTAAATCCCATGGATAGGAACTCTTTACTTCATTTTACAACATTAATTAATCAGCTTGAAATCTACGATGGTAGACCAAAGAAAAATTAGAAAATTTTAACGTTAAAATCTAATATTTCAGTTGTTTACAATTTAAGATTATCATTTGCCTTTAATCATTGTGTTCTACAGCTTTATAATAACTTTAGTTTATTATCAGGTTTTCAGTGTGCTTATTATAATATTGAGTGAAAATTGTGTGTTTTTGGGTGTGTGTGCGGGCGTGTGTGTATAGAGTTTCCAGATATATAGTATGATTTCTTTCTAGAATCCTACAACAATAAAACTTTGAATCTCCTGGCAGAGTTGGGCACCTAATTCTGATGCAATTCTTAGGCTTATTTTACTGCAGATGACACAACTAAGAATTCTAGAAGAATGCTAAAGATCTGTTTTTAGCATAACAACAGTTCTTTAAAATTATCATTTTTCTCAAAACCAGTCTGGCCAAGATTGTGAAACCCCATCTCTTCTAAAAATACAAAAATTAGCCAGGCGTGGTGGCGGACACTTGTAATCCCAGCTACTCAGGAGGCTGACGCAGAGAATTGCTTCAACCCAGGAGGTGGAGATTTCAGTGAGCCAAGATTCCACTCCTGCACTCCAGCCTGGGTGAGAGAGCAAGACTCCCTCTCACACACACACAGAATAATAATAATAATAATAATAATAATAATAATAATGAAAAGATTCTTCTTACACACTAGTTAAACTAACTACTTAGAGGCTACATATTGCTTTTGGATAACTTAATGTTACCTACCATGATAACATTAACTTTTTTAAAAAAGTTTCCATTCTAGGACATTCTTTTCTATGACTGTTTTTCATTATTACATCTGTAGTAACACATATATCCTTTTAGATGATTCCAAATTCTGGACATATGTATCCAACTCCCCATTACAATTTTTTATTTGGTGTCCCATATGTTTCTAAAATGCAATTCACTCAAACAGGTTCTTTTTTTTCTATAAGTAAATTGCATTACTATTCCCTCAGCTTATAAAATCACACCCAGGACATAGGTGGTAACATCTCTTTCCTGCTCCACTTCCTCAAATATCCAATTATGAACACCTGCCTATCCTAACTCATAAAGAGCTCATAAATCTGTCCACATATATATTCTACATTGCCAGCTTTTCTAATATAGAGCACCCACAATGTTTTTCTACAGATAATTTTGAATACTTCCTTACTGTGGTCTATTGTGGAACTTTCTATGCTATAGCCAGTGAGATGTTACTAATACATGCCTTTTGTGATCCTCTAATGGTTTATCATATCACACTGAATATCTCACATAATTGCTAAAAAGCCAAGTTATGTCAATAGTAAGTCTGTACCCACTAGCTACTTTAAAAAAAAAAAAAAAACTTAACAAAGCAACATTTTCTACTGCAAGATGGTTTTTACGCTTCAAATCTAAGACACATATTCCTTATAATAGGCAGCAGAGGACTTTGTATTTTTCTTGTTTATTATGATGCTTTGTATCCCACCTGGGCTGTTTATTCACTATTGTATTTTCAAAATCATAATTAAGACAGATTCAAAATACTTTATCAGAAATTCAAAAAGCTCAATTAAGCAAGGCTTTTTAAAATAAGATTCGTATGTAACTCAATTTTTGATGCAATAAAGACTTGAGGGAAGCTATTTAAGTCTTCATTCATGTACCCTTCACCCTTAAAGGGAATATGCATTACTCTTACAGAAGCATTAGTCTGTTTGATTCTTGGGCACTTTCGGGGGCCTTACAGGGAATGATACACAATGTGATGCAAATGGGATGACTCAGTTTTTTCAAATGCAAAAATTCGTAAAATCTAAAACATACTGCCTAAATGCCTTAAGATGTATAAATGTATACTGAACCTTGGCAATTAAAAATAAACTTACGTTACATCATAAACCAACCATGTGTTTTGTATGAGCAACCAAAATCTCAAGTTAAATTGGGCAAAACAAAATTTCTGTGAGTTGTTTGATACTTTTACATTTAAAATACATATTGTATTTGTGTTTGTGTAATATATGCTCCTACTCTTCTGGAAGCATCCCAGCATGTAGTCAGATGTAGTCAGATTAGCCTGGGAAAAAGGAAGCACAGAGATTGTCAGAGCAGGAAGGGTAAAGGGTAAAATTTATTTCCTCCTGGAGGTATATATTAATAATACAAAAAACACTTTCATTACAGGAATGTGTGACCATACAACTTAGTTTTAGATAGTAAAATACTTGTGATTTTAACAAGTTACTTAAATGATCTGCTAATTGTCTGAGTCAGTCATTCATATAAATGTGACCTAATATATATCAATATCATAGAGCTATTAATGAGTAATTAAATTTTAACTATATCCATAAATTAATAATTTTTGAAATGTTGCAGTAACACCTGAATTGCTGATATTCAAATTGGACAACAGCATCTGTAATAAATTGGCCCTTCTTTTCACTGATAAAATCGACATAAAATAACACTGGAAACACTACGAATATTTTTGCTGTACATTTCTGATGATCTATCCATGCCTTTAGTACTACTGTGCAATAGGTTGATGTGAGAAAAATCAGGCTACTCTAAGAGAGATGTACTGAAAATCGCATTTCTTAATTTATGCTAACATCTACAAAAAATTTAAGTGAATTATTTATTTACATTATCACTACATTTATTTTACTTTATTTTAACAAAAACATACATACATGCGAAATTTCTCATAGAAATCATTTTTAAAACTGACAAGCAAAACAAATAATTGGGATCTCTTAAGGATATGGATTACTTTTCCAAGTTCCAGAAATTCTGATTTAGATAGTGTAGGATATGATTTGGAAGACAGTACTTTTCAAAAAGCAACATTAAGAGATAACATTGGCTGGGCACGGTGACTCAAGTCTGAAAGCACAGTACTTTGGGAGGCCGAGGTGTGCAGATTACAAGGTCAGGAGACTGGGACCATCTTGGCCAACATGGTGAATCCCTGTCTCTACCAAAGTATGAAAATATTTTATATATATATATGTGTGTGTGTGTGTGTATGTGTGTGTGTATATATATATTCGTCAGGCATGGTAGTGCGCCTGTAGTCCCAGCTTCTAGGGACACTGAGGCTGGCAAATTGCTTGTTTATGGGAGGTGGAGGTTGAAGTGAGCTGAGATCGTGCCCCTGCACTCCAGCCTGGCCACGGAGCTAGACTCCAACTCAAAAAGAAAAAAAAAAGAAAACGATAACATCAATCAGGCACAATATCTAATCTTAAGGATTACCAGAAAAATGACGCAAATGCATAAATATAAATAACCTGAGAATAATGGAATACATTAAAGTTACACAGATTTGCAATGCATTTTAATGTATAAATATATATGTATATGTATAACTGTCTATGGGATATTGCTTGTAGTTTAGGACACATTACATGTTATAACTTGATTAAAATGCTCTTCTCATTTAATATTTAAAAATAAAAACATCATTGATATAAAATTATGAAAATATCTTAACTAAACTGGCATACATTACAAACAAGTAAATATATTTCTGTAAATATAAACCCTATGTTCTGAATCTTTTCTTCTCAGGAGATCAAATACTCCTCTTAGTAACTGATCACTCTTGCTACAGTTGTTACATTTCTGTGAAAAATAAGTATTCATTGGTGTAATAGAATCAAGATTTTAAAACAGTGTCTATTTGAATAAAAAGAGTCCTGTTCTTATAAAGAGCAAACATATTGCAAAGAAAATTATTAAATACAATTCTTCTTTGAGGACAAAATAAGTTGTGGTAAATTTTACTGTAGATTTTGTACACTGCTATAATTAAAACAAAAACAGCAACACTTCTACAACTTCAAAAGAATAATTTAAGCCATTTAGTTATTTACATTATCACTAATTTTAATTTTATGTTATAGTTTTTTTTTTACTAAAATACCTTTCAATTTAACCATTAGAAAAGTAAATTGTAAAAAATATAAACCTCAGGGATTTCCTAAATAACTGTGTATATTCAATATACAAAATAATTTAATCTTGTTTTTCAGAGGACCCAGAAGTCAGTATTCATTAATATAAAATAATTTTTAGAACTCACAGGTGTTGTAATATATGTAAGTATGCATTTGTGTTTGGCAAATACATCAAATAGAGTCATATAAGTTTGCTGATTTGAATTTGCAGACAACAGAATTTACTTCTAAGTATTTAATTACTCCAAAAACAAAACAGAAATAATAGCTGTGCAATTACCTGACTAGAAGTGATAGAGCAGGAGCGCTTTCATCTTGAACCAACACCACCACTTTAACATCCAGCTCTCTTTTTAGCCTCATGCATTTCAAAGAAATCATTTCTCTTCTAACTGTAAATAATAAGCACATTCCTTTCCCTTCAGGTGCTAGAAGCAGATATAGGGGATAGGCCTGCAACTCCAGAAAGATGTATGAAAAGAGACACAGAACTCTCTCTGTCAGATAACCACAACAAAGAGACACAGAGGCAGTCCAAGCCTCTGATAAACTCTCCAGGACTGAGTCATGAAAAACTCTTAATCTGCTAACAGACTGTGGCTCTCGCCAGCCACCCCTCTCAGATTGATTCAAAATAAACCTGTCCCTGTTGACTGTCAACTTGCCCTTCAGGTTTCTCTCCTCTTTCTTTAATTCTTACATTGGGTGCTGAAATCTGGGACTGGTGTTGGGGGCAGAGGCTTCCTTGCATCCCAGGAAGCTGTGGGCAATGGCAGCTTATCCTAAGTTAACACCTGGATCCTGAGAGCCTCTGGCCACCTGCCCCATCTTTCTCTCATTTTACTCTTAAAGAGATTTGTTTGAGAAGGACAACTGACCTGAAGGAAACTGCAAGGCTCAGGCCAGGGCTCTAAATCCCTCAAGTCTAAGGGATCCACTTCTGACCACAATCAATAGGTATTTCACTTCCTAACACTGGCTCCCTCTTGCCTCTTCTCTCTCTCTCTCTCTCTCTCTCTCCTGTTTCTCTCCCTTTCTCTCTGTCTCTCTCTTTCTCTCTCTCTCTCTTCCTCATGTGGCTCCAGTCTGGGAGTCCCTTTGCCAATTTCAACTGGAACATCCAACAGAAAGCACTAATTCAGCCATCTGGTAAGATCTCCCTTTTCCTAGCTTTCTCCTGGTACCAGAGAAAGTCTGGCCTGCTGTCCATTTCCTCGAAGGACCAATGTGACTAAGCTAGAGGAAATCTTGGGGACACACAGTGCTTTCTCAGAGTAACTGTCCTCTTTCAGAAAGAGGATTCTGGGTCTCTGTCTATTTTCTTGGGACATCTAGAACAAAACAGACCTTTCACAAAATACTTTTATAGCAAGTCCAGCTTCCCAGAAATGCTAATAGTTAAATATGTGAATGTACAAATATATCATTCATTTGTACACAGGGAAAAGGTTTAGTGTTACTGCCAGTTACATGAAAAACAAACAAAAAAAACAGGTTTTACATTAAAGTTAAAAATTGCTAAAAGTAATATTATGACATGTAATTGAAAGTGCTAAACATAAATTTTCATGCAAAGTGTATAAAACTGGTTTAGGCAGACACAGAGCTAGCTTGAAAAGTTATTTTTTTTCATACCCCAGTGATACCTGAAAGGCCAGAAAGACAGAACTCCCTTGAAAGGGGGGTGAAGCCAGGGAGCCAAGAGGTCTAACACAGTGGATGCCATCCCCATGGAGCCCAGCAAGCTAAAATCCACTGCCTTGAAATTCTTGCTGCCAGCACAGTAGTCTGACATCAACCTGGGATGCCTGAGATTGGTGGGGAAAGGGACGTCCAACATTACTGAGGCTTGAGTAGGTGGTTTTCCCTTCAGAGTATAAACAAAGCCACTGGGAACTCACTGCATCTCATCAAAGCTGCTGTAGCCAGATTGCCTCCTAAGATTCCTCCTCTCTGGTCAGGGCACCTCTGAGAGAATGGCAGCAACCTCAGTTAGGGGCTTATAGATAAAACTCCCATCTCCCTGAAACAGAGCACTTGGGGGAAAGGGTGGCTGTAAGCACAGCTTCAGTAGACTTAAACCTTCCTGCCTGCTGGCTGTGAAGAGAGCTGCAGATCTCAAACAGACTGCCTCCTCAAGTGGGTCCATGAAACCAATTACTCTTGACTAGGAGACTCCTCCCTGCAGGGATCAAAAGACACCTCATACGGGAGTCTTCTGGCTGACACCCGGCTGGTACCCCGGTGGGATGAAGCTTTCAGAGGAAGGAACAGGTAACAATCTTTGCTTTTCTGCATCCTCTGATAGTGACATACAGGCAAAAACGGTCATAAGTGGACCTCCAGCAAAGTCCAGTACACCTGCAGCAGAGGATCCTGACTGTTAGAAGGAAAACTAATAACAGAAAGGCATAGTATCAACATCTACTAAAAGGATTTCTACAAAAAAATATATATATACAAAGATCAACAACATCAAAGAACCAAGGTACATAAATGCACAAAGATGTAAAAAAACAGCACAAAATGGCTGAAAATTCCAAAACCAAGAAAGCCTCTTCTCCTCCAAAGGATCATAACTCCTCATCAGCAAGAAAACAAAATTGAATAGAGAATGAGTTTGAGGAATTGTCAGAAGTAGGCTTCAGAAAGTGGGTAATAAACTCTTCCAAGTAAACGAGAATGTTCTAACCCAATGCCAAGAAGCTAAGAACCTCAAATAAAGCTTAGAGAAATTGCTAACTGGAATAGCCAGTTGAGAGAAAAACACAAATAACATGATGGAGCTGAAAAACACAGCACAAAGACGGTGTGAAGCATATATAATTATCAATAGCCAAATCAATCAACTGGAAGAAAGGATATCAAAGATTGAATATCAACTTAACGAAATAAAGCATGAAGAAAAGGTAAAAAAAAAAAAAAAAGGAATAAAAAGGAACAAACAACGTTTCCAAGAAATATGGGAGTATGTGAAAAATGAAACCTACTTTGTTTGCTGGTTTGTTTGTTTGAGATGGAGTCTTGCTCTGTCATCCAAGCTGGAGTGAATGGGTGCAGTCTTGGCTCACTGCAACGTCCTCCTCTCAGATTCAAGGGATTTTCCTGCCTCAGCCTCCTGAGTAGCTGGGTTTACAGGGGCACACCACCACCCCTGGCTAATTTTTGTATTTTTAGTAGAAATGGGGTTTCAGCATGTTTTTCATGTTGGTCTCAAACTCCTGACCTCATGATCCACCCATCTTCACCTCCCAAAGTGCTGGGATTACAGGCATGAACCAACATGCACAGCTTAAACCTGGCTCTTCTTTTTGGCTCAGATATAACTATAAAGTTTCCTGCTCTCTCAACACTAACTTCAGTTACATTTGTCATAAACATACTCCCTAAAGTATAAATCTTGCTGTATCAGAAACATGCAATCTTGGTCTCTTAAGCATCTCTAACCAACAGTAGTGAAGCTTACTATGAGCAGAGAAGTTTTTATCATAAATTCACTGTTCATAACAAGAGCTTTGATGTCACATTTCAGCTAAAGTGCCAGCTTCACGGTCAACTGTGACCTGATAAATGCGAAGAGTGAGCCCTTTTCAGTTGTTTTAGAGAATCATGGTAGTACAGTAGCCCACACATGGCTACATGCTCAGTAAACAGGTCTTACTTTTAGTTATCCCAGAGATCTATGTGTGTTATTTCAGTTAAAGCTGATATTCTACCAGGCGCTGTGGCTCACTCCTGTAATCCCAGCACTATTGGGAGTCCGAGGTGGGCGAATCACGAGGTCAGGAGATAGAGACCATCCTGGCTGTCATGGTGAAACCCCGTCTCTACTAAAAATACAAAAAAAATAGCTAGGCTTGGTGGCGGGTGCCTGTTGTTCCAGCTACTTGGGAGGCTGAGGCAGGAGAATGACGTGAACACGGGAGGCGGATCTTGCAATGAGCCGAGATGGCACCACTGCACTCCAGCCTGGATGACAGAATGAGACTCCGTTACAAAAAAAAAAAAAAAAAAAAAAAAAAAAAAAGCTGATATTCATACACTCATAGAAGAAAACGTAGGTTAAAAGGAATGTTATGGTGCCTTTTTATTTTCCAGGGTTCTTGAAGCTCTTGAGATGAACAGTGGCAGGAAATTCATCACTTTTTAAAGTAATTTTTTTTGGAGATGGCAGGGTTGGGAGGAGTTCGCTTATGAACAGATATGTAACTAATAAGTTTGATACTCAGATGTTCCATGCAATAGATGTGGAATTTTTAAATAAGATTTGAAAGGGATGGACATTTTGTTACCATACAGATTCATGATACGGCAGGTCAGGAGAGATTCCGAAGCCTGAGGACGCCATTTTACAGAGGTTCTGACAGTTGTCTGCTTGTTTTTAGTATCAACGATTCACAAAGCTTGCAGAACTTAAGTAATTGGAAAGAACACGAGAGCTTTCCTTTTGTGATTCTAGATTCTAAGACAGGCATAAGCGAATGGCAGGTGTTTAGAGAAGAAGTAAAGCTTATGCAGGGAGAACAGTGACTATCCTTACTTTGTAACAAGTGCAAAATATGCCAAAAATGTGGCAGCAGCCTTTGAGGAAGGATTTCAAACAATTCTTGCAACTGAGGATACGTCAGATCACTTGATGAACACAGGCATAGTCAACCTTCACCAAAAGCCCAAGCCTAGCTCATCTTGCTGTTGAATGTTAGAGATAAGACAGATGCATGCTAACCAACTCACATGTATATACAAAATCAACATGGACATGGAGAAGAGAATTAGTTTTTGTAGCAGTGTATTACTTACTAAAAAAATTCAATGATTGTATATTCCTGTGTCATTAGTTGGTAGGAGATGGGACACATCCACTCATGGAGGAATATATTTTCTCAATAATGGCACCTTACATTTATAAATTTTAGTGGTTGTCTAAAAACATTTCTTTGATTTACACATGTAAATTAGAGAGCTAATAAATGAGATGACCAAGACTTTAAATATAATTAAAATAAGAAACTTGACTACTCTAGAATTTATACTTGGATTATTTTTTCCCTGAAAAATGGGAAACTACTTTTTATATGTACATGATTTTTATGCACTTAGCATTGTATACTTGGTGAAAGAGAATGATTTCCTAAAAAAAACGTTAGATATGAAAGATTAAATCTAATGTATTTGCAGTGCATTCTTATTTAATTCTTTATCCTTTTCAAAATGACTTAACCTTTTTTATTTTCATTCTACATATCATTAGAATTATTCTTACTAGTAATTACTCATAATTTGTGTGTAATTAAGAAGTTGTACCACCATAGGTCATGATTCACAGCCCCAGGAGGAGGGAGGGCTAACAGCGGCACAATAGTTGCTTCATACAATCTGTCACACATCCAGCTAAATTCGAGCTGTCTGTGAATAAAAAGCATTTCCATTGACAGCGTTCAGATTTCAGAAAAAGTCTAGCTACTGAAATTGGAGAAAAGATAAATCTGCATTTGATAACAAATTGATATCAATTGATAACAATTGATATCAAACTGCAATCGATAATAAATCTGCATTGATTTAACAAATACAAGGTGTGTGTGGAGGATACAAAATTACAATTCCACTAATGGGATATTTAATATCTCTGTTACTTTCTTCACCCTTGAGGAAAGTTTCCTAGTTGAAGTTAAGCCATTCATTTTTAACACAAGACACCATAAAAAATAATGAGTTCATGTCCTTTGTAGGGACATGGATGAAATTGGAAATCATCATTCTCAGTAAACTATCGCAAGAACAAAAAACCAAACACTGCATATTCTCACTCATAAGTGGGAACTGAACAATGAGAACACATGGACACAGGAAAGGGAACATCACACATGGGACTGTTGTGGGGTGGGGGGAGGGGGGAGGGATAGCTTTAGGAGATATATCTAATGCTAAATGACGAGCTAATGGGTGCAGCGCACCAGCATGGCACATGTATACATATGTAACTAACCTGCACATTGTGCACATGTACCCTAAAACTTAAAGTATAATAATAATAAAATTTTTAAAAAGTGACCTAAAAAAAAAAAAAACACACAAGACACGAGCTAACCTTATCACTCTCAGAGGAAACACTAAGGATTGTACTTGGTCAGAGGGTAAGTAAAGACATCTTTACTAGCCCATTTATTTACTTAGTGTCTCCTCTATTACTGAACATCGTTTACTGATTTTCTCTCAAGGTTTTTTTGTTTGTTTCAAAAAAAATCCTTGCTGCAATGATCAGACCTGATAAAGCAAATTGTGGCCTCTTGGGGATGTTCATATTCTGTGCAGCTGGTGACTATCTGACTCTACAGAGGCTAAATGAAGCATGGACTGAATCTGGATGAGACCCACAACTGGGGAGTTACGGGGTTATCAAAGGACATGCTGGTTGAGGGGAGGTGGCTGTCATGTAGGGGGCAGAGTTTTGAAAAATTACATCAAAACATTTCTCTTCCTGGCCCCACCCAATATTGCCATCTGGAAACATCTGATAAAAAATACAATAGAAAATGATAGGAGAACAAAGCAGGTGGTGAGTGTGGCAGCATGAGTAGTGAGAAGCAGCTTCAGAGCCATCCTGGACAGAAGAACCATAGATGATGCTCCATAGTTTGAAGGACGGGTGGTTCCCAGTGGTACAGAAATTGCTCCATACAGTCTGTCATACACCCAGCTAGATTCAAGCTATGAATAGAAAGCGTTTCCATAGAGAGAGTTCAGTTTCTAGAAAAAGGCTAACTACAAAACTTGGAGAATAGACAAATGTGCATTTAATAACTTATGTACAATGTGCTGAGTAGAGGATATAAAATTATAATTCCATTCTAATTAAATAAATATTTTGTTAATTTTCTTTCTTTGGGAAGTTTCCTAGTTGAAGAGAAAGGATTCCTACTGTTTCTTATCTTGGAGGAAAACTGTTTACATTTCTGTAAAAACCTAAGTTTTCACTTTTATATTATGACACCAGCATGTAAGTTTTCTCACAATAAACATGTCATGTAGAGTAGTAAAGCGGTAAGTAGAAAAATGCACCAGTGTGGTACCCAGTGAAAGGTTGTGTCTGGACAGTCAGTGCTTTCTGGAACTCCGGACTGACAACCAGGAAGTGTTGAGGTGACTGAAAAGTTAAAGATCACAAGTACAGCATGGGCAAAACAGAGATTGAGAGTATCTATGTCCATGCCAAGGGAACTATCTTAGAAAGTTTCCAGCTATAGCAAAAGGATGAAACTCCATATGCACATTTCTTCTGTATCACTTTTGGAGCACTAAAGCAGATAACTAACTTAGTGCTAATATACATGTGCTAACGGGAGCCTTATTTTAAAACCGATTTAATTTCATTGCTCTTATGTTAAAGAGCCTTCAAGGGACATCGCCTACCAGCTCCAAGCTTTGCCAGCTTATCTTTCCTCATGATCAGCTCTTATCTACCAGCTGACAGCTCTACCCATGTGCCCCAGTGCTTTTCTTCACACCATCACACCTGCAATACTTTTCTCTGCAGCCCACATTGGAGGTCCTACTTAACGCCCCATTTTACTTCCAGCTCCTTCAAAGAATTGGTGACACATGAAATTTGGCACTTAACTTTACTAATAGGCACCCAGGATTTGGATTACTAGTTCCTACCTCACCTTCATTAGCCTAGAGAAAAAGCTATTTTCAATATGCCACTTTTGTGCAGCTGGGCCATGTTTTCCTGCTGTCACTCACCCTGCTGCTCTTGGCTGGATTTCGTCAAAACTCTTGGGATGATATGCTCATTGAGGGCAGGAACAACCATATTAAAAAAAATACGTGCTTGCTGAAATTGCTCCCAGATTTCTAGATGAGTCTTAACTTTTTCTGCACCCATAGCTCTGGCATTTAGTTTGTTTAAATATGAGTGCTGTATAGCAGGTTAAGACAACATATTAGTTTGGATACTACCAATAGGGGAAATACAACAGAAACAGCTGTGGTGGGCAGCACTTTAAAAATGAATATTAAACTACCACAATATTGGACAAATATCTTTATTTTAAAAATGAAAAAAATGGGGTAAAAATGATGGTAGCTATTTCACACAAGGACACAAGACAAAATTTAGAATTACTTGCTTAAAATTAACTCAGAATGGAACAAAATTGTTCAAGTGCTCACCATTAGAACAGGTTGCATAACATGATTTTCAATGGACTTTACCTACGTTACAGTAAGATCTTGTTATAGGAACAAAGAGACTGTTCCCAGACTCGTCTGGTGTATCACCTCAGCCTCCCAAAATGCTGAGATTACAGGCATAATCCCAATTCCAAACGTTTTGTAAAAGTTGAATCAATATCGTGAAAATGGCCATACTGCCCAAGGTAATTTATAGATTCAATGCCATCCCCATCAAGCTACCAACGACTTTCTTCACAGAATTGGAAAAAACTACTTCAAAGTTCATACGGAACCAAAAAAGAGCCCACACCGCAAAGTCAATCCTAAGCCAAAAGAACAAAGCTGGAGGCATCACACTACCTGACTTCAAACTATACTACAAGGCCACAGTAACAAAAACAGCATGGTACCGGTACCAAAACAGAGATATAGATCAATGGAACAGAACAGAGCCCTCAGAAATAACACCACATATCTACAACTATCTGATCTTTGACAAACCTGAGAAAAGCAAGCCATAGGGAAAGGATTCCCTATTTAATAAATGGTGCTGGGAAAACTGGCTAGCCATATGTAGAAAGTTGAAACTGGATCCCTTCCTTACACCTTACACAAAAATCAATTCAAGATGGATTAAAGACTTAAACGTTAGATCTAAAATCATGAAAACCCTAGAAGAAAACCTAGGCATTACCATTCAGGACATAGGCATGGGCAAGGACTTCATGTCTAAAACACCAAAAGCAATGGCAACAAAAGCCAAAATTGACAAATGGGATCTAATTAAACTAAAGAGCTTCTGCACAGCAAAAGAAACTACCATCAGAGTGAACAGGCAACCTACAAAATGGCAGAAAATTTTTGCAACCAACTCATCTGATAAAGGGCTAATATCCAGGATCTACAATGAACTCAAACGAATTTACAAGAAAAAAACAAACAATCCCATCAAAAAGTGGGCGAAGGACATGAACAGACACTTCTCAAAAGAAGATATTTATGCAGCCAAAAAACACATGAAAAAATGCTCACCATCACTGGCCATCAGAGAAATGCAAATCAAAACCACAATGAGATACCATCTCACACCAGTTAGAATGGCAATCATTAAAAAGTCAGGAAACAGCAGGTGCTGGAGAGGATGTGGAGAAATAGGAACACTTTTACACTGTTGGTGGGACTGTAAACTAGTTCAACCCTTGTGGAAGTCAGTGTGGCAATTCCTCAGGGATCTAGAACTAGAAATTCCATTTGACCCAGCCATCCCATTACTGGGTATGTACCCAAAGGACTATAAATCATGCTGCTATAATGACACATGCACACGTATGTTTATTGCGGTATTATTCACAATAGCAAAGACTTGGAACCAACCCAAATGTCTAACAATGATAGACTGGATTAAGAAAATGTGGCACATATACACCATGGAATACTATGCAGCCATAAAAAATGATGAGTTCATGTCCTTTGTAGGGACATGGATGAAATTGGAAATCATCATTCTCAGTAAACTATGGCAAGAACAAAAAACCAAACACCGCATATTCTCACTCATAGGTGGGAATTGAACAATGAGAACACATGGACACAGGAAGGGGAACATCACACTCTGGGGACTGTTGTGGGGTGGGGAGGGGGGAGGGATAGCATTGGGAGATATACCTAATGCTAGATGACGAGTTAGTGGATGCAGCGCACCAGCATGGCACATGTATACATATGTAATTAACCTGCACGTTGCTCACATGTACCCTAAAACCTAAAGTATAGTAATAATAAATAAATAAATTAAAAAAAAATTCTATGACTTCCTCCACCATCCCTTCAGCCACAAAACAAGCATTACTGAGAATTCCAATATATAATACAAATGAAGCAACTGCTGTGACCAAAGTACCTACATTGATATGAGTGTGTATTCATGGTCTGCTCTATTTTTTATTTATTTAAGTAGAAACCTTTGACACTTCTAAAAGGCTGAGTACAAATGTTAATGTAATCCTGGCTTTTCTTTGACAACTCTCCTAAAAACTGCTTTACAACTTTTTGCTAGTATGTGTATCAACGGTTTACTCTCTGAGGGAAAGGAAATAATCAGCAGGACCACTATTCCTAGCCACTGGCAAAAGCATATATGCAGCACTTAGCACTGCACACGTATTTCCTTGGCTTCTTTAGTACTGCTGTGTATACTGACTATACATTTTTATAACATCTCTAAATGTATAAATGAATTAATGTGAATGTATCTGCTATCACATTTCATTTCCAACGCAGAATATGTTAGTTTTAAATCTACCTACCAAATCTTGAGTCTGACATTTATTTTTGGATTGTTACATTAAAATCAACTACCTGGGACAGTCGCCGTGGCTCACACCTGTAATCTCAGGGCTTTGGAAAGCAGAGGTGGGTAAATCACCTGAGGTCAGGAGTTCGAGACCAGTCTGGCTAACATGGTGAAACCCTGTCTCTACTAAAAACACAAAAATTCGGCACACATGGTGTTGGGGCCTGTAGTCCCAGCTATCCAGAGACTGAGGCAGGAGAGTCACTTGAGCCTGGGAGGCAAATGTTGCGATGAGTCAAGATCATGCCATTACACTCCAGCCTGGGCAACAGACAGAAGCTTCATCACAACAACAAAATCACAAATAAACAAACCAAATATACAAGTGGCACAATTCTTCTTCAATGACTATTTGATCATAGAAAACTCAATTCCTGCCAGTTCATGATCTCTATTAATAGCACAGCAATTTATTTGAAAGTAGATGGAAACATTTCAGATTAAATTTTTAATTAGTTTTCCCTTACATAGGCTGCTTCCTTGATCTCTTTAGCGTTCCCTAATAAAATCAACTATGAACACTAGGAAGGAAAACATAAAAACAATTTGCCTTCACAATATTCCACAAATAACTGTTGTAAGTTGTGTTCCTAAATACCTACTCAACTGGCTGAGAAGATTTGCTTGCCAAGGGAGTTGACGAGATAGTTCTGATGAGAAAAGGCATTCTGAAAGGTAAGCTGTGCAGCCTAAGGGAGTTACTTAAAAAGGCCAGTTTCCTGACAAAGGTCGAATCTATTTTTCTATCGTCAGATTTTTAAAATTATAGAACATGCCTTACTTTTATATGTAAATCATAAACATCAGTAAAGAAGTGATTTATTCCATCTTCTTGCCTTATGCCATGAAGCATAATAAATCTCATATGTGACATAGTTAAGGCAATATTTTTCTTAGAAATAAAAAACAAAAACCAACCAGTTCATTGATACAATATTCTTCAAATTAGTCACACACCGTGTATTAGTGATGGAAGACTTGAATACATTAACTGGGATTAAAATTAGCTTAGTTTTACCAGAAAGAGAATATAAGCATTCTAAGTGAAAAAATAGCTAGAAAATAATGTAACATCACCCCTGATAGGATTCAGATAAAGTTTTTGGTGGGTATGAGACTTAGTTTAAAAATTAGCTGTTCAACAAAATATTTCCTCCCCAATAAAACAAAAGTAGCCCCATAAATGGAAACTTTCACATTCGCACAAATTGTGAAGTGTACAGTCTCAGAGCCTGGCATCTGTGTTCCATGTTCTTCTAGTTTGTGAAACCAAACGTTAGTTAATTATCTTTACTAAAAAGAGAAAGATATGCCCTGCGGGAATGAATGTTGACACAAACCACTTGCTGGACTTGTCCACGCTTTTCAAGAACATGTTGTTCAAAAGCCACATGTTCTCATCTGTGAGGTTGAGAGCAGCATGAGCTATGAACTGTTGCAGATGATGACATTTGTCATAAATGACAGTGTGAGCAACAACAGATTAACATATCCACGTGGAATGAAGAATGCCGACATTTCATCCTGTAAATTCTTTTTTTTTTTTTTTTTTTTTGACATGGAGTCTCGCTCTGTTGCCCAGGCTGGAGTGCAGTGGCGCAATCTTAGCTCACTGCAACTCCGCCTCCCAGATTCACGGCTTTCTCCTGCCTCAGCCTCCCGAGTAGTTGGGACTACAGGTGCCTGCCAACATGCCTGGCTAATTTTTTGTATTTTTTGTAGAGACGAGGTTTCACCGTGTTAGCCAAGATGGCCTCAATCTCCTGACCTCGCTATCCACCTGTCTCAGCCTCCCAAAGTGCTGGGATTACAGGCGTTAGCCGCCGCGCCCAGCCCTTCATTCTGTAAATTCTGTAGATGGTTTTCTTGTGCAGGAAAAAAAAAAAAAAACAGTTTGAATTTGCTTTGTTTGTTATTTTCAAGGAACATACAAGGGATCAGTTTTTACATTATATGTAATTCTTTTTTAGAATATATAGTTTTAAAATAACACCTCAGTTATGGGTTGAAGTGTATTCCTTCCAAAATTCCTTTGTTGATGTCCTAAGTGACAGTACCACAGAATGTGGCCACATTTGGAAGGAGAGGTTACATGTAGATATGGTTATTTCAGATGAGGTCATTTTAGGGTAGGGTGGGCCCCTAATAAAACCACTCATGTATTTAGAAAAAAGGAACATTTGGAGATGCACACAGGGAAAAAAAATAACACAGGAAGACTGGAGTTACACTGCCACAAGGCAGGGAACTTCCAGAAGCTGGGACATAAACCAAACAGAACCTTACCTTAAGACCTGCATAGGAAGCATGGCAACACTGACACCTTGATGTTAGACAGTGGCACTCAGAAATGAGGCAATACACTTCTGCTGTCCGAAGCCACTAAATTTTTGGTACTTTCTTACAACAGCCACAGGAAAGAGAGACAGTCTCCTCACCAAGGAAGCTGTTCCCAATCCTGGGCTGGAGGAGGGTGGCCGATTGCACCAAAATCCCTCAGAAATCTAAAGCATGTTTTACTTCACTCATGTTGTCAGGACAAACCTAAGTGAATCTTTAGATAAATGGATGTTTTTGTGTCTTGATCAAGCAGTGGTTTCTTTTACAATGATGATGAATTCTGAAGCATTAGCAGCAAATTGTGAAAATGCCTTAATAAGGTGAATGGTAGCAGGAGAAAGAATTAAAATCAATGTATGCAACAAGTTATTTTTATGTGTGCTCCTTTGTCTACCACAGGGCCAGTGGAGTGCACAGAAATTATATACAAGTAGCTGCATCCTAGAAAGCAATACTGCTACAAGTACTCAAAACAAGTTTTAATGAGTAGTGTTCTCATAATATGAGAAGATAATGTTACAACAACACCTGGCACATAATTTTGTCTATCATATTTTGGTGACAAGTCCTGAATAGTTGGAAAGTATCACACACTTAAATATTATATATTGCAAGTAACTTACAATATCAATTCCTCAAAGGTCATTAAAGCTGGCTTGGGTGCTTGAGAGAAACAGTGCAAACATGCAAGCAATGTATTAGAAACATAAATTGGAAAGGACTGGGCTCTTCTCATGTCAAAAATCTATAGGCCTGTTTACTCTGAATGACAATGTGTTCTCGAGCCAAGCCTGGTTTCTGGAAACATTCTTGATAAAAAATCAGGTGTCATCATCTCTGGTGCTGCTTTTGAGCTTCCTTTGCATTGCCAAGGTGGTCACTGGGGAGGAAAGCATGCATGTATGACCCAGCCAGGAAGTGCCATGGAGGGTCACTGTGGGTCATTTTAACCCTGGAGGTCCTGATGAAAAACATGATTCCTGAAAACTGCCTGAATTTTAATGGATGAAACCTAGTAGGTCCTGATGAAAAATATGATTCATGAAAACTGCCTGAACATTGATGGATGGCATTACAAGGCTGCAACTTGCTACAGGTGGACTAGGTTTTTAAGTGCTCATAGTGGCTAACATAGTGAACTGAATGTCATGGGAAAAGTGAACTGAATATCATAGGAAAGCCAGAGGTCATGCTAGTCTGTGCTGAATTAAAGTATAAATAAACAAATCCCAGGATATTCCCTGGCTGGCTTCTATCAGTCTCTGGGACTCCACAGCAAACCTCATTTAATTGTGTTGGATTTCATTTACCTCCACTGTCCAGATCTTCCAGTTCTGAAATCACATTACACTATATTGTTATAATAGAATAAAAATTCTTATGAAATGTAAGCTTCCACATGCTCTGTGGATTCTACCTTCCCAGCTCACAAAAACTCCGTTTCAAAAACTGGATTATCATGGTGGCCAACAATTACAAAGTAGAAGCTCCTAGACACGATCTTCAATATGTGGCTCCTAATGAAGTAAAAAACAGTACATATTTTTAGCGGTCAATACTGAAATTCAAAGGTGACTAATGGGAAATGTAAAATTCTTCCTTTGTTTTACTTTCTAACTTAAACCTGGAAGATGCCAGTAAGCTTGTCACCATTTCCCACATACTAGTGAAGATGCATGACTTCTGGAATAAACAAATGATATAACTGTGATATTTCTTGTAGAATCCTACATATTTCCATAAGAAAACCAGAAGACCTCTAACATTAAATCACAGACAACATTCTCATGATCTGAAAGTATGGCACATTCAGCTGAAAGGACCCTGAGTGTCTGTTGGAGTGAACTAGGCTTCACTTGGACTGGAGCATTTAGAATTAGCAATGACACTTAGAAGATTTAACAGAGGTAGATGATAAATTAAGGACCATACAGAGTGGTGAGAAGACCAAGGAATTAATTAGCGTGCCTTAGAAATTTCCATAAGGCATCCGTTGGGGGAAGCTAAAACTAACTCTCCCTCATGTCACTTCCCGAGAAAAGAGAGGCAATGTAGCCCTTTGTGTTCTATTTGTCTTCTTTCTACCTGAACGATGTGTGTTATAAATATATGTCCTTGCAAATAAAAAAGACTATGATATGCCTCTTAATACACCAATTTATAAGAAAGGAAGTTTTGTATTCTATAAAAGATGAAAGAAATAATCCATAAAGGAAGACATTCTGAGGCACTGAGAGATCTTACAACAAAGTTTAACAGATTGGGACAGGTGTAATAGCTCATGCCTGTAATCCCAGCACTTTGGAGGGCTGCTGCAGGCAGCCTGCTTGAGCCCAGGAGTTTGAGACTAGCCAAGGTAACAGCATGAAAGAAGAAATACTTGTCTACAAAAAAATAGATCTCTACAGATACATACTAAAATTTCTGGGCATGGTGGTGTGTGCCTGTATTCCCAGCTACTCTGGAGGCTGACAGGAGAGAATTACCTCACACTACTGTAAGTTAAAATATCCTGACTCAAAAATAAATAAATAACACTTCAACAGATTTGCAAAAGAAATGAACCTATGAGAAAGTGGGGAAAAAATACAAGCCATTCCGTGGCTTCTAGCACAGATAATTAAAATATAGATGAATAACAGATGGGTGGGAACATGGATGGATATACTCAATGGTAACCCCACTGTGTGTATTTTTCACATAAGGGATTTGAAATCAAATGAAGTTAGGTTCTATGTAGCTCTGCTACTTACTTGCAATGTGACCACAGGGAGCCCTTAATCTATTGTTGGTTTTCTCTTTATGGAAATAGTGGTAATTTTGTAGCACCTTACGGTAAAGTACCCAGCACAGCGTCTGACTCAGAGGACATGCTCAATTAGTATTATCTAGAATAACATGGAAGGCCAAATGCAAACTGAGAAGTGGTGACTGGTAAAATTCTCAACATGGGGTGGAAATTGAGTAAACAAGCAGTTAGTCAAACTCCTGGAAGACACATCTGAGGTGAGTTAGAAGGCAAGACTCATCAAGCCAATTTGGTTTTCCTTTTGTAAACAGCTGAAGAAGCAAGAAGGCTGTAATTTTTCATTCAATTTTGGCAAAGAAAAACTGACAGGTAAAGTGGAAGAATTGGAAACCCTGGGAGAAAATTACCCCGTTATCACAGGAAGGGAAGGGAATAGCTGCAATCACTTCGCAAATACTTGAAGGTATTGGGCAAAGGTGAGACACATGTTAGGATTCTACACCGTCCAATCTGTGGAACTTTCTCCAAGGATGCAAATGTTGTACATCTGTGCTGTCCAATATGAAAGCCAGTGAGTATTAGAAATGTGGCTATTGTAACTGTAGAACTCAATTTTCATTAAACAAGAATAGCCACATGAGATAGTGGCTATGTAATGGACAGCACAGGTTTAGATTAAAGATTCCAAGAGAGTGACATGATCTTAGCTCACTACAAATTCCACCTCCCAGGTTCAGGAGATTCTATTGCCTCAGCCTCCTGAGTAGCTGGGATTAATGGCATGCACCATCATGCCAGGGTAAATTTTATAATTTTAGTAGAGAACAGGGTTTGCCATATTGCCCAAGCTGGTTTTGAACTCCTGGCCTCAAGTGATCTGCAGACCTCAGACTCCCAAAGTGCTGAGATTAGAGTCATGAGCCACCATGCCCAGCCCAATTTCAACTTTTTTAAATAAAATTTCTGTGACATCCTCCACCTTTCCTTCAACAACAAAACAAGTATTACTTGGAATTCCAATATAAAATGCAAATAAAGCAACTGCCATGACTGACATACCTGCATTGGCATGAATGTGTATTCATAGTCTGCTCGATTTTTCCATTGCTTTAAATAGGGGTCTTTGAAGAATCTCCAAGGAAGACTTGTCCCAGAGGCCCTGAGGTGGTAGCACAGAATTAGATAATAGATTAAATTGGGAAATTGCAGACAAGAGGAGAATCCAAGATAGTTTCCACATGTCTAGGTGAAAGGAACAAACAGAATGTGACCTCTCTTCTAAGATGCCCTCATCCAAATCTCTAAAACCTGTGAGTATGTTTAGGATTCACGGCAAAGAGAAATTAAGGTTGTTCAGCAGCTGACGTTAAGATAGGAAGATTACCCAGGAATATGCAGCTTGATCAATGCCATTAGAATGACCTTAAATGTAGACCATAGAAGCAAAAGAGGAAAGTCAGGGGGAAGTGACAGAAGAACAGTCAAAGCAAGGTGATGTTGATAGCTTTGAAAACAGAGGAAGGGGCTATGGCTAGGGCATGCAGGAGGCCCCCAGAAGCTAGAAAGTGAAAGGAAACAAATTATCCTCTGGAGCCTCCAAGAAGAACACAGTGCTGTGCACACATAGATTTTAGCTAAACAAGACCTGTGTTGGACTCCTATGGTACAGAAGTGTAAAACGATATACTTGTCTTGTATTAAGCCACTAAATTTGTAATAATTTGTTACAGTGGCCTATTGTTCCACCTCTGCTAGAGTTTTGTCATTTACTTTTTTTTTTCCAAATCCATGTTGACTGTATCCGCTTCAGACTTACTATTATTTCTGTGATCATGCCTGTAATGTTCTCCCAGATTCTGCCTGCAACCCCTGCCTATATTTTTAAAATCCAACTTAGTTTCTCTCCTTCCTCCATTATTTCCAAAAAAAACCTACAGGTTCCCCACATGCTAGGAAGTCCTGTCACTCTTACTGCCTCTTAAAGACTTTGAATTTTCCACAGCCAGTGATCAAAACTCATTGTACATTTTTTCAATGCTGTGTACAAAGCTGACACTGAACAAATTTTGTCTTCACAGGACTTAGATACTTTATCAGCCTTATATTCCCAGCATACGACTCTTGAATCAGGGTAAATTCCTCACTGCCCCCAAGAAGGTCCTGGATTTTTGTTTGTTTGTTTGTTTGTTATTCCTTTGCTCATTTTTCCCCTCCCTGCAATGCTCTTCTTTTAGCCCACCACGCAAATCCTATGCATCAAGGCCTTGATGAGTTTACACTTTTTCTGAGAGATGATCTGGATCCCTTCCATCTTCAACCGCCTCCCCTTTAAACTCTTTACTCAGTTTATAATGTTATCTTAGCTCTTGCTCAATTCTAGGGCTGTAACGTTTCCATTATTGCTTCTGAGAGGGTTGGCTCCTTTTCTTTTTAATTACATGTAAGCATCATGAGGTCAGGCTCATCTTTCCTCACAATACACAATGGTGGCTACTCAAAAACATTTAGTTCTGTGGCTCTCAACTCTGAGCCATCTGGGGTTCCAAGAGGACATCTGACAATGTCTGGAGACATTTTTGGTTGTCTCGCTTGCGGGAGAAGGTGCTATTGACAACACAGAGACCGAGGATACAGATAAATCTTCAATGCGCAGGACAGCCTCCCAAAACAAAGAATCTGCTGGCTCCCAAAGGCAACAGTGGCTCCGTAAGAAACCCTGGGTCAGCTGCATGACCCTGTTAACTGTGAAAGCAATGCCCCCAAGAGAGCAGACACTTGCAGGTGGAAGTGTGCTCAGCGCCAGCGCGTGGATGAACCTGTTGAGGCGTGGGCAGATCTGATCTGGCTACCCCAGGGAGGTACAGCACCAGCCTGCGCCATCAAGTAGGGCCAGTAAAGTCCCACAGGGACTCAAAACTCCTGTTTCGACTCAGTCCATCCCCTACCTGCAGAGAGAGGTCGAGGAGAGAGAAAGGCAATCTCAGTCCCGCTGTGGAGACCGCCCTCCTCTGCTTCAGCCGCATTCCCTGGGGGAAGTTTCTCGGATACCCTGGATGTGCTCTCGCGAGATGTGGGTGGAGCTTCTGGTGGGTGCTACGCAACCAAGTGCATGCGCCATGTATCTTCAGAACAGGAAGATTACTTAGTAGGTCTCGAGGAGGGGCAGGTTGGGACGTGAGGGCTGTAATCTTGCAGTCCTGCCTCACTGCTTTCCATCTTTAGTCTTTGGGTCCCAGCCCTCCAGCCGCCTTTGAGTTGTGCCTAGGTCACTGTCCTCAGCCATGCCTCAGAACCGCGAAGAGAGGAGGCTCCCATGTTCGATAGAAAACCTACTTGGGAGTGTGAGAGTGAGAGTGTTCAGCACCTTTGTTCCTCACCTGGGACACAGGCAGGGCTTTGAGGGCGGAGATTCCCCCTCATCTTGGACCTGCATCCTGTCCTGCGCACTCACCTTGGGCCATAGTGGGGCGAACGAGGTGGCCTGGGAGGAAGCTGATGACGGGAGGAAGCTGGCACCTGATGACGCAGGAATACAAAACTACCCCTCGTCAGGGACAGGTAGAAATGAAGTCTTGTTGATGTTCCTTAATACCCCTTTCTCTGCTAGGCCACTCAAGGTGTCCCCAGAGACCAGTGGTCTTTTTTTCCATCGTTCACCTTTCCTCTGTCTCCCAGATAACGTGTAACCATTTTGTCTTCTAGTCCAACTTGCTCCCCATGTCTGACGTGTTGAGTCAAAATGAGCTACACAAAAGGCTACACAGAACGTTGAAGGATCGGGGTGTACTGGGCACACTGAAGTATCGGATTTACGTTTATTTGTTCCATAACTTTTAAAAGTGTAACCTGTAAAAAGTAGTTCACATTTAAATTCATCCAATGTTTGGGTTTCAAAAATCTACGCTGAAATATTACAGTGTCTTTGAAACCATTGAGAAATGTTGCATTTGAGTCGACTTAAAGGAGAATGTTCAAATAATTAATTGAACCAACAATAAGATAGGAGCAGAAAGCATTTATATAATGAACACATTTTAGTAAGATAAGGCCTGTTTTATAAACCTGGCTTACAGGTTCCTAAACTAACAAGTGGGTTAATAATACATTTGGATGAGGGACATTGACACCATGTAGAAAACACTAGTGTGCTGTTTTTAATAGTTTGGGGAATGAACCCTTTCATCTTTAAATTATACTGATATGCCTGGATATTTAATTTGAGCAGGAAATATCTGTAGATATACTTTATATTTGGATTAACAGCTAGGATTAGGATTAGCTCAATGTGTTTTCATTGCAATATGCATTTCAAAAGTATATTTTACATTTAAAATATGTAGATATATCCTGTGTATATATCCTTTTTAAATTTAAGTTGTATGGTGTGAGCATTTCTCTGTTTCCTTAAAAATTTCTTGAAATCTTCATTTTTAGAGGTAACAGATTTATCTTTGGATATTTTTGTAACCTGCAAACAGTCCCTTGCTGTTAAATATTTTGGTTATATTTTCCGACAGTCCACAGAGGTGCGATGAGCTGGCAGAATTTTTTCTTATACTTCATATCCCAGTGTAAGCTGCTGAAATTGGCTTCTAGGAAAGTTAAGAGTCTGCAAATGAGTCTGGCAAACCACCAGTTTCACTTGGAAGCTGAGGAAAGAAACATTTTTCTAGAACACCCTGGCCTTCTTGTCTCATGGGGTAAGACTTGAGCAGGGGAAGGTTCCTAACTTCTGGACATGGATCTAGAAACATTATGGAAATAAAAGGAAGATTTCCAATGAATGTAACACATCTGTGTATATCTCTACTGAGAAAATCCTACTGAAATTTTTTTTAACTTGTCCGACTTCCTTCCTTGCTTCCTTCCTTCCATCCTTCCTTTTTTCTTTTCTTTCTTCCTTCCTTTCTCCCTTTCTCCTTTCCTCTCTTTCTCTTCCTCCCTTCATTCCTTCCTCCCTTCCTTCTTTTCTTTCTTAAGTTCTTTTCTCCTTTCTTTCTTCCTTCCTCTCTTGCAAGACACAGATTCAAAACCAGCTAATCCATGAGTTGATGCACCCTGTATTCAATGGAGAATTGCAACCTCAGTTGATTTCAGTGCAAGGGACTCCCTCTTACTAGGAGCCTCAAACTCTTTAGAGGCGGATCACTGACAAAGATGCGGCTGTGAGTCTTCACTTTCTGTTTTCTTTCCAGAAATTGGTTTAGCAAAAGAAAATGTAACATATTTCCTTTTCTGTTTTGAACTTTTTATTAACAGTATTTTTTTTTTCTCGGCTGACTATAACATATTGCATTATAGCTAATTGCTTTTAAACTAGGTCCATTTCTCATTCCTCTTTGAATTTACATTGTACCTGCACATAATACATTTGTTATATAACAAGTGGGTACTAAATTTGAAATTAATTTCTTTGTATCACCTTTAGTCTTTTATAAAATTGTGATCTACAATCTCTAAATGTTTAAGAGCTAAAATTGATTTGTCTATTTTCTGTGTTCTTTAATAAGACTCTGCCAATCTGCTAAATGTCCGCTCTGAGCTTGGCACTGTGATAGACACGCGACAGATGTTTTGTGTTACAGATAAGGAACCAGACTGTGGAGAGGTGAATCAAGTAACTTAAGTGATGTAATTCTTAAAAATCTGTAAAGTTTCCAAATAATAAAGAGACTTTCATTTTATTTTTTAGTACATTTCTAATTATTTTAACTATATTTCTTCACCATTATTGTTGAACATTCATCCCAGTTTATTATTTTAAAGGTAGATGTAGCAAACTTTCCCTGTGAATATGTGTGTCGGTGGGGGCATTGAGGTGTGTGTTTGTAGACTTTGTTTTTTAGAACAGTTTTTAATTCACAGCCAGGTGATGGAGAAGTACACAGAATTCCTATACAGCCACTGCTCCTACACATGCAGAGTCTCTCCCGCTGTCAACATCTTGTATCAAGTTGGTACATTTTCTGCAATTGATAAAACTACCCTTACATGTCATTATTCCCAAAGTCTATCATTTACATTAAATTTCACTCTTGGTGGTGTGTATATGTCTTTATTTTCTTTATGTTGTCTATAGCTATCTAAACATTTCATGTTCCAAATTTTTAAGGACACAAGAATCTTGGTATTGTAATTATTTTCTTTGAGATGGAGTATCATTCTGTTACTCAGGCTGGAATGCAGTGGTACAATCTCGGGCTGCAAACTTTGCCTCCTGGGTTCAAGTGATCTCGTCTCAGCCTCCCAAGTAGCTGGGATTACAGGTGCTTGCCCAAGCACCTGGCTGATTTTTGTATTTCTAGTAGAGGCGGGGTTTCACCATATTGACCGGGTTTGTCTCGAACTCCTGATCTCAAGAGATCTATTTGTCTCAGCCTCCAAAAGTACTGGGATTACAGATATGAACCACAATGCCTGGCCTTAGTACAGTATTTGAATGAAAATCTTAAATATGTTGAGTTTCTTCATAAGCAACCAAATTTTACTTATTGGTTTTATGAATGTATTTATTTACATATTTATTTTTTAGTAGTAGGGCCTTGCTTTGTCACCAAGTCTGAAGGGCAATGGCATAATCGGACCTTACTGCAACAACTGCCTCCTGGGTTCAAGCAATTATACTACTGCAGCCTTTCAAGCAGCTGGGATTACAGGCACACACCACCATATTCCACTTTTATTTTTTTTATAGATCCTGGGTTTCTTATGGTGGGCAGTGTTGTTTGGAATACTGAGCTCATGTCATCTGCCAGCTTAGCCTGCCCAATTGCGGAAATTACAACTATGAGACATTGTGCTTTGTCTGAAATCATGTTTGATATATCTTTCTCTAAATTTCTAATCACTCTATATTCTACTTATTGTGTAATTACCAATTGTATGATTCTTATAACAGGAATTCATCCTACTCAAACAACGTAATTGTTTCTACTAATATAAAATGCCAATGCAAAATGTTTTCTTTAAAAGAAATCTGGTTGAAAACATATCGGTGTTCTCAGAGTAGACATAATTATTGATACATACTGTAGTAGACATATATATAAATAGCTCCCCAAAATGTCTGTTTAACAGTATTTTAAATGAACATTAATCATGATTGTAAGGACAGTGAAATTTTAGCTTATTTACCTTTTTAAACACTACTTTTAAAAAATTGTAATTGAATGACCTTTGATGTAAAATACTTAGAGGTTAATTACATGATCAAGAAAGATATTTTATTATTCTGACGTCAATATGTTTTTATAATTTATCTTAGTGTAAGAAAGACCTTCAAATTTCCTTTGTAATCTTATTTTTTTCTAAAAGATGTTTCTTAATCTCATATTCATAAACATTATAATGTGTCATTTAAACACTGCTATAAAACCATGTCTAATTTACTAACCTTTCATTTTCTTAAGGTATTTACTATACAGGATTGATTGCAATCTATAAAAATCACCCTACTTCCAGTTTCTAGAAATCACTGGTAAGTTTACTTAGTTTCTATAATCTACTTTACTTTGTTAATTATAACTGAGTAGCTTTATAAAGGTAAAATATTTTTTAACATGTCTCAGGATTGGATAAAGAAAACCGAAAGGTAGGAGCCTACCTCTTTGTAAACAATAGCAAGATTTTTCTATGTAGTTTTCCTTATAAAAGAATGAAGCTAATTTTGAGAGAGAAGAGTAAGAAATTTAATTTGATTTAAATTACATGTTTTTATGAAGCTAATTTTGAGGGAGAAGAGTAAGAAATTTAATTTGATTTAAATTACATGTTTTTCCTTGCTGACCGTATCTTAGTTTGTAAACAATAATTCACGTGTTCTGCAGGACATTATTCCAATATTTTCATTTTCATAATAATTTTAGATAGTCAAATAAGAAAATTTTGGACAGTATCAAGGGTCCTACAGACACACTAAAAGATACTGTTTGTAAAAATATCCATTGTTGGGAACATTTCTAAAAAAAAAACAACAAAAAAAAAACCTTCAAAAAACTGTCTTTTAGGCCAAGTGTCTTTATATACTAGGTACCTCTCAGGTACAATTGATAGAGTGTTAAATGTATTAATATAGCATTAAAAAAGAAAATATGTGTTTAGTAATGTGTAATATAACTTTTGTTCCTAAATGTTTACACAGACATGATTAATTACCTTAATTTTCACCTTCATACAAAACTTTTATAAAGTTTGTAACTACTGTGGGCTCCAGACCATTGGTTAGATTTGATAATGGGCTTTGTTGCATGAACATAAGCTGGCACTTTGCCTTTTATGCTTAGTTTTACCTTAGGACTTTTAAAATAATCTGTGAATTAGTAATAGTCCTTTTGTGTTGCTACTCCCTTGGGATTTTTTCTGTTGCATGCGTTTCTGTCATCTTGAGAGAGACATTTATTCATTCATACATTCACTCAGAACTTAATCATTTGAGTACATACTTTCTGCCAGCCATTGAGTCTGTGACTTCATTGCCAAGCTTCATTGCAATAATGTTAGCAGAAGATAAATTAATTGAACAACAAGACTTTCTAGGCTGCCTGCCCACTAGACCATCCCTACTGAAATTCAGTATGGTAACTGATTCTACAGTCTGTGCTCTAAGCACCATCCAGTGTAACTCTTTGTGATGGTGGAAATGTCTGTATCTATACTGTTTAATGTGGTAGTTGCTAGTCTCATGTGGCTATTAACTGAAATGTAGCTAGTGTAACTGAATGACTAAATTTTTAATTTATATTTAATTAGCTACATGTGCATAGTGACTACCATAATGAACAGCAGGATTCTAAGGTATATGGCAGGTATCTATTGCTTAATCGTTACTTCAAAAGAAAATGTATGGCTTGAAGAGATACTAAGGAATACTCTGTGGGCCAAGAACACTGCCTCATGCTTGTAATCCCAGGACTTTGGGAGGCTAAAGCACGAGGATCACTGAAGGTCTGGAGTTTGAAATCAGCCTGGCCAACCCAGTGAAAACCCACTTCTACTAAAAATTCAAAAATTTGTGAGTCGTGGTGGCAAGTGGCTTTTATCCCAGCTACTCCGGAGGCTGAGGCATGATTATCACTTGAACCTAGGAGGTGAAGTTTTCAGTGAGCTGAGATCAAGTGACTGCACTCCAGCCTGGGTGACAGAGCTAGATGCCATTTTACCCCCAACGAGAAAAAAAAAAAAAAAAGAGGAGAGAGAGAGAGAGAACAAAGACAGAAAAAGAGATGAGAAAGACAATAAAATAAACTGTGGTAGCACTTCTCACACTTCTCACACTGTGGCACCCTCTTGGGTCTGTCCCTTGCAGACCCCAACCCTGCAATGGATAACTAAAATACACTGACACACAGATATTCTGCTTTCCCAGTCCAGCTGAAGCTGAGTGTCTGAGCCACTTACAGACTCCAGTAGAGTTTTGTAAACAGTTGCAGCCTTGGCCCTGACCAACGGGTGAGACTCGCATTTATCAGTAAAGATTAATTGAACAAGACTTGAGTCAATGAAACTAGGGGGTAATTGGCATTGTGTACTTCCCCAGTAGAAAGCACTTAAGCACCCACAGTACATCAAAGGATAATCTTAAGACCACATGAATAAACAAGCTAGCTAGATAACTTCCCCACATTCCTTTGTTAGTACTTTAATTTATTTAACTAAAGGTAAAGAAGGTCACATTTAACCGTATCTATTATTGAAGTTATGAAAACTCTCTGGCCTTCCAAGATGGTTTGTGGCTATTACTATAACTATCTTTAATATTTTTTCCACCAGCCTGACTGGGCCCCCAACATGAAAGAATCTATATATTTACTGTATTACATTATCTTTAAAAATAGTTTTTCCATCTTTGCATAGTCTCTTTAAAAGCATCTCATTCAGAAAGATAGCTGGCTGACAACCCTTACAATCTTTACCTAGCATCCCTGTAAAATTTCTAGAAGTCAGAAAAATGATGAGTAGCAAACATATCAGTCATCCTAGTGCCAAAATTTGGATAGAACTCTTAGCTAACAATAAAATAGTTTCTGGTAAAATAAAATTATTTAAAAAATTCATGGCTTCCAATTAAACAACAGAAAACTTATAGGAAGATATATTGTACTGAACTGTTTTCTGTCCTCTGATTTCAGAGACCAGTGATCTTATCCTATTTTAGTACATCTACACTCTGGGAATGCTAAGCTGTTGAATAGTCACAGTACTTTCCACCTAGATTCTACTCACCCGTTCTTCCCACTCTTAATATTTCCTTTGAGAGATAAGGATGCACAGATAATGATATATACAAAATTTGGATGAGGAAAGAAAATTTGAACATTGGCCCTTTGCTTTTAGAAAGTTAAAATTCTTATCTATAATTGGCAAAAGAATAGACACATAAGTTAATGGGAACAGAAATAGAGAATCCAGAAATAGATTCACACAAATATTGTCAATTGATTTTTTTAACAATGGTGCAAAGGCAATTCAATAGAGGAAATATAGTCTTTTTGACATGTGACTCTGAAACAATTGAATATTCATATGCATGGAAATGAACCATAGACCTAAATGTAAATTGGAAAACTATAACACTTCCAAATAAAAACAAGAGAAAGTCTATGTGATCCTGAGTTTCATGATGTGATATAACACCAAAAGCAAGACACATGAAAGAAAAAAATAGATAAGTTAGACTTAATTGAAATTAAAAGCATCTCTGTGGAGGACACTGTTAGGAGAATGAAAAGACCCAATGTCAAAACCCATAAAGCTTTACATCACCAAGAATAAACATTAATATTTGCCAATTTTGGTCTGCTGATCGCTGGATGGAATGCAGACTGTCAAAGCAATCTAACTGTCATCCCTTCACTGAAGAGGATGGGGTGGGGATAAGGTGCTGAGCTGACTAATGTTTTTAGTTTCAATAAACTAAAAATGTCCTAAATGATTTATGCTTCTGGTTTAAAACAAAGTTTCAGACTATTGAGAAGGATACAAAGTGAAAGCAAACTAGAAATTTCTGCCCATGTTGTCTAATCTCACTATCCATTCATAACTAGAATTTTAATAATTTTGTTTCTTGGTTATTTTTCTAGAATTGCTTGAGTTTAAAACTCTAGGTCTTTCTAATTAAAACACACAATCAAATAAAATTATATTATAAATCCTGTAGGCAAGTTGCTTTTTCTATCCACCAATATATCTATCTGTAGCACTATATTGAGACTAATTATTTTTAAAGTAAACATTTAACCCCCTATTGATGGAGGTTTAGTTGTCTTATTGTTTGCTCTTTTCCAATAGAGGCAACAAATATGCAGTGTGCATGCTTTGTGCTTCCGTAAAAGTACAGCTGTGTGAAAAGACAGCTGTGTGAAATGCAGCCTATTTAATTGAAGAATCTATGGTTCTCCCATGTAGTGAAGGTAAGCAGAGGAGAGGGCAGGTGGCTGGTTGCCTAGGAGGAAAGGGATCTTGATCTCAGTGATCAAGAACTAGATCTGGAGAGACTGGCGGGTGGAAGAATAAAGATGGTCCAGGAGTGCAGAACTGCAGAATGAGTTTTCAGGTGGAGACTGGGAATCAGAGGCAGTGTGCTGCTATTGGATGAAGCCATGGAAATGAGCAAGAGTAAAGATCCTTGGGGTGAAAGAGTCACCGGGGCCCCAGGGGTCATCTATGTGGCCATTTGATCTCATCACTGGAAAAGTAACTGGGAAGGATATGAAGAGGATGAGGAGTGACAGGGAGTTTGTGTTGGTAAGTGGGATTCTATCTACTCCTTTAAGAAATCTTATTCCTTTTCCAAGTGTGTGTCTTAGACCAGACAGTCTAAGAAATACAGCAGTTATTTCAAACATACATTTAAAACTGCTGCTGCCAGATGTTAAAAGTAGGAAGGCTTCCCCCTTGTGCCCACTCTTGCTTGGAGCTTCTCAATGAGACATAGTTGTTTAATGCTAAGGGCACACACTCTAAAATTTTCTGTCGCATTTCTAGAAATAAGGCTTGCCTCAGCTATAAAATTCAATGTTGGATGCACAGATCTTTGCGATGATTAGATTGTGTTTAGACTAATAACTTCATCTTCAGGATGTGTGACTAATTAGATTTCTGTTTATTCAACTGTGAGTATCTGAAGTCTTTGAGGAAGATTGTCATTCTCATAAAAACCACCATGCCTGTATTTCCTCACCTGGAATATCAATCCCCTTCTCTCCCTGATAAAACCATAGTGTCATTCAAGGCCCAGCTTGGATGTCACCCCTGAAATGCCTTCCCTGATTCACACTAAGCAACGCATTTAGGTCTCATTCCTGCATGCAGTCTTTATTTACCTCAGTTATAAAATTATCCTATCTTAGTGTGATTGTTTCTCCCTGACTATACTATGAGATCTTCAGAGGTGAGGACTATATCTATCTACACTTTTATATCCAGTTCCCAGTATGCTGCTTGATATATAATAGATAGTTAGTAAATTCATGCTCTGTGAAGACATAAGTGGAAGGTTGGCTCACTCATTTACAAATTCATATGAGCTTGCTAACTCTGAGTCACAATGACTCATGAACTGAAACATTAAGACAGCACCACCACTAAAAACCATAGGGATTTTATTCTTTTGGAGTTTTATTTCTGAATGTATATTTTATTTATTTTTTTCTGAAAAACTTACCAAATTTTACTTAAGGGGGCCAGGTGTGGTGGCTTATACCTATAGTTTTAGCACCTTGAGAAGCTGAGATGATGATCTCATTTGAGCCCAGAGATTCAACACCAGCCTGAGCAGCATGACACAACCAGTCTCTACCAAAAAAAAAAAAAAAAAAAATTAGCTGAAATTGGTGGTGTGTGTTTGTAGTCTCAGCTACAAGTGAGGTAGGCTGAGGTAGGAGAATCACTTGAGTCTGGGAGGCAGAGGTTGCAGTTATCCAAAATCAAAACACTGCACTCAGGCCTGGGCAACAGAGCAGAACCCAGTCTCAAAAAAAAAAAAAAAATTACATAAGGGACTGAGAGATGTTAATTAAGTAGCATAAATTACACAAGGGATGTTAAAAATATATGGAAATGTAGTTTAACAGAAATTGAGACAGTAAATATTTATGCAGCTGTAATAGGTAGTTGAGGAATACATTGAAGGGGATTTTTTTTTTTTTGAGATGCAGTTTTAATCTTTTGCCCAGGCTGGAATGCAATGGCACTACTTCGGCTCACTGCCACCTCTGCCTTCCAGGTTCAAGTGGTTCTCCTGCCTCAGCCTCCCAAGTAGCTGGGATTAGAGGTGACCACCACCGTACCCAGTTAATTTTTGTAGAGATGTGGTTTCACCACATTGGCCAGGCTGGTCTCAAACTTTTGACCTCAGGCGATTGGCCTGTTTTGGCCTCCCAAAGGGCTAAGTTTAAAGGAATGGATCACCATTCCCAGCTGAGTTGGAATTATTTGCAGGTGAAATAGTTATCTTCAATTTCTGTACTTTGGTTTTTGGAATTTAGGAAGCAGTATATTTATTTAAATTTGTTATGCTTTCATTAACTTGCTTGTTAAAACTTAATGCCTTTTTTTTGTTTGTTTTTGAGACAGAGTCTTGCTCTGTCACCCAGGCTGGAGTGCAGTGGTGTGATCTTAGCTCACTGCAAATTCTGTCTGTCAAGTTCAAGCAATTCCTTGCCTCATCCTCCTAATTAGCTGGGATTAGAGGTGCCTGCCACCATGCCCAGCTAACTTTTGTATTTTTAGTAGAGATGTGGTTTTACCATCTTGGCCGGGCTGATCTTGAACTCCTGACAGCATGACCTACCTGCCTCAGCCTCCCAAAGGGATAGGATCACAAGCATGGCCACCAAAACTGGCCAAAATTAATGCTTTTTTATAGACTGAAACAAGGAAATGTATGCTCAAAGTCTTCTTTTACTAAAAGATATGGATTTGTTAAGAGAAATAAAAGCAGAGCTGAAGCAGAGAGTTGAAGATTTTGAATTGTAGGTACGCATGTTTATTTTGGATATTCAGAATGATGAGATTAAAAAGAATTACTAAATATATGTCTAAATATTCTAATATTTATTGACAAGTAGAATTACTTTTTATAAAGGTGATATCACCCAGCATTAGAAGTTACACATGAAGAGAAACACAAGGGCTGTGCTTTTGAAATATTAAACACTAAGATGAAAGGCAGAATGAGATGCTATCATCAGGCTACAGTAACATCAAACAGAAAATTTGGAGAAGCTGTTAATACTTGAACAGATCATATGTTTTAAAGTTAACTTCAGTTCTTCAGGTCTGATAGTTTTGTGTGTTTATGTATTGTAACTGAATTTAAATATCCAGGCCTGTGGCTTTTACCAGGCCTGTGCTCAAAAATGGAAGTATTGTGACTTGACTTGACTTGTACTGATGAAACTATTTCTCAATGCTATTCACTTTTTCTAAGTGCTCAGAAATGTTTCATCCTTCATATATTACCTGGGATTAACAGCAAGCTCACTCTCTATAGTTTGCACAAGAAGCGTTCTTTTCCATTGGGAATGTGCTGTTAATTGACACTCATAGATACTTTAGGGATTTTAGCTCATTAAATAATTTGTCTCTATCTTATTTAATGTTGTTTTCTCACTTCTATAGGTTTCATTTTTAAATTTCAGCTCACCGTGTACCTTACTCTCTTTTTGGCAATAATGAAAAGGTAAATTAATCGAGAGAGAGAAAAAGAGAAACAACATTTGGGCAGAGAGAATGCATCACTTTTTTTTACCATTTTCTCTACTCCCTTCTCAATCATTAAATCAATGTGGTTTATCTCTCCATTGATTTCCAGACTACCAGCAGAGGGAACTACTACCTGGAGCCTTTAACTGTTCTTAGACTAGTCACTGTTTTGCAGTACTTCTCAGGATGGCTGGATCTCATCACCTATGAATCCAGCTCCCTGGCTTGGGAATTGGTGAAGTGGGTGATTTGAAGTCTCACTATGAAGATCATTTTATTCTTAAGTATTTGGAAGCCCTGAATGAACCATCTATCTGTGGCCCTCTCTTTTGGTACTTGATCAGTATTCAATAGTTTTTTGTTTTGTAGGGTTTTTTTGTTGGTTTTGTTTTGGTTTTAAGAGACAAGGACTTGTTATGTTGTCCAGGATGGTCTGAAACTCTTGGGTTTAAGTGATTCTCCTGCCTCAGCATTCTGCAAAGCTGGGACTATAGGGGAAGGCCACCACACTTGGCTAAAGCTGATAGATTATTAAGCAAGAAAAACAAATATTGTACCTTAAATATCTATGAGATTATTAATTAAATTCCAGAGTTACAAACAGCATTATAAAACATTCAAATACATAAGTACACTTTTTTTTGAGATGGAGTTTTCCTCTTGTTGCCCAGGCTGGAGTGCAATGGTGCAATCTCAGCTTACTAGGAATTCTGCCTCCAGGGTTCAAGGGATTTTCCTTCCTCAGCCTCTTGAGTAGCTGGGATTACAGGCATGTTACACCATGCCTGGCTAATTTTGTTTTATTAGTAGAGATGGGGTTTCTCCATGTTGGCCAGGCTGGTCTTGAAGTATCCTGAGGTGATCCACCTGCCTTGACCTCCCAAAGTGCTGGGATTATAGGCATGAGCCACAGCACCCAGACCATAAGGACTTTTATTACTTGGTAACTAAGAGTATTTTTCTTTCATCCCAGAATTGATTTGGACCATTTATCACCTTTATTGTTTAAGTGTTAATTATCTTCTATGAGAAACTTCTTTCTTGAGACTCTCCCACTCCCCTCGGTCAGAGATTCTCCCACTCTCCTCAGTCATATGCCACAGCCCCCTGCTCCTGCTATTTTCAACACACTGTAACTAGGTCAGTTCATAAAATACACTGAGGACTTCTGGCTCTTTTCTTCTACTTCCCGGTAGTAACTGTCACGTAGCAGTTTTAGTGTGTTGAACTAAAACCATGTCAAGGAATGTTTTTCCTAAATTTGTTAACACAACTATTATAGTTTATTTACTTTATGTTTTTTGCTAATTTCATAACCCAGAAACTCCAGGAAGATAAACCTAAAAGCATGACTGAGGACTTAGAAGATGAGAGAATACAAAGTGTCTTGTGGAGACCTGTGACTGAAAGCTAAAAAACAAACCTCGAAATCAACTGTTGAGAATGTTTGAAGAAGTCATATGTTTAACTTACATTGGTAGAAATGTAACAAAAACTAAGGAAGTAGTCCATGATTAACATCTTCTGCAAACTTTAGTGTTTGAAAAAATTCATATGTTTGTGAATAGTCAATACTTTCCTGCGTTTGAGTTATGGTAGTTTTTAAAAGATAAGACATAGAAAAGCACATCCTCTGTTCTTCTTACTCATGGCTTCTCAAACATTTATCGAGGGCTGTGATGTGCTTTAAATTTCATGGCACATTGTGACTTGCTCAGGTTGCATAGTAGATAAGGTGTAAAGTTTGAATTATAATGACTTTTAGTTAACTTTTCCTCTACCCCACTCATACTGCCACAAAGATGGGGCTATCTAACAATGTATAAATTATACTTAGTGCTCAGATTGTTTGTCAGTGAACATGTGCCTTGTATTCCTTCAGGATTCTGCAAAGCCAGAATCAAAAGAAAAGAGCTAAAATTAACTATGTGAAGCAAAAATCGATATAGGGAAAGGAAAATATGGACAACTATGGTTACTTTGGCTTTTCTTTAGTCTGACCCTGTGTATCAGTGAGCAATACCTCAGTGCTAAGACATTATGCACATGAGGTAACTTTTCAGTGGGTTCGAAAGCATCTGTCACATAAAAAATGCTCAGTTAATATTTAGTGTTAATGTGTCAGGAGGAAACGACTCAACTCAGATGCCCTGGGCATTTATTTGGCCTCTTTTTATTGCCTACCTCATAATTTGTCATCAATATTTCATTACACAGAACTGTCAAAGCTTTCTTGAGGTTATTCTATTAAAAAAATCTATTTTAAAAAAATAAAACTTTTTTTATAGATTCTGAATTCCCAATATATTCTCAATATATTTTGATAAGTCTGTATTGTGAAGAAGTTGGCAGCAGCTTATTGCCTTCTGGTACATATTACTCCTAACCATGAGAAACTTTATATTTTACTTATGAAATTGATGCATTGTACCCAATTTTTTGTCAGTTTCTATATTAAAATAGCTAACATGAAGTTTCTGTAGTTACTAAATTTTTAGGAATACATGTATTAAAGAATGTTTGTTAATTTTATATACTTATGGAGCTAGTGAACTATTTGGTATCATTGTGACAGCTTCCATGGCCTGTGTGCTGTCTTTCTGGCATTGGGAATTCTCATATGACTTTGGCAAGTGTTGGAGTTTGGGGTCTGTTCACAACAGGAGTGTTTCTTTATCCTTTTGGAATCAAAAGGCAGCTTGTAAAAGCTGGGATAGAAAAGTAAAAATGTGAAAATGTGCCTTTGGTTATTGATAATTCAGATATAATGCTCTTAGCAGCTGGTTCCCCGGACTATGCTTGGTCCCTGGGCACAAAAGTCCTTATGTTTGTTTGGGCTAGGCAGATAGTACAGTGGCTGTCTAATTATCATTTGGGATTGAGTCTGTTGTGTACTGTGTAAACTTAATTTTCTTCCCTTCTCTTTGGGTCAGTTGAGACCAAGTGGAAAGTGATGTTTCAGTAACCTGATGACAACACAACCCTCCATTTTGTATGATTGTGCTTTATAACATCAAGGCAGGGTTTTATTGGACATTTTATGTTTGAAAGTCATATCTCTGGCTTTAGTACTGAGGGACTTTGAAGTTCACACACTGTCATGTTCAGTGCCCTCAGATGCACCTGTAACATAGATAAGATCCTGCATTGATAAACATCTTTCTGGAAAGATAACTGTATTTATTCATTCTGATTTTCAGGTATCAACCTGACATAACGGATGACTACAACATTAGAACTAATCAACTGATTGAAGAGCAAAGGAAGAATAAAAGTGATGTTTGGGTGGGGTAAGAAGCTGTAGTTTTCAGTTTTGATACAGGTTATTAGCTTCCCAATTTGGGTCTGTTATATCTTCTAAAAAAAAAATAGCTATGCTTCATTGTCTCTTCAATACTTCACATTTTTTGTAATTTTAATTATATAAAATTAAAAAAAAAACATTGTCTTCACTGCCTTTTGAGGAACCATCATTTTTAAAATTTTATATAATCAGAAAGGCCAGTGATTTTTTTTCTGTATATTTTATTCAACTGTATTTCAGTATATTTTGATAAATCTGTAATTATCAAGAAGTTGGCAGCAACTTATTGTCTCTGGTATATATTAGTTTTAACAATGAGATACCTTCTTTTTCACTTATGGAAAATTTTTAACTCCTCTGTCTCCTGTGACATAGCTTCTTATTTCATTGGCTTCTAATATATTTTTTATTTATAATATTTTCACTTTATATATAACCTCCTGAATTGTTGTATGTATTGCCCTTGAAACGGGAAGGTGAGTAATTTCTCAATCTTTGGATACTTTACATTTCAATATATTTCTAGGAAATTGCCTGTAATGAGAACTGAAGTTTTAGTGGAATTTTCAAATAAATTCTTGGGAGTGTACCAAGGGTAGTTGTTTGATGTTGTTCAGACACCCATTGTGTGGCTTCCCCTTTTATGACTATCTTGTGGAGACTAACACTTCTTTTATACATTAGTACCTTTATCTATGTAACAAATTATGCTTTGACAATATATCTACATAGATTCAAGTTAAATACAGTGAAAATGACAAAATAATATCTCCAATACAATAACAATATTGATTTTTACAATATAGTAACAGACAGATCTTCTTCAAGGAAGTTTAAAGCTCTCTGGTTAGCATGTGTAGATGGTGGAATTTCACCACATACATGACAGTTATAGCTTCACATCACCTGTTAGGTAACAAGGTTTATTTCTTACTTGCCTATGAAAGTTTCATCACTTACACAGCCTATTTCATATTATAAAATAGTGGTCATTAGGTCTGACATACTAGACATAAATATTAAATAGCTTTTGTATTCACTAGGAAAACATTATGGTGTTTAAAGGTCTCTTTCAGGAAAAGCTGTTTACTTGTGAGAGAAGCTCACAGTTATTAACACAAAACAGGAGGAACTCAATCAAATCCATAAATTATATGTAAGAACTTGAAGAAATTGTTCAGCGTAGTTTTTGAAATAGATTTTGAGCAGTATATAAAATTTTAGGCATACATAATTTATCCAAAGTCTTCCTCTTGAGATGTTTAAACTGCAATTTCTATGGTGAAGAGGGGGATGACTAAAATTAATAAAATTGTTCTTAATTTCAATCAAGATTATATAGGAAAGTGTAGATATTGCTTTGAGTCTTAGAGTCCTTCTTGAATCCTATCTGTTTGTCTAATTGCTTGTGTGCCTTTGGGCAGGTCCTTTGACTGCCTATTCCTCAGCTGTAAACTCTAGGATATTTTCCACATTATAGGGTTGTTGAGGGAATTCAGTGAGCTAATGTATGTACCTAGTTCACAGTAAGTGGCCAATATTATTATTGGTCTGTTTCTACATCAACCTGTTCTCTCTTTCCATCAGCAGCAGCTAAAAATTTCTGTCCTTACAGTGTTATCTCACAGATTAAAACAAAATGAATTGTATTTGTCACATGCCATTGCTTCTTTACTTTTCTGTTTATTCTTGTGCTTACTGTCTGAAGACGAAGCTGGAACTTTAGGCACTTAAAACATTTTAAATATAAAGTTTATTTTGGCAAGTTTAACTTACATGAGAACTTTGTAGACCTTCATACTCAAGTATGAGATATATTACTGTAAGAAAAGCAAAGCACTACATAAAATGTTATGTTTTGTTTGTTGGTTTGCTTTTTGAGACTGAATCTCATTCTGTCATTCAGCCTGGCGTGCACTAGTGTGACCTCGGCTCACTACAATCATCATCTCCCAGGTAAATGCAATTCTTGTGTCTCTACCTCGCTTAGAAGCTGGTATTATAGCCATGCCCACCACACGAAGCAAATTATGTATTTCTTTTTTTTACTCTCATTTTTTATATTTTTATTATACTTTAAGTTCTAGGGTACATGTACACAACGTGCAGTTTTGTTACGTATGTATACATGTGCCATGTTAGTGTGCTGCACCCATTAACTCGTCATTTACCTTAGGTATTTCTCCTAATGCATTCCGTCCCCCTCCCCCACCCCACAACAGGCCCCGGTGTGTGATGTTCCCCTTCCTGTGTCCAAGTATTCTCATTGTTCAATTCACACCTACGAGTGAGAACATGTGGTGTTTGGTTTTTTGTCATTGCGATAGTTTGCTGAGAATGATGGTTTCCAGCTTCATCCATATCCCTACAAAGGACAGGAACTCATCCTTTTTTATGGCTGCATAGTATTCTGTGGTGTATATGGGCCACATTTTCTTAATCCAGTCTATCACTGCTGGACACTTGGGTTGTTTCCAAGTCTTTGCTACTGTGAATAGTGCCACAATAAACATACGTGTGCATGTGTCTTTATAGCAGCATGATTTATAATCCTTTGGGTATATACCCAGTAATGGGATGGCTGGGTCAAATGGTATTTCTAGTTCTACATCCTTGAGGAATCGCCACACTGTCTTCCACAATGGTTGAAGTAGTTTACAGTCCCACCAACAGTGTAAAAGTGTTCCTATTTCTCCACATCCTCTCCTGGACCTGTTACTTCCTGACTTTTTAATGATTACCATTCTAACTGGTGTGAGATGGTATCTCATTGTGGTTTTGATTTGCATTTCTCTGATGGCCAGTGATGATGAGCATTTTTTCATGTGTCTTTTGGCTGCATAAATGTCTTCTTTTGAGAAGTGTCTGTTCATAAACTTTGCCCACTTTTTCGCCCACTTTTTGATGGGGTTGTTTTGTTGTTGTTGTTGTAAATTTATTTGAGGTCAATAAATTCTGGATATTAGCCTTTTGTCAGATGAGTAGATTACAAAAATTTTCTCCCATTCTTTAAGTTGCCTGTTCACTCTGATGTTATTTTCTTTTGCTGTGCGGAAGCTCTTTAGTTTAGTTAGATCCCATTTGTCAATTTTGGCTTTTGTTGCCATTGCTTTTGGTGTTTTAGAAATGAAGTCCTTGCCCATGCCTATGTCCTGAATGGTATTGCCTAGGTTTTCTTCTAGGGTTTTTACGGTTTTAGGTCTAACGTTTAAGTCTTTAATCCATCTTGAATTAATTTTTGTATAAGGTGTAAGGAAGGGATCCAGTTTCAGCTTTCTACATATGGCTAGCCAGTTTTCCCAGCACCATTTATTAAATAGGGAATCCTTTCTCCATTTCTTGTTTTTGTCAGGTTTGTCAAAGATCAGATGGTTGTAGATGTGTGGTATTATTTCTGGGGGCTCTGTTGTGTTTCATTTGTCTATATCTCTGTTTCAGTATGAGTACCATGATGTTTAGGTTACTGTAGCCTTGTAGTATAGTTTGAAGTCAGGTAGAGTGATGCCTCTAGCTTTGTTCTTTTGGCCTAGGATTGACTTGGCAATGTGGGCTCTTCTTTGGTTCCATATGAACTTTAAAGTACATTTTTCAAATTCTGTGAAGAAAGTCATTGGTAGCTTGATGGGGATGGCATTGAATATTTAAACTACTATTGGCAGTATGGCCATTATCATGATATTGATTCTTCCTATCCATGAGCATGGTATTTTCTTCCATTTGTTTGTGTCCTCTTTTATTTTGTTGAGCAGTGGTTTGTATTTCTCCTTGAAGAGATCCTACACATCCCTTGTAAGTTGGATTCCTAGGTATTTTATTCTCTTTGAAGCAATTGTGAATGGGAGTTCACTCATGATTTGGCTCTCTGTTTGTCTGTTATTGGTGTATAAGAATGCTTGTGATTTTTGTACATTGATTTTGTATCCTGAAACTTTGCTGAAGTTGCTTATCAGCTAAAGGAGATTTTGGACTGAGATGATGGGGTTTTCTAGATATACAATCATGTCATCTGCAAACAGGGACAATTTGACTTCCTCTTTTCCTAATTGAATACCCTTTATTTCTTTCTCCTGCCTGATTGCCCTGGCCAGAACTTCCAACACTATGTTGAATAGAAGTGGTGAGAGAGGGCATCCCTGTCTTGTGCCAGTTTCCAAAGAGAATGCTTCCAGTTTTTGCCCATTCAGTATGGTATTGGCTGTGGGTTTGTCATAAATAGCTCTTATTATTTTGAGATACGTCCCATCAATATATAATTTATTGAGAGTTTTTAACACGAAGGGCTGTTGAATTTTGTCAAAGGCCTGTTCTGCATCTATTGAGATAATCATGTGGCTTTTGTCTTTGGTTCTGTTTATATGTTGGATTACGTTTATTGATTTGTGTGTGTTGAACCACCCTTGCATCCCAGGGATGAAACCCACTTGATCATGGTGGATAAGCTTTTTGATGTGCTGCTGGATTCAGTTTTCCAGTATTTTATTGAGGATTTTTGCATCAATGTTCATCAAGGATATTGGTCTAAAATTCTTTTTTGATTGTGTCTCTGCCCAGCTTTGGTATCAGGATGATGCTGGCCTTATAAAATAAATTAGGGAGGATTCCCTCTTTTTCTATTGATTGGAATACTTTCAGTAGGAATGGTACCAGTTCCTCCTTGTACCTCTGGCAGAATTTGGCTGTGAATCCATCTGGTCCTGGACTTTTTTTCGTTGTAAGCTATTATTACCTCAATTTTAGAGCCTGTTATTGGTCTACTCAGGGATTCAACTTCTTCCTGGTTTAGTCTTGGGAGGGTATATATGTCCAGGAATTTATCCATTTCTTCTAGATTTTCGAGTTTATTTGCATAGAGGTGTTTATAGTATTCTCTGGTGGTAATTTGTATTTCTGTGGGATCGGAGGTGATATCCCCTTTATCATTTTTTATTACATCTTTTTGATTATTCTCTCTTTTCTTTTTTATTAGTCTCACTAGCGGTCTATCAATTTTGTTGATCTATTCAAAAAAACAGCTCCTGGATTCATTGATTTTTTGAAGGGTTTTTTTGTGTCTCTGTCTCCTTCAGTTCTGCTCTGATTATAATTATTTCTTGCCTTCTGCTAGCTTTTGAATGTGTTTGCTCTTGCTTTTCTAATTCTTTTAATTTTAATGTTAGGGTGTCAGTTTTGGATCTTTGCTGCATTCTTGTGGGCATTTAGTGCTATCAGTTTTTCTCTACACACTGCTTTAAATGTGTGCCAGAGATTCTGGTATGATGTGGATTTGTTCTCATTGGTTTCAAAGAACATCTTTATTTCTGCCTTCATTTCGTTATGTACCCAGTAGTCATTCAGGAGCAGGATGTTCAGTTTCCATGTAGTTGAGGGGTTTTGAGTGAGTTTCATAATCCTGAGTTCTAGTTTGATTGCACTGTGGTCTGAGAGACAGTTTGTTATAATTTCTGTTATTTTACATTTGCTGAGGAGAGCTTTACTTCCAACTGTGTGGTCAATTTTGGAATAAGTGTGATGTGCTGAGACAAATGTATAATCTGTTGATGTGGGGTGGAGAGTTCTGTAGATGTCTATTAGGTCCACTTGGTGCAGAGCTGAGTTCAATTCCTGGATATCCTTGTTTACTTTCTGTCTCATTTATCTGTCTAATGTTAACAGTGGGGTGTTAAAGTCTCCCATTATTATTGTGTGAAAGTCGTAAGTCTCTTCGTAGGTCTCTAAGGACTTGCTTTATGAAGGTGGGTGCTCTGGTATTGGGTGCATATATATTTAGGTTAGTTAGTCTTCTTGTTGAATTGATCCCTTTACCATTATGTAATGGCCTTCTTTGTCTCTTTTGACCTTTGTTGGTTTAAAGTCTGTTTTATCAGACTCTAGGATTGCAACCTCTGCCTTTTTTTGTTTTTCATTTTCTTGGTAGATCTTTCTCCATCCCTTTATTTTGAGCCTATGTCTGTCTCTGCACATGAGATGGGTCTTCCGAATACAGCACACTAATGGGTCTTGACTCTTTTTCCAATTTGCCAGTCTTTGTCTTTTAATTGGAGCATTTAGTCCATTGCCATTTAAGGTTAATATTTTTATGTGTGAATTTCATCCTGTCATTATGGTGTTACCTGGTTATTTTGCTCGTTAGTTTTTGCAGTTTCTCCCTAGCATTAATGGTCTTTACAATTTGTCATGTTTTTGCAGTGGCTGCTACCATTTGTTCCTTTCCATGTTTAGTGCTTCCTTCAGGAGCTCTTGTAGGGCAGGCCTGGTGGTGACAAAATCTCTCAGCATTTGCTTGTCTGTAAAGTATTTTATTTCTCTTTCACTTATGAAGCTTAGTTTGGCTGGATATGAAATTCTGAGTTAAAAATTCTTCTCTTTAAGAATGTTGAATATTGGCCCCCACTCTCTTCTGGCTTGTAGAGTTTCTGCCAAGAGTTCTGCTGTTAGCCTGATGGGCTTCTGTTTGTTGTTAACCGGACCTTTCTCTCTGGCTGCCCTTAACATTTTTTCCTTCATTTCAACTTTGGTGAATCTGACAATTATGTGTCTTGGAGCTGCTCTTCTCGAGGAGTATCCTTGTGGCGTTCTCTGTATCTCCTGAATTTGAAGGTTGGCCTTCCTTGCTAGGTTGGGGAAGTTTTCTTGGGTAATATACTGCAGAGTGATTTCCAACTTGGTTCCATTCTCCCCATCACTTTCAGGTACACCAATCAGACGTAGATTTGGTCTTTTCACATAGTCCCATATTTCTTGGAGGCTTTGTTCATTTCTTTTTACTCTTTTTTCCCTAAACTTCTCTTCTCGCTTCATTTCATTCATTTGATCTTTAATCACTGATGCCCCTTTCTTCCAGTTGATCGAAGCAGCTACTGAAGTTTGTGCATTCATCACGTAGTTCGTGTGCCATGGTTTTCAGCTCCGTCAGGACATTTAAGGACTTCTGTACACCGGTTATTCTAGTTAGCCATTCTTCTGATCTTTTTTCAAGGCTTTTTAGCTTCTTTATGATGGGTTTAAACTTCCTGCTTTAGCTTGGAGAAGTTTGATCGTCTGAAGCTGTATATCGTCTTAAGCTGTCAGAGTCATTCTCTGTCCAGCTTTGTTCCATTGCTCGTGAGAAGCTGTGTTCTTTTGGAGGTGGAGAGGCACTCTCATTTTTATAATTCTCAGCATTTTTGCTCTGTTTTTTCCCCATCTTTGTGGTTTTGTCTACCTTTGGTCTTTGATGATGGTGACGTACAGATGGGGTTTTGTTGTGGATGTCCTTTCTGTTTGTTAGTTTTCCTTCTAACAGTCAGGACCCTCAGCTGCAGGTCTGTTGAAGTGTGCTGGAGGTCCATTCCAGACCTTGTTTGCCTGGGTATCAGCGGCAGAAGCTGCAGAACAGCGAATATTGCTGAACAGCAAATGTTGCTGCCTGATTTTTCCTCTGAAAGCTTCATCTCAGAGGAATACCCAGCTGTGTAAGGTGTCAATCTGCCCCTCCTGGGGGGTGTCTCCCAGTTAGGCTACTTAGGGATTAGGGACCCACTTGAGGAGGCAGTCTGTCTATTCTCAGATCTCAGACTCCATGCTGGGAGAACCACTACTCTCTTCAAAGCTGTCAGACAGTTATATTTAAGTCTGCAGAGGTATCTGCTACCTTTTGTTCAGCTATGCTCTGCCCCCAGAGGTGGAGTCTACAGAGGCAGGCAGGCCTCCTTGAGCTGTGGTTGGCTCCACCCAGTTCGAGTTTCCAGGCCACTTTGTGTACCTACTCAAGCCTCAGCAATGGCGGGCACCTCTCCCCCAGCCTTGCTGCCGCCTTGTGGTTCAATCTCAGACTGCTGTGCTAGCAATGAGTGAGGCTTTGTGGGCATGGGACCCTCTGAGCCAGGTGTGGGATATAATCTCTTGGTGTGTCATTTGCTAAGACCATTGGAAAAGCACAGTATTAGGGTAGGAGTGACCCGATTTTCCAGGTGCTGTCTGTCACAGCTTCCCTTGGCTAGGAAAGGGAACTCCCTGACCCCTTGCACTTCTGGGGTGAGGCGATGCCTCCCCCTGCTTCACCTCATGCTCAGTGGGCTGCATCCACTGTCCTGCACCCACTTTCCAACAAACCCCAGTGAGAGGAACACAGTACCTCAGCTGGAAGTGCAGAAATCCCCCTCTTCTGCATTGCTCATGCTGGGAGCTGTAGACTGGAACCGTTCCCATTCAGCCAATTTGGAACCGACCCTCACATCTTTTTTTGTTTTTTAAGATGGAGTCTCATTCTGTTGCCCAGGCTTGAGTGTAATGACAAGAACTGGGCTCACTGCCTTTAGGTTCAAGTGGTTCTCCTGCTTCAACCTCCTAGGTAGCTGGGACTACAGACACTAGCTACCATGCCCAGCTAATGGTTGTAGTTTTAGTAGAGATGGGGTTTCACCATGTTGGCTGGCCCAGCCTGAAGTTTTTGACCTCAAACAGTCTGCCCATCAGGGTCTCCCAGTGTGCTGGGATTACAGAGCCACAATGCCCTGCTGTATTTTTAGTAGAAATGGGCTTTTTCCATGTTGCCCAAGGTGGTCTGGAACTTGTGAGCTCAAGTAATCCTCTCATCTTGGCCTCCCAAAGTGCCTGGCCATTTTTACCTTACGTTTTCATATTTAAAATAAATCTGTATTGCTATGATGAGTGATTGTTGTTAGGTCCTTCGTTGCCTCTGAAAAATGGGGTGATAATCTTAGAAGGAGTTGCTTCATGGAATGTGGTCCATAAAACTTCCTCTGCCCCAGCTGTAGGGCAGAAGGCAATTTCTGTTACTGTAGTTTGAGTCTTTTTGCAGAGATTCAGACATGTGTTTAGTGACCTTAGTTAAATTGTGACACTATACTTAAAGGAGCCTGCCAGGTTTTACTTTTGCAGCACTATAAAGTCATCATTCAAATGTAAATTTTCCTTTTTAAATTTCAGGTTGAGTTAGTGTCTGTCAAAGCACAGTCTTTGGCAATAACAAAACAAATACATGCTGAATGAAAATGTTCAAGAGATGAGTGACTATTTACTACTAAAAGAACAAAAACTAGAAGAGAATAAAAATGAAAACATGCATCTCCTAAACCTTATATCCACCCCCTGGGTTCAAGCAATTCTCCTGCCTCTGCCTCCCAAGTACCTTACACTACAGGAATGCTCCCCCATACCCAGCAAATTTTTGTATACTTAATAGAGACAGGTTTTCACCATGTTGGCCAGGCTAGTCACAATCTTTTGACCAAAATGATCCACTGGCCTCAGCCTCACAAATTGCTGGGATTACAGGCATGAGCCATTGTACACTGCATGCATGTTTTAGTGATTCGTACTAGGTCAGTATTATAAAATTGCTTTGTACTTGTAAGGGTGGCTTAAATTGGGAAGATTTATAGAATTACAATTTCTGGGTTAAACTCTGCTAACCTGCCTCTAGGTGGTATCCAGGCATTTTTTTGCCCTCTGCCTGCTGATTGGGTTGGCCAGTTCGGACACCAGCCTCCACATGCAGTGGTGCTAGACTAGCTGCTGCATCTCCAGGCCAAGTGAGGTCATAGTGCCTGTGATGACATGTTTCAAGTGCTCTGCATCATCTCCATCTCTCCAGTGCTGAGAATTTCTCCCTCGTCTGATTCTCCATTCCCAAAGAGTGCTAACAGTGTGGTCCTGTTACTATCCCTCGGAACTCTGCCATCCTTTGTGTGTAACCTGAGTAAGTCACTGTTTTTTTTTTTTTTTTTTCTTTTTTGGCAGATGCAATAAAACTTTTTATTAAAGAACCCTGGTGAGTTTTAGCATCCACTGTTCCGCTATACATTATTGCTCCAACCCTAGCCTTATCAAATCCCCTCCTTATATGAATCCCTCTCCCCATACCATATCCTCTGATTAATCTTTTTTTTTAATTGTTATTGTTATACTTTAAGTTGTAGGGTACATGTGCACAATGTGCAGGTTAGTTACATATGTATACATGTGCCGTGCTGGTGTGCTACACCCGTTAACTCATCATTTAGCATTAGGATTATCTCCTAATGCTATCCCTCCCCACTCCCTCCACCCCACAACAGTCCCCAGAGTGTGATGTTCCCCTTCCTGTGTCCATGTGTTCTCGTTGTTCAATTCCCACCTATCAGTGAGAACATGTGGTGTTTGGTTTTTTGTCCTTGTGATAGTTTACTGAGAATGATGATTTCCAGTTTCATTATGTCCCTACAAAGGACATGAACTCATCATTTTTTATGGCTGCATAGTATTCCATGGTGTATATGTGTCACATTTTCTTAATCCAGTCTATCATTGTTGGACATTTGGGTTGGTTCCAAGTCTTTGCTATTGTGAATAGTGCCACAATAAACATACGTGTGCATGTGTCTTTATAGCAGCATGATTTATACTCCTTTGGGTATATACCCAGTAATGGGATGGCTGGGTCAAATATTATTTCTAGTTCTAGATCCCTGAGGAATCGCCACACTGACTTCCACAAGGGTTGAACTAGTTCACAGTCCCATCAACAGTGTAAAAGTGTTCCTATTTCTCCACATCCTCTCCAGCTATTTCTCCACATCCTCTCCAGCACCTGTTGTTTCCTGACTTTTTAATGATTGCCATTCTAACTGGTGTGAGATGGTATCTCATTGTGGTTTTGATTTGCATTTCTCTGATGGCCAGTGATGGTGAGCATTTTTTCATGTGTTTTTTGGCTGCATAAATATCTTCTTTTGAGAAGTGTCTGTTCATATCCTTTGTCCACTTTTTGATGGGGTTGTTTGTTTTTTTCTTGTAAATTTGTTTGTGTTCATTGTAGATGTGGGATATTAGCTCTTTGTCAGATGAGTAGATTGCAAAATTTTCTCCCATTTTGTAGGTTGCCTGTTCACTCTGATGGTAGTTTCTTTTGTTGTGCAGAAGCTCTTAAGTTTAATTAGATCCCATTTGTCAATTTTGGCTTTTGTTGCCATTGCTTTTGCTGTTTTAGACATGAAGTTGTTGCCCATGCCTATGTCCTGAATGGTAATGCCTAGGATATCTTCTAGGGTTTTTATGGTTTTAGGTCTAACGTTTAAGTCTTTATTCCATCTTGAATTAATTTTTGTATAAGGTGTAAGGAAGGGATCCAGTTTCAACTTTCTACATATGGCTAGCCAGTTTTCCCAGCACCATTTATTAAATAGGGAATCCTTTCCCCATTGCTTATTTCTCTCAGGTTTGTCAAAGATCAGATAGTTGTACATACGCGGCATTATTTCTGAGGGCTCTGTTCTGTTCCATTGATCTATATCTCTGATTTGGTACCAGTACCATGCTGTTTTGGTTACTGTAGCCTCATAGTATAGTTTGAAGTCAGGTAGCGTGATGCCTCCAGTTTTGTTCTTCTGGCTTAGGATTGACTTGGCGATGTGGGCTCTTTTTTGGTTGCATATGAACTTTAAAGTAGCTTTTTTCCAATTCTGTGAAGAAAGTCATTGGTAGCTTGTTGAGGATGGCATTGAATCTATAAATTACCTTGGGCTGTATGGCCATTTTCACGATATTGATTCTTCCTACCCATGATCATGGAATGTTCTTCCATTTCTTTGTATCCTCTTTTATTTCATTGAGCAGTGGTTTGTAGTTCTCCTTGAAGAGGTCCTTCACATGCCTTGTAAGTTGGATTCCTGGGTATTTTATTCTCTTTGAAGCAATTGTGAATGGGAGTTCACTCATGATTTGGCTCTCTGTTTGCCTGTTATTGATGTATAAGAATGCTTCTGATTTTTGTACATTGATTTTGTATCCTGAAACTTTGCTGAAGTTGTTTATCAACTTAAGGAGACTTTGGGCTGAGACAATGGGGTTTTCTAGATATACAATCATGTCGTCTGCAAACAGGGACAATTTGACTTCCTCTTTTCCTAATTGAATACCCTTTATTTCCTTCTCCTGCCTAATTGCCCTGGCCAGAACTTCCAACACTATGTTGAATAGGAGTGGTGAGAGAGGGCATCCCTGTCTTCTGCCAGTTTTCAAAGGTAATGCTTCCAGTTTTTGCCCATTCAGTATGTTATTGGCTGTGGGTTTGTCATAGATAGCTCTTATTATTTTGAGATACATCCCATCAATACCTAATTTATTGAGTTTTTAGCATGAATTGTTGTTGAATTTTGTCAAAGGCCTTTTCTGCATCTATTGAGATAATCATGTGCTTTTTGTCTTTGATTCTGTTTATATGCTGGATTACATTTATTGATTTGCATTTGTTGAACCAACCTTGCATCCCAGGGATGGAGCCCATTTGATCATGGTGGATAAGCTCTTTGATGTGCTGCTGGATTCGGTTTGCCAGTATTTTATTGAGGATTTTTGCGTCAATATTCATCAAGGATGTTGGTCTAAAATTCTCTTTTTTGGTTGTGTCTCTGCCTGGCTTTGATATCAAGATGATGCTGGCCTCATAAAATGAGTTAAGGAGGATTCCCTCTTTTTCTATTGATTGGAATAGTTTCAGAAGGAATGGTACCAGTTCTTCCTTCTACCTCTGGTAGAATTTGGCTGTGAATCCATCTGGTCCTGGACTCTTTTTGGTTGGTAAGCTATTGATTATTGCCAAAATTTCAGAGCCTGTTATTGGTCTATTCAGAGATTCAACTTCTTCCTGGTTTAGTCTTGGGAGGGTGTATGTGTCGAGGAATTTATCCATTTCTTTTAGATTTTCTAGTTTATTTTCATAGAGGTGTTTGTAGTATTCTCTGATGGTAGTTTGTATTTCTGTGGGATTGGGGGTGATATCCCCTTTATCATTTTTTATTGCATCTATTTGATTCTTCTCTCTTTTTCTCTTTATTAGTCTTGCTAGTGGTCTATCAATTTTGTTGATCCTTTCAAAAAGCCAGCTTCTGCATTCATTAATTTTTGAAGGAATTTTTGTGTCTCTATTTCCTTCCGTTCTGCTCTGATTTTAGTTATTTCTTGCCTTCTGTTGCTTTTGAATGTGTTTGCTCTTTCTTTTCTAGTTCTTTTAATTGTGATGTTAGGGTGTCAATTTTGGTTCTTTCCTGCTTTCTCTTGTGGGCATTTAGTGCTATAAATTTCCCTCTACACACTGCTTTGAATGTGTCTCAGAGATTCTGGTATGTTGTGTCTTTGTTCTCATTGGTTTCAAAGAACATCTTTATTTCTGCTTTCATTTCGTTATGTATCCAGTAGCCATTCAGGAGCAGGTTTTTCAGTTTCCATGTAGTTAAGTGGTTTTGAGTGAGTTTCTTAATCCTGAGTTCTGGCTTAATTGCACTGTGGTCTGAGAGACAGTTTGTTATAATTTCTGTCCTTTTACATTTGCTGAGGAGAGCTGTACTTCCAACTATGTGGTCAATTTAGGAATAGGTGTGGTGTGGTGCTGAAAAAAATGTATAATCTGTTGATTTGTGGTGGAGAGTTCTGTAGATGTCTGTTAGGTCCACTTGGTGCAGAGCTGAGTTCAATTCCTGGGTATCCTTGTTAACTTTCTGTCTCGTTGATCTGTCTAATGTTGACAGTGGGGTGTTAAAGTCTCCCATTATTATTGTGTGGGAGTCTAAGTCTCTTTGGACTTGCTTTATGAATCTGGGTGCTCCTGTATTGGGTGCATATATATTTAGGATAGTTAGCTCTTCTTGTTGAATTGATCCCTTTACCATTATGTAACGGCCTTCTTTGTCTCTTTTGATGTTTGTTGGTTTAAAGTCTGTTTTATCAGAGACTAGGATTGCAACCCATGCCTTTTTTTGTTTTCGATTTGAATGGTAGATCGTCCTCCATCCTTTTATTTTGAGCCTATGTGAGTCTCTGCACGTGAGATGGGTTTCCTGAATACAGCACACTGATAGATCTTAACTCTTTATCCAGTTTGCCAGCCTGTGCCTTTGAATTGGAGAATTTAGTCCATTTACATTTAAAGTTAATATTGTTATGTGTGAATTTGATCCTGTCATTATGATGTTAGCTGGTTATTTTGCTCGTTAGTTGATGCAGTTTCTCCCTAGCCATGATGGTCTTTACAATTTGGCATGATTTTGCAGTGGCTGGTACCGGTTGTTCCTTTCCATGTTTAGTGCTTCCTACAGGAGCTCTTGTATGGCAGGCCTGGTGGTGACAGAATCTCTCAGCATTTGCTTGTCTGTAAAGTATTTTATTTCTCCTTCACTTATGAAGCTTAGTTTGGCTGGATATGAAATTCTGGGTTGAAAAAATTATTTTCTTTAAGAATGTTGAATATTGGCCCCCACTCTCTTCTGGCTTGTAGAGTTTCTGCTGAGAGATCCGCTGTTAGTCTGTTGGGCTTCCCTTTGTGGGTAACCTGACCTTTCTCTCTGGCTGCCCGTAATATTTTTTCCTTCATTTCAGTTTTGGTGAATGTGACAATTATGTGTCTTGGAGTTGCTCTTCTCAAGGTGTATTTTTGTGGCATTCCCTATATTTCCTGAATCTGAATGTTGGTCTGCCTTGCAAGATTGGGGAAGTTCTCCTGGATAATAGTTCCATCCTCCCCATGAGTTTCAGGTACACCAATCAGATGTAGATTTGGTCTTTTCACATAGTCCCATATTTCTTGGAGGCTTTGTTCATTTCTTTTTCTTCTTTTTTCTTTAAACTTCATTTCTTGCTTCATTTCATTCATTTCATCTTCCATCACTGATACCCTTTCTTCCAGTTGATCGCATCTGCTCCTGAGGCTTCTGTATTCTTCTTGTCGTTCTCAAGCCTTGGCTTTCAACTCCATCAGCTCCTTTAAGCACTTCTCTGTTTTGGTTATTCTAGTTCTATATTCATCTAAATTTTTTTTCAAAGTTTTTAACTTCTTTGCCTTTGGTTTGAATTTCGTCCCCTAGATCAGAGTAGCTTGATCATCTAAAGCCTTCTTCTCTCAACTCATCAAAGTCATTCTCCATCCAGCTTTGTTCCATTGCCATTGAGGAACTGCTTTCCTTTGAAGGAGGAGAGGTTCTCTGCTTTTTAGAGTTTCCAGTTTTTCTGCTCTCTTTTTTCCCCATCTTCGTGGTTTTATCTACTTTTGGTCTTTGATGATGGTGATGTATAGATGGGTTTTTAGTGTGGATGTCCTTTCTGTTTGTTAGTTTTCCTTCTAACAGACAGGACCCTCAGCTGCAGTTCTGCTGGAGTTTCCTAGAGGTCCACTCCAGACCCTGTTTGCCTGGGTAACAGCAGCAGTGGCTGCAGAACAGCAGATTTTTGTGAACCATGAATGCTGCTGTCTGATCGTTCCTCTGGAAGTTTTGTCTCAGAGGAGTACCCGGCCGTGTGAGGTGTCATTCTGCCCCTCCTGGGGGGTGCCTCCCAGTTAGGCTGCTTGGGGGTCGGGGGTCAGAGACCCACTTGCGGAGGCAGTCTGCCCGTTCTCAGATCTTGAGCTGCATGCTGGGAGAACCACTGCTCTCTTCAAAGCTGTCAGACAGGGATGTTTAAGTCTGCAGAGGTCACTGTTGTCTTTTTGTTTGTCTGTGCCCTGCCCCCAGAGGGGAGCCTACAGAGGCAGGCAGGACTCCTTGAGCTGTGGTGAGTTCCACCCAGTTCGAGCTTCCCGGCTGCTTTGTTTACCTAAGCAAGCCTGGGTAATGGCAGGCGCCCCTCCCCCAGCCTCACTGCCGCCTTGCAGTTTGATCTCAGACTGCTGTGCTAGCAGTCAGCGAGACTCCGTGGGCATAGGGCCCTCTGAGCCAGGTGCAGGATATAATCTCCTGGTGCGCCATTTTTTATGCCTGTCGGAAAAGCTCAGTATTCGGGTGGGAGTGACCCGATTTTCCAGGTGCCATCTGTCACCCTTTTCTTTGACTAGGAAACGGAACTCCCTGACCCCTTCCACTTCCCAAGTGAGGCAATGCCTCGCCGTGCTTTGGCTCACGCACGGTATGCTGCACCCACTGTCCTGCGCCCACTGTCTGGCACTCCCTAGTGAGATGAACCCGGCACCTCATATGGAAATGCAGAAATCACCCATCTTCTGCATTGCTCACGCTGGTAGCTGTAGACTGGAGCTGTTCCTATTTGGCCATCTTGGCTGCCCTCTCATAAGTCAGTCTTCATTAAAAAGTTCTTAGATGACTTTGACTGTGGGGCTCATCTGTTTTCTGCCTGGATCCCAACTGCTGCTGACAGATGCACAGATTATATTGGATCTCCGGGCTGTCATCAAAAGGTAGACAAGATAGCTCCTTCTGTTCGTGGTAAAGGAGAGAAACAGGCTTTCAGATTAATTCGAGAATTTGAAAGAGTTCTTTTTTTTTGGCACCATGGTGCCTTGCACAAGCAATGAATGAATTCCTGTTTTTCCTCCTGCAAATCATTTGTCATGCCTTAAAAATGGTTGAGCAGTTCCAGCAAATATAGATTGTCCTTGCTAATTCATTTTTGTAATTTTCAGTCCCTTAAAGATATATGAGTTTGAGCGTCTTTTTGTTTGCTTGCCATCTGTGTATTTTCATTGGTGAGTTCAGCTCTTTACCCATTGTTAATTGGGTAGTCTGTTTTATTTTTGAGTTTCAAGATTTGTGTATCTTCAGTGAAATTTCTTGCTTAGATCTGTATTTTGCAGATATTTATTTTCAGTCTGTTGCTTGTCTTTTTATTTCCTGAACACTATTTTCCTCAGACTATAAACTTTTAATATGAGAAAACTTAAATTATTAATTATTTTTACCATTACTGATCAGCTTTGGTGTCATTAGTTAAAACTTATGACCAAACCCAAGATCACATAGATGTCTTTTTGCTTTTTTTTCTAGAATTTGCATAGTTTTACATTTCCAGCTAATGCCTCTTTCACCATTAATATAGAAAAAAGGAGGAGGAATTGCTGGCAAGATGGCTGAATAAAAACAGCTCCAGACTGCAGCTCCCAGAGAGATCAATGCAGAAGGTGAATGACTCCTGCATTTCCAACTGAGGTACACTGTTCATCTTATTTGTACTGGTTGGACAATGGGTGCAGCCCATGGAGTGTGAGCTGAAGCAGGGTGGGGCGTCACCTTACCCAGGAAGCCCAAAGGGTTGGGAAATTTTCTCATTTATGCAAGGGAAGCTGTGAGGGACTTAGCCATGTGCCCCATTCCAGAAATGCGCTTCTCCTAGGGTCTTCACTACCTGCAGGCAGGAGATTCCCTTTTGTGCCTACCCTATGAGGGCCATGTGTTTCAAGCACAAAACTGGGCAGCTGTAAGAACAAACACTGAACTAGCTGAAGGGGTGTTTTTTTTTGTTGTTGTTTGTTTTGTTTTGTTTGTTTTTTTCCATACTGCGGTGGTGCCTGGAATACTAAGGAGACAGAATTGTTCACTCCCCTGGATAGGTGTGCTGGGACCAAGCAGCCAAGTGGTCTGCTCAGTGGGTGCCACCCCTCATGGAGGCAAGCAAACTAAGGTTCACTGGCTTGAAATTCTCACTGCCAGCACAGCAGCAGTCTGAGATCCACCTGGGACACTCAAACTTGGTGGGGGAAGGGGAATCCGCCATTGCTGAGGCTTGAGTAGGCTGTTTTACCCTCATGATGTAAACAAAGCCACCGGGAAGTTTGAACTGAGTGGAGCCAACTGCAGCTCAGCAAGGCTGATGTGGTTAGACTGCCATATTTTTCCTCTCTGGGTAGGGCATTTTTGAAAAAATGGCTGTAGCCCAGGCAGGGGCTTATAAATAAAACCCCCATCTCCCTGTGACAGGAGCACCTGGGGGAAGGGGCAGCTATAGATGCAGCTTCAGCAGACTTCAACATCCCTGTCTGATGACTCTGAAGAGAGCAGCCGACCTCCCATCACAGCTTTCCAGCTCTGCTAATGGTCAGACTGCCTTCACAAGTGGATCCCTGACCTCTGTGTTTTATGACTTGGAGACACCTCCCAGTAGGGGCTGACAGACACCTCATACAGTAAAGCACTGACTGGCATCAGACAGTTGCACCTTGAGGATGCAGCTTCCAGAGAAAACAAGAAGCAGCAAACAATGAGACAGAAAATTAACAAGGATATTCAGGACTTGAACTCAGCTGTGGACTAAGTAAACCTAATAGACATCTGCAGAACTATCCACCCCAAATCAACAGAATCTGCATTCTTCTAGGTGCCACATAACATGTATTCAAAATTTGACTACATAATTGGAAGTAAAACACTCCTCAACAAATGCAAAAAAAATGAAAATTATTAAAAAAAGGTCCTCTCAGACCACAGAGCAATCAAATTAGAATTGAGGATTAAGAAACTCACTCAAAATGACACAACTACATAGAAACTGAACAGCCTGCTCCTAAACCACTGCTGGGACGAAATAAGGCAGAAATAAAGATGTTCTTTGAAACCAATGAGAATGAAGACACAATGTATCACAATCTTTGGGACAGACACATTCAAAGCAGTGTGCAGAGAAAAATTGATAGCACTAAATGCCCACAAAAGAAAGCAGGAAATATCTAAAATTGACTCCCTAACATCAAAATTGAACAAGTGAAGCAACAGCAAATGAATTAAAAACCTAACAGAAGACAAGAAATAACTGAGATCAGAGCAGAACTGAAGGAGATAGAGACAAAAAATCCTTTCAAAAATCAATAAGTCCACAAGCTGTTTTTTTGAAAATATCAACAAAATATATAGACCACTAGTTAGACTCATAAAGAAGAAAAGTGATAAAAATAAAATAGATGCAATAAAAAGATAAGAGAATATCACCAATGATTCCACAGAAATACAAACTACCATCAGATAATACTATAAACAGCTCTACGCAAATAAACTAGAAAATCTAAAGGAAATGGATAAATTCTTGGACACATACACCCTCCCAAGTCTAAACCAGGAAGAAGTTAAATCCATGAATAGACCATTTACAAGTTCTGCAATTGAGGCAATAACTGATAGCCTACCAACAAAGAAAATCCAGGACCAGACAGAGTCATAGCTGAACTCTACCAGAGATACAAAGAGGAGCAGGTACCATTTATTCTGACATTATTACAAACAATACAAAAAGAGGAAATCCTCCCTAAATCATTTTATGGGCCAGCATCATCCTGATACTTAAACTTGGCAGAGACACACCACAAAAGAAAATTTCAGGCCGATATCCCTGATCAATAAAATACTGGCAAACTGAATTCAGTAGCACATCATAAAGCTTATCCACCACGATCATGTCAGGTTTATCCCTGGGATGCAAAGCTGGTTCAACATATGCAAATCAATAAACCTAATGCATCACATAAGCAGAAACAAAGACAAAAACCACATGATTGTCTCAATAGATGCAGAAAAGGCCTTCGTCAAATTCAACACCTGTTTATGGTAAAAACTCTCAACTAAATATGAATGGAATGTATCTCTAAATAATAAGAGCTATTTATGACAAATCCACCGCCAATATCATACTGAATGGGCAAAAACTGGCAGCATTCCCTTTGAAAACCAGTAGATGACAGGGATTCACTCTCTCTCCACTCTTATTCAATATAGTATTGAAGTTTCTGGCCAGGGCAATCAGGCAAGAGAAAGAAATAAAGCATATTCAAATCGAAAGAGAGGAAGTCAAATGTCTCTGTTTGCAGATGACATGATGGTATACTTAGAAAACCTATCATCTCAGCACAAAATCTCCTTAAGCTGGTAAGCAACTTCAGCTAACCGTCAAGATTCAAAATCAATGTGCAAAAATCACAAGCATTCCTACACACAATAAGAGAAACAGAAAGCCAAATCATGAGTAAACTCCCATTCACAATTGCTACTAAGAGAATAAAATATCTAGGAATACAACTTACAAGGGATGTGAAGAACCTATTCAATGAGAACTTCAAGCCATTGCTCAAGGAAACAAGAGAGGACATAAAGAAATGAAAAAAGCTTCCATGCTCATGGATAGGAAGAATCAATATTGTAAAAATGGCCACACTGCCCAAAACAATTTATAGATTCATTGCTATCCCCATCAAGTTACCATTAATTTTCTTCACAGAATTGGAAAAAAAAAACACAAAACAAAACTACTTTAAAGTTCATATGGAACCAAAAAAGGGCCTGCATAGCCAAGACAATCTGAAGAAAAAAGAACAAAGCTGAAGGCATCATGTTACCTGACTTCAAACTACATTATAAGGCTACAGGAGGCAAAAGAGCATGGTACTTGTACCAAAACAGATACATAGATCAATGCAACAGAACAGTGGCCTCAGAAATAATACCACACATCTACTACCTTCTGATCTTTGGCAATCCTGAAACAAGCAAGCAATGGGGAAAAGATTTTCCCTCTAATAAGTTGTGTTGGGAAAACTGGCTAGCCACATGTAAAAAACTGAAACTGGGCCCCTTCCTTACATCTCATGCAAAAATCAACTGAAGATGGATTAAAGACTTAAAGATAAGAATTAAAACCATTAAATTACTAGATGAAAACCTAGGCAATACCCTTCAGAACATAGGCGTGTGCAAATACTTCCTGTTTAAACACCAAAAGCAATGGCAATAAAAGCCAAAATTGACAAATGGAATCTAATTAAACTAAACAGCTTCTGCACAGCAAAATAGATGATCATCGGTGTGAACAGAAAACCTACAGAATGGGTGAAAAATCTTGCAATCTATCTATCTATCTGAAACAAGGCTAATATCCTGAATCTACCGGGAACTTAAACAAGTTTCCAAGAAAAAAACCACCTCATCAAACAGTGGGCAAAGGATATGAACAGACACTTCTCAAAAGAAGACTTTGATGCAGCCAACAAACATGAAAAAACGCTCATCATCACTCATTATTTGAGAAATACAAATCAAAACCACAGTGAGATACCATCTCATGCCAGTTAGAATGGCAATCATTAAAAAGTCAGAAAACAGCTTATGCTGGAGAAAATGTGGAGAAACAGGGAGGCTTTTACAGTGTTGAGAGTGTTAATTATTTAACCCTTGTGGAAGACAGTGTGGCGATTCTTCAAGGATCTAGAACTAGAAATACCGTTTGAAACAGCAATCCCATTACTGGGCATATAACCAAAGAACTATAAATCATTCTACTGTAAGACACATGCACACGTATGTTTATCACAGCAATATTCACAGTAGCTGTAAAAATGGATGAGTTCATGTCTTTTGCAAGGACATGAATGAAGCTGGAAACCATCATTTTCAGCAAACTATTACAAAAATAGAAAACCAAACACCACATGTTCTCATTTTTAAGTGGGAGTTGAACAGTGAGAACAGATAGACACAAGGAGAGAAACATCGCATGGTGGCGGGTGGTGGGATAGTGTAGAGATAGCATAAGAAAAATACCCAATGTAGGTGAGGGCTTAAGGGTCATTTCTCTAATGACCAGTGCTGATGAGCATTTTTTCACGTGTCTGTTGGCTGCATAAATGTCTTCTTTTGAGAATGTGAACAGACACTTTTCAAAAGACATGCAGGTGGCCAATAAACTTATTTTAAAAGGCTCGATATTATTGATTATTAAAGAAATGCAAATCAAAAGAACAATGAGATACCTTCTCATATCTGTCAGAATGGCTATTATCATAAAGTAAAATAACAGATGCAGGCAAAGTTATAGAGACCAAGGAATAATTATGCACTGTTGGTAGGAATGTAAATTAGTTCAATTGTTGTGGAAAGTAGTAGGGTGATTCCTCAAAGATTGGAAAGTAGAACTACTGTTCAACCCAGCAATCCCATTACTGGATATGTACCCAGAGGAATATAAATCACTACCGTAAAGACACATGAATACAAATGTTCACTGCAGACTATTCACAACAGAAGACATGGAATTAATCTAAATGCCCATTTATGACTGATTGGATTAATGAAATTGTGCTACATACCTACAAGGAATACCATGCAGCCATAAAAAAAGAATACAATTATGCCTTTTGAGGGAACATGGATGGAACTGGAGGATATAATCTTTAGCAAACTAATGTAAGAACAGTAAACCAAATACCACATATTTTCACTAGAAGTGGGAGCTAAATGATGACAACTCATGAACACAAAGAAAGGAACCATAGACATGGGATCTACTTGAGGGTGGAAGGTGGGAAAAGAGAGACCAGCAGGAAAAATACCTATTAAGTACTACACTTAATACCTGGGTGATAAAATAATTTGTAAAACAAACCCCCATGACATGAGTTTACCTACATAACAAAGCTTCACATGTACCCCTGGACCTAAAATAAATAATAATTTTAAAAAACAGGATAATAGGCAACATTTCCGTTTGAATTTCCAAAATGATGGCACTGAACAATCTGAACTCTCCTTCTATTTGGTGCCGCAGGCCAGCCAGGAGGGGGCGCACGGCTGCCTCACCTTGAGCATGATGGTCCTGCAGTTCTTCCCGACGCCAACAGGGGAAGCATGAGTCCGCCTTCTCTGACCCTGGGAGCGCCCCCGTGTTCAGCCCATGCCGCTGGAGGGCGAGGGCTGTGTTCTTGGCACAGACCAGAGCAACACCGCCTCGCTCCGGGACCAATGGAGGAGGGGGTAAGTGAAAACTTTACTCTGACTGCTGAGGATCAGGGAGCCAGTAGAAGGGCTTTGTGTGGAAAATTAAACATAAAAAATATCCCATGACTTCAGTGCACTCCAGCGTCCTTCCCCACCCAAGGTGTGGTGGCCACAATGCCAGGTCCACACCGTGGCCTCGTAACATAAATGTATCATTCAGCATATAACATCTGTAATAGAAATATAACATCCATAAACAAATATATCACCCATAATACAGATGTGACTTTTGTAATACTAATGTAACACCTGAAATACTGCGATAACACCCATAATACCACTGTAACACTGGTAACAGCAATAAAACACTTACAATACCAATGTAGCATCGGAAATACAAACAGAACATTCGTAATACTGATCTAAGACCCATAATACAATTGTAACTCTCATAATACCAATATACAAACCACAATGCAAATGAAACATCCATAATGTTTCATAATGTTACATAAGTGCTACACTTATGTAACACTTGTAATGCTGTCCTGACACCTGTAATACAACTGTAACACAATACCAATATACCATTCAGAATTCCAATATATCATCCTGCAATACAAATATAACAACTGTAATACTGATGTAACACCTGTAATACTAACACTGGTAATACTAATACAACATTTGTAATACAAATAGAACAACCATAATACTGATGCAACACCCATAATTACTGATGTAACATTCATCATAAAGATGTAACACCTGTAATACTGATGTAACATTCCTACTCTTACAGGGCCACTTGGTTTCACAGCTTCCACTGAGCTGGATTTGGTGGGGATTTGGCCTCTATAATGACGTTTGATGTTGTGGTCTCTGCATTAGTGACAAGGTATTGACATGGTTGTTTTTATTAAAAGTAGTTTACTTGTCAATAATTTCATACTTCTAGGAAACTTCCAATAGCTGTTAGTATACTTTAATCTTTTCTCACAGAATCCCCGGTGGTTTCTGCTGTGCCAGATTTGAAGCTTTATGCAAAGTATCTCAGTGGGTTTTACAAAAAGTGGAGACACTCTCCAAGGGTACCACCACATAACTATTACATCAGGAAATACAGGGTTAGTATTGGAAATGGTAATGGCAAAATATTCATTTACAAACATAAATTTCTTCCTGTCACTCTCCTGATTTAATTTTGCCCATGGTTTCCCACTGACCTTAGAACAAGAACCATAGACCTCACCATGGCTGCAGACCCCAAGTTCTCCTACCTGTTTCCCTTACTCATTCAGTCCACTCAACTGCCTGCAGTCTCGTTGGCTTTCAATTGTAGGAACACAGGCTCTTAGGTTTCTCAGGAATTTTATGTGCAATCTCTCAACCTATTCACACAGTGCCCAACCTTATCTAATTTTCCAAGGCTTTGTCCAGCTAAGACTTTAAAGTCAGAGCTTGTGCTGTCTAAGTGTAGAAAAGCTGATAATATGCTATTTCTAAAGGTAAAAAAAAAATCATTATTTGTTAGATAATTGATGAGATCACTCTCAATTTATAAATCAAGGAAATAATAGTTAATGAAATGAAAGTCCATGTTGGGATAATTAGTAAAGAAAAAATCTCAGTGCTGAAGACAAATAACACAAGTAATTATTGAAATTACATAAGAATGTATTGGACAGACCATTACCTTGCTGTCTTCCCTATGTTATTAGTTCCAAGTTATGTTAAGTTTGAATACTTACATTTTATGTAGTCCGTCAGTATATTTAACTGACAAAAATGTCCTAGCACACACCATGACAATGTATATAAATATTTGTAAACCTCCTTAACTGTACAGTGTGAAGTAAACAAAGTAAGCTTAGTTATTTAAGCAGATGAATTATTAATATTTAAATATTGAAATGCTGTGAGGCTATGTAATTTTGTAAGTTTTGGTATGGGAATGGGGCATTAGTGTATCCATGTACCCCCTTAACTTAATGACTTCCCTTCTTACTTCCTGCTGGATGATAAATTTTGGGCCCATGGAGGCTGAGGGACAGATAGTCACCTTTATTGGAAACTTTAGTACAGCAGGAAAGTTTTCATTTCAGAATATTATTTCCTGCCAGATATTTTTTCTCATCTAAGGAAACTTGCTCCCCAGGAGTATTGTTACCTTAACTGCTCCTCAGGTGGAGCTGGACAGGACTAATTGTACCACACAGAATCGCATGACTATGAGAAAAGCTAATGTATGAAACACTTCATGGAGTAAAACTTATATATTTTACTGTTCATCCTTTTTTTCCACATGCTTGTTTTCCACATGCTTGTCTTTCTGGTGAATTGTGTGGTCAACTATTTCTCCATTTTGTAATTGGATTTTTTTGTTGTTGTTGCTGAGGTATGCAAGTTCTTCATATATTGTGGATAACAGACTGTTGTTACATACATAACATGCAAACCTTCCTTTCTGTACCATGTCTTTTCACTTTCTTGATAGTGTCTTTTAATGCAAAAAAGTGTTTAATTTTGAGAAAATTCTTCTTTATTTGCCTGCACTTTTGGTATCAGATCTAAGAAACCACTGCTAAATCCAAGGTTATGAAGATCTACCCTTATGTTTCCTTCTAGAGTTTATGTTTTTACCTCTACTACATAGGCTTTGAACAATTTTGAGTTAATTTTATTTTCTGTTCTGAGAAAAGAGTACAATTTCTTTGTCTCAATGTGATAGTCAGTTGTATAACAGCATTTGTTGAATTTACTGATCTTGGCTGCATGTCAAAAATCAATTGAACATGGAGGTATTGCTGGATTTAACATTCAGTTCCATTGACCTCTTCGTATGTCCTTATGCCAATATTATGCTGTATTGATTACTGCTGCTTAGCAGTAATATTTAAAATTGAGAAGTGTGAGCCTCCAAGTTGCTTTTTGTTGTCAAGAACATTTTGGCTATTCAGGATCCCTTGAAGTTTATATGAATGTTAGAACTGGCTTGCCCGTTTCTTCCAAAAAGAGTTTGGTATTTTCTTAGGAATTACAATGAATTTGTAGATTGCTTCGTGCAGTATTGTCACATAAAAAAATCATCTTTTAATCCAGAAACATTGAATGTCTTTACATTTACTTAAGGTTTCTGGAATTTATTTCAGCAATATTTTGTAATTTTTCATGTCTAATTCTTGCACCTTGGTTAAATTTATTCTTGAAAACATTATGATCATTGATTTTTTGTTGTTGCTTTTTGAGACAGGGCCTTGTTCTGTTTCCTAGGTGGAAGTGTGCTTGTGCAATCATAGCTCACTGCAGCTTCAAACACTTTGGCTTGGACAATTCTCCCACCTTGGCCTCCCAAAGTACTGGAATTACAGGTGTAAGCCATCACACTCAGCCTGTTGTTTGTTTTTTTTTTTTTTTTTTTTTGCTTTCTGTTTTGAAAGTTGAAAAGGGAGGAGGAGCCAAGATGGCTGAATAGGAAAAGCTCCGGTCTACAGCTCCCAGCGTGAGCGACGCAGAAGACGGGTGATTTCTGCATTTCCATCTGAGATAGTGGGTTCATCTCATTAGAGAGTGCCAGACAGTCGGCGCAGGTCAGTGGGTGCGCACACCATGCGCGAGCTGAAGAAGGGTGAGGCATTGCCTCACTTGGGAAGCGCAAGGGGTCGGGAGTTCCCTTTCCTAGTCAAAGAAAGAGGTGACAGACGGCACCTGGAAAATCAGGTCACTCCCACCTGAATACTGCGCTTTTCTGCCCTTTTCCGAGGAGCTTAAATGGCGCACCAGGACATTGTATCCCGCACCTGGCTCAGAGGGTCCTACGCCCACGGAGTCTCACTGATTGCTAACACAGCAGTCTGAGATCAAACTGCAAGGCAGCAGCGAGGCTGGGGGAAGGGCGCCCGCCATTGATCAGGCTTGCTTAGGTAAACAAAGCAGCCAGGAAGCTCAGACTGGGTGGAGCCCACCGCAGCTTTAGGAGACCTGCCTGCCTCTGTAGGCTCCACCTCTGGGGGCAGGGCACACACAAACAAAAAGACAGCAGTAACCTCTGCAGACTTAAATGTCCCTGTCTGACAGCTTTGAAGAAGGCAGTGGTTCTCCTAGCATGCAGCTGGAGATCTGAGAACGGGCAGACTGCCTCGAGTGGGTCTCTGACCCCATCCCCCGAGCAGCCTAACTGGGAGGCACCCCCTAGCAGTGGCAGACTGATACCTCACACGGCCGGCTGGGTACTCCAACAGACCTGCAGCTGAGGGTCCTCTCTGTTAGAAGGAAAACTAACAAACAGAAAGGACATCCACACAAAAAACCCATCTGTACATCACCACCATCAAAGACCAAAAGTAGATAAAACAACAAAGATGGGGAAAAAACAGAGCAGACAAACTGGAAACTCTAAAAAGCAGAACACCTCTACTCCTCCAAAGGAACGCAGTTCCTCACCAGCAGTGGATCAAAGCTGGACGGAGAATGACTTTGACGAGCTGAGAGAAGAAGGCTTCAGATAATCAAATTACTCCGAGCTACGGGAGGATATTCAAACCAAAGGCAAAGAATTGAAAACTTTGAAAAAAATTTGAAGAATGCATAACTAGAATAACCAATACAGAGAAGTGCTTAAAGGAGCTGATGGAGCTGAAAACCAAGGCTCGAGAACTACGTGAACAATGCAGAGCTGCAGGAGCTGATGTGATGAAATGGAAGAAAGGGTTTTGGCCATGGAAGATGAAATGAATGAAATGAAGCCAGAAGGGAAGTTCAGAGAAAAAAGAATAAAAAGAAATGAGCAAAGCCTCCAAGAAATATGGGACTATGTGAAAAGACCAAATCTACATCTGATTGGTGTGCCTGAAAGTGACAGGGAGAATGGAACCAAGTTGGAAAACACTGCAAGATATTATCCTGGAGAACTTCCCCAATCTAGCAAGGCAGGCCAACATTCAGATTCAGGAAATACAGAGAACGCCGCAAAGATACTCCTCGAGAAGAGCAACTCCAAGACACATAATTGTCAGATTCACCAAAGTTGAAATGAAGGAAAAAATGTTATGGGCAGCAAGAAAGAAAGGCCGGGTTACCCTCAAAGGGAAGCCCATCAGACTAACAGTGGATCTCTCGGCAGAAACTCTACAAGCAAGAAGAGAGTGGGGGCCAATATTTAACATTATTAAAGAAAAGAATTTTCAACCCAGAATTTCATATCCAGCCAAACCAAGCTTCATAAGTGAAGGAGAAATAAAATACTTTACAGACAAGCCAATGCTGAGAGATTTTGTCACCACCAGGCCTGCCTTACAAGAGCTGCTGAAGGAAGCACTAAACATGGAAAGACACAACCGGTATCAGCCACTTTAAAATCATGCCAAAATGTAAAGACCATCGAGACTAGGAAGAGACTGCATCAACTAACGAGCAAAATAACCAGCTAACATCATAATGACAGGATCAAATTCACATATAACAATATTAACTTTAAATGTAAATGGACTAAATTCTCCAATTAAAAGACACAGACTGGCAAATTGGATAAAGAGTCAAGACTCATCAGTGTGCTGTATTCAGGAAACCAATCTCACGTGCAGAGACACACATAGGCTCAAAATAAAAGGATGGAGGAAGATCTACCAAGCAAATGGAAAGCAAAAAAAGGCAGGGTTGCAATCCGTGTCTCTGATAAAACAGACATTAAACCAACAAACATCAAAAGAGACAAAGAAGGCCATTACATAATGGTAAAGGGATCAATTCAACAAGAAGAGCTAACTATTCTAAATATATATGCACCCAACACGGGAGCACCCAGATTCATAAAGCAAGTCCTCAGTGACCTACAAAGAGACTTTGACTCCCACAGAATAATAGTGGGAGACTGTAACACCCCACTGTCAACATTAGACAGATCAATGAGACAGAAAGTCAACAAGGATACCCAGGAATTGAACTCAGCTCTGCACCACGTGGACCTAATAGATATCTACAAAACTCTCCACCACAAATCAACAGAATATACATATTTTCAGCACCACACCACACCTATTCCAAAATTGACCAAATAGTTGGAAGTAAAGCTCTTCTCAGTAAATGTAAAAGAACAGAAATTATACGAAAATATCTCTCTGATCACAGTGCAATCAAGCTAGAACTCAAGATTAAGAATCTCACTCAAAACTGCTCAACTACATGGAAACTGAACAACATGCTCCTGAATGACTACAGGGTACATAACGAAATGAAGGCAGAAATAAAGATGTTCTTTGAAACCAATGACAACCAGGACACAACATACCAGAATTTCTGGGATGCATTCAAAGCAGTGTGTAGAGGGAAATTTATAGCACTAAATGCCCACAAGAGAAAGCAGGAAAGATCCAAAATTGACACCCTAACATCACAATTAAAAGAACTAGAAAAGCAAGAGCAGACACATTCAAAAGCTAGTAGAAGGCAAGAAATAACTAAAATCAGAGCAGAACGGAAGGAAATAGGACACAAAATCCCTTCAAAAAATTAGTGAATCCAGGAGCTGGTTTTTTGAAAGGATCACAAAACTGATACACCACTAGCAAGATTAATAAAGGAAAAAAGAGAGAAGAATCAAATAGATGCAATAAAAAATGATAAAGGGGATATCATCCCTGATCCCACAGAAATACAAACTACCATCAGAGAATACTACAAACACCTCTATGCAAATAAACTAGAAAATCTAGAAGAAATGGATAAATTCCTTGACTCATACACTCTGCCAAGGCTAAACCAGGAAGAAGTGGAATCTCTGAATAGACCAAAAAAAGGAGCTGAAATTGTGGCAATAATCAATAGCTTACCAACCAAAAGTCCAGGACCAGGTGGATTCATCACCAAATTCTAACAGAGGTACAAGGAGGAACTGGTACCATTCCTTCTGAAACTATTCCAATCAATAGAAAAAGAGGGAATCCTCCCTAACTCATTTTATGAGGCCAGCATCATCCGGATACCAAAGCCGGGCAGAGAGACAACCAAAAAAGAGAATTTTAGACCAATATCCTTGATGAACATTGATGCAAAAATCCTCAAAATACTGGCAAAACGAATCCAGCAGCACATCAAAAAGCTTGTTCACCATGATCAAGTGGGCTTCATCCCTGGGATGCAAGGCTGGTTCAACAAATCAATAAATGTAATCCAGCATATAAACAGAACCAAAGACAAAAACCACATGATTATCTCAATAGATGCAGAAAAGGCCTTTGACAAAATTCAACAACCCTTCATGCTAAAAACCCTCAATAAATTAGGTATTGATGGGACATATCTCAAAATAATAAGAGCTATCTATGACAAACCCACAGCCAATAACATACTGAATGGGCAAAAACTGGAAGCATTCCCTTTGAAAACTGGCACAAGACAGGGATGCCCTCTCTCACCACTCCTATTCAACATAGTGTTGGAAGTTCTGGCCATGGCAATTAGGCAGGAGAAGGAAATAATGGGTATTCAATTAGGAAAAGAGGAAGTCAGATTGTCCCTGTTTACAGACGACATGATTGTATATCTAGAAAACCCATTGTCTCAGCCCCAAATCTCCTTAAGCTGATAAGCAACTTCAGCCAAGTCTCAGGATACAAAATCAATGTACAAAAATCACAAGCATTCTTATACACGAACAACAGACAAACAGAGATCCAAATCATGAGTGAACTCCCATTCACAATTGTTTCAAAGAGAATAAAATACCTAGGAATCCAACTTACAAGGGATGTGAAGAACCTCTTCAAGGAGGACTACAAACCACTGCTCAATGGAATAAAAGAGGATACAAACAAATGGAAGAACATTCCATGCTCATAGGTAAGAAGAATCAATATCGTGAAAATGGCCATACTGCCCAAGGTAATTTACAGATTCAATGACTTTCTAATCAAGCTACCAATGACTTTCTTCACAGAATTGGAAAAAAACTACTTCAAAGTTCATATGGAACCAAAAAAGAGCCCACATTGCCAAGTCAATCCTAAGCCAAAAGAACAAAGCTGGAGGCATCTCACTACCTGACTTCAAATTATACTATGAGGCTACTGTAACCAAAACAGCATGGTAGTGGTACAAAAACAGAGATATAGATCCATGGAACAGAACAGAGCCCTCAGAAATAACACCACATATCTACAACTATCTGATCTTTGACAAACCTGAGAGAAACAAGCAATGGGGAAAGGATTCCCTATTTAATAAATGGTGCTGGGAAAACTGCCTAGCCATATGTAGAAAGCTGAAACTGGATCCCTTCCTTACACCTTATACAAAAATTAATTCAAGATGGAATAAAGACTTAAACGTTAGGCCTAAAACCATAAAAAACCTAGAAGAAAACCTAGGCATTACCATTCAGGACATAGGCATGTTCAAGCACTTCATGTCTAAAACACCAAAAGCAATAGCAACAAAAGCCAAAATTGACAAATGGGATCTTATTAGTCTAAAGAGCTTCTGCACAGCAAAAGAAACTACCATCAGGGTGAACAGGCAACCTACAAAATGGGAGAAAATTTTCACAACCTACTCATCTGACAAAGGGCTAATATCCAGATTCTACAATGAACTCAAACAAATTTACAAGACAAAAACAAACAACCCCATCAAAAAATGGGCGAAGGACACGAACAGACACTTCTCAAAAGAAAACATTTATGTAGCCAAAAAATACATGAAAAAATGCTCACCATCACTGGCCATCTGAGAAATGCAAATCAAAACCACAATGAGATACCATCTCACACCAGTTAGAATGGCAATCATTAAAAAGTCAGGAAACAACAGGTGCTAGAGAGGATTTGGAGAAATAGGAACACTTTTACACTGTTGGTGGGCCTGTAAACTAGTTCAACCCTTGTGGAAGTCAGTTTGGCCATTCCTCAGGGATCTAGAACTAGAAATTCCATTTGACTCAGCCATCCCATTACTGGGTATATACCCAAAGGACTATAAATCATGCTGCTATAAAGACACATGCACACGTATGTTTAGTGTGGCATTATTCACAATGGCAAAGACTTGGAACCAATCCAAATGTCAAACAATGATAGACTGGATTAAGAAAATGTGGCACATATACACCGTGGAATACTATGCAGCCATAAAAAATGATGACTTCATGTCCTTTGTAGAGACATGGATGAAATTGGAAATCATCATTCTCAGTAAACTATCGCAAGAACAAAAAACCAAACACCACATATTCTCACTTATAGGTGGGAACTGAACAATGAGAACAGATGGACACAGGAAGGGGATCATCACACTCTGGGGACTGTTGTGTGGTGGTGGAAGGGGGGTGGGATAGCATTGGGAGATATACCTAATGCTAGATGATGAGTTAGTGTAGTGCACCAGCATGGCACATGTATACCTATGTAACTAACCTGCACATTGCGCACATGTACTCTATAACCTAAAGTATAATAATAATAAATTAAAAAAATAAAAAATGTTGAAAAGGACGATTTGCTTTATACTCAATGAAAATATACTACTTTGAATTGCCCAGAAGACATAATGCACAAGAATTCTAAGTTGTATAGTTGAATTATAGACCACCTGAGTAAAGTTCATTTACTTCTTAAAAATTTGTACTTGGTAACCTTCCAAAATTGTATTTAAATAAACTTGTTAAATTATAACAGTAAAAAATAACAAGACATATTTAAACAATACTGAAGTTTATCAAAGCACTTAAGAAATTTCAACTCATATTCCTTTCTTTCCTTCCTTCCTTCCTTATTTCCTTCCTTCCTTCCTTCCTTCATTCTTTCTTTCTTTCTTTCTTTTCTTCTTTTTTTGAAACAAGGTCTCACTTTTTGTCCAGGGTGGACTGCAATTGTGCCATCATGGCTCACCGCAGTTTGCAGCCTCTCATTCCTGGGCTCCTTTTATCTTTCTACCTTAGCCTCAGCCACAATACCTGGCTAATTTTGTGTGTGTGTGTGGAGACAATGGTTTGCCATGTTGCCTGGTCTCTTCTCAAACCTCTGGGCTCAAGTAGTGTGCCTGCCTTGACTTCCCAATGTGCTGAGATTATAGGCATTAATAAAACACTTATTGTGTTAGGGTCTTAAATTAAAGTAAATCAATGTTTTGGCTAAGGTATGAACATACCTATAATGCAATTATTTGCATAACTCTAGCAATGCTATCGCCAGCTACAACATGAAAATAGTTATATTAACAACTAAATACATAAAAACACTTAGCAAACAAACAATTGTTAAATTGTAGAATATGTTTATTATTTCTAGTTTTCAGCATTTTCTAGATCATCTTTTTTAATTTTAAAAGTCATATCCATAGCATAAAGCAAAACCACCTATGAATTGCCGTTTTATTTCTCAGTCTGTGAAAATGTCCTTAATTTGTTGACATTGCAAACAAATTTCAATTCTATTATGAAAAAACGAGAAGACCACCTTCTTAGCAATTAATTTCATGAGTTACATTACATACAGGGAATGTGCTGTCTTTGAAAAAATACAAACTCAACTGCTGGTCTTAAACACTGAAAAGAGCTTCCAGTTGATAATAATTTATTTTATTATATCAATCTATTGTATTTATAAACAATCAATTTTATTTACATACAATCTAGAAAGTTTACAGCGATCAGTTCTAGTGCAGTTTCAGATGATATCAGAATTTAAAAATCCCTGTGGAACTGTAGGTGTAGTAAAATGTGTAGGTAAAATATGTGCATGCTCTTCATAGTACTTATGAAAGAATGTCTCTCAAATTGACCTCAATGGTTTTCTTCTCAGCAAAATGACCTGGACCACCCAACAAGGTTTTCATTATTGCTGATGTTTGTCAATGTTCTTTTATAAAAAATTTATGACTCAAAAAATATTTATTTCACATCATGGCATTAGGGCTTTCAAAACCACTGGAGGATTTCTCTCTTCATCCATTATGTTTTAAAGTAATTCTACTTTGATTTCTCAGGAACGTGAACAGTTTCTGGTTAGACCCACAGCCACTGCAGCCAGGTCCCAATGTGGCAGCACAGCCTCAACTCCAAGGCTGTTACCACCCCCAACTGCCTGCATCTGTGGCTTCCAGGCCAGGGGGAAAGATTCCAGCCTCTGGGTTTTTTTGAGAAATAAAATTGTTGTCTTAATTTCATTTTATATGGTTTATTGCTAGTGAATAGAAATAGATTTTGTGTCCGGGTGCAGTGGCTCATGCCTGTAGTCTCAGCACTTTAGGAAGCCAAGGGAGGCACATCACCTGAGGTCAGAAGTTCGAAACCAGCCTGACCAACATTGGAGAAATCTAGTCTCTACTATAAATACAAAATTAGCTGCGCGTGATGTGGTATGTCTGAATCCCAGCTACTCAGAAGGCTGAGGCAGGAGAACGGCTCCAACCCAGGAAACGGAGGTTACAGTGAGCCAAGATGGTACCATTGCATTCCAGCCTGGGCAACAATAGCATAATGCTGTCACAAGGAAAAAAAAAGATTTAGTGTGTTGATATTTTGTCCTGTTATTTTGCTTAATTTGTTTACTAGATTTCATAATTTCTAGATGGTCCCTTATGGTTTTCTGTGTATGAGATCAGTAAGTAGTTTTACTTTTTTCTTTTACATATGAATGACTTAGTGTGTGTGTGTATGTATATGCGTGTGTGTATATATGTATGCATATATATATGTGTGTGTATATACATATGTGTGTATATATGTGTGTGTGTGTATATATATATATATATATATATATATATATAAAATTGATCTACTGGAACTTTTAGTACAGGGTTTAATACAGTTGAACATCAGTTCAGTTTTCCCCATCTTAAAGCCTTGGTCCCCAAAAATTTAGATGATGATTGTTATAGGTTTTGCATAAAGACATTTTATCCTGTGAAAAAAAATTGAACCACAGTTTATTGGATTTTTAATTGTTAAATATGCTGACTGTCTTTAAGTACTTTATCTAAAAGGTGAGACAAACGTGGTATATTCCACCATTTGATTTACATAATATATTGAAAATGGATGGAATTAGAACAGTAAAAAACCTTTGATTTTCTGAGAAAAGTTCTTAAACATTGTGTGGTGTATAATGTCTTCACTGTGTAACAAATTCCATGTACTAATATTTGGTTAAACATTATGATGTCTATAATTATAAGATTTAGTAATATTTAGTTTTTTGTCCTAGTGATATCATATGTTTAATTCAATATTCATTTGGGCTTAAAAAGAGGTATGACTTCTTGTACTTTTACGGGTATAAGGGGTTAGAGGTTAGAATCGTAGAGGATGTATTTAAAGTTTTTTAAGCATTATGGGATAACCTTAAGGATAGGATAGAAATGGAGGATTAAGTTATGGTTTATAATTGCAGATCAACTTCAGGATCAGACTGAGGGTTAGCTCTGGACTTGAGATAAGATTTAGTGCTGTGGTAGGATTAGGGTTGGAGTTAGAGTTAAGATTAGGGTTATGGGCTAGTGTTAGGGTTGAGTTTAGGGTTAGGTGTCATAATCAGGGTTAGAGGTTGTGTTTGGGGTTGGGTTAGGCTTAGGTTTAGGGTAAAAAGATAGGCTTGCAGTTGGAGGTTAGGAATTAGGGTTATGGCCAGTGTTAGGGTTTGTGTTAAGGGTTAGTGTGAGGGTCAGGGTTAGAGCGTTAGTGTTAGGTTTCAGTGTTTGAGTTAGTGTTTAGCATCAGGATAGGGCTTAGGGTTATGTTCAGGGTTACGGTTTGGGGTTAAGGGTTAGGGTTTAGAATTATTGTTAAGGTTAGTGTTCAGCATTTTTGGTTTGATGTTAGTGTTAGTTTGGGGCATATGCTTAGGGCTTTGGATTTAGGTTTAGCCTGAGAAGGCTAGGTTTGTGTTGAGGTTCAGGTTAGTGGTCACAGTTAGGGTTACACTTAGGGTTGGGTTTACAGTTTAGGATTAGGGTTAGGATTTAGTGTTAGGGTTTTTTTAGTGTTAGGGTTAGGGGTTAGCATTTATAGTTAGTTTTGATATTAAGGTTTTTCTCGAATTAGAGGCTAATATTAGGTTTAGGTTTAGGGTTTAGGTTTAATTAGGGTTACAAGTTTTGCTTTAGGGCTATGGTTAGTGTTAAGGGTTAGGGTTTGTGATTTAGGGTTAAGGTTATGGTTAGGTTCAGTGTTGAAGGTAAGAGTTGCTTTTAGGTTTAGTACCAAGGTTAAGATCATGTTAGAATTATGTTAGTTTTACTGTTAGGATAAGGTTGTTAGTGTTAGTGTTTAGAGTGAGTTTTAGAGTTATGGGATGCAGTTAAAGTTATCTTCAGTAGTTTTGGGGTTTGGGGTTTTACAGTTAGAATTACAGTTAAGTTTAGGTGGTAATGTAAGGGTCCACACTAGCGTTTGGGTTAGGTTTAGGTTTAGGATTCAGGATGAGGGTTTAAAATAGGGCAAGTGTTATGTTTAGTGTTAGGGTTATGATTAAAATGTTTGGTTTAGTGTTAAATTTTAAGATTAGGGTTTAGTGTTAGCTTACGGTTTAACATTGGGTACCTGGTTGTGGTTCAGTTAGAATTAGGATCATGGTTAAAGTGTTTGGCTAAAGATTAGGATTAGGATTAGGGTTAGGGTTAGAGTGGGGCTTGGGATTAGGTATTAGTGCCAGAGTTAGGGTTTAGGGTTTGGCTAATGTTTAGAGTATTGTTTAGGGTTAGTGTTATAATTAGGGTTAGGATTTGGGCTTAGGATTTTCTGGTTAGTGGAAGATAATGTTTATGTTTGGGGTTGGTGTTCGTTTAGGGGCAGGGTTAAGTTAAGGGTAAAAGCTTTAGGATTAGCGGTCAGGGTTAGGGTTGGGGTTAGGCTTACTGTTAGGGCGTACATTTGGGGTTGGTGTTAGGGTTGAAGTTAGGGTTAGGATTTGGGGTAGGGATTAGGAATAGGGTTTTCTTTTAGTGTTAGGGTTTAGGATTAGTGTTAGGCATTAGCTTTTGTATTTGTGTTACAGTTAGGGACTAAGGTCTAGAATTATGGTTAGGTTTTGGGCTTCAGGTTTATAGTTATGGTTTAGGCTTATTTTTAGGGATAGGTTTAGAGTTAGGTTACTTTTAGTGTTAAAGTTCAGGATTTATGCCTTTACAGTTAGAATTAGTGTTATTGTTAGGGTTATGTGTTGATTAGTTTTTCAGTGTTTTATTGTTAGAATTACATTAAAAAATAAGAGATTGGCTTTGGGTTAGGGTTTCAAGGTTAGATTTTGGGTTAAGTGTTAGGGTTACTATTTAGGATAAGGATTATATTTAGGTTAGCAGATAGAGTAAGTCTTAGGGTTAGGGTTAGAGGATATGTGTTAAAATTCAGGGTTAGGGTTAGCTTTAGGATGTAGAATTAGTGTTAGGGGTCAGTGTAAGGGTTGGCATTTAGTGTTAGTGTTCTTGTTTTCACTGGGCTTGTTGTTGTGGTTCTCTTGGTATTATAGATAAGGCACGGTGGTGGAATTCTGATAAAGTTTAGAATGATTGTTTAATTTTCTTGTTAGGGTTAGGGTAGGAGTAGGTTACACTTTAGGGTTATAGTTATGGTTAGTGTTTATATTTAGATTAAGGGGTTAAGGTTATGTTTAGTATTGTGATTACAGTTAGGGTTATGATTATTGGTTAGAATTAGTGTTAGGGTTAGCATTAGAGTACAGATTGGTGTAACACATTAGGGTTAGAGTTAATGTTAGTAGTTAGGCTTAGAGTTAGGGGTTAGAGTTAGGTGTAGAGTTAGGGTTGGGCTAAAGATTAATGTTAGGATTAGGGTTTGGGTTTTATGTAACAGCTAGGTTTAGGTCTGGGGTAGGTGTAGGATTAGGGTTCTAATAAGAGTTTTGTGGTTTCAGTTAGGGGTTAGTATTAGACTTAATGTGAGTATTATGTTCATGTTCAGAAAGCAGGTTTAGGAGCTGGAATTTAGGATTAGATTGAGGGGTTGTGGTTAGTGTTAGGGGTAATACTTTAGGGTTAACATTAGTTTTTACAGGTTAGAGATAGGTTTTTTGTTTAGGGTTAGTGTTTTTGTCTAAAGGTTAGGGATTTAGGTTTAGGGTTTTAAACCTAAAACCCTAGGGCATAAGTTCAGGTTTATTTAATGTTTTGGTTACCCTTGGTTTAGGGTTATTATCAGGGTAGGGTCAAATTCAGGTTTAGCTGTTAGAGTTAGGATTTAGATTTGGGATTTATTTTGGGATTTTGGTTTTGGTGAATGGTTAGACACAGGGTTGATGTTGGGATCAAGTTTGTGGTTTAGGATTGCTGTTAGTGTCAGGGATTCTGGGGTAGGATTAGGGGTTGGAGTTTGGTTAAGCTTAATGTTATGATTAAGTTTAAGGTTAGGGAAGGCACTGGGCAGCTGGATAGTGTATTAAGTCATCACTCTGGTTTGCAGAAGGGAGGACTGAACCTTGCACTCAGAACTTTTCTGGGTCTGAGCTCAGGGCCATCTTAATGCACATTGTACAGCCTAGTATATTTGGAGCAGAAACGAAGCTGCTTTCTGAAGCCACAGATTTTCTCAATGTCAACCCAGAGCTGACCAAATCCACAGTAGCTTGTTTTTGAGAGTGCCAGGTGTTTCGAGGTAGTCTCTGGAAGGTCCAAAGGAAGGGAAGGTAGTGACAGCTTACACCACAGACATATTTGGTAAATCTTAGTGGTAAAAGTGGAAATAATTAAATGCTGGTGGCCAAGCACTCTGTGTACCAGCCACAAGTGGAGACTGAGTTGGCACATCCTCCTGCAACAGCAGGAGAAAGCAACCTGCAGACTCTGACTCCAGTCTCTGGTGCTGGGGTTATGTGAGACCTGGAATGACAGCAGAATTTAAAATCAGTAGAATTCCAAGTTGTTTGGCCTATTAAATACTGGAAAGGCTGTTGAGATTGATGATTATGGCAGTTTCTTTCTCACAGAGGGAAGATGAGGACTCTGAGTGGTGAGCCTGGTTGATGTGGCCTGGGATGACTGTTGTGTGCACTTCTGTACTTTACAGTCTTTGTTGTAGCACATATGGTCTGTGTTCCTCCCTCCAGGCCTCTGTACCTCAGGGGCCACCAGGATCAGTTTCCAAGGGCATGAGACTCTCCTGTGTCTGGGAGCTGAGACCAGGTTGGCGCCAGGCAGATGTCCAGTGAGGACTGAATTATAGGGGACCTATTAGAAGAGGGAGAGCAGTCTCCTAAATCACACGCTCTCTTTGATGAAACAGCTAGATTGTGGGAAAATCCACACTACAAACATGGGCTCACTTTTCTATTCACTGCTGGGGCTGAGACTGGGCAGAGGCTGCCACAGCCACTGTGTTCCCTGGCACTTGCCTATCCTATCCACTTGGCTGTTCTCACCCTTCCTCTTGCTTCTCCAACTCTTGTGCCTCCTGCCCATTTTAACCTCATGGAAATGAAAGTCAAAACCACAGTAAAATACCACTTCACACCCATTATAATTGCAAAAAACAAACCAAAAAAGTTAAAAATGGTTGAAATGGAAGTGGGAAAATCTGAAAGTAAGCTGCTGCAGCTGCTGCGGAAAGTAGTTTGGTGGTTCTGCAAAAGCTAAATAAAAAATTACCATAGGATGCAGAAAATCCACTCCAAGCTACACACACAAAATGTAAAAGAGTTATTCAAACAAAAGCAGGTATACATATGTTCATAGCAGCATTCACAATAACTAAAATGTGGAAAGAAACCAAATAAATGTCCACCGACAAAAAATAAGAAGCAAAATATAGTATGTCCATACAATGGCATAATATTCAGCTGTAAAAAGGATTACAACACTAATGCTACAATGTGGAGAAACTTCAAAACCATTTGGTTTAAGAAGCTGAACACAAAAGTCACATACTATATGATTTTATATCTATAAATATTTAGAATAAGTAAATCCATACAGACAAAAAGCAGATTACTGGTTGCTAGGTGTCAGAAAGGGGACAGATTGGGTAGTCGCTCCTTAATAGGTAGGGTATTTCTTTTTGGGATAATGAAAACACTTTGGAACTAAGAGATGGTAGTTGAAAACAAATGTGCATGTACTAAGGATCACTAAAGAATTCATTAAGAAACAGTTAATTTTATATTATGTGAAGGAATTTCACCTCACTAAAAAGACAAAATTTCTTCCTCAGCATTCCACAGAGTGCTCTTAGAATGGGGTTCTGGTCCCTCCACAGTCCAGAACTGCCTGGGGCCAGGCCAGCCACATACTGCAGCCACACTGTCCACCAGCTCCTCCGCCTGTTACCAGTGGAAGATATCTGAGTTACTGGCATCAAATCTATCATGGTCTGCAGTAACCTAACCTCAACTCTTACCTCCTCAGAAGAAATAATTTGACTAAGGGGAATAAAGTAGCAAAAGAGAGTGAGAAAAGTTTCACAGCAAACTTGGATGTTTATTTAAAAAGTTTTAGAGTAAGAAAAAATGGAGAGTGCACTTGGAAGAGATCCAAATTGTTGATTTGAATATATACCATATGTATGACTTGCAAATAGTTTGTCCCATGTTGTTGGTTTTCTTTTCACTATACTGACAGTGTCCTTTGATGCTCAAAAGTGTTTAGTTTTGATGAAGTTCCATTGATCTGTTTTTTCTTTTGTTTTGTGTTTATTTGGCGATATAGCCAAGAAATCATTTACAAATCCACAGCCAATAAGCACATGAAAAATGTTCAAAATCACTAGCCACTTAATACATGACTATCTAAACCACAATGAGATTACCACTTTATCCCCATTGGAATATGTATTTTTTAAGAAAAATTTGAGAGTATGTGGAAAAATTGAAACCCTTATACATTGCTGGTGAGATTGTGAAAGGGTGGTGATGGTTGCACAATGTTAGCATAGTTAATGCTACTGAACTATACATTCAAAAATGTTTGAAATGATAAATTTGTTTATGTATGTTTTACCACATAACAACAAAATGTTACCACATACAACAAAATAAGTGTTCCTAAAATAGTTGTGTGTGTGATGAAAGAAGACACTCCTCTCTTATCATGAGTAGAAGCCTATTTAGTCATTCATGCTGGTGTACACACTTCTGGCTCTTCTACATGACCAGCATGATCTCACCAAGCAGAATGAATCCCTTCACACCTGGCCATCGTTCTTTCCATCGTTGCATTCTCCTATTCAACTCACTACCTACATGCTACAAACCACCGTAAATTACAAGTCTGTTTTCCATCTCTATAGACATTTCTTCTCTGTAATGTAATAGAAATGAAATCATGCAATATGTTATCTCTTCAGACCGGCTTTTATCACTTAGCTTTATGTATACCTGATGCATCCATGGCTTTGCACGACTTCATGAATCACTCTTGTTCTTTTGATGAATAGTATCTCATTTTATGAATTTACCTGGCTTGGTTAATATTGAAGGGCATCCTGATTCCTTAAAATATTTGGCCATTGTCAAGAGAGCAGTTACACGTAAATGCATGTGGTTTTTGGTTAGATGTGAATTTCCAAATTAGTTGTCTGAATACCTGAGGTGGCAATTGTTAGCCTATATGATGAGACCATGTTTACCTTTGGAAAAAACTGCCAAAGTGTGGCAGAAGAAAACAACCATATTTTCAGGTTGTTGTACAATTATGCATTCCATCAGCGATGAATGAGATTTTCTGATGTAGTTTTGATTATATTTAAAAAGAAATCGACATAGTATAGCTGTTAGTGCTCTCACTCTTATTCTAATTTGCCTTACCTGGACGACAAGTGTTGCTGAGCATTATTTTGTTGTTATTGTTTGTTCATTAATCTATGATTGCTGCCAAAAACCATGCATTGTGTTGTGCTGCAGAAAAACAATTTTTAAAAACGTACTCTATGGCCTACTTGGTAAAAACTAAGAAAGTTATGCTAGTCCACATAGTCATTTATCCTGCTATTTTTTCTAATTTTATGGTTACTACAATAAAATAGTGAACTGTAGCTAATAAGACAATGTGGTGTATTAGTTTGATGCTTCACTTTGTAGAGATCCCATTCAATCAAGTGATTTCTTTATGGATGTCAAGGAAGCAATAGGAATTTCTAGAGTACAAACTAGTTTGTATTGGAATTGACAAAAAACTCTGAATTCAATTTCAATACATATCTTGCAGTGCTGAATCATTGACAAAGATTAGAACTATGAAGATTTTGTTTCTTAAATCTGCTTCTACAAAAGTAAGCCAAAATTTGAAATCACAAGTGTTTGGTCTGTTAGTTTTTCATTTTCACAAAACATTCCACTGCATCAGAATCAAATTTGAAGACTGAGGTTCATTTAATAATAGTTTACTAACTGTTATTTCTTTTTGCATTTAGACATCACAAATGTCTGATAATTTCAGCAGTACAAATTTTAAATAATAAAAGCCAGAAAGAATGATAAGTGAAATTAATTCCATGAATTTATTCATGGAATTTATTTATTGCTACTTGGTTTTTACTTACTACTGTTACTGTGTTTTCTGTCTTGGGCATACCAAGATAATGCATTTTACCAAGCATTTTAAAATAACTGCCTAAAAAAGCAATTGAATCCTTTTTGTTTGTTTGCTTTTTTTTTTTTTTTTTTTTTTTTTTTTTTTTTTTTGACAGAGTCTCACACTGTTCCCATGGCTGGAGTGCAATGGCATGATCTTGTCTCTGGTAACCTCAGCTTCCCCGGTTCATGCAATTCTCCTGTCTCAGCCTCCTGAGGATCTGGGATTACAGGAGCCCACCACCACTCCCAGCTGATTTTTTATATTTTTAGTAGAGAGCTTGTTTCACCATGTTGACCAGGGTGGTCTCAAACACCTGACCTAACGACATCCACCTGGCTCAGCCTACCGATGTGCTTGGATTACAGGTGTGAGCCACCATACCTGGCCAAGCCAATTCTTTTATCTCTTTATGGAGACAAGCGTAGGTTGAAAACCGTCTTTTCTAATACTTGTCAGTGCCTCAAGATTGTTAGGTTAAAAATAATACTTCCAACCAAAGAACACTTGTTGGCATCCAGAATTTTAAGAAAAGCTGAGAAATAAGACATCCAGCTTTTGGCTCTTTCCTGCAGAGTATGCCCGATGTCTGGGGAATGCTTGGACACTGGAGGAAGGTTAGGGCTCAGCTAGGTGGGGATGGTCTTTGGAGCCACTGACACTCTGGCAGCCACTGTTGCTCCTCAGGAAATGGCTTGGAGCCTCAGCCTTCAGAAGAAGAAACAGGTGCTCAGAGAGCAGTATTTCGTGTGCCTGTTTTTCATCTCCATATCTTTTTTGGTGAGGTATCTATTCAGGTCTTTACCTATCAATTGGGTCACCTTATTTCTTAGTATATTTTGCATAAAAGTCACTTTTCAGATGTGTTTCCTAAATTTTTCTCAGCCTGAACCTTGTTTTTTGGTTCTTTTAACCGAATCATATTTTTTGTTTTGTTTTGTATCTTTTTTACTTTTTTGGTTTTTGCTTTTTTTGAGATGGAGTCTCACTCTGTCACCCAGGCTGGGGTGCAAAGTCATGATTTCGGCCCAATGCAACCTCTGTCTCCTGGGTGCAAGGGATGCTTTTGCCTCAGCTTCCTCAGTAGCTTGGATTACATGTGCCTGCCAACAAGCCCACCTATTTTTTTTTTTTTTTTTTTGTATTTTAATAGAACCAGTGGCATGAAATGAAGGGGGGTGAATGCAGAAATGAAGACAAAGATGTAAAAAGATCTGTTTTAAAAGAGGGGTCAGAGGCTCATTGCTTCTAGTGAGCAAAGGCCCTGAGCTTCTACAGGCCTTCATATTTATTGGGCAAAGTCAACACGGAGGAAAGGTAATTGTTGGCTAGCTGCTTGATTTATCACAGGCTCACATAATTTCTTTCTTTATACTACAGGCTTCAGATGTTCTTGTATATAACCACAAGGAATACTGTGCTTGGGGCATGGCTGCCCTCAGCATTCCTTCTGGCACCAGACATGGTGTGACAGTTTGCCAACTTCCTGCTTTCATGAGAACAGTTGGCTGTCTGCTTATAGACCCTCCAGTCATTACTGAGTTGGTCACGACCTTCATTCTTTTGACCTCCAACATCTCCTTTTTGGTTTTGCATTAGTTGAGTAAAGGTAATGGCAGGCTGTGCAACTCTCAATTGCTGTTTGGTGGTCCAGCTGATTTTACAGACAATGAACATAAAACAGAGACATAATAACATTACTCTGATAATCACAGAAGAGACACTGAAGTGGTGTTTGGAGGAGGTCCCAAAGCTAAGGCTCTCTAAACCTTGCTGGAATTCCGCCCAAGTTTTTAAAGAGGGCTGAAATACTTAAGTATGCTTATTCAAGTTAAGGATTTTACTTTGTAAATCATTAATATCAAAAGTAGCATTGGATGTGAAAGCCCCCTGTAAATGGGCCTTTACAAGGTTCCATGGATATTCACTTTGGTTTTATTCCAAATTGGTTACACAAATATGAGTATGCTTAAAATGACAATGCAATTGCTGCTGCAACTATGAGCTTTGTACTTGTTTTCCTAGCCACAGAACCATAGTCTTTAACATTGCTACTTCCATTTGTATCTCGGTGTTAAGTTTATTTTCAAGCATCCATGCCTAGTTGGCTGTACACATCCAATTTTCTGCATATTGAGTTGTTTGAATGGAGCTGTGCATTGTTACTTAGGGCACCACAACAAAGGTTATTAATGTACCTAAAGAGACTTTCACAAAACTTATCGTGCCTAAGACTCTACAAGCACAATGAGTAAGCTGAGTAAGAAAAATGTTTACAAAATGTAAACCAGAGGTGGCCACCTGAGGCTCAGACAGATTTACAGGAATCCATAATCCGGAATTGCGACCTAGAATTATTAGGGTGGATATGCTGTATGTTTGTATTGTGCTATGATTAAAGGAATTATACATCTGACAGGAATCACAAGTCAATTCAGCATCATTTACCTGGAGTTGGTTTTTATTTTTATTTTTATTCTTTTGCTGCTAGAAAAACATTAAGTTTTAAAATCACAAATGGCAAATTGAGTGGTAATATTTTCTACAAAGGTAACATTAAAACTCTGTTGAGCACAATTACTATAATTAAATAGTGTTCCGACACAAATGCTGCCATTCATAAAGGGGAGTGCTGCGTTCCCTATCAACTCCTGAATTGGACCTCTCTTTCCTTGATAATGTCATTGAGGAAAGGTGGGCTAAATCCTGTTCCATGCCAAGCAAGCCCTGCTGCGGATTGGGATTGAATCCCAGTGCGATTCTGTGAAGAGATGCTAAAGTTTCTTCACCAATGTCAGCAAAGTTTTTGTCATGAGGTCGGATTGTCATCTGTCCCATTTAAATGACCACAGGGACCCCAGTTAATAATGTCTCCCATTAGCATGGACTGTTGTCTAGTCCCCTAGCTAGGGACCAAGACACTGGGTCCAATGATGGGGTAAGAATTATCAAAGGGAACCCATTCTGTATAGTTAATACAATCTGGGCAATGGGCTGGGAGTGATTAGTAGCTACGCCAGTAATGTTAATAGAGCTAAGTCCTAATAGGTACATAATTTTTCCATGTAACTCAGCCATGCTTGGGATTAAATTGCACGGCAACTGCAGTTGAGTGAGGTACCCTGGGTGACACATAAAAGAAGGCCCTCCAATGGAGCCGCATAATTGATAATCATTGTTCTGAGAGACTAATTGCTCTGTGTCAGTGGGAGTTAGGGGTCCTAGTGTCCATGCTCCGTGTTCATGATATACTTAGGGGAAATGTCACTCCAAATTACAGGCCATAATACTGGGGGATTGGGAACGTGTGTCCAGTATGTTTTTGTCTCTGCACAGGGAAAATATACCACACAGGATATTACAGGTAACATGGCCATAAACGTGAAGTCAGGGGTTTTTGCCTGACCATGGTGCTCCAGCAGTTTCAGCTGGCTCACGGCTTGTAATGGAGGAGGTGGATCCATAGTTGGGATCCATGGCTCCCTCCAATCTCCCTTTCCATGGTCGCAAACACCTTGAGGGCAACCACACAGTTTATCCATCTCCTGTAAAAGCACAAGCATACCCTCATTCTTACATCAGTCAATCTACTGAGCCTTTCCATCATCCTTCTTCTGGGGATTTCCTTAATACCTTTGGGTATATTATCCGTTTTCCCTCTAACATTTACCAGTGTTCTGCTGCAGTTTATCTGTGCCAGGAGTCAAAATATTTAAAGAAGTTTAAAATAAAAAGAAAAAAATTAATGTAAATAAATAAAAGTAAAGGTAATTTTGTTTTAGGTGGCATATGGTCTCTTTATTTCTCTTTTTTGTTTTTTTCAGCACACGTTGTAATGTTTGATTTGCCCACTGTATAACTCCTTGTCCTTGAGGGTGGTAAAGAATTCCTGTTTTATGAGTGATTGACCATAGCTGTAAAAAATTTTAAAAAGCATGACTGACATAAGTAGGTCCATTGCCAATTTTTAATTGTTTAGGGACTCCCATAGAAGCGAATGATGACAGACAATGTCATAGCACATGACCAGCTCTCTGACCTGGTTTGCATGTAGCATGCAGCAAATGAGAATAAGTGTGTATAATCACATGAACAAAGGAGACCTTCCCAATGGCAGCTTCATGAGTAACATCCATCTGTCAGATTTCATTTGGACCTAAGCCTCATAGGTTACAGCCTTCTATGGGTGCAATTCCAGAGACACGCTGGCAAGTAGGACAGTCTTGTACAGGCTACAGCCTGGCTGTGAGGCAAATGAAACATACGAGTAAAGGCAGAGGGGTTTTGATGCAGTAATACATAAGAAGATTGAGCTTGTTGAAATGCAGAACAAATAAGTTTATCTGCTGTATGATTGCCTAGAAACAGTGGTCCAGGGAGTTGAGTGCAAGAGCAAATATGAAAAATATAAAAAGGGGTAGAACAAGAGCAAACAGCTTGTTGAAGTTTTAGAAACAAGTTACACAGCTCTGGTTCTAGGAGACTTAATGGTGGCAGTCCCAATGTGACTGGCCACATTCACAACACAGGCTGACTCATAGACAGTGTTAATAGGAGATGAAGCAGTGGGCTGTAAAAGCTGAATAACTGCCCTTAGTTCTGAGTGTTGAGCTGAAACCCTAGGGGTTTTATTGTTTGAGTATGCTTAGGTCCATAAGTAGCTGTGCAACCTTTGGAAGAGCCATCAGTAAAATAGGTCTGGCTGCCTGAAATGGGTTTGTTGTGATAATCACAGGGAAGATGAAAGGTTGCACTTTTAAAATTGCAAAATTTTGATGGATGCTTATTTATTATCCCTACAAAATCTGAAAGAGCAATTTGCCATGCAGTCAACATTTCCTATGCTGTAGCCTGTTGTTAGGAATCCAATTTTTTCCCCTCATGCTTTTAGACTGGCTCTAAAAGGAGAACAATAATTTTGACTGGATCATACCTCTTAAGCAGTTTTGATCTATGCCTACCTATTGTTATAATTTCAGTAATTAAAGAAAGGTAAACTTGCAGATATTTTACTGTCTGATTCAATTTTTTAAGAAAGTCATTCTATTGCAATTCTATTACAATTACAGCTTTTTCTATGAACTGGCCTAAAAGTCCTGTTGGAGAATGGAGGGTAGAAAGAATAAAGAGAACCAAAGGTTTTGTGGCTGTAGCAGGGAAGCATGTGATTCCTGAAGCAACTGCTCTTCGGCTACAGCTTCTGTCTCCTTAGTAAATTGCCGAGGAGAATGTAATGAATAATCTCCATGGAGTGCCTGTGTGTTTGAGTTGATAAATAGCAACACCTAGCATTGGGCACAGCCAATTCATATCCTCTAATAATTGTTGGAAATCATTCAAGGTTTGTAATCTCTGCCTATGGAGGACTACTTTATGAGGTCGAACATTTCTTTCAGTAACAATGTTGCATAAATATTGGTGTGGGAGGTGGTTTCTAACTTTCCTTGAGCTATTTTGAGATTCCATTTAGTCAAAGCCTGTTTTGTTTCTCTGAACAATTGGTGTAAAAACTGTTCCATAGGAGCAGCCAAAATAATGTTATCCATATAATGAATGATGAAGGCAGCAGGAAATATATTCTAAGGCTCCTTTAGTGACTGTCCTACAAAATGCTGATATAATATAGGAATAGTGAGCATGTTTTGGGGTTAAACTTTCCAGTGGTAAGGATAAAAGAAGCTGTTTTTGATTGATAGAAGGCAAAGAGAAGGCAAATCAAGACTTATTCTTCTCATGTAAGGGTATAGTAAGGAAAGAATTTTTCAGATCTACTGCTATGAGAGGCCAGTCCCTTGGAATGGCTGCCAGGAATGGCAGACCTTGCTGTATTGCACCTGTTGATTTAATCTGTGCATTCATAGCTCTGAAATCATGTAGCAGTTTGCTGGAAAAAATGGTCTCTTCTTTATATACTAAACTTTTGCTGAGACTTTACACTTGTGCTCACACTACTTAATCTTTTAAATTGTGTGTCTGTATTCCAACTAAGTTTTCAAAAAGGTATGTCTTTCTTCCTGTTGGGAATAAAGATTCTACTATCTGTTTACCTGACTTTTGTCTTTCACCTTTCCTATTTCTAGATTTTTTTTTCCTTCATACTTTTAGACTGGCTATAGTAAGTACCTTATTCATCTTCAAATCTTTCTGTTGCCTGAAAAGCTGCCAAATTTTCTGACAAATATAGAATTGGGTTTAGGAGTAATGTAGCATCTTTCCACATAAAATGAAACACCTTTGCTAGATATTGGAATGCCTTCATGTATCTATCAGAGTAATCAGAGAACTTGACTAGATGTACCTTTATTTTTTAAAAATCCTGCAATAAAAAAGAAACCTGAAGTTTAGTAGTACCATGATTATTTGGAATTTTCTGCAGGGCCTACAGTGAATGTGGGGGTTTATTGGATGGCACAGGAAGAGAAACTCATGATAGGGCTATTGGAAAGCTTGTAAAAGAAGGGAAGGTAGGGTGTTTAAAAGTTGCATTTAAGGGCTACCCAGAGGTTTGTCTCTCTGATTTTGGGAAATTATCTTCTGTAGCCTTGCTTGACATGACTGCCAAAAACACAGAAAATATTTTACAACGTTTACAAAGGTCTGGGTTGTCTCCGAAGGTAAAGAAAGCTTGTACATCAGAAACTCATACTAATAGCTCTTTCATCTGAAGAAAAGATCGATAATTAGATACTATTAAAATAAACTTTTATCTCATAAAGCCAAGTGTTTTTGTCTTACAGCTAGTGTAATTTCCATGCGTTTGTGCAGTATAATATGAGTCCCATTTTTTTTCTCAGAATCCCAAAGGCAAAGAGATTCCAGTGTTTTAGAATGCACTGGAAAAAAGTGCAGACTGAATATAGTTTTTTACCAAATGCAAAATAAGACAGAGAAACTGTTCCTTTTTTTTTTTTTTTTTTTTTGTCAAATTGATCCTGGGTGAGGAAAAAGATACAAAGTGTCTTTCTTGTTATTTCTTACCTCCCAACTCGTTTGTGTGAGGTGACCAACATAGGTGCCCCTCAGGGATGCCAGCATAAGCTTCACTTATGTTTTCAGGGCAGCTAGCTGGCAGGAGTAGCCATGTTTATATGTGTAAGAACCTAGCTCTCCACTGGTGATTCATAGTGTGTCTCCTAAGCCCATTCAACCCAAAAAACTTCCAGATACCTGGGAAGCCTAAGAGAGATTATGCAGTAGTGGGATTGAAGCAAGAGTCTGTAATATAGTTTGAGTCTTTATACTAGCCCTGGCTTCCCTTACTATGTTCCTAGCAAAACAATGACATCCCTGTGAATAAGACAGAATGACTTTGAAATGTAACATTCTTTTCTTGTTTAGATAGTAATGTAGCTGGATGCAGAACAGTTGCCTCATAAAATAAAAAAAAGATTCAGTGCCTTTCCTTCCTTTATAAAAACATCAGCCCTGAGGTTAGAATTTGTCTCTCAAGGGCAGCTTCTTTTGACTGTTGAAAGTGGAGATTTTCTGCTTAACAGATGGGACATAGAGTGTTATAACTATTAAGGACACATGGAAGAGAAAGGTAGAAACTAGACATTTTAGGCAAAAGGTTGACAAGGCTCTACATAGAGAAAAATCCCATTTTACTAGGTGGCACTGTAGAATCTGAAATATTAGATGAAAACTCTGATTCCAAACACTTTTCTATCAAAAGTTAGAAACAAAGAGGTCAGAGTTTGATAAATGTTCTCTACAGTGTGCCTCTTAGATTACTAGGACAGTGAAGAAGAAGAAGAAAAAAAAAATGCAGAAGAATATATTCACTCGGGGTAAAATAACTTTTCTTTCAATGTTCTAAATATCTATCATTGGTTGCCAAAACGGTTTTTACCGGCTCAAAATTTAGACCAAAATCTTGAATTTTGTTTGTTTCCAAGACAGCACCAAAATGACAACATTTGAATAATATTCCTGATTACTAAGTCACCAACTGACTTCACCCAGTGAGATTATATCCCTGGGTTGCAACACTGCATACAAAGAAGAAATAAGAGGCATGATTGACATGAAAAATAAAGGAAGAAAATAAAATAGAAAATCCTGGAATTCCTGGTGCCAAAACCGTGATGGGCTGTCATTGACTGGCCTTAGTTAAGAAGGCTTAACTAACACTGAAGCATAGCCTTGACCAGAAACTATCAATTGCCTCAAGACCACTTCTAAGTCGCTGCATGAATAAGCTGCTTTGTGAAGAAAAATTAGTTGCAACGGAACCAAAATTTTTGTCAACAGAGGGTGTTGGGTGATTGTTAAAGTTCTCTACAGCTGGCCTGTCACCTGGGTCTTACAATGCTGGAAGCCATCCTATTGATTTGAACTGGCTGACCTTGGCTCAGTGTTATATGCTCTTGAGTACAAGAAAAGAATAAAAACTTAGGACCAAATCCTCAGAAATAAAAGTAAAGCAAAGAATTTGAAGAGTGCTTCTGTACTCCTAATCACTCTTCTAATATATTGCCTCCTCAGGCCATGTACCAAATATATATAAATTGAAAATTGAGCTTTGGTCTCTTTTCCACTCTTTTTTTTTTTTCTGGTTTTCTTCTTTGCCTGGACATATGAAACATGCTATTTTTCTCTGAATCTCTCTGTTGCCTGAGAGGCTTCCTGTTGCTCAGCAGTACTTAAGATTTGGCATAGAAATGGCATAACATGTTGCCATGCAAAATCAAAATTGGGTAACATTTTGGAAAGCCTCTCTATATTCCTCCGGGTTATCAGAATACTTTTCTAGGTCCCAATCTATCTGTTTAAAATCTTCTAATAAAAAGAGAACCAGGAATTTAGAGGTACCGTGTTTTTTTGGGCATTTCCTTTAGGGGTGGCAGTTTAATGGAGGGTTGGTTGGGAGAATTGAAGAAGCTGAGGATGATAAAGTGACTAAAGGAATCTCTGGATAGGGGACACAAGAAAAGCTGGAAATTCTAGAAGTTTCTTCTGAAGGATTCCTGGGGATTTGTTTCTCTGACTTTTAAGAATTGTTCCCTATAGACAAGTCAGATATGCTAAAGCGGCATTACAGTGCTTACAAATATCTGGGTTGTTTGTAGGACAAAGAATGCTGGCACATATTGCACCTCAGACAATTTGCCTTCTCACTTGCAGAAAATATCTAGATGTTGGATAGTACTGAGAGAGAAAAGTTAGGTAGATAGGATGGATTCTTTCTAAAACTACTTTAAGCAAAGAAACTGACTGAAATACCAGGTTATATGCAGATTTTAAAAAAAGAAAGAACTGCACAAACCTGCAGTCCACTAATAAAAAGGAACAATGCCTAACAAAGAAACCCTTTCATATTTTTTTGGCCAAAAACACGCCTACAGATAATCTGATAAAAGATGAAGAAGATTCTGTGTAAAAACACTTCTCTTCCAGAAAATAGTCTCTATTTCTTTTATGCAGTGTGCTTCAGTGTGTTCCGATGAACACTTTTGCAGTTATGTGGATACACCACTGTATATATCAGTCTACTACTGGGAGGTATCTTCAGAGTTTTTTTTTTTTTTTTTTCTTCACTGTAGTGAAGTCAGACTGGAAGCTTAACGAGGAAAAAATCACTATTCACAGCACAGATAGGAGACAGAATGAGTTTCTCACTATGTGGCAGGTTCTCATGTTTTTATGAATTAAGAAAAGTGTGTGCAGGGAGGAGCCAAGATGGCCAAATAGGAACAGCTCTGGTATACAGCTCCCAGTGTGAGTGATGCAGAAGACAGGTGATTTCTGCATTTCCATTTGAGGTACCAGGTTCATCTCAATAGGGAGTGCCAGACAGTGGGCACAGGTCAGTGAATTCACGTACCGTGCACGAGCCGAAGAAGGGCAATGCATTGCCTCACTCAGGAAGCACAAGGGGTGAGGGAGTTCCCTTTCCTAGTCAAAGAAACGGGTGACAGATGGCACCTGGAAAATCGGCTCACTCCCACCCAAATACTGCGCATTTCCGATGGGCTTAAAAAGTGGCGCACCAGGAGATTATATCCCACACCTGGCTCAGAGGGTCCTATGCCCACGGAGTCTCACTCATTGCTAGCACAGCAGTCTGAGATCAAATTGCAAGGTGGCAGCAAGGCTGGGGGAGGGGCACCCGCCATTGCCCAGGCTTGCTTAGGTAAACAAAGCAGCTGGGAAGCTCGAACTGGGTGGAGCCCACCACAGCTCAAGGAGGCCTGCCTGCCTCTGTAGGCTCCCCTCTGGGGGCAGGGCACAGACAAACAAACAGACAGCAGTAACCTCTGCAGACTTAAACGTCCCTGTCTGACAGATTTGAAGAGAGCAGTGGTTCTCCCAGCATGTAGCTGAAGAACTGAGAATGGGCAGAATGCCTCCTCAAGTGGGTCCCTGACCCCTGAGAAGCCTAACTGGGAGGCATCCCCCAGCAGGGGCATACTGACACCTCACATGGCCAGCTACTCCAACAGACCTGCAGGTGAGGGTCCTGTCGTTAGAAGGAAAACTAACAAACAGAAAGGACATCCACACCAAAAACCCATCTGTACATCACCATCATCAAAGACCAAAAGTAGATAAAACTACAAAGATGGGGAAAAAACAGAGCAGAAAAACTGGAAACTCTAAAAAGCAGAGCGCCTCTCCTCCTCTTAAGGAACACAGTTCCTCACCAGCAATGGAAAAAAGCTGGACAGATAATGACTTTGATAAGCTGAGAGAACAAGGCTTCAGACGATCAAATGACTCCGAGCTATGGGAGGATATTCAAACCAAAGGCAAAGAAGTTGAAAACTTTGAAAAAAATTTAGACGACTGTATAAATAGAATAATCAATACAGAGAAGTGCTTAAAGGAGCTGATGGAGCTGAAAGCCAAGGCTCGAGAAGTACGTGAAGAATGCAGAAGTCTCAGGAGCTGATGCGATCAACTGGAAGAAAGGGTATCAGCAATGGAAGATGAAATGAATGAAATGAAGCGACAAGGGAAGTTTAGAGAAAAAAGAATAAAAAGAAATGAGCAAAGACTCCAAGAAATATGGGACTATGTGAAAAGACCAAATCTCTGTCTGATCGGTGTAACTGAAAGTGACAGGGAGAATGGAACCGAGTTGGAAAACACTGCAGGATATCACCCGGGAGAACTTCCCCAATTTAGTAAGGCAGACCAACATTCAGATTCAGGAAATACAGAGAATGCCACAAAGATACTCCTGAAGAAGAGCAACTCTAAGACACATAATTGTCAGATTCACCAAAGTTGAAATGAAGGAAAAAATGTTAAGGGGAGCCAGAGAGAAAGGTCGGGTTACCCTTCAAAGGGAAGCCCATCAGAGCAACAGCAGATCTCTTGGCAGAAACTCTACAAGCCAGAAGAGAGTGAAGGCCAATATTGAACATTCTTAAAGAAAAGAATTTTCAACCCAGAATTTCATATCCAGCCAAACTAAGCTTCATAAGTGAAGGAGAAATAAAATACTTTACAGACAAGCAAATGCTGAGAGATTCTGTCACCACCAAGCCTGCCCTACAAGAACTCCTGAAGGAAGCGCTAAACATGGAAAGGCACAACCAGTACCAGCCACTGCAGAATCATGCCAAAATGTAAAGACCATCGAGACTAGGAGGAGACTGCGTCAACTAATGAGCAAAATAACCAGCTAGCATCATAATGACAGGATCAAATTCACACATGACAATACCAACTTTAAATGTAAATGGACTAAATGTTCCAATTAAAAGACATAGACTGGCAAATTGGATAAAGAGTCAAGACTCATCAGTGTGCTGTGTTCAGGAAACACATCTAATGCACAGAGACACACATAGGCTCAAAATAAAAGGATGGAGGAAGATCTACCAAGCAAATGGAAAGCAAAAAAAGGCAGGGGTTGCAATCCGAGTCTCTGATAAAACAGACATTAAACCAACAAACATCAAAAGAGACAAAGAAGGCCATTACAGAATGGTAAAGGGATCAATTCAACAAGAAGAGCTAACTATCCTAAATATATATGCACCCAATACAGGAGCACCCAGATTCATAAAGCAAGTCCTGAGTGACCTACAAAGAGACTTAGACTCCCACACAATAATAGTGGGAGGCTTTAACACCCCACTGTCAACATTAGACAGATCAATGAGACAGAAAGTTAGCAAGGATACCCAGGAATTGAACTCAGCTCTGCACCAAGCAGACCTAATAGACATCTACAGAACTCTCCACCACAAATCAACAGAATATACATTTTTTTCAGCACCACACCACACCTATTCCAAAATTGACCACATAGTTGGAAGTAAAGCTCTCCTCAGCAAATGTAAAAGAACAGAAATTATAACAAACTGTCTCTCAGATCACAGTGCAATCAAGCTTGAACTCAGGATTAAGAATGTCACTCAAAACCACTCAACTACATGGAAACTGATCAACTTGTTCCTGAATGACTACTGGGTACATAATGTAATGAAGGCAGAAATAAAGATGTTCTTTGAAACCAACAAGAACCAAGACACAACATACCAGAATCTCTGGGATGCATTCAAAGCAGTGTGTAGAGGGAAGTTTATAGCACTAAATGCCCAGAAGAGAAAGCAGGAAAGATCCAAAATTGACACCCTAACATCACAATTAAAAGAACTAGAAAAGCAAGAGCAAACACATTCAAAAGTAACAGAAGGCAAGAAATAACTAAAATCAGAGCAGAACTCAAGGAAGTAGAAACACAAAAAAACCCTTCAAAAAATTAATGAATCCAGGAGCTGGTTTTTTGAAAGGATGAACAAAATTGATAGACCGCTAGCAAGACTAATAAAGAAAAAAAGAGAGAAGAATCAAATAGATGCAATAAAAAATGATAAACCGGATATTACGATGAATCCCACAGAAATGCAAACTATCATCAGAGAATATTAAAAACACCTCTATGCAAATAAATTAGAAATTCTAGAAGAAATGGATAAATTCCTCGACACCTACCCTCTCCCAAGACTAACAAGAAGAAGTTGAATCCCTGTTTTTAGACCAATATCCTTGATGAACACTGATGCAAAATCCTCAACAAAATACGAGCAAACAGAATCCAGCAGCACATCAAAAAGCTTATCCACCATGATCAAGTCAGCTTCATCCCTGGGATGCAAGGCTGGTTCAATATACACAAATCAATAAATGTAATCCAGCATATAAACAGAACCAGAGACAAAAACCACATGATTATCTTAATAGATGCAGAAAAGGCCTGTGAGAAAATTCAACAACACTTCATGCTAAAAACTCTCAATAAATTAGGTATAGATGGGACGTATCTCAAAATAATAAGAGCTATGTGTGAGAAACCCACAGCCAATATCATACTGAATGGGCAAAAACTGGAAGCATTCACTTTGAAAACTGGCACAAGAGAGGGATGCCCTCTCTCACCACTCCTATTCAACATAGTGTTGGAAGTTCTGGCCACGGCAATTAGGCAGGAGAAGGAAATAATGGGTATTCAATTAGGAAAAGAGGAAGTCAAATTGTCCGTGATTGCAGAAGACATGATGGTATATCTAGAAAACCCCATTGTCTCAGCCCCAAATCTCCTTAAGCTGATAAGCAACTTCAGCAATGTCTCAGGATACAAAATCAATGTACAAAAATCACAAGCATTCTTATACACCAATAACAGACAAACAGAGAGCCAAATCATGATTGAACCCATTCACAATCACTTCAAGGAGAATAAAATACCTAGGAATCCAACTTACAAGTGATGTGAAGGACCTCTTCAAGGAGAACTCCAAACCACTGCTCAATGAAATAAAAGAGGATACAAAGAAATGGAAGAACATTCCATGCTCATGGGCAGGAAGAATCAATATCGTGAAAATGGCCATACTGCCCAAGGTAATTTACAGATTCAATGCCTTCCCCATCCAGCTACCAATGACTTTCTTAACAGAATTGGAAAAAAATTACTTTAAATTTCATTTGGAACCAAAAAAGAGCCTGCATCACCAAGTCAATCCTAAGCCGAAAGAACAAAGCTGGAGGCATCACGCTACCTGACTTCAAACTATACTACAAGACTGCAGTAACCAAAACAGCATGGTACTGATACCAAATCAGAGATATAGACCAATGAAACAGAACAGAGACCTCAGAAATAACACCACATATCTACAACTATCTGATCTTTGACAAACCTGAGAGAAACAAGCAATGGGGAAAGGATTCCCTATATAATATATGGTGCTGGGAAAACTGGCTAGCCATACGTAGAAAGCTGAAACTGGATCCCTTCCTTACACCTTATACAAAAATTAATTCAAGATGGATTAATGACTTAAACGTTAAACCTAACACCATAAAAACCCTGGAAGAAAACCTAGGCATTACCATTCAGGACATAGGCATGGGCAAGGTCTTCATGTCTAAAACACCAAAAGCAATGGCAACAAAAGCCAAAATTGACAAATGAGATCTAATTAAACTTAAGAGCTTCTGCACAGCAAAAGATACTACCATCAGAGTGAACAGGTAACCTACAACATGGGAGAAAATTTTCACAACATACTCATCTGACAAAGGGCTAATATCCAGAATCTACAATGAACTCAAACAAATTTACAAGAAACAAACAAACAACCCCATAAAAAAGTGGGCAAAGGACATGTATACATATGTAACTAACCTGCATGTTGTGCACATGTACCCTAAAAGTTAAAGTATAATAAAAAAAAAATTAAAAAAATAAAAAAGAAAAAGGAAATGAGATTTCTTTTCTACCTGGAGCCTTGTCAATCCATTATCCAAAACTTAAAGTTTTCAAATTCTTTTCTCACTTGCAATCTGCTATTAGTGATTAGGCCCCATGTCCTATCTGTAAATAGGCAGCCTCTACTATTAATTGTTGGGAGAAAGAAAATATTAAAGTGTAGATTTTAGCCTCTTTGGTTCCCCATCTAATCAATGGCCATTCAGCCATTCAGTTTCTACAGTTTGAGCCGCCCGTTCTGCATTGCAATAATTTTGGATTTAAAATGTTTGAAAGTCAATCTGTCTCATTCTCTGAGATTCTGATGTTTCACTGCAAACATAATTAGTAAACCCAAAGTTGGTATGAAGACATTTCCTCTGTTAAAATGTCTTGCACAAATTTTACTACTACATAACAATTGCAAGCCCTCTGGCCTAACTTGCAAGCCTTTGGGGCTCAGTGAATGTAGGACAAAATCATGGCAAAAAGCTAGGGTTTTCACAGGTGAGTGTTGCTATTGCTGCTGACTAGCTCTTCCAGATTGATGAGTCAAGGCTATGCTTGCATTTATGAGCAGCAGCTATGACAGTTTTGGGGCACATATGAGACAGAGGAAAAAGATGAAAAAGGATAGTCTAACACCTTCTATTTATGCTGGGTAACACCAAAAGTAGGAAAACATCTGAATGATGCCCTGTTTCCCCTCTGTTTCTAGATGGCAACAAAGCATCTATAGACTGTATTCCCTTGAATGCACTTGGAAGCACTGGAACTCAATTGATCCTGAGTCTCTAAATTTAAAAACAGTAATAATATTCAATTGACAACAAGATGGCCACGTTCCTGACAGGGGGCCTGGAATTCTCAAAGAAGCATAATTTCAATAATATCTAAAAACTAGGTCTTTCTACTCTTAAAAAAAAACCCTAGATTTTGTAAAAATTATAAAATTTCCCCCACATCTTTGGGAACCATACAAGGTAAGTCTACAGTACATAATTTTCCAAAGTTAAAGAGAGAAATATCTACAGAACCACCAAATGCAATTTCTGAGTGCCCTGTCTGCCTCCTTTTTCTGGGGGTCAGAATAGTGATATAAAAATGCCTTTGGTTGTGCAATCCCAGGAAGCCTCCAACTTTGCTGTTGCCCCTATAACAAATGCACAATGAACTTGGTGCTACTAAGGTTTAAATTTCCTTCTCATTGAAGTAAACTTATACACATAAAGCTGGACTGAGACAGTTCCCTGATGACCCTGATAGGCATACACATGTTTTCCAAAATTCAAACCGACTGTTTCACCTTATGTACAAAAATGCAGTGCAACTATTAAGCCACATTTTAACTACTGCTGAAAAACAGGCAGCACTCCAGACAGGCAGCACTACAGGCAGCAAAGAAATCTGAAGATAAAAAACTGGCATCCTATAGTCAGCCAAAAAATAAACACAGGTGAAAGATGAAAATGGGTTAAAAAGAGACAGAATTACTATTTCCAACAGAAAAACAGTGCTATTTGAAAACCATAATTGAAGCCTTAGTAAACTCATAGATGAATAGAAATGAAAATGCTTTGTACTGTCCATATCAGCAGGTTTCCAAAGAACCAGAATAAAGCTTCTTAATTACTCTAAACTCTCCTTGTTGAATCACAAACCAGAAAAAAAATCTCTTGGGCTCTTTGGAATGGTGTGAGAAGCTTTAGCAAAACATACCTCTCTATGTCTTAATTCAATCAATGGATAGACAATGTTAAAATACTAGTTTATTTCTCAACCATCCTCTAATATCACAACAAAACTACAGAAGCAGGCCGTGGGATCAGATATCACTTTGGAAAACCTCCTGTGGTGGCTTTTTTGGTCTTTTAAAACAAGAAATGGAAAGAGGAGACCTAGAGTGTAGAAGGGAGTCACAAGAGAATGAAAAAGGCATTACTGGCCACTTCACAGGCCTACAGGATCCAGAATCTCCAAGATGCATCTGATGATTTTTACTAGTGTGACAATCCAGGGTACTTTCAAAGGAATTGCCAAGGCAGAAAAAGAATACACTTCAACCTTGTCCAGCCTGTGAGAGAGACCAGTGAATGTAGAAGTGTTCCCAGAGACATAGGTCACTTGGTCCAGCGTGTGTTTCCCAGATTGCTCAGCAGGAATAATTGGTCCCCAGGTCTACCACCCAATGTGACCTGGATGATTCAAGTAATTCTGGAGGTAAAATGGAAATTAAACAACAACAGCAACATTTTTCTAAATGCTAGAGCCTGTTTCTCTCTTCTCTCCAATCCAGGACTCTCCTCCTCCAATAGTGAAGAGAGTTAGCTAGCTTGCCTTCTATAGACAGAAAGAGAAGTGTCCCCAGAAACTTTTCAGCCCACTGGTTAGTGCCTCATTCTCACATGAGATAAAAAACAGCCTGGAAATAAAAATTCAAGCTGCAGGCACCAATAAATGAACTAGAACAGAAAGTTGTATCGAAGACATGCCTGCAGCTGCAGAGATAGGAAAACCTCCAGCTCACTCAGAAACTTGCAGAAACTTCAAGCTTACTCAAATGGGTAAACAAGGCCTGCAATAGAAATGGCTTTGTCCATTTTATAATCAGTGGACTTGCAGAAATGTTTCTTTTCCTTTTGTGAACATAAAAAGAGTGGGAGAGTGGGAACTAGTGCCTTCCAGGTAACACTTTTCTTTTTTCTTGGATTGTGAGCCCCACCTCTATGAATAATTACTTCAGCCTCAGATTAGTTCTGGACAAAATCCTAGGCCACAGTTTTACTTCAGCTTAGGAAAGGTTGTTGGCTAAGCTGAGTAGCCACTATGAATATTCACTTTAGCCACTAATAGGTACTGGGCCATCGTCTCAGGCTAAGCTTTCTGATTGGGCTGGGATCTAAGACCCCAGGCTGAACTAAGTCACACATTTTTTTAAGACAGCCCACAGACTACATCCATTTCTCACCATTCACAACATGCAAAAACCCTAAACCCAGGTTTCATATTGGTTAACCAATTTTGACCACATCACTGCTGTCATCGAGCTTCTTCTTTTCTTATTAAACTTTCTCTTAAAACTTTGTACTCTTTACTCCTCTAAAATGTGTCTGTGATCTTTATTCTTCTACAACATAGAAAAAAAAAAAAAAACCCAGTATTACCTTAGATAAGTACAGACTGTTACGAGTTTGTGAACTGGTGAGATGACAACAATAGCAATATTTTGATGGGCTTCCTGGGAATGCACTAATGCTCTGCTAAACTATCTGGAAAAAAAAAAAAAAAAAAAAAAAAAAAAAACAACTATTGTGTCTCAAAATCTAAAGCTCAGCTCTCTCAGACTTCAGTACAGTACCTGGGTCTGGTCTTATCAGAAGAGACCAACGTACGAGGTCATGAATCAATTAAGCCCATTTTTCTTGACAGTTAAGAAGATTCTTGTGCATTACTTGATTTTTCAGATGGCAGGTATCTCAGTACAGAGAAGTAGCTTATCTTTTATACCACCTCATAGAAGAAACTAAAGCAGATAAAACTCACTGCTTAAGAACATAGTACTCAAAAAAAAATTAACCAGCTAAACAAACCTTACTTGAAGCACAAGCCCTCAGTTTTGTCACAGTAAAGGCATTTAATCTCCATGTATCAGAAAATTAGCTGAGCAGTTGCATCAGTGACATTGTTGGTGCCAGAAGTCCTCAGGCTAACCATGAAAATAACATAACTGTTTGCACATCACACAGTATAGCAGGACTGCTGTTTCCTTTAAAAAGTCTCTTGCAAACTTACAATCACCTCCTCAAATATCAAGCTTTGCTGCTAAAGGGATCTGTAGCCTATTTGAAAGCCTGTCCTCATCTGAACCCAGCGGCTTTCTAGCAGGGGAAACTTGAGATGTTGAACATGATTGTGAACAGGTAGTGGTGTGAACCAGTGAAATAAATAATAGACATTACTGTTGATATTCTCTATAAGGTTAAATTAATAAAAACATTCTTAAAGACCAATCAGCTTAGTTAACTAAATGAGAAATCTGCATTTCTTATGTAGCCCTTGGAATTAGAAGTGAATAATACCTCTGAAACATCTGTCTCTTATTTTTCTCTTCCTTTCAGCTATCGTTTGTTCTTTCTTTATTTCTGTCTGTCTGTCTTTCTTTCCTTTCCTTCTTTCTCTTCCTTCCTTCCTTCCTTCCTTCCTTCCTTGTTTCTTTCTTTCTCTTTCTTTTTTCTTTCTTTCTTTCTTTCTCTTTCTTTCTTTCTTCCTTCCTTTCTTTCTTTCTTTCTTTCTTTCTTTCTTTCTTTCTTTCTTTCTTTCTTTCTTTCTTTCTTTCTTTCTTTTTCTTTCTCTCTCTTTTTCTTTCTTTTTTTATTGAGACATGGTCACATTCTGTCACCAGGCTGGAATGCAGTGGTACACCCTTGAATCATTGCAACCTCTGCTTCCTGGGTTCAAATGATTCTCATGCCTCAGCCTCCCGATTAGCTGAGACTAATAGTGCACACCACCATGCCCAGCTAATTTCTGTACTTTTAGTAGAGACAGGGTTTCATGTTGGCCACAATCTCTTAACTTCGTGATCCCCCAAACTGGGCCTCCTAAAGTGCTGGGATTACAGGTGTGACCACTGTGGCCAGCCTCAGTGAGACTTTTTTATTAGGCCCTGGAAACTATTCATAGTCCAGTTCTTAAAGGGCCTCAGCAAGAGGTCAATAATCCAATTGGAAAATTGGTAAAATAAAATTTTATAACTCTTGGAACTTCTGTTTCTCTGTGTGGTTACATATGTGTTATGTATATTTTTAAATAAATCTAATTAATTAACTTAGTGAAGAATAGGTACTTGAAATAAAAATTTTGCTTACAAGGAAATAAAGGCTGTTGTACTTTTCAGTTCAAGTGATTTTGAGTTGTGAAAACAAAAACCACCTAAGGTCTGAAGATGTATAAAAATAACCACTCCCTTAACTATGTTGTAATAAATCAGAATCTATCTGCACCCAACCCAAAATTTTATAAACTCACCAGGTTTTACCTTCCAGTTATTAATTGTTAAAAGGTAATATTATAATATGTAATTGAGAATACTGAATATAAATTTAATTGCCAGGTGTGGGAGAAGAGTAAAATGTGTTTGTAGTAAAAATAAATTATAGAAAGGCAGAGAAATCTACATTTTACCTAAAGGATTCTCTTTACTTAACTAAAATAAAGCTAAATGTTTGCACAAGTTGTGAAAAAAAAAACTGTAAAAAATTAATCTGGCAAAGAAAACTCTGTGAACCTAGTAACTAGATTCAAAAGGATATTATGTTTATTTCTGCAATTAAGCATTGAAGTGAAAGCACAACAAAAATTTATGGAAACACTGATCTCTTTAGCAAATTTGTAAGTGGTTGTGAAAATGTTGTAATAAGTTTGTGAAAATCTCACTTCATGGTCAAACTTTCTAAGGTTAAATATAATATTATATAAGGTTTCATTAAGTTTAGGGTTAACATTAGGAAGGGACAAATGCAAGAGTAAAATTTGTCTTTCTGAAAGAGATTATTATGTAATAGTAAAGGCTGATAAAATGTTTCTGCCCTTTCAAACATTTCTACCTATTGTATTTTGGCAAAACAAATGATTTATGGAAATCTGGAATTGGATTTCATAACAGTAAGTGTCTTAATCCTCTAAAATATTTGACATGCTTCCCAGAAAAAAAATTAATTTCAAAATGTATTTTCTGAACCCTATATTTTGGAAGCCTCAGAGAATCCTGGGGAAATCAAAGAAAAGGTTAAACAGGATTATAAAACATATTTAAATATATGTGATTTTGATGGTAATATTTTATTTTTTCAGAATATATTTTTGTGAGTAATATTAACATGTCACACAACCACATGGGATTCTTAATGTTCTTAATCTCTGTATATGTGCTATCAATTTTAATTAAAATTATTATGTTAAGCTCTTGTAAACCAGAGAAATAACCAGATGTCTTCGACTATTATATTTCTAACCACACTTGATATTTTGTCATTTACAGACATTTAATCTTCTTCAACGATAACAGCTTATAAGTAACTGTAGAACTTTACCAGGTGTTCTCAACTGCAGAATTTCTATAACAGAAAAATGTACAGAATTTAGGAAGAGCTAAAATGTTTATAAATATCAAGCAGGACAAATGTTAAAATAGACTAAACTAACCAAAGAATGAAGCAATCTCTTTACCTTTATTTTCAACATTTCCACTTATTGTTTTGCTTCTTAAAGTTGAGTACACTTTCTGTTAACCTAGCTACAGCTTTTAACACTGTTGATTGGTATACTCCTCTTAACAGGACTTGGAACATGCTTTTTTTTCTCTGTGCCTGGTTTCTCTAAAATTCAGAAACTATGTGTGATTATTCTTAACTTACAACAGTATAATTGTTTGAATCAGTGCAATAAAAATATATTTTCACTTGCAACATAACCCAATAGAAGAAGCTGGAAGAAGCTCGTTGATCTTCTAAGGCTTTGACTGGAAGAGTGTCTTCTTTAATGAATTAAATTTGACTTCTGGAACCAATAAAAGCCCCCTGAGAAAACTGGCATTATACTTTGTCTATGCAATCCCAATGCAGGTTTTCTAGCCTCTGCTAAGTTAAAAAAAAAAAAAAAAAAAAAGCCTCTTTCTATCAGGCCCAGGAAAACCAAGTGCTTGGAACCTCAAAAATAGAGGAGTTTACCCAAATTATATGTATCTAAGGGTAAAAAACCAGTGGCTGGGCTCAGTTTTATAATATCCTATTTAATATTCCTTGTAGAATAGAGTTTCATAGAAGACAATGAGGAAAGCACATGCAAAGGTATTTCTCGCAGCACTGTACAAAAATAGTATGGATAAGTGTAAGACAAGTCTGTTTTGCAAACAACTAACTTTTATCATGATTCATTCTTAAAAAAATTAGGACTAGAAGAAAGATATATGTCTCACAGCCTATCACACCTCTATCACTGACTTCTCAACTGATAAGTTGTTTTTAAGTTTTTCCTACAATTTTAATTAACCTGTTTTTTTTTTTTTTTTCTATGAGCCAACTGGTGATGCCCAGCTATAGTTCTGGGAAAACAGAAAGATATGAGTAATAGAGAAATCCAGAACAGTATTCTAATTTTGGGCAAGCATTCCACACATATTTTCAGGTAATAAAAGAAAACAGGGTTCCTCTAATGGAATTTTTGTTTTGAAGGATCAAATCAAGAAAGCTAAGTAAACCCAAGTCTCATGTAACCAAATCTTAACAGGTATAAATATAGCCACCAGTTACCTGGCAATGTCAGCAGTCTTGAAGTATTTAAGCTGTTCTTACTCTCCTTTTCTAGTTGTGATATGCTTTTTCTAGTAATCCAATTTTTTTTTTTTGCCTAAAATCTATCACGCTTCAAAATGTAATGCAAATAAAACCATGCATTAACATGTCTTTCTTCTACAAACATTTAAACCAGCTCTTAGTAGAATCCTACCTACTGTTTTCTACACAACACTCTTCTCCAGCAGAAAGTATCCAGAAAGACCGATGCCCAATTTCCTCAGAGCAGTTAGAGTTTTCATTTCTGAGGGAGGACAAAGACAACTTAGCTAGCTTTCGTTAAGTAAACAGGAAGGAAAGGGTCCCTGGAAGGCCCCGAGTCTGCAGATAAGGGTCTGATTCCACCATAACATAATAATCAGACCAAAAAAAAAAAGGCATGGGCACCAGTAAGAGATCTAGCACAGAAGGTTGTGCCGGATAACGTGTCTGCAGTGACACAGAGAGTGGAACCTGCCATCCATTCAAATAAAAGCTTGTACAAACATCCTGCTCACTCAGATGGGGAAACAATGCCTGGAGAAATGCTATTTCTGTATACTCAGAGGGCTTCCAGAAAATAAAATTTCTTTTTTTTCTGTGGGCATAAAACCATTGGGATCTAGTGGGTACCAGCTGGAATCCTTCTTTTTGTTTTTGACGGTTTGCTCTACCCATATGAATCATCACTTCCGTCCCTGATTGGTCTTGAGCCAGCATCCCAGGCCAAGCCTTTACTTTAGCTCATGATCTTTCCTAGGCCAAGCTAAGCAGTCCTTGCAAATTATCACTTCAGACTGCTCCCAGGCAAAGTTCCTTGGCTTAGCTGTCTAACAGGTCCTCGGTCTGGGCAAAGTGAAATCACACATTCTCCAAGACACCTTGCAAACTAAGCATATGTCTTTATTTTTTAGGCCATAAAAACCTTAAACTCCAGTGGACGAATTACTCAAGCATCTATCTCTGCTGGCAGAGAGCTTCTTTTGTCACTTATTTAAACTTTTGCTCCAAACACTTTCCTGTGTCTACAGTCCTTAATCTTCTTAAATGTAAAATAAAAGACTCTTAGTGTTATCTGAAATGAAAGAAAGGCTGTCACATCTTGGGGCATTGTTAAAATGACAATATTATCTGAACATATGACATACTTTTGCAGCTTTCTTTCAATGTCAGGGTCTGCTTGGGTAATAAAATTTTCTCTTAAGATTAACTCTGTCTGAACTCAATAGAGAGATAGAAAAATGTGTTTCACTAAAGCCTCTCTCAGGATTTTTAAAAAGGCCAAATAATTTTTATGTGGTATTAATCTATTATGAGTAGTTTAGAGTAATTAAGAAGTTTTCTTCTGTTCCCTTATAAGCTTTCCAGTATGCTCATTAGATAATTTTTTCACTCCTCTGTAGGATCACTAAGATTCCACTCGAGTTTTCTGCACTGCATTCTTTCCTATTTTGATAAAGAATTCTGTTATCAGTTCCACATTTTTTTTCCTTTTCACCCTCTCTTTTTCAAGATTTTATAAAAGAAATGTGGTTCATCCACAGATAACTCAGCTCTCTGTAAAGCTGCCTGCTTCAGGGCAACCGTTATGGTTTGTCTTAGGAGTAATGTGTCATCTCTTCAGGTAGGACTTAACACTTGAGTTAGATTTTGAAATGCTTCTGTGTATCCACCAGGGTCAACAGAGGACACTTGTTTATGTTTTTCATTATTTGTCTAAGTCCCTGCAATGAGAAGAAAACTTGTACTCTGCTAGTATCATGTCTATTGAGTATTTCCTGCAGGAGCAACAGTGAAGTTGGGGATTTCTTTAGTGGCACAACAAGACAAGCTGATGAAATGGCTGCTGGTGGTTCTAAATTGGGGTGGCAAGTAGGGAATTTAGAAGTTACATTTGAGTGTTCCTCAGGGATTTGTCTCTGACTTTAATGATTTATCTCTTTGAAACTTGCCTGATATTACTACCAAGAGAACACAGTCTGTTTTATAATGCTCAGAAAGATCTGTGTTGTCTCCCAAGTCAAAGTAAGCTTCCGCACAAAAAAATTTCACACTCTTTTCTTTGCCATCTGAAGAAAAGTTCAACTGGTTGAATACTATTAAAATGAACACTTCCCACAGAAAGCTAGGCCTGTCTGTCCTGGAGCTGGTAAGTTTGTCATGCCCTTGAGCAATAAATAAATAAATAGGCCACTTTCTCCTTTCAGAATCTCATGGTCAATTAAATTTCTGTGTTTCAGGATGTAATCTAGAGAGGTGCACACTGTAGATTGTTTGTGAAGTTTCTAAAGAAATAAAGAAAGCATCCCACACTCCTTTTCCCCCTTTTGAGGTAGCCCTGACTGAATAATAAGATAGAAAGTATGTTCCTTGTTTTGGCATTCCACTTGTCTTTTCTGAGAGTGGTGACTGACATAGCTATCCCCCATGGATGCAAACCACACCTTCACCCACAGTTCTAAAGGAGCAAGACAGCAGGACAAGTAATGTTTACCTGCACAGGCTTTAGCTCTCCACTGGTGATTCTTTGTTGATTTCCTAAGCCTACTCAACCTAGAAGATTCCCAAAGCAACTTGGGAGCCTAAAAAAAGGTTATATAGTCATTCAATTTGAGCAAGTCACTTGTATAGAGTAAGAATTTTAATATTATTTCTGGCTTCCATTGCTATGGCCTAGAAAAACATTGAAATTCCAGGAAACAGGATTAATTGAGTTTGAAACATAAAATTATCTTTTACTTTAAATGTCAGTGCTGCTGGATGAAGAACACGTGTGCCTCAAAACATGTAAAGCCTGTATGGCTGGCTTTCATAAGACAGCACTTAGCTAGAATATGTCTCTCAAAGGCACCTTCTTTCTGATTATTGAAAGCGGAAATTTTCTGTTTACAGATAGGGCACAGAGTCTTATTACTGTGAGAGAGACATAGGAGAGAGAGAGGAGTTAAAAAACCAAGGGTTTTGTGCAAATACTGGCAAGGCTTCCCACAGAAAAAAACCTCATCTCACTAGGTTGCATTTTAAGATCTAAAATGTTCCATGAAAATGCTGAATCTCAGGTTTATGTAGTCAAAACTTAGAAAAAGAAGGTTAATTCTCTATCGTCTGTCCTCACAATATGTGCCTCTGCAGAAAAATAGATGTGTCTCACAAAGAAACTGTTTAGATATAAGTGGCAGTGCTGAGGTTTTTAAAGAGAAATAACCACCCAAAAAGAGAAATTTTATTTCAACATATGCCATTCCATACAGTTCTATGAATATCTATCATCAGCAGACAAAAAGACCCTTATCAAATACAAATTTTTAGACTACAATTTTGAATTCTTCCTGTTTTGAAAAAAAAAAATCACAAAATAGCAACTCTTTGAAATACACTCCTAATGACTGACTCTTACCAGTAAGATTGTATCTCAAGGTCACAACATTGTACACAAAGAAGAAATAGGAGGTACAGTAGACACACAATGACAAAAAAAAAATGTAACAGAAGGCCTGGAATTTTTGGTGGCAATATTCTGATGGGCTGTCAGAAACTGGAGTTAGTTTTGAGACCTTCACACAACACCGTCATGTAGTCTTAACCAGAAACCTTCAGTTAACTTAGATATTGTTTCAGTCCCATGTGATGACTAGATCCTGTGTTGAAAACATTTGGGACAGAGGGAACATTTTCAACAGTGGAGGGTGAAAGGAGACTGCCAATGTGCCTCCCAGCATCTCTTTCTCCTAAGCCTTGTAAGGATGGCAGCCAATCTATTGGATTTTATCTGACACTGGCCCAGAGCTTTGTTTGTTCTTGAGAAATTAAAAAAATAAAATAAAAAGAAATGAAAAGAAAACAAAAACCTGAGGACAAGCTGCAGATATGAATGTAAATAGAGGACAAGCTGCAGATATGAACATAAATAATTTGGAAGTGCACTCCTATTCATATATATATATATATATTTGGATGGAGTCTCATTCTGTCGCTTAGGCTGGAGTACAGTGGTGCAGTCTTGGCTAACTGCAAGCTCCACCTCTGGGGTTTATGCCATTCTTCTGCATTAGCCTACTGAGTAGCTGGGACTGCAGATGCCCATCACCACACCTGACTAATTTTTTGTATTTTAGTAGACATGGGGTGTCACCATGTTAGTCAGGATGATCTCAATCTCAGTTTCCTCATAATCTGCCCGCATTGGCCTCCCAAAGTGCTGGGATTACAGTCATAAGCCACCATGCCCAGCCCCTTCTGATCTCTTTAATGAAACTCTTCCCATGTCCATGAACCAAAAACAAACCTTGCAGTCCCCTAATGCACCACAATGTATCAGTCTCTTATTTTGAGGTATCACACATAATTTTTTAATCTCAGTAACATTAAAAATTATGAATGCAAAAGGTGAGATAATAGCAAATGTTTAATAAGTTAACTTCTGGCAGAGTACAGTCAGTTGTACACTTTGAGGAAGAATTTGATATTTTTGTCGACTCAGAAGAAAGAAAATGTACTAACTAGTCTTGCAGAAAGCACTACTCATCTTTTCTGGGACCTTGCACCTAGAACTATTAATAGCAGAAGTAATGACTCAGTTTAGCTCAGGAATTTGGCCCTGAGCCACACAAGAGCTAAAGTGAAAGCATGGCCCAGGACCTTGTCCTGGGACCAGAGGCTAAAATGCTAATTTACAGAAACTTGGTTCAGATTCTAAAGCATGTTTAGTAATATAAGGTGACCTTTGTAACACAATTGAGTCCAATGTGTACATATCCAGAAAAAGAGAGAGGCTATTTCCTGGAAACCCTCTGGTTCCACAAAAGACGTAACATTTTAATGTGGGATCTTGTTTTTTCATCTGAGTAGCTGTGGGCATGGCTTATCCACACACAAAAAAAGTTGGGCTTTTTTTTGTTGTTGTTTATTTATGTGGGGCACAGGATTGTGTACGATTCTTAAATTTGTTTCTGCAGCCTGATTTTTCAGGCTGTTTCTCTGCTTGTTGAAATTTTACCAATAATCCACCACAACTATGTAGCTTTTCTTTCTCAATACTATTGAAGACCTCGATAGTTTCTGAGGGTGGGAAGACACATTGTTTGAAGTTTCCTGTGTGCAAGGCTTTTTGCCCTGTGAAACAACCCAAATCTTTGTAAATATCATAAAATTGTTCATGCCTTCTTAGCAGTCATATCAGAAAACCCCAGAGTAAACAGCTCCAAAATGTCAGAGAAACATTCTCCCTGGAAACAATCAAAACCAAATCTTGTTGTCCCAGTTTTTCTCATCTTCTTGAAATAGAGAATCTTCTAGTCACATCGTAATCAGCTTTTCCAGTTTTAACATCCAACCCTCCAAGTCCATTACTATCCCTATAGGAAATATACAATGAATGAGGTTCCAGTAAAGTGCAAGTTTCTTTTTCATTACAGTACTTTAAACAAATAACATAAGACCTGGGAAAGTTTTCTGATACATCAATAAATATATAGAGCCTTTCTAATATCTAGCCCTTTTTTGGACTTACATGGGAAGGCATTATGTTATTCCTAAGCCAAAATCTTACTGCTTCTGAGAAATAGCTCTACAGGCAACAGAAGCATGCTGGGCCAAACCATATTTCTTCTATAGCATGTCATAATAAATAAAAAACAATCAAAGAGGGAAAGAGTGAAGAAAAGACAAGATCCTAATTTCCAGTGGCAAGAGAGACAGAGTCCTTTGAAAACCCTAATTTAAGCCATAGTGATCCCATAGATAAGTAAAAAAAGAAAAATAAATAAATAACATAAAGAAGAAAGAAAGAAAGTAGAACTTTGACCCTTAAAAGAGCCCAGATCTAAACCTTTCCCAAGCCAGGGCTGTGATGACATCTTTGGATCTCTGCAGTTTCTGTCATTTCTACATTTCTGGATGCCACCGACTTCTTCAGTGCCTGCAGAAGAGAAAGCCTGTGATATGTCTGATTCACCTAAAGATATGCAGGGAGCTGTCACCTGTACCAGCATCTGACCTGCTTACCTCATCCCAGATAACATGTCTACCTGTGTGCAGTGGCTGGACTGAACCATCACTCATTCATACATCTGCCTCCATTCTGTGCTTGGCACATCCATAGCGAAATGAAACCTAAGCCCATAGTTTGAGCTGAGTGCAGCCTGCAAGATGGGTGGGTAAAATTAGACAAACAGGCTCAAGAGAAACTTCTGCAAAGGTGCCATCATCCACAGAGATTCTTGGCTGATGAAGCGACACCCTAGAGATCCTGTGGCAAAGGTAACATTCATCACCAGTGGCCAGTGGATTATTCAGTTATGCCTATGTAATTCAGCCTCCATAAAAACCCACAGGACAGGATGCAGAGAGCTTCTGGGTAGCTGAATACGTAGAGTGTTCTAGAAAATTGTGTGCTCATAAAAATAGACACTGATCATTTTAAATGTTATACAGAGTGCAGGGATCTTTTCTTTGTTTTGAAAGAAGTTTTTGCCTTTAATAATGTGTCTAGAGTTTTAAGTTATTAACTAGAACATACTCTAAAGTAACCTAAATATGTACATTACAAACATTAGAACGTTGATATTTCCACCAAAATGATTCAATAATTCACTAATAGGGTGCAACAACTTTTACTTTAGAGACATAAAGTTTTCTTTTTTAACTGGGTAAGGACTAGATATTTATAAAAGAAAAGAAAATAAAGTGATATCTCACCACAAATTCTAATCATATGTACAGTTTAGGAGAATGATCATCAGTGAATTTTGTGTCAGAAATATTTATTCTAAAAGATAAGTCTTTTAATTTATAATTTTGTGTCTCTGAAGTATTTGTGCCACTATAAAGTCAAGGGCACCATCTCTGATAGATCTGTGTCTTTCTTTGTGGGAAGGAAGCTAAGGCTGCCTCATACCCCAGTAGACTCTGTATTCTAGGATATAAAAATAAGAAAAATAAACATTATTACAGAATTCTCTGTCATCCACATCTAATGAAACAAAATTCTGGTCTTATATATAGTAGTAGCCATAGATACAAATTAGAGCTTGCAAGAACAGTCTATTACCCAAGAGTCTGCTTTTATATTTAGGCTATGTGTGCATAAAATAATCACATTTGGGCAAAGAAGCTCCTTTATTACTTCTTTTAAAGTTACAGTACTTAAGTTCCATGATAACTTAAATACATAGCTTAGATATTTCCAGTTCTGTTTCCAAGCCTTAGCTATGGGTGAAATTGTCTGGGGCTATAAAGATGGATTACAGCATCTTGCAACTCATGATGCATTTTGTTCAGCTTAATTCTTGTGTCCGGAGCAGACAGACTGACAGTTAAAACTCATCAATTTTATTTTCAACATACTTTAACATGGATTCTATCCCTTGGGCTTGAGCCCCAGATCTTCCTCAGCACCTCACACTCTCTCTCATTGGCCTGTACCAACTCTATCTTAATATTACAGCAAACGAGGGCCTTGCATTCTTCCAGCACGATTCGATTACACAAAACAAGCTAATTAATTTGAATCATAACCTCTTGGGTGAAATTTCCAGTCAGAAATACCTGAGAGTCCAGGCCATTGGCACATGCCTCCTGTGCTCTCAGCTTTAACCTAGCAATTAAGATTTCATTGGAAGATGCTTTACTCATCATTTTTGGAAATATAACAATAGAACAGAAATCTGGACTCTGTCAAAAGGTCGTATAAGGGGTTTGGAACAAAGCGTTTTCATTAGCTCACATGAGATCACAAAGAGGCAGTATGGATGCACCTAGTCCAGTGGCAGGGCCATTGACTGATATGACAATAGGCTTTTTAAATTGAATAAAGGTATTCACAAAGGGCTTGATGGTGTCCACCATTTCAGGGCTTGCTCTGTTTCTGTCATTCCTTAAGTGCATCACAAAGTACCCAAAATCAAGACCACAGCAAAAGACATTTCCAGCTACATTGAAAGCAGGAGCTTGCTGTCATCCACAACAGCTTTATTCAGAACATTAACCATTTGTTTAATTACTTCTGTATTCAGTACTTTTTTTCTGTTGATCTACTTGATAGCAATATCTGGGTGAATCTATCCTCTTTCCTCACTACAATGTGTCTGTATGTGCTGTCAATTTATGTTAGCCTTATGGTGAAGTACATCTTCTTAATAAAAGGCTGGTCTCTGCCATCATCAGTGACATTTCTTTGCCCACCTTTCACTGTTGGAACTGATGCATGTCTGTTGTTCCGTTGGCTACACCTTTTTTGGTAGCCGAGCCTGTGGCCATGGAAGCAGGAACTGAGCCAGACATCTGAGACTTTAGTGAGTGTATCTGGGACCTGTTCTCTATTCCATCCTGTTCTGCACTGGGATCTGACAAAGTGTCCCTGAAGAGCTTCCCTTCTGTCACCTTGAAGACCACCATGTCCTGCTGATCTGCTGCAACAGAGTCCAGTTTCTCGAGTTCCTGAAAGCAGCTCACAGTTTTCTTGTTTTTAAAGGGGCTGTCAGGTGCAAGTGTCTTGATAGTTCAATGTACTAGCTCCATATTCTTTGTGTCAGAGAGAAGTGAAGCTGCCTTTCTCCTAATGTTCTTGCTGGCAGTTTTTGGATCTGTTTTTGGATCTGCTGGCAGTTTTTGGATCTGTTCTTGCTGGCTGTTTTTGGATCTGTGGTGTTTGCCAGTCACTAGCATTTTAGGAGAGTTCTTAGAATAGTTTGCTTTGGTAGATCTGGAAGTTCTTCTTCTGGCATTGTTTGAAAAAATTCTGCTTCTTTTGGTCCATGTCGTTTTTTTCTGTTTTTCAGTCTGTCGTCTATTAAAATCATGTATACATTTTTCACAGTTCATGAGGTGCTGCTCGGTTCCCAAGTGTCATCCTGTTTTTCATAACCTTTCCACTGAACTAAATACTCTGTATTCTCATTTTTATCTTGCCTTTTGTCAACAATAGTTTCAACCTGAAACTCCTGGGAAGCCATGAAGAAAGGCACAGGATTGGAGCAGTTCCTGTGCCAACTTTCTTTCAGTTGCGTCTCCACATAGCTACTTCTTTCTGCCTCCAGTGTTTCATCAGGTTCTGAGTTTGGATGAGCCTCTTCTACTTCGTCACCCCTGGTGTAGTGAAAATTGTGTGAAATAGCAGCTATGCTATGTGCCTTAGGCTCTCCACACTTACTCCCTGGTGGAACAGCTTGGGCTTTGTCTCATGGTGCATGATAGCTTTTTCAGTAGCCTCAGATAAGAGTAGCTAAATCCACAGTCTCTACCCTCTGATGTAGAAAGCTTTCTTCCTGCCTGTTACTCTTTTGTGCTTGTTTGTTTAATTGTGATTGCTATGATGATTATGTTGAACATTCTAATGTTATAACATTTTTAAAGTTATACTAGTTTACCTTCAGTAACACACAAAACCTTTACTCCTGTATAACGTAACTCCATTGTTTCACTTACTGAGTTCTCAAAATTATACTTTTATGCATTGTGTGTCAAAAAGGCAAATTAACAGTAGTTTCTTTGTTAAATATATTTGTGTTTAAGATATGTGGAGAACAAATTGTGGAGGTGCACATTGTTAATTTGTTTATCTTACATATTTTTTCATGTATTTATCTTTACCTTAATCTTTGTTTACTCATACTGCTTTTGAGTGTCTGTTCATTCCACCCTTTAGTGCTCCATAAGACATTTCTTAAAGGGTAGTCTACTGGTAAAAGGTCCCAGCTTTTAGCTGGGAATGTCAGAATTTGTCCCTCACATTTGATGGACAATTTGTTGGATCATAAGGTTTAGGTTTGACAGTTTTTTGTGACATCACTTGGAATATATTAGTCTGCTGATTCTATCATCTTAGTTTTCAGATAAGAAAGCCACTGGTTATTCAGTGGTTATTCAGATAAGAAATCCACTGGTTATTTTTCAGGGTCCCTTTGACATGACTAGCTGCTTCCATTACTTCCCTTGAAAATCCTCATGATTCTCTTTGTATTTGTTTCAGACAGTTTAATTATTAGGTAAGTTTGAGTTTGTTTCTTTGAGTTTCTGTTACTTGGAGTCTATTGAGCTTCCTGAGTGCTTATTTATTGTCTCAAATTGTTGCAGAACTTTTGCCATATATCCATATATATATGCTGTCATATATATTTTGTAACAGTAGCTTTTTAAATGATTATATTTTATTTGAAGGTTAATTGGGAATTTCTGATGGGTAAAGTCTCCAGTTTTGTTAATTATATTTTTATTGCATTCTGGTTTTCTTACACAGAAAAGTAAAACATTGGGACTGCCACTATAATGGCCTCCCTGTTAGGATTTGTAAACATTTGTTTTTATTTATTTTACATATTTATTTTGTATCCATGATCTGATTCCTTGGAAGTTGGGTCTATTATTTCCAATTTCCGTTTGTAACCTTTACATCTAATAACTGTTTACAGCACACCTGCTGTCTTATTTCATGTGTGATTCAGTAGACATTCAGGCAACATATATTGTATTTATGAAACCCTACTATTAATTGTTTATTTTCTATAATGATAACTGCAACAATTCAATACTTTCATTTTAGAATTTTTTTTTGAAGACTGAGTCTCTACTTGTCACCCAGCCTGGAGTGCAGTGGCACCATCAGAGCTCCCTGCAATGTCTACATCCCAAGTTCAAGCAGTTCTCATACTTCAGCCTCCCAAGTAGCTGGAATTACAGGCACTGAGTAGCTGGAATTACAGACAATTCCATTTTTGATTCAACCTTGTCAGGAGTTCCTTGACCACTCTCAGAATTGATGACTTACTAGAAAAACTCAAAAGACTTAGAAAAGCTGTTACATTTATGGTTATAATTTATTAAATAGAAAAGATACAGATTAGATTTAAGAAAGAAAATAGGAAGTAGGGATGTTTCCAGAGGAAACCAAGTGCATACTGCCAGTTGTCCTGTCACAGTGGAGTCACACAAATAGTACATAATTTTCCCAGTCATAATGTGACATGTGCAAAGTTTTAGTAAGTAGGGAAATCAAAGCAGAGTCTTGGTGTCCAGAGTATTTTGTTGGAATTCAGTTACATAGGCATGCAGTGGGCACCTGACTGGCTCTAGCTACTCAATCACCATTTCTACCGTAGAGGTCAAACTAATACAGTATGTGGCCCAGAGACCCATGCATACGAAAACAGGTATTCACTACCGCTTACATGGTTAGAAACAAATATATGGTGTTGCTCAAGATCTCAAGTGGACTAAGACAATCCTTCTTATTAGGCAGAATTTTCCAAGGTCCTGGAGGTTATCCTCTAGGGGCAAGTCTAGAGCCAGTTCTGAAGACCTTTAAAATGTTCATGGTTGGGGAAGTCTAGACCTATTGAATTACCATTTTGTTGCAGAGCTTTATAAAGACAAAATGTAACTATCATTGTTGCAGAATATCTTATATTGAATTATTTCTTCATCTGTCACAAGGCCTAAAGCAGTCAACAACTCACTGTTGTATGAACAAATGATTTCCAGGTACCTGTTCTCAGGCAAGGAAATGCTCAAAGCTCAAACACAAAAATTAATGACCACTTTGGTGATGCAAGAGCTTCCGTAAATTAACCATTTATCTGCTCTCCATTCAAACCATTCATATTTAAAATGTGCACAGAGAAGCAAATAGGACTATTAATTGAGATGAGCTAACAACTCAGAATTCTGAGTGAAACTACAGCTAGATATTTACCTTGCTTTATCTCCAGCTAAGGCTGATCACTTTTGGCTGTCTGTGTGTGAAGAACACTATTTACAAATTACGTGCCAAACATGTTAAAAATACCCCATGATACTTGTTAAAGCATAATAAGAACACTTTATTCAGGATAATAAGATGGGTATAGACACCACTGCAGTAAGATTTTGTAGTTTGGGAGACAAATTGTGCTCAACTCTGTATACAGTAAGGATAACCAAGAACTTATAGCCAAGGAGCAGGGTAAGGGCTGATGGATGAAAACTTACTAAGAGGAAACAAGGATGAGGGGTATTCTGGCTAAAGTGACCAAACCAATTCTTGTTGGGGACAGCCAGGGTAACCAGACTTGTGAGACGGTGGACAGTGAGAAACCTGATGTAACATTGAGGCTGTTGAGATATCAAGGATGAAGTGTGCTTGCTAAACTGACTTTTCAAGGAAATTTGCTACAACTGAATTTTACAAGAAAGTTTATAGATGGGCCTAGAGGAAGGTGCAGAAACCCGACAAGAGCAATAACAGAACAGGAGTCACTCTGAGAGACACTTGAGACTAGGACCTAGCATTTGAATTACTTCCTTAATAAAGAAGACACAATTTTTTTCTATTATGCTTTACTTGAAAATGTGATTTAAGAGTGTAAAACATGAGAAAAGGAGACATAGCCTGCATCCAAGACAAGGAGATAGCCAATTTATCATTTTCTGTCTAGATCTGTTATATCAAACATGAGCTTGCAGACATCCGAGCTGAATATGCGTAGTCAGTGCAGCAAAACTAATGCAAGCGCCAAAGCTAGGAAATCTAAAAATGTAAGGTATCATTGGGGAAATTTAGTCCCCTTTAAGTAGAAAATTGAGTTAATGTAATACATATTTATGAACCTTAGATGGCTAATAGGTGAAAATATCAATTAGTTTTGTAGAGAAATCAGGCAAACTGAGAAAGTATATATTAAACAAAAAATGTTGAAATAGAAAAAATGCTCAAGGATCTTGTAGACATAGCTGGAGTTGCTCCCTTGAAAGTGCTTTTTTTCCCCAGACTTACTTATTCTATGTTTTTGGTGACTGTTTATTCTGGTGGCTATTTATATGTTTCCATTACAGGTCACATAGACACATTTTAGGCATGATTAAATGGTTAGAGAAAAACAACAGGATAGAAGACCCAACTTCACACTTTATGGATGGTGAAATAATGGGATCTGTCACAGCCATGGGCTGTATGTATAGTTTCCCATACATGCAGTCCTGGGTAAGCTGAACACCTGATTACATTAAAATTGATGTAGAAATGCATGTGGCATGACAAGACAACTCTGATTTGATACTTTTACTGCTGGGAATCAACTCAATGAAGAGGAAGAAAGCTACCAATGAACAATGTAGCTGAGTGTGAACATTAAAAGAACACATGGAAAGGATTCCACGTAAAGAGTGAATTTTAAAAAATTCAGCTTCAGCTGCTTTTAAGAGGTGACCTTCATTTTCCTTTCCTTACTGTATAAGATTAAGGTTGTCTCAGGCACCATCAGCTGGAATCCAAGGGCTGGGCCACCACGTTGGCTTGAATAATGATCCCTGCCTGGGAGAAATGAGTAATCTTGCTTCCTTAGGAAGCAAAAGATATCAGTTAGGGCAAACAATAAACACACTAAAAAGCCTGAAAGGAAAGTCAGTATGATTAGATAATTTGGAAAATAAAGAAGGGTTTTGAAAAGCTTCTACAAATTTCTAAAAATCTAGAATGCCACACTCATGCCCCAACAAACGTTTTGGGAAAGGCTAAGATCTCCTGTGTGCCTGAAATTTATTCTGAGTAACAGGACGTGAACGTAAAGGTGGAGTTGTAAACTGTTTGGCTGTGTTAAAGGCATGGTTCATTACAGAGGCAGAGAACAATTGCAAAAATAGAAAATGTGTATTCTCTAGACATTTAAACAATCCTCTCTCAAATCAACAGTCTACCACTAATGAAACATAGGTATTAGTGATCACTTATGACAAAGAATACAGCTTTAAAAATAAACTGAAATGGTAACTAAAAAAGTAACTGCAACTCACAAAAAACAGTCACAAAGCCTAGGAAGAGAGGAGAATTTGGTTTCCAGATTTACTACGCTGTAGTATTCAACATGTCCACTTTTCAACAATAAAGAACGATGAGCCAGGCAAGATGATGTGCTGCCAGGTGACTGTGGCCCACTAGAATCTGAGACCCTACACCACCCTCCACAGAACTCTGTGGCCTGACAGAGTGAGAATAGTGTCCTAAGACCCTGCCCCCTCCTCTTTCTGTTGACCTCCCCACCATCCACCCACAGAGACACACCCATCTCTTGGAGGGGGAAGCTTAGGCCCAGATGGAAACAGTGTGAACAGAAGCTGAAATAAGTCACCTCTCACAGCTGTGAGTGGCCCTCCTAGGCCTCTTGGGGTGGGTGGTTGAAACAGCCCAGCAGGCTGTGGCAGGGCCTGTTTCATAAGACTGGGAGACCACATCTGCCCACTGCCAGATGGTGCCCTCTGAAAGGTGGCCTCCAGTAACCCTCACAACCCCAGTCCACGTGGCGTGGAAACACCAAACACCTGCCTCAGACAGTCAGGTAAGCAGGGACAAACAGGGACTCAGTGAGGACACCAGGAGGGTGTGATTGGGGGCAGTGGCTGAGCAGGAAGCTGGAAAATATTCATCTTATCCCAGATTTAATCAACTCTTGGGATCAGCACCCATGGATTTCCCTGTCTCCCTGGCTGGTTTCTCCTCACCTCTTTGACTCCTCCACCCCATAAAGCCCAGGGGCTCAGCCAGCACACCATCAGTCCCTAAATTTTAACTGTTTCCACACATCTGTCCCTTGATGACCCTCAGCAACACTTGCACATCTCTCAGCATTTCCAGGACCACAAGCCCCAACTCCAATCCAAACCCCTCCACAGCTGAGCAAAGTCCCGCCTGCCACTGTTCCAGGCCAAAACACCCAGGCATTGTCCCCCTGACTGCTGTCTCACACCCACAGCTCATCTTTCAGAGAACACTGTGCTGCCCCCATCACCAACCTCCTCTTCCCCTGGGATGTGACAGTTGCCTACTGCTGCCCACAAATCCTTGGTCCAGCAGGCAGCCTCCTGAGCCCCTGTGACCAGTTGCACTCACACCTGTGATGGTCAATGCCACCGAGAGTCAAACCAAAGTCCTCACAGGCCAGCCCTGGCCTCCTTCCAGCCCTGAAACTCCTAGAGCCCTGCACCCCAATATCCCCACATGCAGTATGGGTGCACATTTCCCACCCCCAGCCTGACACCCAGAGCCAACTCACCCAGGCAGTGAGCTCCATGGGTCAGGGATCTAGAGGCATGTCAGTGGCCCAGACCCTCCTCCCTTTCAAGAAAATCCTGACCATCAATGTAATCCTAGGGAGGTCATCCCCAAGTTTTTGGTCCCTCACATGCCTGTGGAGGGCAGGGCTTGGTGGATGGGAAGCACGTCCCACCCCAGACCAGCCCTTAGTGCCTGGAGTCTGGTCTCACGTGTTGTCAGCCTTGGCCTCCCATCTTCCTCACCTCCTGAGGATGGGGCACCTGCAATGCAGGAGACAGTGTGTGTGTGCCACGGCCCTGTGATGGCCCACATCCAGGTGCCTACTGATACTCAGCTGAGGGCAGTGTCCTTCTGTCCTGGAGCTCAGCCTTTGACTTTCCCCAGGAGGGCCCCAGCTGCCCCTCACTGATGGGGTTGGAGGCCTTCATTCAGGCAGCACCTTCTGGGGGTGCCCTCCTCTCTACCAATCATCAGAGAGACCCTCACGGAGCAGGTGCTGCAGCCACAAATCCTAAGACCCCTTGGGCCCTCCTGGGCCAGGCAGTCACTCAGTGAACATAGCCAGCAAGGTCCCTTCCTCACAGCCTGATTCAGATATGGCAGGCACCCTCTGTCACATGCACATGGAAGGGGTACAGCATGCACTGGGTGAGCTGCTGCAACTGTTGGCTCTGATTTCTTCATGGGAGGAGGTCAGTGCCTGCAGTAGTTGGGACTCAGTAGGATGAGATCCAGGACACCAGCCATGCACCAACCTTGACCCAGACAGTGAGCTCCATGGGACCCCTTCCAGGTGTGTGGCAGCTCAGTGTCACAGAGTTCCCACTGCTGAGGACCAATTATTCCTGCAGATAGGCCTGCCTCAGGTCCGGGACCTCAGTGGGTGAAGAATGTGAAGCACACACACTGAAACCTGGGACACAAGGCCTCAACATCCCCTCTGGAGACACGGTGGCACTCCCTCTTTGCAGGCACACCATTGGAGGCCACGGCAGCCATGAGTGAGCAAGGATCTGACTCAGAGCCTGGGGTTCTGCCAGACAACCCTCAAATTCCAGACTGGAAACTCTATCTCTAAAGGGCCAGAGGTCAGTATTATCAGCTTTGGCAACCGTTTTCTGTGCCAAGGGCTTAACCGTGCCACCATAGCCAGATAACAAACTTCCCCCTACCACCTGTAAATAAACAGGCATGGCTGGGCTCACGTAGAGCCTTATTCATGAACAGACAACAATCAAATTTCACAGGATCACGGAGTATAATTGTTTTGATTTGTTTCAACATTTGGAAATGTAAAATTCACTCTTAGCCCATGGGTGACACAAAAGCAGGTGGGGACAGACTGCACTTGGCTGACCTCTGGCTGAGATGGAGCTCAGAGGAGTGGATGAGAGGATGGGCAAGCCCAGCCTGCTCATAATAGAGATTCACCCCAGGAGGGGTCCCTCTCAGCACCCCCTCCCCATCCCTCATTTTGGCTTCAAGAGTAGCTCAAGTGGAGATTGGGGGAACAGAATGGTCCTCAGCAACAAGGATGGAGATGCCAGCTTAGGCAGCCATGTGGACATATCCACTCAACAATGCCCACTGCAGGCACCATGTACACCAAACCCTGCACAGTCATAACCAGCACAGGAGGCTGTGGTGAAGGCTCTTTGGTGTGGGGATCCTCTGGGGCAGGCAGCATTCTCTACCCTGCAGCTTATCTGGAAGTGCCACACAGCAGTCACACACTGATGAAAAGAGCAAAATACAAACAGGACACCAGGTCTGGCCAGTTGGGTCTCACAGGCCAGTGGAGTGAGGAAACCCAGGTGAGCCTACTAGGGTGGTGGTGGTGGGCTTCTTCCTACAGGGAGTTTGGGACCCCCAACTCACAAATGAAGACCCACATAAAGCCCCCACAGGCTCAGGGCATCTGTCAGTCATTAGGCAACAGGGTCGGAGCTAGAGCTACAGAGCAGGTGAGAAGCCCTGGTCATGTTGCCCTGAGGGCTGAGAAGCTGGGGTGGGGGTGCACATCTGGGGTCAAATGCAACTCCCCTGCCGAGTTCCTGCCCATTTCCCTAGGGACCACTAAGGCCTGAGACTCAGATACACGACACCTGATCATCACACCCAGGATTCCCTGCCAAGGTTAGAATGTCCAGTGCAGGCAGGCGGCCTGGGATTGGGGCTAGAACAAGGTTGGGGGTCCCACTGGGTCTCCTGTGTCCCCAGACCCAGGTGGGATGGCTGACCCACCACTTGTCATTCTGCCAATCTGCAGCCTAGATGTGAGGGCCCAGATGCCCACTCTGGCCACACCAATCACACTTCCCAGCCAGACACAATTCTGCCCATCCCACCTAACCTGGCCACACATGCCCAGTGCCCACCAAGATTCTGCCAGCCAGAAGGACCCATGCTCATCTAAAGCATCCATACCTGCCTGCATCCCATAGGGACCCACAGCTCAGGGACAGCTCCTGTGGACCCCAATGGTCAAGGGGTCTCCTGGCCTAAACCCCCGCTCTTCAGTCCTGGTCATCATGTCTTTTGGGGACCACCAAGAACTGGCCACTGATGGCCCCCAAGAAGGCAGAGAATGGGCTGGTCATGGCACCCTCAGGCCTGGGCCCTGGCCCCAGGGAAACAGCTGGTTAGTTCTGACTTGGGCTGGGTATTGACAACAGGTCAAGCCATGTGCACAAGTATTCTCTTCAATCTGGTCCAGCAGGAGGCTGGGGGACCCAGTGCAGCCCCCAGACCAGCCATGCACAGTGGTTCCAGAAATACGGGTTGGGGAGTGGGGAAGGGTCCCATACTCAGCCAAAAGCTGAACCCTGGCCTGCTCACCCACCCTGCACAGAGACCCCAGACTTCAGGCAGAGGCAGGCAGCAGAGTTGCCATCTTCTGGAATCCCATCCAGGGCCCACGAAGTCCTGAGAAAACTCAGCACGGGCTGAGCTGAGGGAGTCAGGCCGGGGGATGCCAAGTGAAGGGCAGCATGCAGCCAGGCATGACTGGCAGTAAGAGTCCAGGATCTAGCTGTCCCTGAAAATGTGACAACAGGACAGAGGCCTGCTGAGCCCCTCTTCCCCAGAGGCCCCAGGAAGGGCTCTTTCTTAATCAGTAAAATGGGGGCCCCACCCACATTCATACATGCGGTGGTGTCCACACACATCAGAGAATGAAATTTCTACTGTGCCGACGTGGGGGAAGAATATTCCTGTCCCCACATTCCCCAGGGTCATCCTCGCATAGTGCTGAGCTTGGGGTGCCCAAGACAACAGTCCACTGATACAGCAGCCTGAGGGATGCTGTGTCCTGGAGGGAGCAGCGGGGCCTAGGGGACATTTCACAGAGCATCTCCCTGAGTTTGTCATTAAACGGTCCTATGCCTCAGTTTCCTCCACTATCACACAAGGGAGAAATCCCGCCCCACACAGCTGGGGACCCAGCGAAGCCACCACACCAGGTTAAACGGCTGGAGTGTACAAATGCCGGGCTGAGAGTCCCTGCCTGGGGTGTCTTGCCCTGGGACTGAGGTCCACCATTCCATGGCCAGACCAGCCTGTTGGGGAGGGCTCCCAGATCCAAGTCTCTGCAGTTGAGGCTCCCAAGTGCATTGGTGAAGGCACAGGGTGGGATGCAGTGAAACGACACCCCGTCATAAGAGCTGTGGGCAGACTTTAGAGAACAAGCATTAAACTAAGACTGAAGTCTGAGGCTGGCTCCGCCAAAGACGGGTTTGGGGTCACATGAGGGCTGGGGTTAGGGAAGGAGGAGTTCAGGTTTTAGACCTGCAGGAAGATCTGTGAAGTGCCCTTGGGTAAAGCACATGTTGCCTGGTGAATGCTTGAAAAGAGCCTAAGAAGAGGGGGCGTCTGGAAGGCCCTGCCGTGCCAAGGGAGAGGGTCCAGACTTCCCGCTTCGGCACCTGGGCTCATTCCGCAGTTTCCTAAGAAAGACAGAAAAAAAAAAAAAAAAAAAAAAAAAAAAAAAAAAAAAATTCTACAGGCCGGGGGGCTAATGGGGCTTTACTGGGACTATCTTGCCTAAACCTCCAAACGACCAAGCCACAGCAGCCTGTAAGTCCTCTGGGACAGTTGAGGAACCTGAGGTCATAGGAGGACAACCAGAAGGTCCAGGCAGAGGTCTCTAGGCCCCCACATGTCCCTCCGTGGCAGCTCCGACACCAGCTTTTTCACTGGCAAGGCACTCAGGCTGCTGGGCCATGCCCGCTCCCCTACGCATGGAAGGAGCTTCGCGCTGCTGCCTGGCTGGGGGCAGGGGCGTCGCCCTCCCGCAACTCCGGAGCTGGTTGCTACCAGGGGAAGCGCCCGCGGGGTCCAGGAGCCTGGCGGTGCAAGTGCAGCGGCCCGTGCACCTGCTCCTGCCCTCGTCGCGGCCTCTGTCAGGACCCCGACGCTCCGCTGGACTCTGCCCTCCAGCGGGGCTGTGGCCCCATGGCTCGCGACAGCCGCCCCGCCTGCCATTCGGCTCCCTCCCCGGGGCAGAGGTCGCGACGTCCTCAGGCTGTGGCGCCGGCCTGCGACCCCTACGCCTGGCCCGGGCCCCAGCGGAGAAGGGCAACTGATCACCTGGGCTGGGAGGGTTGGGCAGGATCGGAAGCGGTGGTCCGGGGCCGCCTGGCCTGGACGCCTGGGTCGGCCGCCTGGCTCTGCCGCCTCTCCCCGCCGCTGTCGCTCCAGTCCCTCCCTGGCGGCTGCAGAGCCCTCTCAGGACAGGGGCCATAAACTCTGCAGAGCGGGAAGCCGTGCTCTGTCGGGGCTGCCACAGGGACCGCTCGAGATCCGAGCCCGCCAGATGCCCCTGGCGACTGCTGGCTCCTGACCCCCTGAGTGGGTGTCCGAAGAGCTCGCTGCCCACCCAGCGCTGCAGCCTAGGCTCCCGCGTGTGCGCTCTGGTGGGTCCCTGCTAGGGAGGACCCTATGGGCCAGCTTCCCACTCCCAGTTCCCAAGCCGCACCCACCGTAGCTCCCTGGGCTAGGGGACTGGATCCTAGGGGCCATGGGGCTGGGAAGCAGGGGTGTTAGGGGAAAGGGAGGGACCGAGGGCAGCCCCTGATGTGTGCACAGCGAGGTCGAGGACAGGCTTCCGTTGCTCAGCGTGAGGCTTCAGCTGGGACTGTGCTGGGGCTTGGAGGGTGGTATCGGTGCAGGAGGTGATGTCAGGGAGGCTTCGGCAAGAAGGAGCCTCAGAGCTGATGCCTGGGGTGTGAGCTGCTCATTTTCAGGTGGAAGAGGGCAGGACGGAATTGCAGGGGGAGACGACTGTGTGTGTGCACACCTGAGGGTGAAGGGGCCGCATCCTGTCTACCTGACCCATGAAATGAGGGAGACTACCCCAGAAGCAGCGGGTTCACTGCTCCATTGATTAAGCAAGTCTGGGATGCACATGTGGCTAAGCTGTGAGTTCTGTGCCAGAGGTCCCAACACCCACTCCCCCAGGAAGACAGGTTTGGAGGTTGCATGTTTGTCAGGCCTGAGAATGTAGAGCAGGGGCCAGAGACACCAGGTAGGGGGAACCCACCCTAGAGCTCTGAGGGATGACGATGTGTGGAGCTGGTGGCAGAGCCTGAGCTGGCCCAAGGTTGCAGGGTGGTGACAGATTCAAGGCATAGCGGGGACTGGTGACCTAAATTCCCAGAATGTTCCAGCCCGGCCTCCCGGTCCAGCCAGCAAGTAGTGGGTGCTGCCCTGCAAAGACTCTGGGGGTGCCTCAGCCCCCCTCACCACAGGTAACTGGTGACTTCTGTGTCTACCCTCAGAAGAAGAGGTATCTTCTCTCACTTTCAGGCAAGCCCAGGAAAGTCAGGGGCCTACCTGAGCCAAAGAGGAGAGTAGGCAATGCTTCAGCCCAGTGTTTCTGCCTCACCTGGCTTGTAGCCTTGGGGACTTGATTTGCATCACAGGAAAATGGACAATGAAAGCCCCTCCCTGACTGGCTTCTCACTCCACTCTGACCAGCCCACTGCACAGCGCCCACCCTGCAGCTCCGGGTACAGCCTGTGTACCTGCAGCTCCACATACAGAGGCTGAGCAGGCTCTGGGCTGATCTCAGGGCCTTCTGATGGCTCCAAACGTTGGGATGCCTCATGCTCACCGTTTGGCACCCACCTGACTGTTCAGCGTGTCTGCTGTATGCCATCCCCAATGCCTGTTCTAGACAAGGCCAAGTCCCTCAGGAGTTGCAGAGGGAACTGAGCTGGGATCTAAATCCCGACTCACTGAACCCCAAGTGGGCTGTGCAGCCTCCCCCTTCAGTTCACAATTCCAGGCAAGTCCCCTCCAGGGATGTGATCCCAGGGGCCACAGAGCACATTCTGGCCTAACCAATTCACTGCTTAATTAAACAGTTACTGAAAAGTCCAGGATGGGTGTGGGCCCGACATTAATGCCTTTGTGGAAAGAGCTGGCAGGTGGAGCAAGTCCCAGAGGCCAGCCATAGGAAAGCGAACATAGAATTTGCCTATGCTGGAACCCTCTGAGGTCCCTGCAGGCAGGAGGGTCCAATGGAGGTCTAGCCACCTCTCCCAGGTTGGTGCTCACAGCCCCTCCCTGGCTCCCTCTCTCTACATCTGCACCTGCTGGTCTCTGGGAGAGGAGCATCCATTCATCTTGTGTACATAGCTCTCTGCTCCATTTCCATGAGGATAGTCTTCTTGGCAGAAATGCCCAGTAGGGGGTCCTGAGCCTGTCCTGGCTGTTCTCTAAGTGCCAAAGTCAGTGACAGGGACTTGAAAACTCCAGACTTATTAACATTATTTTCTGCACTTTATGCTTTCAGGGTTGCTTTTTTCTTAAAATGTGTAAAAACAAATATTGAGATTATGTAATTACATAATTTGGATTCTGTCATCACATGGACCTTTTATTTTCCTGAAGTTTATTTGTATGTATGTATATCAAACATTGAATTTTTCTTCCTTACTGAAATTGTTAACCATTTTAGAGGGCAAATCTTTTTTTAAAAAAATCCTCTAATTTCTATAAACATTTCTAGTTACATATATGTTTTGTATACCTAATACACTACTTTGGAATTCCTTGAGGCCTAATGGCAACAGGGTGCTCTGGTTCTGTTGTTGTTATTTCTGAATGACACTGACTTTGGTGCTCTTCATTTTGAGTATTTTAAAGTATTAGATGGTGTGATTGCATTTGACAGGTCTTAATTGATGCACTGTTCAGTGTTTTGGGTTGAGCTTAGGGTTTACTTGAGCTACGGATTGGAGAATTGTCTTCCACAGGGGATTGTCTTAGATTTTTCTGTTTGTCCCTCAATATCCACCTGGAAAACATTTGAATTAATTTATATTCACTTAAATATTACTGCAAAAACTGTGTACAAAAACCACAAAGTATAATTTGTGCAATTGACCACATATTCTGTTGTCCAGCATTTATGGTGGTTTGTAGTGGAAAAGATTTTTAGAATATGTGGATTTTCATAATATTCCCAGAAGCCCAGATAACCACACTTTACCTTTGGAGGAAATAATTCTCAGAATACTGCACACAATCACCTTTGGAAGGGGCTTAAATCCCCAGCAGAAGCTCTGATATTTTGAAGTCTGTATTGTGTGTTATTTCCGGAATACAGCAATCATGGCAATGTTATTAAATGATTCAAATATGAAACGTTGTTATGCCTAACATAGATTCTATGTGATCATGCCTTTTGGCTGAGGACAATACTCCTGTCTTGGAATTATTGATACTTAGATTCTAATTGCTAATAAGTCAGAAAATTAGGAACACCAAATTTCAGTCTTCTCAAGAGCACTCCTCTTATTAAATTTGAATTTTTACCTTTATCACATGCAAAAGAAATTGTTGTTAGCAAAGTGTTTAATGTTTTCCAGATTATAGATTGCTATTATTAGTTATCATTTCATTGTTAATTTTTAAAACCACAGAGGTGGAAGGATCAATATGTTTTTCAATATACCTTGAGGAATTTATTAAATTTTCATGGGTGTCCTTTAGGAGGTTGAGGAAGTTATTTCTATTGCCAGATTTTTGGAAGATTTATCAGGAGTGAGTGTCAGGCTTTGTCAGATATCTGTTGAAACCATCATGGTCTTTTTCTTTATTCTATTAATGCAGTGTATTACATTGATTTATTTGCAAATTTGTATTGGTAAGATAATTCCACTTGGTTATATAGTCTAACATTTTTTTCTAATTTTTCTTAATTTTTATTAGAGATGAGGCCTCACTCTGTCACATAGGTTGAGGTGGAGTGGCACAATCACAGCACACTATAACCTCAAACTCCTGGGGTCAAGTGATCCTGCCACCACAGCCTCCTAAGTAGCTGGGACTACAGGTGTGCACCACCATTCCAGGTTTGTCTAATATTTTTATGTGTTGCTTCATCCAGTTTGCTAGAGTTTTTGAAAATTTCTGTCTTTATTCATGAGGGCTAATAGTCTGCACATTTATTTTCTTGTGATGTTTTCATCTGATTTGTTATCTGGGTAAAAGTGGCCTCAAAAATAAATTGATGTTTTCCTGCTTTTCTGTTTTGCAAGTGTTTGTGAAGGATTGGTTATTCATCAAGTGTTTAATAGAATTCACTAGTAAAGCTATGTAAGCCTGGGCTAGACAAATAAAGAGTTTTCATTAGTCTAATCTATTTATGTGTTGTATGAGTATGCATATATTCTCGTTCTTCTTGAGTTTACTTTTACAACTTGTATATAGCAGGGAATTTCTTTCTAATTTGTAGTATTTCATGCTTCTAAGTTTTCATGGCAGTTGAGATGTAAGAATAAAAATAATGTTGGGTGAAGGAAGTTGTGGACAACCTGTGAATATCCCAACATCTGTTGTAGGAAGGTTAAGATTATTTTTCTTGCTGTACATAACACTCATAGTGTGAGAGAACTATAACGTTGTATATAAACAGAACTAGGAAAATGTGCCATTTGTCTTAGTATTTAATGAAGATGTAAATCTGGACCTACCTCCTCTCTTTTATTAATATGTAGCCAGGACACCAACGCATATTTGAATAAGGACAAACAAAATGTCAGCAAATGAAGAGTGGTATTCATTGGTTAAAATGTGATGAGATAGAGTGGTGAATATTTACATAGAATCCATGATGTGCTAGGTACTATTTCAAGCTATTTTCACTTACAGTTTTAATACCAATGACATTAAAATGTATAACACAAATCTTCATATAAATAAAAATTACATTGAAAATAATATTAGGTGACACTAAATCTGTCATAGAAATAAACATTTGTATAAAATATAAAGTAATATCAAGTATTAAATAAATTTTAGAAAGTTTGATTGCTAATCAGATGAACAAAGTGATTAGCCTTTTTATCCAGTAAAAAAGGCATATACATTATTTGCAAATTCCAGAGACAAATATTTTAAATATTGATGCTTAAGACCTAAAAATGTATCACTGACTTCATGGAAGTAGATATTCAATAGGTGATATTTTCTAGGCTCTGTGAAATTACATCAGAAAAATGTGAATTAGAATATAACCCATAAATAATATCTGACCACATACAAAGTAATTGAAGATCAATTTAAATAACTATTTGATTAAGAAATAGAGACTGGAGTAAATTTACAGGGTCAGTGAGGATCAAAGAAGGAAGCATTGACACTGGAGATCAAGGACCTGGGATTACAGAAGAGATTCTACTACTGCTAACTTATTGCTCCAGAGAAAAGATCAATTCTGTTCTTGTGCAGGTACTATTCATCAAGAAAGGGATTACAACTTCAGAAATGTGTTCAAAATATATCCATACTTTGACATATTAATGAGGTAATCACATCATACACATAACTACTTGCTGTGGAATCTTGGGGAGGGGGTGTCCCAAATAAAGAGACTGAGGAGTTCTCATAAGAACTCAGTGTCTGCTAGAAAATATCTAGTAAAACATTTTGTTTATGTGGGAAGTGTGGATGTTTCTGCATCAAAAGTTTCAAGAATCCCTAAAATGTACAATGGAGATGAGGAGAAAATATCAGATTTCTGCAGCACCAGAAATGAGACAAGAAAAAATTCAGGAGAGTTGTAAATGTGAAAAGCCAATGGCTGGTCATAGAACAACATTGATAAACTTGTGCCAGGGCAACTAGAATAAACACATAAACATATAGTTTGAAAATATTTACAATATTAGATCTGCTTCATGTGAGAACTAAATTATAAAGATAGAAGCATACAAGAAAATAAGTTACCAGAATTTAAGCTACCAGAGTAAATTAGATTACACATATATTTCTGATATTGAAATTGTCACAAATGTTTAAGTTGGTAGTGGAAGACAAGGGAAATATAATCTTGGGACTTCTAGGGCCATGCCCACTGCTGGTGCTTCTCCACACTACTACAGCTGATGCTTTCTGGAAAGCACCATCTTCTAGCAGACCAACCAGCACAAATGTAGAATATTAAACCACCAAAGCTAAGGACTTTCACAGAGTCCATTGCACCCTTCACTACTCCCACTGGAACAGGTGCTGGTATCCTGGTATCCATGGAAGAGATCCACAGATGGTTCACATCACAGGACTCTGCAGACAACCCCTAGTACCAGCCCAAAGCCAGGTAGACCTGCTGGGTGGCCTGACCCAGAGGAGAGACAACAATCAATGCACTTAGGCTCACAGGAAGCCACACCCATAGGAAAATGGGGAGAGGACTATGTCAAGGAAACATCCCATAGGACAAAAGTGTCTGAATAAGAGTCTTCAGCCATAAACCTTTCCTCTGAGAGAGCCTACCCAAATAAGAAAGAACCAAAAAGTCAACCCCGGTAACATAACAAAAGCAATTCAGGTTACTTATTAATCTAATCAGGGAGGGGTCAGAGAAAGGCGAAGTCCAATACAAGAAAATCCAAAAAATGATACAAGAAGTGAAGGGAGAAATATTCAAGAAAATAGATAGCTTAAAGAAAAAAAAATAAAAAATTCAGGAAACTTTGGGCACACTTTTAGAAATGTGAAATGCTATAGAATGTCTCAGCGATAGAAATGAACAAGTAGGAGAGAGAAATTCAGAGTTTGAAGACAGGGTCTTTGAATTAACCCAATTCAATAAAGACAAACAGAAAAGAATAAGAAAATATGAGCAAAGCCTCCAAGGAGTCTGGCATTCTTTTAAATGATGAAACTTAAGAATGATTGGTATACCTGGGGAGGAAGTGAAATCTAAAAGCCAGGAAAACATATTTGGGGGAATAATCAAGAAAAACTTCCCTGGCCTTGTGAGAGACCTAGACATCTGAATACAAGAAGCACAAAGAACACCTTGGAAATTTATCACAAAAAGATCTTAGCCTAGGTACATTTTCTGTAGGTTATCCAAAGTTAAGACAAGGGAAATAACCTTAAGAGCTTTGAGACAGAAGCACTAGGTAACCTATAAAGGAAAACCTATCAGATTAACAGCCGATTTCTCAGCACAAACCTTAGAAACTAGATTGGATTGGGGCCCTTTCTTCACCCTCCTCAAACAAAACAATTATCAGCCAAGAATTTTGTATCAACTGAAACTAAGCATCATATATGAAGAAAAGATACAGTCATTTTCAGACAAGCAAATGCTGACAGAATTTGCCATTAGCAAACCAGCACTGTAAAAGCTGCTAAAAGGAACTCTAAATCTTGAAACAAATCCTGGAAACACATCAAAACAGAACCTTATTAAAGTACAAATCACATAGGGCCTATGAAACAGAAATACAAGTTGAAAAGCAAAAACAAAGTACAGAGGCCACAAAGAGCATGATGCAAGCAATGGTACCTCAAATTTTGATACTAACATTGATGTAAATGGCCTAAATACACCACTTAAAAGACACAGAACCATGGAATGCATAAGTACTCCCCAACTAACTATCTGCTGCCTTCAGGAGACTCACCTAACACATAAGGACTTACATAAACAAAGAAAGTGATAGAAAAAGGCATTTCATGCAAATGGACACTACAAACAAGCAGTGGTAGCTATTCTCATATGAGAAAAAACAAACTTTATAGCAACAGTAGCTAAAGGAAACGAAGATAGACAGTACATAGTGGAAAAAGGTCTCATCCACCAGAAAAATACAACAATCCTAAACATATAAGCACCTAACACTGGAGCTCCCAAATTTATAAAACAATTACTAGTAGACATAAGAAATGAGATAGACAGCAACACAATAATAGTGGTGGACTTCAATACTCCACTGACAGCACTAGACAGGTCATCAAGTCAGAAAGTCAGCAAAGAAACAATGGATTTAAACTATACCTTGGAAGAAATGGACTTAACAGACGTATACAGAACATTTCATCCAAAACCCACAGAATACACATTCTATTCAACAGCACATGGAACTTTCTCCATGATAGACCATATGATTGGCCATAAAACGAGTCTCAATAAATTTAAGAAAATTGAAATTATATCATGAATTCTCTCAGATCATTGTAGAATAAAACTGAAAACTCCAAAAGGAATCTTCAAAACCATGCAAATTCATGGAAATTAAATAACCTGTCCCTGAATGAGCATTGAGTCAAAAATGAAATCAAGATGGAAATTAAAAAAAAATTTTTCTAACTAAATGACAACAATGACACAACCTATCAAGACCTCGGGGATACAGCAAAGGTGATACTAAAGGGAATTTTATAGCCCTAAGCACACAATCAAAAAGCCTGAAAGAGCTCAAACAGACAATTTAATGTCACACCTCAAGGAACTAGAGAAGCAGGAACAAGCCAAACCCAAACCCAGCAAACAAAGGAAATAACCAAGAACACAGTGGAACTAAATAAAGTTGCCCACAACAACAACATTAACAAAAAATAAAAACAAATAAATAAAACAAAATGTTTGTTTTGAAGGGGGCCAGCCCCTCCACACTTGTGGGTATTTCTTGTCAGGTGGGACAAGAGATTGAGAAAAGAAATAAGACACAGAGACAAAGTATAGAGGAAGAAAAGTGGACCCAGGGGACCAGCACTCAGCATATGGAGGACCTACACTGGCACCGGTCTCCGAGTTGCCTCAGTATTTATTGATTACTATTTTCACTATCTCAGCAAGGGGAATGTGGCAGGAAAGCAGGATGATAGTGTGGGAAAGGTCAGCAAGAAAACATGTGAGCAAAGAATCTGTGTCGCAAATAAGTTCAAGGGAAGGTACTACGCCTGGATGTGCATGTACGCCAGATTTATGTTTTTCTCTACCCAAACATCTCAGTGGAGTAAAGAGTAACAAAGCAGCATTGCTGCCATCATGGCTTGCCTCTTGCTACGAGGCGGTTTTTCTCTCATCTCAGATAGAACAAATGTACAATTGGGTTTTATACCAAGACATTCCATTTCCAGGGGCAGGAAGGAGACAGAGGCCTTCCTCTTATCTCAGCCTCAAGAGGCCTTTCTCCTTTACTAATCCTCCTTGGCACAGACCCTCCATGAGAGTCAAGTTGGGTAGACAGTCGGGTATTTCCCATCCCACGAGGCCATATTTCAGACTATCACATGTGGAGAAATCTTGGACTATACCCGGCTTTCCAGGGCAGAGGTCCCTGCAGCTTTCCACAGTGCATTGTGCCCCTGGTTACTTGAGAATTCAGAAAGATGATGACTTTTATTAGCATTCTACCTTCAAATATTTTGTTAGCAAAGCACAGCCTGCACAGCCCTAGATCCCTTAAACCTTGATTCCATGCAACACATGTTTCTGTGAGCTCAAGATTGGGGCTAAAGTTACAGATTAACAGCATCTCAGGGCAAAGCAATTGTTTATGGTACAGGTCAAAATGAAATTTCTTATGTCTTTTTTTTCTACATAGACACTTTAACAGTCTGATCTCTCTTTCTTTTCCCTACATGGTTCTTTAAAAAGACAAATGAAATTGATAGACCACTAGCAAGATTAACCAAGAAAAGAGGAGAGAAAATCCAAATATCTTCACTAAAAAAATGAAACAAAGGATACTGCAACTGACACCACTGAAATATTAAAGATCATTCAAGGGTACCATGAACATCTTTAGGCGCATAAACTAGAAAACCTAGAAGAGATGGATAAACTCGTGGAAAAGTATAACCCCCCTAGCTTAAATCAGGAAGAATTAGATACCATAAACAGACCAATAACAAGCAGCAAGATTGAAATGGTAATTTTAAAATTACCAACAGAAAAAGGCTGAGGACAAGACAGATTCAGAGCAGAATTCTATCAGACATTCAAAGAATAATTGATACCAATCCTTTCACACTATTCCACAAGATAGAGAAAAAACGAACTCTTCCTAATTCATTCTATGAAGCCAACATCACCCTAACACCAAAACCATGGGAGGACATAACCAAAAAGAAAACTACATACCAATATCCTTGATGAATACAAATGCTAAAATCTTTAACAAAATACTAGCTAACTGAATCAAACAACATATCAAAAAGATAATCCACCATAATTAAGTGGGTTTCATACCAGTGATGCAGGAATGGTTTAATATATGCAAGTCAATAAATGTTATATGCCACATAAACAAAGACAAAACTCACATGATCATATCAATAGTGCAGAAAAAGCATTCAACAAAATCTAGCATGCTTCATGATTAAAGCAGAATAGGTGTACAAGGGACATAGTTTAATGTAATAAAAGCCATCTATTACAAACCCACAGCCAACATCATACTGTATGGGGAAAAGGTGAAAGCTTTTCCTCTGAGAACTGAAACAAGAGAAGGATATCCACTGTCACTGCTCCTCTTCAACATAGTAGTGGAAGTCTGAGCCAGAGCGAGTGAATAAAAGAAAGAAATAGAGGAAATCCAAATCGGTAAAGAGGAAGTCAAACTGTCACTGGTTGCTGATCATATGGTCTTTCACCTTGAAAACCCTATGGACTCCTCTAGAAAGCTCCTAGAACTGACAAAAGAATTCAGCAAAATTTCCAGATACAAGATTAATGTACACAAATCAGTAGCTCTTCTATACACCAACAGCTATCAAGCAGAGAATCACATAAAGAACTCAACCCCTTTTAAAATAGCTGCAAAAAACAAACAAACAAAAACTTAGGAGTATATCTAGCAAAGGAATCGAAAGATCTCTACAAGAAAAATTACAAAACACTGTTGAAAAAAATAATAGATGTAGCAAAGAATGGTGGCACCTGCCTGTAATCCCAGCAACTCAGGAGGCTGAGGCAGGAGAATCACTTGAACCCAAGAGGTGGAGGCTGTAGTAAGCCAAGACCATGCCATTACACTCTAGCCTCGGTGACAAGAGCAAAACTTCTTTGAAAGAAAGAGAGAGAGAGAGAGAAAGAAAGAAAGAAAGAAAGAAAGAAAGAAAGAAAGAAAGAAAGAAAGAAAGAAAGAAAGAAAGAAAGAAAGAAAGAAAGAAAACAAAAAAGGAAACAAAAGAAAGAAAGGAAACAAAAGAAAGAAAGAAAACAAATCATAGATGACACAAACAAATGGAAACACATCTCCATGCTCATGGATGGGTATAACCAATATTGCAAAAAATTACCATTCTGTTAAACACAATCTACAAATTCAACGCGATCCCCATCTGAATACACCATCATTCTTCAGAGAATTACCAAAACAATTCTAAAATTCATATGGAACCCAAAGAGACCCGCATAGTCAAACCAAGACCAAGCAAAAATAACAAACCTGGAGGCATCACACCACTTGATTTCAAACTGTACAATAAAGCCATCTCTACCAAAACAGCATGATACTGGTATAATTTTTAGGCACATAGACCAATGGAACAGAATAGAGAACTCAGAAATTAACCCAAACACTTACAACTGATCTTTGCCAAAGTAAATGAAAACATAAAGTGGGGAAAGGACACCCTTTTCAACACACAATGTTGAGATGATTGGCAAGCCACATATTGGAGAATAAAACTGGAACCTCATCTCTCACCTTATACAAAAATCTACTCAATATAGATTAAGAACTTAATCCTAATTCCTGAAACTATAAAAATTCAAGAACACTGGATAAACGGAACCCAAAAGCAAATGCAATAAAAACAAAGATAAATAGCTGGTACATAATTAAACTAAAGAGCTTTTGCATGGCAAAGGAAACTGTCAGCATAGGAAATAGCCCACAGAGTGGGAGAAAATCTTCACAGTATATACATCTGAGAGAGGACTAATATCCAGAACCTACAACAAACTCAAACAAATCAGTAAGTCAAAAACAAACAACCCCATCAAAAAATGGGCTAAGGACATGAATAGACAGTTCTCAAAAGAAGATATACAAGTGACAAACAAGCATAAAAAAAAAAACTCTCAGCATCACTGAAGATCAGGGAAATGCAAATCAAAACCACAATGCAATATCACCTTACCTACTACAAGCCAAAAATAAAAAAAAAAAAACAGTAGATGCTGCTGTGAATGCAGTAAACAGAGAACACTTCTACACTGCTGGTGGGAATGTAAACTAGTACAGCCACTATGAAAAACAATGTGGAGATTCTTTAAAGATCTAAAAGTAGAACTATCATTTGATCCAACAATTATCAAGTGATCAGGGGAAAATAAATCATTATTCAAAAAAGATACTTGCACACACATGTTTATAGCAGCACAATTCACAATTGCAAAATCGTGGAACCAAGCCTAATGTCCATCAATCGACAAGTGAATAAAGAAACATTTATGTATATATAAAATCATATATATATATAAAACCATATACATACACACATATATATACACATATATATAACCATAAATATACACATACATATAACCATATATATGTGTGTGTATGTATGCATATATATATGGTATACTATGTAGCCATAGAAAGGAATGAATTAACAGCATTTGCAGTGACCTGGATGAGATTGGAGACTATTGTTCTAAGTGATGTAACCCAGGAATGGAAAACTCATCATCATATGTTCTCACTAATATGTAGGAGATAAGCTATGAGGACACAAAGGCATAAGAATGATGCAATGGACTTTGGGGACTTGGGATAAGAGTGGGAGGGATGTGAGAGATAAAAGACTGAGAATATGGGCAGTGTATACTGCTTGGGTAATGAGTGTCCCATAATCTCACAAATCACCACTAAGGAACTTACTCATGTAACAATACCATCTGATAACTTATGGAAAAATAAAATTAAAAAATGAAAAACAAAATATAACACACCAAGAAAGTGAAGAGACACCCCATAGAATGGGAAAAAATAATTGCAAACTACTCATGTGACAAAGGATTAATAACTGCAATATATAAGGAGCTCGAAAAAATCTAATAACCTGGTCAACAAAGGCCAAAGATATTTAAATATATATTTCTCCAAAGAAGACATAAAAATGGCAAGCAGGCATATGAAAAGGTGCTTAACATCACTGACAGAGAAAGGTAAATTGAAACTGCAGTGCAATATCATCTCACTGGAGTTAACATGGCTTATATTCAAAATACAGGCAATAACCAACGCTAGAGAAAATTTAGAGAGAAGGGAACCCTCTTATGCTGTTGGTGGGAATGTAAATTAGTACAACCACTATAAAGAACAGCATGGAATTTCCTAAAAACCTAAAAATTGAGCTACCACATTATCTGGCAATCCTACTGTTGGGTATATAACCAAAAGAAAGGAAATAAATATATTGGGATATCTATACTCCTGTGTTTGTTGCAGCACTATTTACAGTAGCTAGGGTTTGGAAGCAACCTGAGTGTCCATCAAGAATTAATTTAAAAATGTGGTACATATACACTATGAAGTACTTACTATTCAGCCATAAAGTAGAGTGAGAAATAGTCATTTGTAAGACCATGGATGGAACTGGAAATCATTATGTTAAGTGAAATAGCTAGAAACAGAAAGACAAACATCACATGTTCTCACTTATTTATGGGGTCACACAATCAATCCCCTTGAACTTATGAACATAGAGAGCAAAAGGATGACCACCAGAGGCTGGAAAGGATAGTGGGGAGCTAAGGTGAGGTGCACATTGTTCATGGGTACAAAAAATAACAAGAATGTATCAGAGAACCCACCTCGATAATTCTTTGTGGGTTCTTTTCTATTTCCCTAAATTTCAGCTGGTCTGAGAAATAAAGGGAAAGATTACAAAGAAAGAAATTTTAAAGCTGGGTATCCAGGGGAGATACCACATGTTGGCAGGTTCCTTGATGCTCCCTGAGCTGTAAAACCAGCAAATTTTTGTTAGTGATTTTCAAAAGGGGAGGTAGTGTACGAATAGGATGTGGGTCACAGAGATCATATGCTTCATGAGGTAATAAAATATCACAAAGCAAATGGAGGCAGGGTGAGATCACAGGACTGGGGTGAAATTAAAATTGCTGATGAAGTTCTGGGCACATGCAGCCATTGATGACGTCTTATCAGGAGACAGGGTTTGAGAGCAGACAACAGGTCTGACCAAAATTTATCAGGTGGGAATTTCCTTGTCCTAATAAGCCTGGGAGTGCTACGGGAGACCAGGGCTTATTTCAACCCTTATCTACAATTGTAAAAGACAGACATTCTGAAACCAGCCATTTCAGAGACCTCCCATTGGGAATGCATTCTCCTTCTCAGAGATGTTCCTTGCTGAGAAAAATAATTCAGTGATATTTCTCCTATTTGCTTTTGAAAGAAGATAAATATGGCTCTGTTCCACCCAGCTCTCAAGCAACCAGACTTTAAGGTTATCTCACTTGTTCCCTGAACACCGCTGTTATTCTGTTCTTTTTTCAAGATGGCCAGATTTCATATTGTTTAAACAATTTGTGTGGTTAACACAATCACCACAGGGTCCTAAGGTGACATTCGTCCTCAGCTTATGAAGATGACAGGATTAAGAGATTAAAGTAAAGACAGGCATAGGAAATCACAAAAGAATTGATTGGGGAAGTGATAAATGTCCATGAAACCTTCACAATTTATGTTCAGAGATTGTAGGAAAGATAGGCATAAGAAATTATAGAAGTATTAATTTAGGGAACTAATAAATGTCCATGAAATCTTCACAATTTATGTTCTTCTGCCATGGCTTCAGCCAGTCCCTCCATTTGGGGTCCCTGACTTCCTGCAGCATCTCTCACTTTCTTTTTATATAAGTGTGCCATGGTGATGAAGGCTTATTCATTCTCTCGATTTTGATGCAGGATTCTTTGACTGGTCTGGCATACTAAAGGAAAGCCCATCAAACAGAGAAACATAATTCCAAAATTTACTACAGTGGAGCCCCCAATAGATTTAATCCGAGTCATGGGATTTAGTCCATAAAGATTTTTGCCACCTGATTTAATGCCTCAACTCCAGGCACAATAAGCTTGAGAGGCTTCAAAAATTTATTTCTTTAATTTAGTTATGTCCAATGGTAAATTATCTTCCCTAACCAGAAGGTGTTCTTTGACCATTTCCCATGAATTATCAGCCTCATTATAGGAATAAGGGGTGATACAGAAATCTGAATTTTTCCAATCGCACTGCATTTTCATGTAATGTTTGAGATTCACTAGTGGATCTCCAAGCCAAATAACAGACTGTCTTAAATCATTAATTTGGTTAGCCAATTTTTGATCAATGCCTTGTTGAGAATTCCACATTTGGGTGGAATTGGCTTGCCAAACATTAACAAGATGAGCCATTTGAATAGATTGATGTAATGTCATTCCAGCAGTGACGGCCATTGCAGTGACTGTAATTAGGCCCATGATCACAGCGATTAAAGTGAAAACAACTCTCTTAGATGTTTTTTCTGTAACACTTCATTAATTAAATGTATTGAGGGGGAGAATTCCCAATGTTTGGGCAAAGTTACCAGAATCTAGATTCCTTCTTGAGCTTGAACTAACATTACACTTTTCTTGGAGTCAAAATGGGAGTTAATACAAGTGTATAAATGACAATTAATGCATTGGACAGTTTGATTGTTCATCCAAAATTTGATATTTCCCACTAACAGCATGTAAGGAGGCTTAACACAACCCTGTATGGGAATAGTCAGGTTGGAGGTATGTAAAGCAGAATGTCTGGATCTATGTTGATACTGACAGAAGGGGATGGTAATGGGGACAAAAGACAGAATAGTTTCACCTTCCCATACTCACAGTCCAGACATAGCAATAGCCAATTTCCAAAGTTCTGGGTGCTCTGGGCTCAGAAAGTGGAGTATCATATGAGGCCTCGGGGGTATTGTCTTTATCTTCCTATTTTAAGGGAAGGAAAGAGCTAACCCTCCTATGCAAAGTAGAGTGATGTTTCTCCTTCTCCTGAAAGAAATAAAAGAAGTGTTCTCCAGGCATTTCTTTCCACCAGAGGAGCAGTTGTTTTATAAATAGCCCTTTGGTGCCCAGTCTATTACTAAACCTTATGAGTCATTTTTTAATATTACTGCATGTGAGTTGACACAACCTTCCCAAATTAAAGTTTTAGATGTGCCCTCAAAATTTCTAGGGCATGGTTTTCCTGCAGGTTTATATTGAAAGTATGGGTTATCTCCCATTACTCCCCTTTCATTTGTTTTTAAGGAGAAAGGGAGAGGCTGGAGACCAAATATCCCAGTTCCTTTGTAGCTGATCTCTCTGGAATATAAGCAGCCAGACTTGAGTTTCTTGATGGATACAACCAGGTGTATGTCCAAGGCACAGAGTGGGGTATTTATAATCCATGGTAACATTAATTGCAGTGCCTTCTTCTCCTGGTTGAGCAGGGCAACGGTGATCTCTAGCTCCAGGCATCCACTCAACTATTGTTAGTATAGATTTCTGCATGACCATCTATCCTGGTGAGAGGTTGAATAAGTGGAGGAAAAGGCACATAAGCCCAATAAGAAGAATTATGTGTAGCAGATAAATCAGCGTGAGAGGAAACTGGTGAGACAGAAAGTGTAAGGAGAATTATTAAGTAAAACCTAGTGTAAGTGAGATTTAGTGTTGAAGGAAGAAGAGAACAGAGGGATGTTATTTTTAGACTAATAGAAATGGTGAGAATTTTAGGTTTGTAAGGAGAAAAAGAAAGGTAATCAGGAGAAGTCAGATTAGTTAGATGGGTCTCCATTGCCATCAGGGAGGATTGAATTAGACTCATTTTGATTTGTTGTGCCAGCTTTTAGGGAGTTGGCATGGATCTCACCATGCCTGAGGGCAGTCTCTGACATAGGTGTATTTTCTCTGTGGTTTTTGTTAGATGATCTCCTGGTGAAACACAAGCATATCCTCTTTCCCACATTAAGTAGAATCAGGGACAATATTTAAAGGTTTGGGGAAATCCTTTAAGGCAGTAATTACAGCATTTAACACTGCCCTTGAGCAGAGGTATAAGGGGTAGAAATAAGCTTGTTTGTAGGACCTACATAACCAGCATTGCCATTACTGGAGCCATCAGTGAACACTGTAACAGCCTCAGGAATGGGCTAATCTTTGGTTAATTGAGGGACCACCAAAGAAGTCATCTTTATAAAATCAAACAATTTATTCTTTGGATAACAATTATCAATAATGCCAATAAAATCAGCCACGTGAACTTGCCACAGTACCAAATGTTGAAAGGCGGCTTGAACTTCGAGCTGATTTAAAGGAACTACAATTAAATTCGTATCAAATCCAGAAATTTTAAGTATTCTACACAATGCCTGTCCAATTAAGATGGCTATTTGGTCCAGATAAACAGACATAGTTTTTGACACAGAATAAGGAAGAAGACACCACTCCTCTAAATCATTATGTTGAGCTATTAGTCCCGTAGGAGAATGCAATGAAATGAAAACCAGAAGCTGAAAAGGCTGAAATGGATGTACTCTAGATAACTGGTTGGTCTGGATTCTTTCCTCTGTATTCCTGTTCTAGTAAAGCCTCAGTGACCAAAGTCCTGGGACTGTGGAGATCAGAATTTCCCCACAGCATAGAAAACAAGTTAGACACGCATAGGTGTGGGGAAAAGGAAGAGAGATCAGATTGTTAATGTGTCTGTATACAAAGTAGACATAAGAGACTCCATTTTAATCTGTAACCTTACCCGCAAACATGTGCTCCCTGAAACATGTGCTGTGTCAACTCAGGGTTAAATGGATTAAGGGGTGTGCAAGATGGGCTTTGTTAAACAAATGCTTGAAGGCAGCATGCTCATTAAAGAGTCATCACCACTCCCTAATCTAAAGTACCCAGGGACACAAAACTCTGCAGAAGGCCACAGGGACATCTGCCTTGGAAAGCTAGGTATTGTCCAAGGTTTCTCCCCATGGGATAGTCTGAAATATGGCCTCATGGGAAGGGAAAGATATGACCATCCCCCAGCCTGACACCCATAAAGGGTCTGTGCTGAGGAGGATTAGTAAAAGAGGAAGGAACACCTCTTTGCAGTTAAGACCAGAGGAAGGCATCTGTCTTCTGCCCGTCCCTGGGCAATGGAATGTCTCAGTGTAAAACCCGATTGTATATTCCATCTCCTGAGATAGGGGAAAACCACCTTAGGGCTGGAGGTGGGACATGCGGGCAGCAATACTGCTCTTTAAGGCATTGAGATGTTTATGTGTATACATAGCTAAAGCACAGCACTTAATTCTTTACCTTTTTTATGGTGCAGAGACCTTTGCTCATGTGTTTACCTGCTGACCTTCTCTCCACTATTATCCTATGATCCTGCCTCATCCCCCTTTCTGAGAAACACCCAACAATGATCACTAAATACTAAGGGAACTCAGAGGCTGGTGTGGATCCTCCACATGCTGAATGCTGGTCCCCTGGGCCCCGTTTTCTTTCTCTATACTTTGTCTCTGTGTGTCTTTCTTTTCCAAGTCTCTCCTCCCACCTAATGAGAAACACCCACAGGTGTGGAGGGACAACCCACCCCTTCAATAGGTTGGAATACCTAAAGTAGGTCTTAAATAATTAATGTTACCCAAAAGTTTTTGGAAGTCATTTAAAGTTCTCAAAGAATTTCTCTTAATTTGCACTTTTTGAGGTTGAATATGTTGTTTATTGACCACCATTCCTAAGTATTGAACAGGAGTGATCATTGAATTTTATGCTGAGTGATGTGTAATCCAGCCTCTGTAACATGGCAGCTCAAACTTTGATAACAGTCAATTAATTCCTTATCAGTGGGGGCAGCAATTACAATAGCATCAATATAATGAAGAATATAGGCCTGGGGAAATTGGGCTCAAACTAGTGAAAGCACTTGTCCAACATAAAGCTGGCAGATTGTAGGGATGTTCAGCATTCCTTGAGGAAGTAGTTTCCATTGATTATGAGCTGCAGGCTCCTGAATATTGGTAGATGGTACAGTAAAAACTATTTTTTTGCAATCCAATTTGTGTAAAGCAATATGGAAAAAATAATCTTTAAGATCAATAAATATGAGAGGCCAATTTTATGTATTAAAGCAGGGACAGGCATGCCGGGTTGGATGGCCCCCATAGGTTTAATTACAGTGCTAATGGCCCTTAATTTGGTTACCATCTGCCATTTGCCTTATTTCTTTTTACTAGAAACACAGGAGAATTCCAGTGGGAAAGAGAAGGTTCCATATTTTCAACTTGTAACTGTTCAAAAACCCACTGAGTTAAAGCCTCCAGTTTTTCTTTAGAAAGCAGCGACTGCTGAATCCAAATGGGTGTGTCAGATTTCCTTTGCAAAGGTGTAGGATCAGGAGGCATGGCAGTGGCTGCCACTAAAAAGGATAACCTAAACCAGCCCTGTGAGACCAAGCCCAGGAACAAACCCCATGTTTTCCATCATATGCTTACTGGGAACACTATAAGAGTTATGTGGAATATTAATTTCAACCTCTCATTGTGCCAGTAAATCTCTACCCAAAAGATTAATGGAGATTGGCATGATATAAGGCTGAATTATACCCTTTTGACCATCAGGGCCAGTCCAGTGCAAGGCAAGATAAATGTGCTGTCATGAACTTCCTCGGCTTTTCCAACACCTGCTAGACCCATATTAGCAGGATGTTTAAGCCAGGAGGAAGGCCATGAACTAGAGGAAATAACAGAAACATTAGCCCCAGTATCCACTATGCCCTCAAACTTTTTTTCTTGAATGCGTATGGTGCAGATGGGCCATTATTTAGAAATTATATTAATCCAATAAGTGGCCTTTTCACTGCCAGAGTGCCCCCCCCAGGGCCACGTGTCTTATCTCCTTTGTTTAAAATGATATTAGGTAGTAAAAGCAATTGAGCTTGCTTAATAGTAGTAAAAGAAACAGGAGCTTGGCCTGGGGCATGTAGTTTATCCTAAGTTCCGCATACACATCTTTGTTACTTGCTTAGTGTTAAGAGCATCAAAGTTTAACTGGGCATAACTATCAAAGAAACTATCAGAGACTATGAGTTGAGCTTGAGTAATTAGAACGTCATTAGTCTGATTTACCTGAGCCTGCAAATGGGCCTTTTCTGACCACCAGGCTGAGACGTGGTTAGAACAGCTTTTGCCAAAAGGCCGGAGTCTAAAGGAAGTAAAACAATCTCAGCACAAAAAGTTTGTAATACCATTTCAACATGAGGAGAAGTAGTACCATACTGAGTAGAAACACCCTTAAATTATTTTTAAAAAGAAAGATTAAGAGGTACATAATGATGCAGACCAGTTTTGGAATCAAAATGACAGAAGGTGAGGGGCTGTAGATGGGGGGCCTGGAGAATTACAGGTAAATGGTAGTTTGGTCCCAGAGCCATTAGGTGACTCTGGAGGGTTGGAAAGAGAAGCATTAGCATATATATGGTCCTGGGCTATGTGAGTCAGGGCCACAGGAGCTACAAGTACTGGCTCTTCATGAAAAGAAGATCATCAGGGGGTAATGTTAAGCCAAAGTCACCAGAGTTAGACATTGAATTTTCAGCATCGTTAGGTGGGGGCGGAGTAGATGAAGGGAGAGGCTGCTGAGATAACGGAGGTCGTGTGGGAGAGGAAAGTTGAGGAGGTATTACAATGGCATGTACCAAGGCCCAATCACCCCAAACTGTGACAGGAACATAATTCCCTGTGGAGACCAGTTCCCGGAATGTTGCAACAACATGATCGCATAGTTCTACATCTAAGGTTCCTTTTTCAGGAAACAAAGGACAGTATACTTCCACTGCCCTGAATAGTGTGAACATATTTTCCATAGGCACTTGAACACTGCCCAGTTTTTTTTTTTTTTTTTCTTTTTTCTGAGACAGAGGTTTGCTCTGTCATCCAGGCTGGAGTGCAGTGGTGTAATCTCCACTCACTGCAAGCTCTGCCTCCTGGGATCATACCATTTTCCTGCCTCAGTCTCCTGAGTAGCTGGGACTACAAGCACCTGCCACCATGCCCAGCTAATTTTTTTGTATTTTTAGTAGAGATCGGGTTTCCGAGTGTTAGCCAGGATAGCCTCAATCTCCTGACCTCATGATCCACCCACCTCAGCCTCCCAAAGTGCTGGGATTACAGGCTTGAGACATCATGTCTGGCCACACCACTCTGTTTTAACAGGAGTTTAATATAGCAGAGATAAGCATTATGTTTAGACTCCACATGACCCATAGTTAACCCAGACCATGCACAGACTACTCACCAGTCATCAGGGAGTCAAACACGCATATCTGTGGACCAAACTGATGATGTTTCCCAGCTCCTACAAAAGGGAATTGGGTTCCCACATGCAATTTTAGAAAAAAAAAAGACCATATGGGTGCCAGATATTGGGGGAACTTCAGCCCCTGACATTTCACGTGGTTTCTTTTCTATTTCCATAAGTGTCAGCCAGTTTGAGAAATAAAAGGAAAGAGTACAAAGAGAAATTTTAAAGCTGGGTGTCTGGGGAAGACATCACACATCAGCAGGTTCCATGATGCCCCCTGAGCCATAAAACCAGCAAATTTTTATTAGTGATTTTAAAGAGGGTAGGGAGTGTATGAATAGGGTGTGGGTCATAGAAATCACATGCTTCACAAGGTAATAAAACATCACAAGGCAAATGGAGGCATGGTGAGATCACAGGCCTGGGGTGAAATTAAAATTGCTAATGAAGTTTCAGGCACACGTTGTCATTGATAACATCTTATCAGGAGACAAGGTTTGAAAGCAGACAACGGGTCTGACCAAAATTTATTAGGCAGGAATTTCCTCATCCTAATAAGCCTGGGAGTGCTGTGGCAGACTGGGGCTTATTTCATCCCTTATCTACAACTGTAAAAGATAGACATTTGCAAAGCAACCATTTCAGATACTACCCCTTGGGAAGGCAGTCTCCTTCCCAAGGATGTTCCTTGCTGAGAAAAAGAATTCAGCAATATTTCTGCTATTTGCTTTCAAAAGAAGAGAAATATGGCTGCATTCCACCTGGCCCACAGGCAGCCAGATTTTAAGGTTATCTCCTTAGGTAACCTGAACATCACTGTTATCTATCCTGTTCTTTTTTTCAAGGTGCCCAGATTTCATATTGTTAAAACAATTTATGCAGTTAACACAATCATCACAGGGTCCTGAGGTGACATTCATCCTCAGCTTATGAAGATGACAGGATTAAGAGGTTAAAGTGGAGGCAGGCATACGAAATCACAAAAGTATTGATTGGGGAAGTGATAAATGTCCATGAAATCTTCACAATTTATGTTCAGAGATTACAGTAAAGACAGACATAAGAAATTATAAAAGTATTAATTTGGGGAACTAATAAATGTCCATGAAATCTTCACAATTTATGTTCTACCATGGCTTCAGCTGGTTTCTCCATTCAGTGTCCCTGACTTCCTGCAACAAGAATGAATGAGAGTCATTATTTGATAGCAGAATAAGGTGACTATAGCCAATAATAACATAATTGTACATTTTAAAATAAATAGTGCAATTAGATTGTTTGCAACTCAAAAAGTAAATGCTTGAATTCTTTGTTATGTAATTATTTAACTTTGTATGTCTGTATCAAAGTATCTTGTGTATGTTATAAATATTTACACCTATGTACCCACAAAAATTGAAAATTAAAAATATATAAGACACTTGACTCAATTTGAGTTTTGGGTAAGTATTGTTATTATTTGTATAAATATCTTCCAATAAGTGCTTAAACATATTACACAAAAACATGAAAATATTACATAGCTATGCTAAAAATTTCTTCATTGCTTATCCCAATTTTAAACTTTACTGTGTTTCTTGTATTTTCTTACAGTGAATCTGATGCATCCATTATAGAAGTAGCACAATATTTACAATAATATCATACAGACATAGGGGAAAAAAAAAGAAAAATCCTTAGAGGTCATGTCAGTTGGTAAGAGTATAAAAGAAAATTGAGTCCCAAGTGATACATTAAAAATATAAATTAAGATGTATATCTGAGCTCTCACCAGAAAACGTGGCAACCAGATTGTTCTTGGGCTGAGAATGAAGTCCCTGAGCACTCTCAGAGACAGACAATGCAAATCAAGTTCATTTTTATTGTGCTCCCTTTACCTTCAAAATTGTGTAAGTCCTTAAACATATATATAACTATGAGTAATTGTGGGAAAAATATCACCATTAAATGTACCAAAACAAAAGACTGTTCACAAATACTGCAGATGTTTAGACTAGATATCTGAAGCAAAGAAAGAGAATGTAATAAAAAATATTTTAAAGAAAATAGAGCATGATATATCTGTTTCTTTATCTTTATAATAATGCCAAATTTGTTGAGTTTCTTTTTTAAATGGCATGATTTGTCTACAGATATTTGTACTCTGGCTTAAATTAAATGTATATAAAGTTATATAATAAAACACTGGGCTGTTTTGTTATTATATTGATAATTTCTTGGCCACCACCACTTTGATCATATTCTATAAACAGCACTGTAAGACCTATAACTGGTTATCAACAACATAAAGTGATGAGGAGAGTTTCATGTGACAGATGAAGGAAGGTCTCTTAGTGCAGTGGCAATAGTTGGCAACCTGAGAAAACAAGCTCATAATTTTAGAAAAGTATTATTCTTTCTAACTTGATATTTCCATGAAAAGAACCTTGTGAAATGCAGAAATGACAAAAGAATAACTGTTAGTTTGGAAACCTCTAAAATTCCTTCCTGGCGATAAGTTTTTCTTTCTCATTATTGAAGAATATATGAGCAGGATGGGCATGGTGGTTCATACCTGTAATCCCAACATTTTGGGAAGCCAATATTGGAGGATCATTTGAGGCCAGGAGCTCAAGTTTATCATGGGCAACATAGCAACACCCTGTCTCTACAATTTCTTTTTAAACTAGCCCACTGTGATGGCATATGTCTGTAATCCCAGCTACTAGGGAGGCTGAGGTGGGAGAATTGTTTGAGCTTATGTGTTTGAATCTAGAGTGAGTTATGATTATGCCACTGCACTCCAGCAAGAATGACAGAGCTAGATACTGTATACAAATATATACATATTGTATATATTGTCAAAGACCAGTCATAGGTCTTACAATGCTGTATATACAATATGGTAAAAATGGTGTTGAAAAAGAAGTTATCAAAATAATAATAAAAGCCCAGTGTGCTCTTTTATTATGTATATTGTTTATAAATTTAATATAAATTAGGTAGAATATGAAGATCTGTAGACAAAGTTATTTATTTTTAATCTCAACATAATATAACTTTTTTTCTTTTCTTTCTTTTCTTTTTTTTTTTTGAGACAGAGTCTCACTCTGTCACCCAGGCTGGAGTGCAGAAGCTTCATCTCGGTACACTGCAACCTCTACCACCCTGTTTCAAACAATTCCCCTGCCTCAGCCTCCCAAGCAGCTGGGATTAGAGGTTCCTGCCAGCATGCCAGGCTAATTTTTGTATTTTCAGTAGAGAAAGGGTTTTACCATCATGGCCAGGCTGGTCTTAAACTCCTGACCTTGTGATCCACTGGCCTTGGCCTCCCAAAGTGCTGGGATTTGAGACATGAGCCACCATGCCCAGCCAACATTTCTTTTTTAAAGTGTGCAAGCTCTTTGACCATCATGTCTCTGTGTATCTCTGTAATAAGGTAACCAGAGCAACTGTTTCCACTGCAGAGTTGGGAGGAGATAAAGACACATCCTTTGTATTTTCACTGCTCTTGTCAGAATCAGGTGAGGTCTCTGCACTCTGATTTTACATCTCTTAAATGTGCATAGCGCAGAGATTTTTATCATGAATACTTTTAAGAGAAATTATAAATTCTATAATGTTCAGGGACCTGTAGGTTTTCTATTGTTCATGTTTCTTCTTGATATTTTTAGGCTCTGGCCAGCCACAAATGAATAATCTCTATGATCATCATTGTTTTTCTTTGTGTTTTAAACTTTCCTGATTCCATTCTCTCTATGTTTTATTTTAAAGAAGAATAGATACCAGAAAATCCTATCCCTACCAAATGCAAAAAAAAAAAAAAAATTATAAATATTAACATTTACAAGTCACATTTGTGAATATGTGTTTAATTAGAAAATTACAATTTTAAACTTTCAAAGGAAATGGTAATAATATAAAACTGAGGACGTTTTATAATAAGGAAATCATATATTTAATGTTTTGCAAATTATTATTCTCTCATCACCACATAGTGTTACCTAAATTAATATATAACCAATTTAATAAATTCAGTTTTAAAAACCACAAAATTACAAAACAATTAATACAATATTTGAAATCGTGATTCACATTGCCAGCCTCCCCTCAGTAAAGTTCTATTAAATCTACAAAAATTTTATAAAGGGTAAACGATACATTTCCAGATAGCTTTGTGGTAATCAAAAAGGAATTGATTTATTAGCAATTTTTATACCACATTGAGACAAAATATTATTTGTGATAAATATCATTATTGTTATGTATTTAAAACATCTCATGTATTAAGAAATCATACTTTATATAGGGTCAAGCAAGCCAATTAGAAGCATCTGTGGCCTGTGGCTCTCATGGAGAGCAATGAAACCTGACAGTGAATTCTGCACCTTCAATTAACGATTCCAGATTCTTGCATTGTGACTGACTAGGCAGACAGCTTGAGCCACAGAGCATGAGGAAAAGCAGTGGAGTGATGGCCCATCCAGGTGTGGCATGGAGCTAGGGGAGCCCCCACTGACAGCCAAGTGAAGCGGTGAGTGATTGTGAGAATCTGCCCAGGAAACAATGCTTCTCCTATGGATCTTTGCAACCTGCAAGTCGGGAGATGCCCTCATGAACCCAGCCATCATGGACTTTGGTCTGAAACACCAAAGTCTGTGTGAAGTGTTGGCAGAGTGCTGGCTGGCTCACTGGGGCATGCATGGAAACCCAGGAATTTTTAATATTCTGGCCATTCTAGCCTACTGGCACCAGGGACTGGGAAGAGTTTCCCATAACACAGCACAGCTGCTGTGCCTGATTGTGGCCAGTCTGCTTCTTTAACTCCTCATTGGACAGTACCTCCCTATCTGATTTTTACAGCTGCAGCCAGAGTTCTATGGACAGAACTCTAATTTTTTCTCTGGGATGAAGTCCCCAGGGAGAGGGGTAGCTGCTGTCTCCCCAGTTCAGCCAACCTAGCCTTTCCATTCTGCTGGCCCTGGAGACTCCTGGGGTTCAGCACAGCACACCTGCTCTGTGAAGGGGCAGCCAGACTTCTGCTTTAAGCAATCCCTGAACTGCTTCCTCCTGACCAGGCAAGGCCTCCCAACAAGGGCCTCCAGAAACCTCCTATAGGAGTGTTTCAGGTGACATCAAGTCAGTATCCCCTTGGACTGGTGCCCCCAGAGGCAGGATCAGGCTGCCATCTTTGCTGTTTCACAGCCTTCACTGATGATACCTCCAGGTGCAGGAGAGACTGAGGTAACTATGGTCCAGAATGGACCCCCAGAAAACTGCAGCAGCCCTTGGGAAGAGTGGCCTGACTGTTAAAAAGAAAACAGAAAGCAACAACAACAATATCAACAAAAAAGACTCCATAAAACCCCACTCAAAGGTCAGCAACATCAAAGATCAAAGGTAGATAAGCCCACAAAGATGAGAAGGCATCAACACAAAGATGCAAAAACTCAAAAAGGCAGAATGCCTCTTCTCCTCTAAATGACAACACATCCCTAGCAAGGGCACAGAACTGGCCAGAGGCTGAGATGGCTGGATTGACAAAAGTAGGCTTGAGAACGTGGGTAATAACAAACATCACTGAGCTAAAGGAGCACATTCTAACTTAATGCAAAGAAGTTAAGAATTATTTTTAAAAATACAGGAGCTGATAATCAGAATATTCAGTTTAGAGAGGAATATAACTGACTTTAGAGAGGAATAAACTGAATATTCAGTTTAGAGAGGAATATAATGGAGTTGGAAAACATAACATGAGAACTTCACAATGCAACCACAAGTATCATTAGGAGAATAGGCCAAGTGGAGCAAAGAATCTCAGAGCTTGAAAACTATCTGTCTGATATAAGACAGGAAGAGAAGAATAGAGAAAAAAGAACAAAAAAGAATAAATAAAAACTTCAAGAAATATATGATTATGTAAAAAGACTGAACTTAAGATTGATAAGGATACCTTGATCCACCAAGATCAAGATAGCTTCATCCCTGGGATATAAGGTTGCTTCAACATAGGCAAATCTGTAAATGTAATTCATCACATAAACAGAACTAAACACAAAAAGAGTTTGATTATCTCATTAGTTGCAGAAAAGGCCTTCAATAAAATTCAACATCCCTTCATGTTAAACTCTCAATAAACTAGCTATTGAAGGCTCATATCTCAAACTAATAAGAGCCATACATGACAAAACACAGCCAATATCATTCTGAATGGGCAAAAGCTGGAAACATTCTCCTTGAAAACAGACATGGACATGGATGTCCTCTCTCACCACTCCTATACAACATTGTATTGAAATTTCTGGCCAAGGCAATGGTGTAGGAGAAAGAAACAAAGGTATTTAAATAGGAAGAGAGGAAGGCAAATTATCTTTGTCTGCAGACGACATGATCCTGTGTCTAGAAAACCCCAACATCTCAGCCCAAATGCTTCTTAAGCTGATAAACCACTTCAGCAAACTCTCAGAATACAAAATCAATATGCAAAAGTCGCTAACATTCCTATACACCAGCAACAGACAAGCAGAGAGCCAAATTATGAATGAATTTCATTCACAATTGCTAGAAAGAGAATAAAATACCTAGGAATGCAGCTAACAAGAGAAATGAAGGACCTCTTCAAGGAGGACTACAAACAACTGTTCAAGAAATCAGAAAGGACACAAACAAATGAAGAAACATTCCATGGTCATGGATAGGAAGAATTAATTTGTGAAAATGGCCATGCTGCCCAAAGTAATTTGTAAAATAATTCTTTGCTATTCCCATTAAACTGCCATTGACATTCCCCAGAGAATTAGAAGAAACAATTTTAAAATTCTTATGGAACTAAAAAAGAGCCCAAATAGCCAAAACAATTCTAAGCAAAAAGAAGAATGCTGGAGGCATCACACTACCCAAATTCAAGCTAAACTATAAGTCTACAGTAACAAAAACAGCATGGTACTGGTACAAAAACAGCACGGTACTGGTACAAAAGCAGACACATAGACCAATGGAACAGAATAGAAAACTCAGAAATGAGACCATACACATAAAATCATCTGATGACAAACCTGACAAACACAAGAAATGAGGAAAAGGTCCTTTATTTAATAAATCGTGTTGGGGAAACTGTCTAGACATATCCAGGAAGCTGAAACTGTATGTCTTTCTTACACCTTATAAAAAATTAACTCAAGATGGATTAAAGACTTAAAGCTGAGACCTAAAACTATAAAAACCCTAGAAGAAAACCTAGGCATTATCATTTAAGACATAGGTATGGGCAAAAGCTTCATGATTAAAACACCAAAAGCAATGGTAACAAAAGCCAAAATTGGCAATTTGGGTCTGATTAAACTAAAGAGCTTCTGCACAGCAGAAAAAAATGTTATGAGAGTGAACAGGCAACTTATAGAATGGAAGGAAATTTTTGCAATCTATCCATCAACAAAGGGCTAATATCCAGAATCTACAAATAACTTAAATTTACAAGAAAAAAACAACCCCATCAAAAAGTGGGCAAAGGAAACAAACCACACTTCTCAAAAGAAGGCATTTATGTGGCCAACAAACATGTGAAAAAAAAAAAAAAAGCTCATCATCACCAGTCATTAGAGAAATGCAGATCAAAACCACAATGAGATACCACCTCACACCAGTTAGAGTGGTGATTATTAAAATGTCAGGAAACAACAGATGCTGGAGAGGATGTGGAAAATAGGAAAACTTTTACACTGTTAGGGGGAGTTTAAATTAGTTCAAAAATTCTGGAAGACAGTGTGGCAAATCCTAAAATGTCTAAAGCCAGAAATACCGTTTGATCCTGTGATCCCATTACTGGATATATACCTAAAGGATTATAAATCATTCTTCCATAAAGACACATGCACACATATGTTTATTTCAGCACTGTTCACAATAACAAAGACTTGGAACCAACCTAAATGCCCATCAATAATAGACTGGATTAAGAAAATGTGGTAAATATACAGCATGGAATACTATGCAGCCATAAAAATGGATAAGTTTATGTCCTTTCCAGGGACATGGATGAAGCTGATAACCATCATGCTTAGCAAACTAACACAAGAAAAGAAAACCAGGCTGGGCACTGTGGCTTACACCTGTAATCCCAGAACTTTGAGTGGCTGAAGTGGACAGATCACCTGAGGTTGGGAGTTTGAGACCAGCCTGACCAGCATGGAGGAACCCCGCCTCTACTAAAAATACAAAAAATTAACCAGGCATGGAGGCACATGCCTGTAATCTCAGCTACTTCAGAGATGAAGGCAGGAGAATAGCTTGAGCCCAGGAGGCAAAGGTTGCAATGAGCTGAGATTGTGCCCTTGCACCCCAGCCTGGGCAACAAGACTGAAACTCCATCTCAAAAAAGAAAAGAAAAGAAAAGGAAATCAAAAACTGCATGTTCTCACTCATAAGTAGGAGTTGAACAATGAGAACACATGGGCACAGGAGGGGAACTTCACACACTGGGCTTTCTTTGGGAGTGAGGGGCTGGAGGAGGAATAGCATTAGGAGAAATACCTAATGTAGTGACGGGTTGATGGGTGCAGCAAACCACCATGGCATGTCTATACCTATGTAACAAACCTGTATGCCCTGCCTATGTATCCCAGAACTTAAATTATAATAAAAAAACTTTACATAAATGCATAAAGTCTAGCATAGCTAATATATTATAATGAAACACCAACTATAATCCAAGCTCAAAGAGAACACCATAAAATTATGAAGGCCTTTCCACAAATCTCTAAATTTATGTCTTCATAAGATTATATTTCTATTTCTTCTTAAATAGTTTCCTTATTTTAGCTATGATTTAGTGATAGTAATATAGTAATTATGAGGACAAAATTCTCCTAACTCTCCATTGAGGAAATTCTGCCTCATTTCACCACACACCTGAGTCTTAAGCAGTCACTTCCGTTTTTTATTTTTTTTTCCTTTGAGACAGAGTTTTGCTCTGTCACCCAGGCTGCAGTGCAGTGGCAAATTCTCTGCTTACTACAAACTCCGCCTCCCAGGTTTACACCATTCTCCTGCCTCAGCCTCCTGAGTACCTGGGACTATAGGCACCCACCACCACACCTGGCTAATTTTTTGTATTTTTAGTAGAGACAGTTTAACTGTGTTAGCCAGGATTATCTCAATCTCCTGACCTCGTGATCCGCTCACCTCAGCCTCCCAAAGTGCTGGGATTACAGGTGTCAGCCAACACTCCTGTCCTAAGCAGTCACTTCTAATGCAGCTGAATAATAGATACCTACCCAGTTGAGTCTATGAATTAAATCCATGTATGTGAGATAAGGCCCCCAAGGAGTGGTAATAAATGGAATGCCATCAGCTCATCTTCCTTCAGGCCTATATTTGTCTTGTCACTTGTAGAAACAGGACAGCCCTGGCATTGAGATTGTTAGAAACAGAGAGTATCAAAGGGAAAACTGAACTCCCCTACTTTTTGGAAAACATCAGATTGGAAACAGATGGGCTCCAATGTTTGCCATGTGTGATGTCATTGCCCCAGGTAGCCTTGCTCAGGACCACATTTCTTGTCAGTAAAACAGAAGCCAAACAATATTTCTAACTTCCAAGAGAATAGAACATAATGTCAGATTTTCTCATGGATTCCCACAAGTTGAAGAAAGTTTCATGACCTTCATTTATTTCTTCTTCAGTTGTCTCAGGGTCACCTAGATATATAAGCTACTTTGTTGGAATTTGGAAGATACCTCATGCTCCAAAATTACTTAAAAATATTCTTTTTCTCCCTCAGAACAGAGCCCAGGTCAAGGCAACTGGCAAGGGAAGCAGAATGTAGGCTGCTTTTCACCTCTCACATAATAGGCCTGGTATATTTATCAAGGACAGAAAAAAAAAAAAAAAAACCTCCATTACAGGCAGCATCGATAACTGTGATGCACACTGTCCTTCTTTATGTACCTTATTTTGAAATAAATTTCCAGGAACCTGTGTTTGCATCTAATCCTTTTTTCTTATCTACTCTTTCGTCATGGATATATTTTATTTCACAAACTAGAATGCACACTTCTTGACAACAGACAAATTTTTTGCTGTGTGACACCCATGAACCAAACCGAAATATAACTTTAACCTTAATCCTGATTATAACGGCCATGTTTATGATTTTTTTAAATAAAAAAAACACAATATTATAATGGTGCTTTTCTTCTCATAAATCTTAGCAGAGAGCATGAGCTCAAGCTGTTTGGGTTTCGCATGGTGTGTTCCCATGTGTTGTCTTTCATTCTATAACAAAATGTCTTCCAATTGGCCTCATTTAGAACACCCTCACCCTCAGACTTCTACTCTCTGCAAATACAATTCTGCCTGAACTTTCTGATTGGATCCATTCTATCATTAGCTGCCATCACTACAACCTCAATGGTCAATCTTTGTTGTTTCTTAGCTCTTAATTTATTCATTTAATTGCCTTATTTGGAGTCTGTCTATTTCTTGTTTTTAAACATTCCTTGGTCAGTGCTCACAGAAAACATAAAACTGTCGAGTAAGAATCCTACACCTAGCATGTCTATGTATCAAAAATTGATGATTGCTTGAGTTCAGGAGTTCAAGACAGACGTGGGCAACATAATGAGCCCTCATCTCTGCTAAAAATAAAAAATATACTTTAGTCAGGTGTGGTGGTGTGCACCTGTAGTCTCTCAGCTGCTTGGGAGGCTGAGGTGAGAGAACTGCTTGAGCTCAGGAGATCTAGACTACAGTGAGTTATGATTGTGTCACTCTAGCCTGAGTGAGAGTGAGGTCCTGTCCCAAACAAACAAAAAAACAACACCACCACCAATACAGAACCTTAGGGAATCTAATAAAAATGTAGTTTCAGTCAATCTTTGCTCTTTTAAATTCCTGATTTTTCCATACATTCTAATGCAAAGGGAAATGAAGGCACTGGTGAGTCGCAATCTGGAGGGGCTTGCCCTAGGCTTAGTGTATGTTATCTCTGGGCAACCCGTTCAAAATTTCCAGAGACATCTGATGTGAAGAATAAGCCACTGTCAGCATCTCAGAAAAGGTTTTCACTTTAGGCCTCCCTGAAGCAACAGCCTAAGAGATTTGGGATCTACCAGGAGCATATTTTACTCCCTTAAACATTTTCCACAAGTGACCTGGGCACAGGGTTGTCTCTAGGATGTAGGTGCTTCGTTACCAGAATTCTACATTCTGATCGGTTCTGTCACCAAGGAAGTAAGATCGCTTTTTCGAAGTTTCATCCTCTGCCTCCTTGCTTTCTTCCATAAAACCCATCCAAAGGTCCTCCTGGGCTACTGATTGCTCACAATCTCTGCATATCAACTCTTTACCTGTGCACAATTATGCAAGCACAGCCCTCCTCAGTTCCCTGAAAAGACCTGAATGAAGCCAAGGCCACAGATAAGAGGTCATAGATCTGGGTAAGAACCTACTTTTTCTTATGAGTTCTGTGACACTAGAAAAGTTATTGTGGGTTTTGGGGCCTTTCAACGTGTACAGTGGGTAACATGCCAGCATCTCCTTCCTAGAGAACTTATCAGGTGTGTATGAGATAAAAGCTGTAAAACTTGTGGTGCAGCATCCCATGTAGACAATGCACACACTTAGAGATAAAAGAATTATAAGAAGGAATGGGAGGTAACATAGAATACAATTCAAGCACACCTGTGTCCAGCATGTGACATTGGAAAGTCACTTCCCCTCTCAGCCTCAGTTTTCATTCTGCACAAGAAAGAGTTTGAGGTGAAAGAAATTCAGATATTGTCATCCTCTGACATTATTCTTTTCAGTGCCTTCTCATTATATTCAGAATCAGACCCATATCCTTCATTTTGGCCTATGTGGTTGGCAGACTATAAGAAGGGTCATAACACTAAGGCTCATAAACACTAATGGGTCTGTGTCTCATTTCTGACTAAGGGAATACAATAAACCTGATGCGATAACACTTCTGTCTTAGATTGGCTGTTACAGCAAAGATAGACTGAGCCACTTATCAACAATAGAATGTTCTTTCTCACAGTTCTGGAGGACAGAAGTTGAAGATCAGAATGCCAGAATGGTTGAGCTCTAGTGAGAACTCTCTCTTCTGAAATTCGGACTGTAGACTTTACATTGTATATTTACCTGACAGATAGTGGAGGATGGAGTTCTCTGGGTTTTTGTGTTTTGTTTTGTTTTGTTTATAGCACCAGTAATCCCGTTCCTGAGGGTTTCACCTTCAGGACCTAATTACATCCCACTTCCTAGTACTGTTACACTGGGGGCTAGGATTTCAACAACATACACAATTTTTGATGGGGAAATGTTCCATCTATTGCAACCCTTATTATGTCATTATCGAAAAAGCTGCCATTTTCTCCTAGTCTCTTTCTTCCGTGTTTCCCTCCTCAATCTATTTCTCTCATCTCTTCTACTTACTCGGTCCATTGTTTTCTCTCTCATTTTCTGCCAATGTCTTTCTCTTTCTCTTTCAATGTGTATTTCTTTCCCTGTCTTTCTACTGTGTTCCTCAAGTTCAGAAAGGAAGATCCAGTGTTATGAGCTGCCTATGCAGTGGCCTACAAAACAGAGAATGAGGGAGTGCCCAGGACCCAGGAAACACTCAGGCTCTGTTTACACTGAATCTGACCAATATGCATACGAGTGTGCTTGGAATCTAATCCTCTCACAGCCCAGCTTCAGCTGAGAACATAGCCCCAGCTTCATGGAGCCCCATGTGCGGGCAACCAGGGAAGCTGTGTCCAGATTCTGGTCCACATAAACTGCAAGATAGTAAGCATTTGTTGTTAAAGGTGCTAAGTTTGGGGACAATGTTGTCAGAGAGAAGCAGACCACTATTTTATTCTTCCAGGCCCCAGAGTCCTCCTTCCCTCTTCTTTTCTCTTCTCTAGGCTCCGTCTAGCCCCACTGGCCTGTTTCTCACATCCTCTGCCAAAGCAATGCATTAGTGGCAAAATCTATGACCTAGACTCAGAAGTCACACATGGACACTTCTGTCACATTCTATTCACCAGAAAGGATTCTTAAGCTTGACATACCTTCAAAAAGAAGAGAATTAGGGTCTATGAAAGCACTTCAATAAGTTTATGAAAATGTGAAAGTAAAACACAAAAATATAATATACAAACTTTATTTCTCAACATTAGCTTCATCAAGTTCAAGACACTTTTATAAGCAATAATACCAGCCTTCAGTCTATCCCCACAAAAAGTAAGGTCCTGGGAATTTAACCATATCAGGAAAGTCTCTTTTACATTATTAACGGAAGAAAAATGGGTGTCCTTTAAATCTGTTTTAAAATCAGAAGAGAAAAAGAAGTTAGAGGGAGCCAAATCAGGGTTAAAAGGTGGTTGCTTAATAATTTTCCATGGAAACTCTGACAAAATTGTCTTTATTTTATTTATTTATTTTTTTAATGAGAGGAATGAGGAGGAGCATTGTTTTAGTGGAGGAGAATAGTATGGTAAAATTTTCTGGAAATATTTCCCCTAAAGCTTTGGCTAACTGTCTCAAAATACTCCATAATAGCACATGTTATTTCATTTTGTATCATTTTCCATTGATTTGTTTTGTTTTCTTTTTGGGCCTCTAGAAAGCCAACAGGCAAAATGCCTTGAGCACCCTAAGACACTGTTGCTATGAGCTTTGTTCTACACCAGCAACCTTTTGCTAAGACTGGACCACTTTTACCTCTTGGTAGCCATTGCTTTAATTGTGTTTTGTCTTGAAAATTTCATGGAACAGCTGTGTTTGACTTCCTCAAACAATTATTTGAGGAAATGCTTCAGGATCTTGATAACATTTACGTATAATTTCAGTTGAAAGCTCTGTTCTTGTCTGCAGCTGATCTAGGAAAAAGAGTTTTCAAATCTATTGAGTGGAAAATTTTTCAAAATTGTGAAAATGTAACCAATTGAGATGGCTGTGGTGTTGACTGTTGCTTATACTCTTGTCATTCTTAAAGCATGGCATGAACAAGATTAATATCTTTTCTGGTTAATTAATGTGAATTGTCTTCCACTGTGGGCTTTATCTTCAACACCTGATCATTCCTTCTTTAAATAAGTTATTCATTTGTATACTTGTGAATGCTGGGGGGCATTGTCCTCATAAATTGTTACAAAGAGTTAGTTATTTTACTATTCTTTCACCCAAAATTGACATAAATTTTATGTTTATTCTTGCTTTAATTTTAGCAGAATTCATTTTGCCTTAATAGGATCTCTTTTCAAACTGGTGTCTTAGTTTCCTTATTATAATTCCTCAAATTAGATCCTGTTCAGACATGTTTTAACAATGTTAGTAAAAGTGTATTTAGTTGCAAAATATTTTTGAAATCTACACAGAATTTCTTCATAATATGCATTTCCCATGAACTTTTTGAAGATCCTTCATACTTTCTGAGGAGTTTCAAAGAAATTTTGAATATATGTTTAAACTATTACAAGAAAAATATCTATAAAACCAAATTTCAGATTTATCATGTTTGTGATAGGTATAGTAACCAATGGAAATATCAAATGGGCAGCTTAGTTATTGAAATAGAATTGGATTTAAATGATTATAGAGGTATTCAGTAAAGACCTGCAGGCATTGAAAAGCCTTAAAAATTTAGAAATAAAATAACAGGATTATATGTACCATTTAAGAGGAGAGATATCAGAAAAAAATAAGAACAGAGAGAACCAATAATAGCAAATGATATGTAAAATTTAAGAATAGTGAAGCCATTGCTGTCCTGCAGAGGAGCATTGATATTTCTTTGTCAATAGTATTACTGAAACTCCTGCTTCCATTTCCAAAATCCTGTCTTTGTGAAGCAGTGACAGCAATCAAAACAAAATTATGAAGTAGACTGGACATAAGCACCATATTTTGAGTGTCACTGTCTCCCATCACCATCTGATGGAATTGTCTAGTTGCAGGAAAACAAGCTCAGGGTTCCCACTGATTCTACCTTACAGTGAGTTGTATAACTATTTCATTATATATTACAATGCAATATAATAAAGTACAAAATAAATGTAATGTACTTGAATCATCCTGAAACTATCCCCCTGCCCAGTCCGTGGATAAGTTGTCTTCCATGAAACTAGTCCCTAGTGCTGAAAAGACTGGGGAGTGCTGCCATATAGAAAGAAAAATTTAAAGAGAGGAAAACACAAAATCTATAACAATTTTAATAATATATGCACTGAAGCTGTACAGAATACACCAATTTCATTCACTTATTTAAGTAACAACAAATACCTATGAATCAGTCCAAATGCCTGGAATTGTTTTAGGAGAACAGTGAATGAAACAGCAAGAGAGAAAGATAGCAAATTAAAAATATACATGTATGATTATCAGAGCAAGACCCTGTCTCCGTAAAAAATCTACACATGCATGTCGAGTTGTAATGAGTACTAAGAACAAAAATGAAGAATGAAAGAAGAAAGAGACAGAAAAGTTAATTCACGCAGAATGATCAAGGAAGTTTTTCTGCAATTACAGTGGTTAACATCACAGGTATTAGAGTCAGACAGATGCCAGTTTTTATCCTGGCTCTGTGTCTCATAGCTGGGTGTCCCATGGACAATTTATGCCACTTTTAAATCTCAGTTTTCAAATTTCTAATTTCTATTTTTTTTTAGAAATAAAAGCACATGAACAAACATAAACATACATAAAGAATCAAGCACAGAAAAATGATGAGGCTGTATAATGAATCGAGTGTAATGGTTATAAAAATGGAGATAATAAAACTGCCAAACTTATTAGACAAATCTGAAGATTAGAAGATAAGTATACATGAAGAATTTCTCATGTAATGTGGCATATAGTTAGCTCATGGTAACTACAATTATTATCCTCATATTACTAAAGGAAAATATGTATCATACTTGGGCATTAAAAAAGCTTTGAGACATGCTTTTTCAAATTATGCAAACACATAATTAAAGATTCAATTTTATGTTAAATTAAATAGTTCTACCTTTAAGATTTTTAAAAGAGATTTCTTGAAAGCATATGTCAAAAATCTCATGTAATGCTTTCTGCTTCTTAACCAAAGTTTAGAGAAACTTAACAATCAAAGTCTTAAAATGTAGTTACATTAAATAAACTATTTAAAGCAAGAATAAGCACAACAGCTTTAATTTCTTAAAAACTGCATAAGCATTTCAACTAAAAAATTATTTCTTTCAAATACACAGGAATCTGTTTAGAAAAAATTTAAATAGAAAAAATTGGAATTCTAAAGTAAAAAGTGCCTAAGGCCATAAAATTTTTTATAGCTTCTAATTTTGATGTCAACCAGGGGAAAAAAAAATTCTCTGAAATTTGATTTTATTCCAGTAAAGGCTTGTTTTTTTATCACCGGCAATACAGAGTGACTCCTTCAGGTTGAACCTTGAAGGTAAACTTTAACTTAATTTTAAGTTTTGACTATTTTTTAAAGATTTCTCAGTCACCCACCATGATTTAATCTCAGAAACCAAGATCTCAATTTCATATATACTTTTGGAATATTAAAATAGAAGGTTAAATGCTTCAAAATAATATTCTTGTAGAGGCTTGCATAGGTGGGCCAGGAATCTCCATGTATTACAAAGTTTATGAGAACATAGCAAATGTTGATACACACATTTAATTCTGAAATAAAAATTTACAATAAATAAAATTGTAACAAATCAGGAAAATTCTGTAGGTTACACATTTTATGTCTAAAAATACAGGTATTAAACACTCAAGGATGGATAAAAGAAGAAATCACAAGAGAAAACAGAAAATATCTAGAGACAAATTAAAAATATGAAATACCAAAAGCTAAGGCATACATCAAAAACAGTAGCATAAGAGAAAAATTTATAGCGACAAATGGTTGTAAAAAGTAAGATATCAAATCAACAACTTAACTTTATACCTAATGAAATAAAAACAGAGGGAAAAAGAGAGAACAACTAAAAGCTAGAAAAATAACTGATAAAAATAGCAGTGGAAATAAGTGAAACAGAGAATTGAAAAATACTGAAAAACAACAAAACCAAGTTTGTTCTCTGAAGAAGTTCAACAAAACTGACAAACCTTTAACTAGATTGACTAAGAAAAAAAAGAATACTCAAATTACAAAACTCAAAAATAAAATTTGTACTTTACTACCAAATTTTTGGAGTAAAAAAAGAACTTAAGAGAGTGCCATAAGAAACTGTACCCTTAAAAATTGAATAACATAAATAAAATGAACAAATTCCTAGAAACAAAAATCCTACTAAGACTGAATGAGAAAAATTGAATAAACCTATTCAGCAAAGAGATTCAGCAAGAAGATTGCATCAGTGATAAAAAACCTAGCAACAAAAAAAGCCTGGACCAGATGGCTTCACCGTTGAATTCTACCTAACGTTTAATGCAGAATTAACGCCACTTTTTCTCAAGATTTTTCAAAACGTTGAAGAGGAGGTAACATTTTCTAACTTATTCTATGAGACTAGTATTACTCTGATACCAAGCCAGAAAAAGACACCGTAAGAAAACTACAAACATCCCTTACAAATGCTGATTCAGAAATCCTCAACAAAATACCAGCAATTCAAATTTATCAGTACATTAAAAGGATTACACACTATGAATGAGTATAGTGTATACTCACTATGAATGACTCCTGAAATAAAAGTATGTTCCAACACATGAAAATCAGTGTAAGATCACGTTAACATAAAGAAGGAAAAAACCTTCAGGTGATCATTTTAATCAAAGAAAAGAATTTGTCAAAATTTAACCCACATTCATGATAAAAATGTACTTAATGAACCATAAAAAGAAATAAAACATCGATGTAATGTTACATTAAAAAAAGCACACACACAGCCAACATTATGGTGAAAGACAAAGCTTTTACTCTAAGAGCAAAAACAAGGATGCCTGCTTTTACTATTTCTATTTAATTTAGTACTGAAGATTCTAGTTAGTTAAAACAAAAAGTCAAGTAAAAGAATAAAAGATAATCCAATTTTTAAAAAAATAAAATTATCTGTTCACAGATGACATAATCTTATATGTTAAAAATCTTTTACTTTCTGTGAGTTAAACTGTCAGATGCAATAAATAAAATTCATCAGAACTGCAGGATACAAAATCAATACACAAAAATTAGTTTTATTCCTGCAATAATGATAAACTATGTGAAGAAGAAATCAAGACAACAGTATCATTTATGATAGCATCAAAACAATAACATATTAGAAACAAACCTAACCAAGGAAATGAAAAACCTGTACAGCAAAAACTATGAACATTGCAGAAAAATATTAAAGTTGACACAGATAAATGAAAAGACATCATGTGTTTATTATGGATTGGAAGACAAAACCTTGTCAAGATGCCATTGTTATCAATAGTCATCCATGAGTTCAATAAAATCACTATAAAAATTCCAATATTTGCAAAAATAGAAAAACCTATTCTAAAATTCAGATGAGGTCTCAAAAAACCCCAAGTAGCCAAATCAATCTTAAAAACTGACAAAGTTTGAGGGCTAACACCTCCTGGTTTCAAACTTACTGCAATGGTTCAGTACCAAAGACAATGTTGTACTAGCATAGAGACAGACATAAAGACCAATGCAATAGAAATAAAAAACAAAAAATATGGTCATGATTTTTAACAAGGGAGTCCAAACTATTCAATGGGAAAGGACAGTATTTTTAAAATGGTGTTAACAAATGAATATTTACATGAAAAACAATGAATTTCGACCCTTACTTTACACCATATAAAAAACTTAATTTAAAATAGACCAAACATCTAATTGTAAGAGCTAAAACTATAAAACCCTTAGAAAAAAACAAAGGAAAACAGTTTCATAACAGAGAATCTGGCAATAATTTCTTGGATATGTCAGTGAAAGCATAGACAACAACAAAAACAACAATACATAAAAATAACTTCATCAAAGTGAAAAGCTTTGGTGTATCTGAAGATACAATCAATAGATTCAAAATACAATTCACATAGGGGGAGAAAATATTCACATGTTTATGTATTTTGTAAGTAATTAATATCCAGGCTATATAAAAACCTCAGCAACAACAACAAAACAATCAAACTTAAACATGAGCAAAGGTTTTAAAATATACAATTCTTTAAAGAAGTATAAGGAGCTCAGCATCAGTAATTATGGGAAAAAAGTACATCCAAACCACAATGCAATACCAACTGACACATACAAGTATAGCTGCCATCAAAAAAACCACCACCAGCAAACCAAAACAAACAACAAAGCCCCAGAAAGCAGCAAATGCTGGATGTGGAGAAGTCAGGACTCCTGCACTCTGCTGGTGGGGAAGTAAGTTGACACAGCCACTGTGGAAAACAGTAATCACTATATGATTCAGTAATTCCACATCTGGACCTATACCTCAGAAAACTGAAAGTGGGAATTTGCACACCCACGTTTATAGCAGCACTCACAATAGCCAAAGGGTAGAAAAAGCCCAAAGGTCCCTCTACAGATGAATGGATAAGCACATATGAGCAATACACACAATGATATATTATTCAGCATTACAAAGAAAATAAATTCTAATACATCCTATAACATAAACCTTGAAAAGATTAAAACAAAAAATGCAAATACTCTATGCTTTTCACTTTTATAACGAACTACAGCAGTTAAATTCATAGACACAGAAAGTGGGATGTGGTTTCCAGGGGATAGGGGGAAGGGAAATTGGGAGCTATTGTTCTGTGGATACAGAGTTTCACTTTGGGATGATAAAGCAGGTTTGAAAATGGATAGCAGTGATAGTTGCACAGCAATGTATTTGTGCCTAATGTAATTAAATTTTCTGTTACACTTATTTTACCACAGTAAAAAATTAGCAAATATTTAAAAATCTATATGTTTCTTTGAACTGTTTCCTTACATCCTTGCCTATTTTTCAATTTTGCTGCTGGTCTTTTAATAATTTAGGATATATATATTATCCAAATTAGCTTTTTGTCTGTCATGTATGTTGCAGATCTATTTCCACAGTTTATGCATCATTTGAAGTATTTTTCTCTCTTAGAAAGTTTTAAGTTTTATGGAGTCAAATGCATGAGTCTTCTATTCAAAGACTTACTTATGGGTATAGTCTTTCAGTTTAGGATGATAAAGAAGTTGTAGATATGGATAAAGGAGATGGTTTTACAACACTGAATATACTGAACTGTATATTTAAACATGGTAAAAATAGAATGTTATATACATTTTACCACCAAAAAATGTCCAGGCTTAGATGTTTATAGGTTAGGGGTTTGTTGTACCTTTAACATTTATTCCCCTCCAGGGCTCTAATTTATAAAACACCCACACAAGAAAGGTAGATACTGACTTCACAAATCTCCTTACAATTCCCACAGCAGAGGCTGCCTTGGAAAGCAGAGGTGGAAAAAGTCACATAAACTTAAGGTCAGTGTGAGACCTCCCATCCCCTACTCAGAAATCAGATGAGAGAAGGCATGCATGCAGGCTGAGCTGGAGAGATGAGACAGGGTGGGCAGAACAGTCCTCCAATGAGCCTAGACCTTAGGCACTCTCACATGCTCTCAGGCATGTATCAAGCCAAGAAAGCAGGCTAGGAGTTTAACACATCTACATGTATACAGGGAACTATGAAATGCCTGAGCTGAGCAAGTGATTCACAAAGAGACAGAATCAGTATGACCTTTACACTGTGACCTGCCTCAAATAATTTCAGGCTCTCATTAACCAGGCGAGCTCCTCTTTCTCTCAGAAGTAGGTGAGGTCGAGGGAGTAAAGTGGGAGTTGGGGATAATGGAAAAGAAGGCCTGGTAATATTTCTTCTAACTCTGTTATAAATAAAAGGTAAAACATAAATGCCCTTTCTCAGGGCTCAAATGTTAGGTGAAAAAAAATGTTTGTCATCTCAGTTATGTGATGAGGACTTTAGCAGAGCAGTGCACACATGGTCATTTATTCTTTCCCTCTGCATGTTGTGTGTTTTTTCAGTTTATAATGTACCTGATCCACTTGTCTCATACTAGCTGCAAATGTCACACCAGGTGGCCAGCATGTCTGTGAAGGGCAGAAACTGGGGCAGCCAAACAGCTGGCAGACGCCAGCTAGTAAGTACCCAATGCCCATTCCATGGAGGACTCCACATTTAAAAGACAAGATAAGCAAGTGTCAGGCTGCCTCACTAGTTATCCCACCAAACAAACAAACAAAAAAGGTAACCCCTCCAGGGAAAGTGTGTGTGTACATGCCAAAGTACGTGCAGATAGCTACATGCAAAGGGGAAAGCCTGGAAAGGAACAAAACCCACCCCTGAACACTAGTTACTTGTGAGGAAGGGGCAGGTGAAGCCAACTGTCAGCATTACTCACCTTTTCAACAGATGAGCTTGCATTAGTTTTGGCAATTTCTCATAAAAAGGCAATTTTCACTCCTTGGGTGATCACCCAGGTCCTGCAAAACTGAGCCACCAACAACCACCTGTACCACTTAACATGAAGCCAAATAATGGCTTCCATCAAAGCTCAGCCCTCCTACCCACCTCCCAGTCCTGTCCCATGCAGGGGGGTACTGGACTTCTGGGGTCCAGGGGTCCAGGCCGAACTCAACCCACAGATTGTTGGTGAAACCAGCATGCATCCGAGGGCCTTTCCCCAACCTGGGCCATGTGCCCACTGCATAAATATGCCCATGCTTGTTCACCTAGGACAGAGACTCCCTTTCCTTACAGTTGGAATGAGGGGTGGGGAGATTTCATGGTGTCCTGTACAGGTTGGATGTTAATCTGATGTGGTGCTCTTGGAGAAGCTTGCCTGAGTTAGGTGCTTTCTCAGACTGTGGTCTGTGCTTCCCCTTCAAGCTGCAGAAGTCCCGGAAGGTAGTGCTAATGCAACCCCCTTTTACTGGTAAGCAGAGGTCAGGTGATCTGCAGCCAGCCAAGCAGCTGCTAAGTGGCCAACAGGCTGGATCAGCATCTCACTTGCAGAGGCTCTGTGTGGCTGTTGTGGCTGCCCTGAGACTCATTTTGCCTCCTCCTCCTCTTACCTCCACAGCTCTCCCAGCTTCTATCCACAGCTGTGCTCCAGGTGAAGAACATTTATCGATTCATCAATGTGCAACTACTTAGACTTCTGCATGCCGAAAGGCCCCTGATCCATGCTGTTTCCATATCCAAGCCCAAACTTGTCTACAACTTCAGCAAATCCAAGCCTCCTTGAATTCCCTGCAAGACCAAACTGAGCCCTACAACCCCCACTGCACTGGTTACCTGCCAGCCTCTGCTCCCTCCTGGGCCCCTGTCTATATAGTTCTGAAGTCCTACAAGAATGGTGAGTTCCTAAGCCGACTATCACCCAAACAGGTAAACAACCAGGGGCCTCCAGGGGTAGAGAACATACCCAGACAGGTTCTGCTGCCTGTAGACTTGATGTCCTTCTGCCACAACAAGCCATGCTTGCCAGGCTGGAAGGGGGGCTCCAATTACTTTGGAAATCTGGGCCTGTAGCTGGCATATGGAAAAGAGGCCTGGAAAAGGACCAATCCTGTCCATGAAGCCCCCAGATGGAACCAGGTAATTGGGAAATACATGGGTACCAAGTCTGATCCACATTCAGACCCATTGGGAACTGCAGCAGTGACTTACCTTCTCTGCCACTCTGGGTGTACCACTCCAGGAGGAACATCTGACCCCATGTGTCAGTGGAGATACTAGATGTGGGCAGGTTCCAGTTGCTGCAGCTGAACCTTCCCAACCAGGTCCATGCAAAGACATTTCAGATGGGGGCAAACCTGGGTGGGCAAGGACACCCCTCAGAGAGTGAGAGCCACTGAGGAGGGCTGTCACAGAGACCCCTTTTCCTGCTCTGAGAACAGGTTAAGGGAGTATGTGGGACCTCTGCCACCTCCCAGCTGCTTCCAGGAGCCACTTCTTTCAAGATGAGGCACTCTCCTGCTTGCCTGTTCCCATTTGGCTGCAAAAGGCCATTGCCAACATTCAGTAAACAAAAAGAAAGGGGCCTCACCTGTTTTCCCTGACACACCTGGGGCAGGTGGGTAGGCCCAGGGGTCCTGTGGTAGAACCTGTACATCTTCCCACCCCCAGGCTATGCTGGCTTCAGCTTATGTGTGTGATGAGGGTGGGGTGGGAATTGCCAAGAGGTAATTACACAGGCCACCGACAATTTCTACAAGAGCTAGGTAGAAGAGCACTGTCTTGTCATGCTGCCCAGTACTCAGCTCACACACACATCTGTTGACAGCTTCCCCAAAGCAGGCTTTGAAGTCCAGGCTCCCCAAGAAGCCTGGGGTGGAGATTCTGCCAGGCTAAAAGACCTATCCCCAAAGGTGCCACCCTCACCAGTCTCATCCTGACAATCTTGGATTATTTTTGCCCTGAAGTTTTGGAGTGGGGGACAGAGAGACAGCAGACAGTGTGCATTAATCACCTTTCCAGAGAGCATCAGACCCCCAGACTGGGACAGGTAAGAACTCCACTCAGGTGTTTTTCTCACTGATTGCCACTTGGGGGAAGCAACACTTGTCAGCCTCTGCCTGTCTCCCCAGGTCCTGTTCAGAAACTCTATCTGTGCCTTTGGAGAGACTGCCCCAAGCACACAGGCCCAGCAACCACCATCTATGGCCCCCAGGGCCTAATCACCTACATAGGGTTCAGTGCATGTGAGCAGACACTGGGCTTGATTCCTGCCCAACAGCTCGTGCCAGATACCCCATGCCCACCTCATTAAGAGAATGAAGCCACATGTTCACACCCAGGCTGTCATGGTGATAGAGTGGCTGGGGTCCTACTTTCCCACCCTTCAATGCTGGTTCAGAATCAGCTGTCAGACCACATTCCTACCCTGAGGTGGGACTTTGGGACATTGTCCACCAGGGACACTGACCACTTTTAAAGTTCTGGAAACAGAGGGCCAGCTGTTTCCCTGGAAGTTTGTTACATGGGATAACCCAAGGCTTGCCTTCAGGAACAGGTTTCCCACCACATAGCTGCCCAAGTCCCAGCACATCCATAAGTTCATGTGAAGCCTTCCTGCCACATCCACAGCCCATGCCAACCCCTCCTGGAACCAATGGAATGCTTGTTCCTGGGCATGTGATAAGCCCAGACAGCTTCAGCCTTGCAGGACAACTAAGCACATCTGGCAGTAGTAGACAGAGAGACTATAGAAAGAAGTTAGAGATGAAACAAGATGTTATGAGAATACTTTACTAGGCAAAATCACATACCATAAAAATGCTTTAAAATGCATCAGAGGAAGATGAAAAGACACAAATGAACAATTGCATAGTGATACAGGGCTGTCAGAACACAATAAAGAATCCACATAGTTTCCATCCTTTACCCAAGAAAAGGAAAGTTCTAGGCCACCTCCTCCTCAGCACACTCCTCAAACTCTTCCTCCTCAGCCATGGCATCCTGGTACTGCTAGGTTTCCGGCACCAGGTCATTCATGTTGCTCTTGGCCTCAGTGAACTCTGTCTCATCCATGCTCTTGCCCATGTACCAGTGGAGGAAGACCTTGCACTTGAACATTGCTGTAACCTGTTCTGAGACATGCTTCAAGAGTTCCTGGATAGCCGTGCTGTTGCCCATGAAGGTGGCCAACACTTTTAGCCCCTGGGGTGGGATGTCACTGATGGCTGTTTTTTTTTTTTTATTATTACTATTATACTTTAGGTTTTATGGTACATGTGTGCAATGTGCAGGTTAGTTACATATGTATACATGTTTTGGGGTAGCCAGTCAGCAAAGTAGCTGCTGTTCTTATTTTGAATGTTGAACGTTTGTTCACCCACCCTCTTCATGGGCATGCAACCCCTGAAAATGGCAGCCACCATTAGGTAGTGCCCATGACTCGGGCAGCCATCATATTCTTAGCATCAAACATCTGCTGGGTAAGCTCAGCCACAGTCAGGGCCCGGTAATGCTGGCTGCCCTGGCTGGTCAGTGGGGCAAAGCCAGACATGAAGAAATGCAGCCTGGGAAATGGGACCATGTTCACAGCCAGCTTCTGCAGGTCAGCATTCAGCTGACTGGGGAAGTACAGGCCCATGGTGACCCCACTCATGGTAGCAGATAACAGGTGGTTCACATCACCATAGGTGGGTGTGGGCAGTTTTAGGGTTCTGGAATAGATGTCATATAGAGCTTCATTATCTAAGCAAAAGGTCTCATCTGCATCTTCTATGAGCTGGTGGACTGAGAGGGTGGCATTGTAGGTTCCACCACGGTGTCTGTCACCTTGGACTAGGGCAGGATGCTGAATGTGTTTATGATCCTGTCCGGACACTCCTCCTGGATCTTACTAATGAGAAGCGTACCCATCCCAGACCCAGTCCCCCCACCCAGGGAGTGGGTCACCTGGAAACCCTGCAGGCATTCACAGCTCTCACACTCCTTTCTGACAATGTCCATCACTGACTCCATCAGCTCCGCACCTTATGTTTAGTGCCCCTTGGCCTTGTTTCCAGCCCCACACTGACCTGTAAGACAGTACAGTCAGTCACTTGATAGCCAGGTATACGGTCAACAGTGGTCACAACCACAATGCAAAATGGACCAAGTATCACATGTAAGGTGAAAGCACCATTCATCCTGCAGGTGGGGCAAATGAAACACCCTACCCCAGAGTTACAGGACAGCAGCCTCCCCTGTTAGAAATTAAGTCAGGAGTCAAACCTCAGACATGCTAACAGACCTTACTGTAGGTGGCTCCTACCCATTTTCAGGGAAGACAGTAGCCACGGACTCAGCTCAGCTCCCTGCAGGGAGTTTACAACAGTAGCTTCTCACCTTAAAGAGACACCTGGGCCTTCCTCCCAAAGCCTATTTAGGAGAGGCAGATTGAGTGACTCAGAGGATAGGAAGATGTTCAGGAGCCTTAGCTCCACAGTTCCCACAGTGATGACCTTTGGGAACTGCTAGATGAGCTGTCCTGGCTAAAGAGCCGCACGGCAGTCTTCACTCGCAGCTCAACAAAGATGAAGTTGTTGGCCTGAAGATCAACCCGAAGGGCCCCGAGCACACAGAGTCCATGATGTCCGGCTCCAGGTCCACAAGCACAGTGCAGGGCACATACCAGACCCCTGAGTGGGGCTGGAGGGTATTAGCAAGGGGAGGGCCACTCTTCCCAGGACAGCAATCAGAGGACTGGGTTCTCAATGCTGGCCTCATTGTAGTACATGTTGATGCGCTCCAGCTGCAGGTTGCTGTCCCTGTGGCAGGTGTCAGCAGAGTTGATAGGATGTTCATCAGAGATCACCCCCCCAGAACTGCAAGAGATTGGAGGGTCCAGACAGACCAGGGCTGAGTCACTGAGGCCAGGAAGCCAGAGGCACCCCTGCCCCTCTCCTAGCTCCTCTACCACCCCCACCCTCATCCACACCAACATCCCTAGGCTGCCGTGTCCCTGGAGTCCACCTCAGCCGCCTCACCAGTCTCCCAGTTCCACTGCATCCATGGCAGGGAGCCCAGGGTCTGCAATGCAGTGGCATTGCCCCTGCCACTGCCAGTGCCAACATCTTCCCTGGCCACCCAGCATGCCAGAGCTGGGACCTCAGAGCCCCAGATGCCAACCTTGGCACCGATCTGGTTCCTGCACTGCCGGGTCTGCATGAGCACAATCTCCCTCATGGCCAAGACGGTATTAGTGCAGAAGGAGAAATTTGAGAAGGAAGAGCTGATGTGCAACGACCCAGCCCACCCTCTGCCAAAGTTTAAATGGACCCTCACCTGCCTCCCTCAGCCTTGGATTGGGCTTCCAGAATAAGCAACAGCTTTACATCTGCACAGATGTACCCACCTGTGAATCCCTTGGAGTTGAACATCTGTTGGGGAACTCAGGTGGCCTTGCTGTGGTCCTTTGGATGTTGGGGAAATCTGGTCAGCTGGAGAACTTCCTCCCACATCTTTAGTTAGATTAAACCCGTAGCTGACATATAACTGAATTTTCCTCCCATGTGGGAAGAGAAGCCTCTTATTTCAATATTCACAGAGTGCCTTGCAACTATCCTAGACTGATGACATATTTTTGTAATTGATGAGTCTTTTCATCTATTAGGAGATATGTGGTTAGGAAAGGCCTTCCATATGTTAACTCAACAGGACTTAATTGTAAGTTTTACTTTGGAGCAGTTCAAACCCGCAGTCAGCTATGGGTGTTAGAGATAGTCAGGCATCTGATTTAGCATGAGTCTTCTTTAGAGTAGGATTAGCCCTTTCACCTTTCCAGAGGACTGTAGTCTCTACACAGAGTGAAGGTAATACTGGATTCCTAAAGCTGAGGATAGGTGTTGGGATACACCTGAAAATGGACCATTGTCACTTTGCAGGCTTTTAGATTACCCAAACTGAGGAATTATTTCTTCTGGTAAACACTTTTCAGATGGGGTGGGGAATGCCTCGATCTATCCAGTGAAGGTATCAGTAAGCATTAGCAAATATTTGAATGACCTGTAGGAAGGCATCAGAGTAAATCTGAGTTGCCAGTTCTCACCTGGATAGATTCCTCAATGTTGGACAGGCTTGACTGGAGAAGGAGAAAATTGCTGGCCACTTGGGTCACGTCAGGAACAGAGCTCACAGGGCTGAGTCACCTGTTTTATTGTCTTGAAAAGATTTACCCCAATAAACAAATGAGACATTAACAAAAACAAAGAATCTCTTCTAGGGTGAAAAGAACCATGAAAGTGCTGAATTATATTCTTATGATTGATACTTGGCTGGCATTAGTAATTTATTACCATCATTCAGACAGCCAGAGAGGCCCTGGACTGAATTGCAATACCTGGCCCAATTTTGTACTTCTTCAGAGTATTCTGACACAGTTGTATGTATGCTGACCAGCATGCCCATAGCTTAACTGGCCCTTTCAGTGCATGGGCCTTGGCTGGGGCATCTACTAGGGCACTTCCTTTTACATAATCAGTCTCTCTTTTGATGTCCTCTGCAGTTAATTATAGTCAGTTTTGGCAGCAAAACAGCATTCTAACAAGCTAAAAATCTGAATGATGTTTTATGGAAAAGCCCTTGGGGTCAGGAGTCCTTACCCATTCCAAACTGCAGCATTAGAATGAAGCACTAAAAGATCATACTTGGAATCAGTGTAAATGTTAATGTTTAAATCCTTTCCCAACTGCAGGGGCCTAGTAAGTTCAATTAACTCAGCTTTCTGAGCTGAGGTAGAGGGTAGCAATGCTTGTGCTTTGATTCTCTTGTGCTAATGAGTATATCTAGCTCTTCTGTTTTCCTGATGTATAAAAGAACTTGCATCTGTTAACCACTCTGCCTTGGGATGGTCAAGGGGCTCATCTCTCTTAAGTCTGGCCTTCTAGAATAAATCTGTTTTATAACCTGTGACATGCTTTGGCTGTGTCCCCAGTCAAATATTATCTTGAATTGTAGCTCCCATAATTCCCATGTATCATGAGAGTGACCCAGGGAGAGGTAATTGAATCGGGGGATGGGTCTTTCTCATGCTGTTCTCATGACAGTGAATAAGCCTCATGAGAGCTAATGGTTTATTTATTTATTCAATTAATTAATTTATTTATTTATTCTTGATACATAGTCTTTCTCTGTGGCCCAGGCTACAACACAAGAGCATGATCTCAGCTCCCTGCAACTTCTACTCCTGAGTTCCAGCTATTCTCCTATCTCAGCCTCCTGAGTAGCTGAGATTACAAGTACCCACCACCATGCCTGGCTAATTTTTGTAGTTTTAGTACAGATGGGCTTTCACCATGTGGGCCAGGCTGGTCTCAAACTCCTTACCTCAGGTGATCCACCACCTTGGACTCCCAAAATGATGGGATTACAGCTGGTGGCTTTATAAAAGGGAGTTTCCCTACACAATCTCTTTTGCCTGCTGCATGTAAGAGATGTGACTTTGCTCCTCATTTGCCTTCTGCCACGAGTGTGAGGCCTCCCCAATCATGTAGAACTGTGAGTCAATTAAACCTCTTTTCTTTATAAATTACCCAGCCTCAGATATGCCTTTACTAGCAGCATGAAAATAGACTAATGCAACCTGTATGCCAGAAAGGCTGGGCGCATCTGTGGACTCTGGCTGATAAGTAGCTGCATTTATGGTTTGGCAGTCTTTAAGAGTTATGTCTGGAGTGTCTAGCAATTAGGCCTGATACATTCATAAATATTCTCCTATTATCCACTGGTGCCATTTATCTTCTAGGAAGACCTTCTCTTGGTGTGGGGTCAAAAACCTGTAGGTGCTGTCCTAATGTTAGTTTATTAGTTTTGCCTACTAGAAAAGTTGTAGCAGCAATAGCTCTAAGACATCAAGACCACCCTGAGGCCACCTGGTCTATCTGCTTAGAAAATTAGGCTACTGGCCTTGGAATATTCCCCAGTTTTGTGACAAGGTTACCAAAGGCGTATGCCTTGCTTTTTGGCCACATAAAGAACAAATGGTTGATCCAACTTAGGGACTCCCACAGCTGCAGCAGAGTCCAATTTCTTCTTAAGAGTATTGAAGCTTTGCCTGTATATCTAATTGCATTCTAGGAGTTCTAAATCTTTCCCTTTAGTGTATCATATAAGGATTGGCTACATGTCCATATCTGGGTACCCATAGGCAGCAGTACCCAGCCATCTCCTAAAAAAGCCCACAGTCATTTCTTGGATTGGGACCCTCACATGACTAAAATAACTTTTTTATCTTCTAGGGATGTTGATCAGTTCCAAAGGTTAAAACAGATTCCAAATATTAAAGTCTTTCAGTCAAAATCTGAGTCCTGTGTAGTGATACTTTATATCTACAAATTCCCAGGAAATTTACCAATTTAACGGTATTGTTATTTGGGTCTTCTTTAGGTGGGCTAATAATGAGCAAGTCACCTATATACTGAATAATTGTGTCCCTTCCCAATTGGTGATTTCTTAAGTCCTTAGCTAAAGCATTTTCTAATAAGTGGGGGCTATCCCAGAACCCTTCAGAGATGCCTATCTAGGTTAATTTTGAGGCTGAATGCACATATGGATCAGTCCATTCAAAGACAAACATATTGTAAAACTGGATGCACAGAAATGCAAAAAAAAAATGCATCTTTCAGGTTTAAGAAGGTAAACCAGCTTGCTTCCCCTGGGACTTGGGTAAATATTGGGGACAATGAGGTGTATGGAGACAACTGCATTTATTAATGCTCTAAGGTTTCTGACAAATCTGTACTTTCCATTAGACTTTTCATCTGGTAACATGCAAGTATTGTAAGGAGATGCTCATGGCCTTAATAACTCATATGGCAATAATATGGAAATAAGGGTTTGAATTTCCGCTCATACTTCTTGCCTTAAAATGCATTGTTTCTTCTGAGGGTGAGGAGCACTAGACTGAAGTTGGATTTGAATCTGGGAGGTATTTAGTGCATTTCTCAGAGCCCGTGTGGCCCAAACCTCAGGATTTACTTGAGACAACACCTCAGGTGGTAAATGTGACAGCTCATTCTCAACTTATTTTTCCCCTGAGGTGTCAGGAACACAAGTAACAATTTCTCTGCTTTATGATCTGTGAAGGTGACCATGACTTGGTCTCCTGAGTCAATAAACCTCTGCCCAGTAAGAGGTCAGGCATTCAGACATTACTAAAAAGGCAGGTGAGAAACACAGAGGCCCTGGAGGACAACATAGAAGATAAGAAAAGCAGTGTTGTTGGGCTTGTCCATCATGAGAAGACAGGAGCCAATTGTATTGAATCAGGATGGAGTCATCTGTTCCCATACCTAATAAGAAGTTAACAATCCTACCTTCCACTTCAAGAGCCAGCTGAGGCTCTTCCATCTCTCAATAGCTAATAGTCCAAAGAGATCAGAGGCAGGAAGTATCAGGCCCTACCCCTTTTGGATCTGCTGGGTGCTGATGATGACTCCCTTGGAAGCACAGTGCATTTCCTTTGGCAGTGGCTGACCTTCTTACAGAAGACAAATTGATTTATATCCAAGGCACAGTGGGCCAGAGGCACAGACTGGGACTTTCACCTTCTCACTTCCTCTGTGAGGGCCAGGGGTAAAGGGGGCTGCCTCTGAAGGGGTGCAGAGCACAAGGTTGCAGCTAGAAGCTGGGCCTCTTGGGAGGTTTGCTTTGTTTTGTTTTCTCTGCCCTATTCCTGTGACAGGAAAACTGCAAAAGCCAAGTCTAAAAGCTGACTCATGGGAGTCTGGGTCCCTAAGCATTCCCTAAGGCTGCTTTCAGCAGCTTTCTGCAGATATCAGAAGCAGACTGGGCTATAAAATAAACTCCTAGCAATGCCGCAATGCCTGTCCCTCCTTGCAGTCAGGAGCAGTGTTAGTGTATTTCCTCAAGGTCTAAATTATCCACCCTTGTAATAAGGCTAGGTTTTCATTTTCTCCCTGAGTAATTTTCCAGGCTTTATAAAAATAAAAAAGTTGTATCATGCTTTTTTTATTCCTTCAAGGTGTCAAATGACCATAATTTTTTCTCTATATATCCCACTTTCTTCCTAATTCATTTCTCTTTTCTAGATCCTAATTCTCTTTTGGGTCCTGCTCAGGCACTGCTGTGCCTCCTATGTGATAGGTGCCATGTGACTGGTTGCAGGCTGCCACTCTATTAGCATGTGCACTAGCCACTCCCATAATACATTGCTTTTCTATCATACAGCAGGTAAACATAAATGTATGCAAATCTTGCATGGTCAGATAATACATCAAGGTTAGCCTCTTAAATTTGTCTGTGAATTTTCCTGGAACCTCTGAAAGCTGTTTCAGTTTTTCTTTGCATGTGGGTGATTCAGACATAGAAAAGGGTACATATACCTATATAGTGTCCCTATCATCATTTGCCACTTCCCAGAGAGGGCAAAGATTCAACTTTGCCAGCTGATAAGAGACCCAGGACATGTTGTTCTGGTGAAGCTCAGGTGTTTTGGGGTATGCATGTAAGACAGGACTGGAAGGGCAGGGAAAAGATGATGTCTGGACAGTAGATTACCCTGGAAAACCAGAAGGAATTAATAACATGTTGCACACCTCACCAGAACTAGAAGGAGTCTGACTGTGTTCTTGTGGGGTGCTAGGACTGACAGTGGAGAGTTCAGCCTCAGCTAAGAAAAGCCTAATATTAAGAGGTACTTGCATTAAAGGTAATCTATTATGTGCTGTCCGTATTTTGTCTTTTTTCCATCCAACATATGCAAGCCAATTTTAAGTTTTTATCCTGACCAAGCATCAGAGAAGCCTGTGTATAATGTATTTCCTCCCATTTAGTTTCTCTTTTATAAAACAAATTAAGCTGCAAAAAAAGGAGTCAGACCAAACAGGGGAAATGGGAAGGCTGTAACTTGTATATTGAAATGTATTAGTCCATTTTCACACTGCTATGACAAAACTGACACACTTTCAGGGAAAAAGTGACATGCTGGGTTTAGAAAGTAGGATCCAGCTGCCCTATATCAGCTCTTCAAAGATGACCTTATGCTTAAGAAATAAGAGAAAACTGTTAAGAAAAAGTCTCATGTTTTCCAACTTGATGCTAATTGTTTGCAGAGGGCTGTCATAAAAGAGATTGTCACTAAACAGGCATATCTGATCTGATCATGTAGGAGTCTTAAATGCCATATTTCAATTTCTACTCATAATGATGGAGAGGTTACTGATGATCTTTTCTGATAATTAAGATACAAAAACACTAGGTTCCAAGACATTTCTTTTTTTCAGTGTCACTTGGACCAGTGGCAAATTAAATAAGCAATCAGCTAAAGTCAGGAAAGTAAAAGCTGAACTGTTTTGGGCCTCTTTCCTGGGGCAGCCTATAAACTACTACAAAACAGAGGTGGTGAGCAGAAAGGTGACAAGATGCAGAGCACTCAGGTGAGGGACAGAGAGCACCATGTGGACAGTCCAAAAAGGGAAAGCAGCAAACATCTTGTTTAGCCAAATCCATTCTTCTCAATATACCCCAGGGCATCTAACCTTGTGAGCTTGGCCTCTAATCTGAGTATGACAACCCCAGGTCTCTAACTTTTTGGGCTAAGTCTCTCCCCCAAACATTATACACTAGGGCCTCTCACTTCAGTAATAGTGGATAATCTTGCCCACCAGAATGGCTTCATGCTTCTAAAAGATGGCCCACTTGCCAGGTGATTGATTCTGTATGGATTGTTTTCCTTGGAGTGGGGGTCTTGCCTTGGTGTCCCTTCCAGGTGTTTCTGAAAAATGTTGCTGGAAAAGAGGGTCCTGATGCTGACCACAAAGTTGGATTCTTAGATCTGGTGTAGGAAAAAATATGAGGTGAGTCAGAGAGCACAGTGAAAGAAATAAGTTTGTTATACATGACTCCATTACGGAGTTGGGCATCCTCAGGAAACAAGAGCATGAATGCATTGTCTTTTATTAGTATCTCTACTTATAAGTAAGTATAAAGAGAAAGAGTTATTATTAAACTTGGAAGGTGTAGATGTACTCATTAAAGTCAGAGCCTATTGGTTTTAACAATGATCATTACCCCATTGACCTAAGCTAGCTCATTAATATTATCTTTAAGAAAAAATGCTGCACACCTAAGATATTTATACATTTTTCAGGCTTGATGGAAGCTGTCTTGTATGGCCATAAATATTCTGCAACTGTAATTTGAGGCCAGCTTAAAAATGTGGCTATTTTCAGACCATAAATATTAATCTTCTAGATGCCTTGTGATTACCTAGCTACTCATATTAAGATAGGGTATTCTAGTCAGGTTTATTAAATTAGAAGCTTGGTAACCATGACTACTTCTAACAGCAAGTCTACTGCTCAAGGATAAAATTTATTTCTCAGGAATTTTGTGCATTTTGTTTGATGGAATTTGATGTGTTTACTAAAATAGCAGAAAAGAGTGAAATTAGTACTCAAGGATTTCTCAGGATTGGATATAAAGTAAACAAAATGATTGTAGCTAATACGCAACTTGATACCATTGATATTCAAAAGAAATTTTGTTTGAAACATGATTTTTTTAATTAATTTATTAATTATTATTGTTATTATTTTGAGACAGAGTCTTTCTCTGTTCCCAGGTTGGAGTGCAGTGCACCATCCTGGCTCACTGAAACCTCTGTCTCCCAGGTTCAATTCATTCCTCTGCCTCAGCCTCTCAATTAGCTGCAATTACAGGCCTGCATCACCATACCCAGTTAATTTTTGTATCTTTAGTAGAGATGGGGTTTGACTCTGTTGGCCGGGCTGGTCTCAAACACCTGACAGCAAGTGATCTGTCCATGTTGGCCTCCCAAATTACTGGGATTGCAGGCCTGAGCCACCCCTTCCAGCCACAATGAAATTTTTAACTAATTCTAACTGATTTTCTGCAGGGAGCTGAACAAATTCAACAGATCATGGGCCTAAAGTAGGAGAAGACTGAGGACAAACTCTGGAACACATGTGATTAAATTAAGTATAATTGAAACCAAATAAAATTTAATAAGCCTGTACCTTTTAGTTTCAAGATGTTTCCATCATTTTGAAATGTGTTATTCAGCGGAAAAGAAAAATAATATTTACCACCAGGGTAAAGAATAGGGTTCCCTGCAGGGATTGATTGACTGAGAACTATGGCTCAGGATTAAAAATTATTTTTTCCACTTATAAACTAAAAATTAATTTTTAAGCCTCTGTTGAGCAAATAGACCCCTCTTCTTGGATAACGACCTTCCAAAGTTAACCTGAAAAGCTAGTTCAAGCCATGGGTCACACATAACTCATTATACTCTCCTCCCTTTGGTTTTAAATTTAATTTTAATTTTTAATTTATTTTTGTGGGTAGACAGTTGGTGTATGTATTTATAGGGGTATATGGCATACTTTGATACAGGCATGCAATGAGTAATACATAATAAATAAAATGGGGTGTCTATCCCCTTGAGCATTTATAGCTTGTGTTATAAGGAATCCAGTTATACTCTTTTAGTTTTTATAAAATGTATAGTTAAATTATTTTTACTACAATCACCCAGTTGTGTTATCAAATACTGTCTTATTCATTCTTTCTAATAATTTTTGTACCCATTTAGCATCCCCACTATCCTTCTTTTCCCCCACTGCCCTTCCCAGCCTCAGGTAACCACCCTTATACTCCCTATCTGTATGACATCAATCGTTTCGAATTTTAGCACTCACAAATAAGTGAGAACATGTGACATTTGTTTTTCTGTGCCTGACTTATTTCACTTAACATAAAGACTTTCAGTTTCCTTTATGTTATTGCAAAAGACAGACTCTCATTCTTTCTTATTGCTGAATAGTACTCCATTGTGTATATCTACCACATTTTCTCTATCCAGTCATCTGTTGATTGACATTTAGGTTTCTTCCAAATCTTAGCTATTACCAGCATTTGTTTTTGACTGACTTCTGGAGAAAAGCCACCTTAACTGGTGTGAAATGATATCTCACGTTAGGTTTGATTTGCATTTATATAATGATAAGTAATGTGGAGCACCTTTTCATTTGCGTGTTTGCCATTCATATGTCTTCTTTTCATGAATGTCTATTTAAAATTTTGTCCACTCTTTCATTAGATTACTACATTTTTTTCCAGAGAATTTTTTGAACTCAATATAATGTAGTGTATTAGTCTGTTTCTGCATTGCTATTAAAAAACAGGGACTGGGTTGTTTATTATTCTATTTATTTATTGAGATGAAGTCTTTCTCTATCACCCAGGCTGGAGTGCAGTGGCATGATCTTGCCTCACTGTAACCTCCCCCTCCGGGGTTCAAGCAATTATCTTCCTCAGCCTCCTGAGGAGCTGGGATTACAGGCACCAGCCACCATGCCCAGCTAATTTTTGTATTTTTAATAGAGACTGTGTTTAACCATCTTGACCAGGCTGGTCTTGAACCCCTGAACTCGTGATCCACCGACCTCAGCCTCCCAAAATGCTGGGATTATAGGCGTGAGCCACTGTGGCTGGCGACACTGGGTAATTTTTAAGGAAATAAGTTGAATTGACTCACATGGCTGGGGAGGCCTCAGGAGACTTACCATCACGGCAGAGAGGGAAGCAGGCCCCTGTTACAGGACAGCAGGTGAGATGACATGTATGTGAAGCAAAGGGGGAAGAGCCCCTTATAAAACCATCAGATCTCATGAGAACTCATTATCAGAAGAACAGCATGGGGAAATCACCTCCATGATCCAATCACCTTCTACCAGGTCGCTCCCTCAGCACCTGGGGATTACAATTCAATGTGAGATTTGGGTGGGGACAAAAAGCCTAACCATACCATGTAGTTATAAATTGCTTTTCAGATGGGTAATTTACAAATGTTTCCTCCCATTCTGTGGGTTTTCTCCTCACTTTGTTTATTGTTTCCTTCACTTTAAAAAAGCTTCCTGACTTGCTGTAATTCCATTTGTCCATGTGTGCTTTGGTTGTCTGTGCTTATGGGGCATTATTTAAGAAATTTTTGCCCAAACCAATACCTTAAAGAGTTTCCCCAATATTTTTGGAAAACTTTGATAGTTTGAATTGTTAGGTGTTTGTCTTTAATTCATTTTAATTTGATTTTTTATATGGCAAGAAGTATGTTCTAGTTTCATTCTTCTGCCTATGGCTTGCCAGTTTTCCCAGCCCTAGTTATTACAGAAACTGTCTTATGTTTTGTTGTATGTTCTTGGAACTTTTGTTGAAAATAAGTTTAGTTTTGTTGAATGAGTTTGTTTCTAAGTTGTCTATTTCATTCCATTTTTCTTTATGTCTGTTTTTATTCTAGCCTCATGCTGTTTTAATTACTATAGATTGATGGCATAATTTAAAACCAGGTAATGGGATTCCTCCACTTTTGTTTTTTATACTCAGCATAACTTTGACTATTATGGTGTTTTGTGGTTCCATATACATTTCAGAATTTTTTTCTATTTCTGTGAGGAATGTCATTGTTATTAAATAGAGATGGCATGAAATGTGTAGATTGTTTTGGATTGTATGGACATTTTTAAAAATGCTGATTCTTCCAATCTGTCAACAAATAAATATCTTTCCAATTTTTGTGTCCTCTTTCATTTATTTTATCAGTGTTTTACAGTTTTAATTGTTGAGAACTTTTATTTCTTTGGTTAATTCCCACAGATTTTGTTTTATTTGTGCCTACTGCAAATAGGATTACTTTTTTAAATTCTTTTTCGGTTTTTTGATGGTTGGCATATAGAAATCCTACTGATTTGTATGTGTTGAGTTTGTATTCTGCAAATTTACTCAAGTTATCACTTCTAACAGTTTTTTGGTGGATATATTAGGTCATTCTCACAGTGCTATAAAATTAATCGGTGACTGGTTAGTTTATAAAGAAAATAGGTTTAATTGGCTCATGTTCGTACAGGCTGTATAGAAAGCACAGCCCTGGCTTCTGCTTCTGGGGAAGCCTCTGACAACTGACAATCAAAGTGAAGAAAAAATCTTGTGCTTGCATATCACATGGTAAGTTCAAGGGCGAAGGGAAAGTGCTACACACTTGTAGATGACCAGTTCTCATGAAAACTTACTGTTGTGGGAATGGCACCAAAGCAAATGATGCCAAACTCCTCATGGAAATCCTGCCCTCACAATTCAATCACCTCCCCACTAGGCCCACTTCCAACATTAAGGATTAAATTTCAATATAAGATTTTGGTGGGAACACACACTCAAACTATCTCATTTTGCGCCTAGCCATTCCATATCTCATATCCTTCTCATATTTCAAAATACAATCATGATTTCCCAATAATCCCCAAAGTCTTAACTCACTTCAGCCTTAACTCAAAAGCCAAAAGTCTCATCTAAGAGAAAGCTAGTTCCTTCCTACTATAAGCCTATAAAATAAAAACAAGTTAGGTACTTCCAAGATAAAAATTGGGCATAGGCATTGGGTAAATACTCCTATTCTAACAGGAAGAAATAAGTTAAAAGAAAGGTGCCACAGGACCCATGCATGTCTGAAACCCAGAATGGGAGTTATTGAATTGTAAGTCTCCAAAATAATTATTTTTGACTCTATGTCTCATTTCCAGGACACACTAATGCTTTGGGAAGTTTCAACCTTGTGTCTTTGCATGGCTGAGCCCCTACAGCTGCTCTCACAGGCTGGTATTGTGTGCCTTTGGCTTTTCCAGGTGTAAGGTGAAAGCTGTAGCTAGATCTACCATTCCGGGGCCTGGTGGACAGTGATCCTCTCCTCACACATCTACTAGGTCATGCCCCAGTAGGGAGTCCACATGGAGACTGTAACCCCACATTTCTTCTCTGCATTGTTTTAGTAGAGGTTCTCCATGAGGGCTCCACCCCTGCAACATGCTTCTGCCTGCACACCCTGGCTTTTTCATACATCCTTCGAAATAAAGGTGGAAGCTCCAAATTCTCAACTCTTTCATTTTGTACACCCACAGGCCTAACACCACATGAAAGCTACCAAGGCTTATGGCTTGCACCCTCTGAAGCAGTGACTATAGTTGTAACTGGGCCAACTTGAGCTACACCTGGAGTGAGCAGTGGCCAGGATGCAGGGAGCCATGTTCCATGGCGACCCAAGGCAGATGGTGTGCTGGGTCTGATCTCAGAAACTATTCTCTTCTTTTAGGCCCTAGGGTCTGTGATGGGGGGTTGCCTTTTAGATTTCTATAATGCTTTCAATTCCTCTTTCCCATTGTCTTGGCTATCAACACTTGCTTTTTTTTTAGTTTATACAAATATCTCTAACAAGTGGTTCCTCCATAGCCTGCTTGAGTTCCTGTCTTATAAAATCTATTTATTTTTCTACCACATAACTAGACTGCAAAGTTCTCAAGTTTTACACTATGCTTCCCTCATAAGTATAAGTCATAACTTTCTTTTTTTCTCTAACGTGTGAGCATAGGTTGATGGAAGCAGCCAGGCCACATCTTGAATGCCTTGCTGCTTAGACATTTTTCCAACAGAAACCCTAAATCATCACTTTCAAATTCAAACTTATGTATATCCCTAGTGCATGACAGACATTCAGCCAACCATTTTGCTAAGATGACATGCTTAACTTTTGCTTCAGTCCGAATAAGTTTCTAATTTTCATCTGAGAACCCCTCAGCCGAGCCTTCACTGTCCAGATCACTATCAGCATTATGGTCACAGCCATACAACCAGTCTCTAAGAAAATCTCAACTTTCCCTCATTTTTCTGGCTTCTTCTGTGTCCTATAAACTCCTCCAACCTTTGCCTGTTTATCCAATAACAAAGTTAATTCCACATTTTCAGGTATTCTTATAACAATTTTCTAAAATTTGGTGCCAATTTTCTGTATTTATCTATTTTTGCATCACTATAAATACCTGAGACTGGATAATTTATTTTTAGAAAAGGAAGTTTAAGTGGCTCATGACTACAGGCTGTAGAGAAGATATAGCACTAGCATACACTTCTGGGAAGGCCTCTGGAACTTTACAATCATGGCAGAAGTTGAAGCAGAATCTTGCAATCTTGCACATCACAGGGCAAAAAGTAGGAGCAAAAAAACAGAGAGGTGAGTTGTTACACAATTTTAAATAACCAAATCTTATGGGAACTCACTCACTATCATGAGGATAGTACCAAATGGGATGGTGCTAAGCCATTTTTGAGTAATCCACCCCAATGGTTAAATCACCTTTCATCAGGCCCACCTCTAACATTGAGAATTACATTTAAAATGAGATTTGGGGGAGGATACATATTCAAACTCTATTAGAGGAGTCTTTATGTTTTTTCAAATATAAAATTATATCATTGGCAAAAAAGATAATTTGACTTCTTTTCCAGTTGGGATGGCTTTTATTACTTTCTCTTGTCTTATTGCTCCAGATAGGACTTTCAGAATTATGTTGAATAACCATGATAAAAGCAGATATTCTTGTCATCTTCCAGATTTTAGAGGAAAGGCTTTTAGTTTTTCCCCACCTAGTATGATACTAGCTGTGCGTCTGTCATGTGTAACTTTTATTATGTTGAGGTATCATTCCACACCCAGTTTTCAAAGGGCTTTTAATTATTAAGGAATATTAAATTTTATCAGATAATTTTTAGCATACTTGAAGTGATTATATGGGTTTTGTCCCTCATTCTCTTTTTTATTTTTTTTATGAAGTCTCCCTCTGTCACCCAGGCTGGAGTGCAATGGTGTGAACTTGACTTACAGCAAACTCCGCCTCCCAGGTACAAGTGATTCTCCTGCCTCAGCCTCCTGAGTAGCTGGAATTACAGGTGCACACCATGGCGCCTGGCTAATTTTTGCATTTTTAGTAGAGATGGGGTTTCGCAATCTTTGCCAGTCTGGTTTTGAACTCCTGACCTCAGGTGATTCACCCACCTTGGCTTCCCAAAGTGCTTGGATTACAAGCATGATCCACTGCACCTGGTCCCTTCATTCTGTTCATATGATATATCACATTGATTGATTTGCATGTTGTACCATCCTTGCATCTCTGGGATAAATCCCATTTGTCCATTATGAATTATTTATTTATGTATTGTTTAACTCAGTTTGATAGTATTTTTTGCAAATTTTTGTGTCAGTATTCCCAGATATGGGCCTGTAGTTTGCTTTTTTAATGTTTCTTTGTCTGGTTTTGATATCAGTTTAATACTAGCCTCAAAGAATGAGTTTGAAAATGTTCTTTCCTTCTCTATTTTATATCTGGTCCTACAGACTTTTTATTATGGCTTTAATTTTGTTATTTATTATTGGTCTGTTCAGGTTTTTGATTTTTTCCTAGTTCAATCTTGGTAAGTTTTGTGTGTCTAAGAATTAATTACCTCTAGGTTTTCTAATTGGTTGGCATACAATTTCTCACATTAGCCACTAATGATCCTTGATTTTCTGAAGTGTTACTTGTAATGTCTCCCTTTTCAACTCTGATTTTATTAATTTCTATCTTCTCAGTTCTTCAGTTCACCTGTCTAAATATTTGTCAATTGTTTTACTTTTCAAAAAAATCAACATTTTGTTTCATTGATCTTTTGCATTGTTTTCTTCATTTTAACTTTAATTCCACTCTAATATTTATTATTTATTTTCTTCTAATTTTGAGTTTGGTTTGGCCTTTTTATTCTATTTAATTAAGATGTATTGTTAGGTTATTTATTGAAGGTTTTCTGCTTTTTATATATGCACTTATAGTTTTAAATTTTCCTTTTATATTAGTATCTCTTTTACTATATTCCATAGGTTTTGCTATGCTGTTTCTATTATCATTTATTTCAAGAAATTTTTCTATTTTCTTTTTAACTTTTTTATTGACCTACTGATTATTCAGAGCATATTGTTTAATTTTCAAGTGTTTGCGGAGCTTCTGAAATTCATTTTTTAATTGATTTCTAGTTTTATTCCATTGTGGTCAGAGAAAATGCTTGATATTACTTTAATTTTTTGAATGTTTTTAGACATGTTACTTAACATATGATCTATCCTTGAGAGTGAACCACGTACTGAGGGAAGAATGTGTATTGTGTAGCTGGTGGATGAAATTTTCTGTAAATATCTATTTAAGTTCATTTGTTCAATAGTGCAGATTAAGTCTGGTGTTTCTTTGTTGATTTTCTGTCTGGAATGGCTATCCAATTACCAAAGTGGGATGTTGAAGTGTCCAGCCATTATTGTATTGAGGTCTCTTTCTTTAGCTCTTATAATATTTGCTTCATTTACATAGGTGCTTTAGTGTTGGGTGCATATATATTTCCAATTATTATATCCTCTCGATAAATTGATCTCTTTATTATTATATAATGACCTTCTTAATCTCCCCCTACAGTCTTTTGTTGAAATCTATTTTTGTCTGGTGTAAGCACAGCTATTTCTACTTTTTTCTTTTTTTTTTTTTTTTTGGTTTCTATTGGCATGGAGTAACTTTTGCCATCCTGTTATTTTCAGTCTAAATGTATCTTTATAGGTAAGGTATGTTTCTTTTTAGGTCTCAGATTACTTTCTTGCTACTCTATCCTTTCATCCATTATTTGTCTTTTGATTGGAGTATTTAGTTCATTTACATTCAATATTAGTATTGATAAGCACTTACTCCTGCCATTTAGTTATTTGTTTTCTGATTGATTTTTCTTCTCTCGTCCTTTTCTCTCTTCCAGTCTTCCTTTTAGTGAAGGTGATTTCTCTTGTAATATAATCTAATTTCTTCCTTTTTACTTTTTGTACATCTGTGATATGATTTTGATTTGAAATTACCATAACACTTGAAAGTAATATCTTATAACACATCATTTTAGAGTGTGAACAATTTTACACTGATTGCATAAGCAAAGAAACAAGCAGAGCAACTAACAAAAACTCTACACTTTAATTTCATTGCCATTCTTATAAACTCTTTGTTGTTTCTCTTCATTCCTGGTTTTACTGTCTACATCTTGGAAATGCATTGTAGTTATTTTTGTAATTGGTTTATTGTTTACTGTTTCTATTTGAGATTTTTGCACACCATTATTACCATGTTATAATATTCTGTGTTGTTCCTTGTGCTATTACTAGTGAGTTTTATACCTTCAGATGATTTCTTATTGCTCATTCACTTTTTTTCTTTCAGGTTAAGAACTCTCTTTAGCATTTCTTGTAGGACATGTCTGGTGTTAATGAAATCCCTCAGTTTTTGTTTGTCTGGAAAAGTTCTTATTTCTCCATCAAGTTTAAAGGATGTTTTTGCCAGACATATTATACTAAAGTAAAAGCCTTTTTCTTTTTCAGCTTTTTTAACATGTCATGCCATTCTCTCAGCCTGTAAATTTTCCCCTGAAAAGTCTGCTGTCAGATCTACTGAAGTTCCACTGAATGTTATTTGTTTCTCTTCTCTCGCTGCTTTTAGATTCATCTATTTATCCTTAACTTTTGGGAGTTCAGTTAAGTGCCTTGCAGTTGTCTTCTTTAGGCTAAATCTGCTTGATGTTCTGTAACTTTCTTGTACTCAAATGTTGATATCAAATGTTGGGGAATGGTTTAATATTATTTAACACATTTCTTTTAAAAAAGTTTAACTCATCTCTTTTTCTATCTCCTCTTTAAGGCCAATAACTCTTAGATTTGCTATTTTGAGGCTAATTTTTACATTTTCTAGGCATTTTATTTTATATTCTTTTTTTGTCTCCTCTGACTTTATATTTTCCAATAGTCTGGCTTCAAGTTCACTAAATCTATCTTCTTCTTGATCAATTCTTTTAAGTAATTCTTCAGTATGACAATTGCATTTTAAACTTCAATTTTTTTGCTTTATTCTTTTTATTTCAATTTCATTGTTAAATTTATCTGATAGAATTTTGAATTTTTCTCTGTATTATATTGCATTTCTTTGAATTACCTAAACTAGCTATTTTGGATTTCCTGTATGAAAGGTCATATATCTCTGTTTTTCCAGGATATGTCACTGGAAACCTATTTAGCTTGTTTGGTGAGGCCATGTTTTCCTGGATGGTCTTGATACTTGTAGGTGTTCATCTATATCTGGGCACAGAAGAGTTGCCTATTGTAGTCTTCAAAGTCTGGGCTTGTTTGTGCCCATTATTTTTGGGAACACTTTCCAGGTATTCAGAGACTTGGGTCCCAACCCAATAACACAGTAGTTTATGTAAACACATAAAGGTACGGCATTGGTGGCCTTGGATTAACATCAGGAAAAATTATCTTGATTTATCAAGTAAAGACTCTTGTTCTCTTCATTTACTTTCTCTCAAACCAGCAGAGTCTTTCTCTGTGCTGAGGCATGTGGAAATAGTGTTGGGGTAACATAAGAACCCTTTTGGCCTCCAGCACTGAGACTGTGCTGGTTCACATCTCAGGTAGGCACAGAACTTAGTCTCACCCAAGGCGCACTGTAACCACTAATTAGCTACCATATAAGTTTACTCAAAGCCCTAGGACTCTATGATTAGTAGATGGCAAAGTCAGCCAGGTTTTTGTCTCTGCTTATAGGGTGGCAAGTTCTCCGTAGCCATGAGTGGGTCCATAGATGCTAGGGAGCTGGAGATTAAAGTATAGAATCTTCAAAATTTACCTCCTCTTCTATTTTGCTGTAGCTAACTGGACATTTAGGGCATAAAACATAGTATTTTCTACCCTTCTTTCCTCTGTCTGCAGGCAGAGGAGCCTCTTCTATGACGGCCAACATCACTGGCCCATGGGAGGTTTCTGCCAAATCATCATCAATTTCTCACTTAAAGACCAATACTCTTTAATTAGCTTGTGATAAATTCTGCAATGCCTGGGACTCAACCTTTGGCCCAGAGCAAGTACAGAAATGCTGACTAAGACCCTAGGTCTGGACTCAGGGACTCTAAGAATCTGCTTGGTGCTCTAACCCACTGTGGCTGAGCTGGTATATGAGGTGCAACACAGAGTTCCCTTTACTTTCCCCCCTTCTCTTCTCAAACAGAAGAAGTCTTTCACCATAGCTACCACATCTGGAAATGTGCTGGGTCACACCAGAAGTTAGCACTTCTCAGAGCCCAGTACCCATGGTGTATTACCTGGGTATCACTGTTTTTTATTCTGGGTACAGAGGTTCTTTAGTCAGCAGGTGCTGCATTCTGCCAGGTCTTTACTGACATGGCAGCACTGACTTTAATGTTAAGTCCTTCAGTCACTGTGTTTTCCCCCTCCCAAATTCACAAGTTTCTCTGTGTTGTGCAGCTGCTGCTGGGTGGGTTGTGGGGGAGTGGTGTTGTGAGCACTCCCTTAGCTGCTCTGGCTGGTGTCTCAGTAGGACACATTTTCCCCAACCTCCACATTCCACTCACTCCCAGCCCAACTCCGCAGTATGACTAGCCTAATAATTGAAGTCCTCGTGGCCCAGACTGCCCCTTAAGTTCTCTTAGGATCCAAAAGCTCTTCAACTCATGTGGCAAGCCTTGTAAAGACTCAAGGTGCCCACCCTGAGATGGGAGATTTTTATCTGGCTAGGGCCAATCAAAATGCTCTCTATTGGCAGATGTCAGCTGAGTACAATCTGGGTCTGCTTTTTACTATGACAGAGTAGTACTGAGTTTATTGCAAAGCCTCACAAACTGTGCTCTCCCTCTCCCAAATATACAATCTCTGCAACATTTGGCCACTACTGGTGGTTGAAAAAGAGGTGGCATCAGTGTTTTTAGACTGTAATATTTTTGTCTTCTCCAATGTCTCTTTCAGTGATATGAAGTTAATACCAGGTACTGTGATTGCTTACCTAATGTTTGGTCCCTTTTATAGTGCTTCTTGAATATAGTAAATTGTGAAAATTTGGTGTTTTAGTATGGGGGAAGAGTGGTGTAGTCTTATATTCTGCCTCCTTACTCTGTCTCTGCCTTAAATTTTTTAGATTCAGGAAGTATGTTTGCAGGTTCGTTACTTGGATATATAGTGTAATGCTGAGCTACGTGGGATATTATTGATCCCATCCTCAAGGTAATGAGCATAGTACCCATCGTTTCTCACCCCCTGCACTCCTCCTTCCCTCCTTCATCTAGTAGTTCTCACTGTCTGTCATTGACATCTTTATATTCATGTTTAGAATCCACTTATAGACAAGAACATGTGGTACTTGGTTTTCTGTTCCTGCATTAATTTTCTTAGGATAATGACCTCCAGATGCATCCATGATGCTGCATAGGACATGATTGTATTCTTTTTAATGTGTGCATAGTATTTCATGGTGTTGGATATTTCTTTCCAATTTATTGATTCACACATAAGTTAATTCCATGCCTTCCCTAATGTGAATAGCAATATGATGGATATACAAGTGCATGTGGGTTTTCTTTTTGTAAAATTTTTAATTTTCTTGTGGATATATACTCAGTAATGGAATTGCTGGTTTAATGGTACTTCTATTTTAAATTCTGTGAAAAATCTCCAAACTGCTTTTCACAGTGGGTAAACTAATTTACACCACAGTATATAAGCATTTTATTTTCTCTGAAGCCTAACCAGAATTTTTAATTTTTTTACTTTTTATAGTAGTCATACTGAATAATATGAGAAGGTATTTTACATTGATTTGCATTTCTCTGATTATTAGTGATGCTGAACATTAAGAAAACCATGCCATTAAAACACTGGCAAGGGACATAAGCAGACACTTCTCAAAAGATATATACAAGTGGGATTCTTATTCTATAGCAATAAGCTGTCTTTCTTTTGAAAAATACAAAATCAGACCATTTGAAAATTGGTTTCCCTTTAATTGTAGTGATTGACAGTATGTTTCCCTTCTCTATCTCCTTTTCTTATTTGTGATTTTTTTCTGATCATTATGAATCCACTCAGTAGAGGAACCTCCATTCTTAATCTTTGTGAATTGTGCTGATGAGCTAGTCAGTTCTCTTAAAATCACGAACAAGAGTTTTAAATTTCCTAGTTAATAATACATTTTTGGTGTGCCACAGGATACTCCTAGCATATTGACGTCTGATCCAGGCATTATGGATTATGATGATTAGTTCTCGGATTTCCATAAGCTTTGAAATTAAGAGGTATAAATCTAAAATAAATTGGGCTTCATACTCTTTATGCATTTATTGGGTTTGTTAATTATTTCGTAGGAAAACAGATGAAAGACTTTTGTAGAACTCAATTCTGTTTTACCATATTTAGGGTTAAAAGAAGGGAATTATATTGATATAATTGAGAGACTGAATTAACCTGTCATCACATGTGATTTTTCTAGAGTTTTTTAATGGTAGTGACACTCTTTTCAATATGTCATTGCCTAGCTTGTGTTTCTGGGGCACACATGGGTAGCTAGTACTATCCATCTAAAACATAATGATGTGTAGAGTCGAATCTCCCATTTCTTGAGTCTGTGCTGGTCACAATGACTTGGTTTACAAAGAGGATGCAGCAGAAGTCATACTCTAGGACCTCCAAGGCTAAGTCATAAGAAGCTTTGCAGTATTTCCCTGTATGTCTTGGGACCAACTACCAAGTGGTGAGGACTCCAGGTAACATGGAGAGAGGCCAGATAGGCACTGCACACAGCAGCCAATAGGCACTGCCTGCCATGTGAATAACCCATCTAGGCTGTTTAGCTTAGTTGAGCTTTCAGGTAACTTCAGTAGCAGCCAACCAACAGCAGCTGCAAGAGGGACTCCAAAAGAGAACTTTTGTAGCACCCGTCAACCCACAAAACCTTGAGAAATAATGTTATTTAAAATTACTAAATAAAAATAACAATAAAAAATATTAAACAATAAATATTTCCTTAAGTTTTGGAATGGTTTACTATTCAGCAACAGAGATCTAGAACAAGTACTAATTATTGCACAATACTGAATAAGTGTAAGTATAGTTTTATAGTATACTTCTATATTTTAAAGCCATTGACATTTCTGGACAGAGTGTAAAAGTGAGCACTGATTAAATGGTTCCCAAGAGAAGCTGTCTATTGTATCTCAACATCATCATTTACCAATGGGAGCTGTATTTTTCTTTTGCAAAATACACTTTTTAAAGTTCATTTAAAAAATAATAACAATTGTTTAGAAAGGCACATGCTATTTTGAAAAAAATTTGAGAGAACCAGAAAAGTATAAACTTTCAGCCTCTGATAATATTTGTATACTATTTAACCCATAAATCCAAAGTCTGGTGGCAAATATGTTTATGTTACACTGACTTTTGGATAAATAAGTTAAACAAACAGTTTTCTTTTTAAATGATAGGTCTTATAATTGGTATAATGTTGAGATGGATGCAGTGAATGGGCTAATCATCATAATAATATTTTCTCTTTAATAGTTTTTTGGAACATTAAGTGACAACCAGAGAGTCTAAAACTGGGTTACATAATAGTAATAAAATCAGAGTGGCACTTAATTTGCAGCAGCAGGATTGGAATTCTTGCTGTTGAGGTTGGTGATAGCAAACTAAATTATGGGTGGTTTCTGTTTCATGCTTAGATGGTGTGTTGAAACATTTCCTCTTTAGAACTTTCTAAAACTTCTTGACTAAAGCTGTTGAAAATAGAAACAAACCCCTCTGATTTTGAATTTAGCCAATTTACTATTAAAATTAGTTAATATGCTTCTACTTTTCAGACTGTCACTTTCACGTAGACAGAAATTGTATCTTATACCTCTTTTCCTTCAGCAGTTGTGTGCCTGGCACCTAGTGGAATTGTCAGGTTTATTGAATAAGTAATGTAAAATTATACCAGAAGTAAACTATTACATTTATCAACTTTACTCAGAAAACATATTGCTAAGTAAGATATAAGAATCCATTCACTCACTTATTTAGCAAACATTTATTAAGTGACTACAGTATGCTATGAGCTAAGAATATGGCAGTAAACAAATCTCACCTTGCCTCAAACTTCAGTGGGTCCAGGAGTCTCTAGAAGCTTAATTCTTTCTCAATCAGCAATTCCTCTTCACTGAACAGTTGACAAGAACGTTTGAGAAGGCAAGAGTGTGTGAACTCGGCAGATGTTTGTGATTCACCTACTGTGTGCAGAAGCTGTAGTGTAACAGGATTTGCCTGTCTCCTAGGAAAGGTGAACATTAAAACCATTATTTTAAGTAACAAAATTGCCAAGAATGCCAAGTGACGGCAAGGAAAAGCATTATACCAAGAGTATAATGGGCACTGAGCCTCGTGTGGGGTCCAGGCATCTCTGGCATGGTGCCCTCCTGGGTCGTGGTTGTCCCTCCTTGTTGCTCTTGCTGTCTCCTTCAGTTACATGTTACTTTCTGCTTGATGCTCTGCATTGATGTACACATAGCCCAGTTTTCCCTGGTGGACTGCTTGGGCCATTCTTGTCATCTGGCTCTGAAGACTTTGTTCAAAGAGTTGTACTTGCCAGATGGGGAAGCCAGAGATCAGAGGTCCTCTGTTGAGGCCACTCTCATCCTGCTTACCTTCCCTGACATACCTAAGAGATGAAGCTCAGTTGAGCGATGAATGACAGGCCACAGTGTGGACGATGTACAATTCTTCAAGCTCCAGCTTTAACTCTTTTTCTTACTGCTCTCTTAGGACAGTATATTTAGATGGAAGTAAATGAAAATAGTGTTATTAGGGGATGCGACTAAAATATATCTCGCTCGCAAAAAAGGAAGTAGATTATTTGTGAACTGTAATACTTTATTTTTAGTGAGAAATCACCTTAAAACTTGCAACCTGGATACAAGATAATTATTTCCTTCTGCAAATGTTTAGTAGGAAACTATATGCCAGGACTGTGCCAGGTAATAGGGATACATGGTTGACTATTTAGTATAAGATGCCTTGGAGTTTCATATACATGGCTAATGCTGTATATACAGTGTGGTAAAAAGAGACTTCTGAGATGCACAGAGGACAGACAATAAAGGGTATTTAAATAGTGGAAAAATGTGTTTGTATGTTTCATTCAGGGCTGTTGAAGTTATTGAAGATCAGTGGTCTCAGAGTTTTGGCATTTTCAGGCCATGCTAAGTACTTTGTTTCTAGCTGATCATTGGCCACATTACTGATCATCAATTGGCTCTGTCTGATGCAGCAACTCCACCACTATGTATCTACACAAAGAAAAATAAATAATGTATCAAAAAGATACCCATATTTGTATGTTTCCTGCAACACTATTCACAGTAGCACAGATATAAATCAATCTAAATGTTCATCAACAGATGATTGGAGAAAGAAAATGTAGAAAATATACACAATGAAATACTATTCAGGCATAAAAAAATCATAACTTCTGGAGACACATGGATGGAACTGGAGGCCATTATTGTAAGCAAAACAAGCCACACACAGAGTAAACATCGTATATTCTCACTCATAAGTTGGTGCTAAAAGATGTTTAGGTATTGATGTAGAGAGTGGAATGTTAATGGAGACTCAGCAGGGTGAGGGGATGGAAGGGGTGTATAGTGAGAAATTACTTAATGGGTACAATGTCCATTATTCAGGTAATGGATACCCTAAAAACCCTGACTTCACCATTATGAAATCCATGCTTACAGAAAATTGCACTTGTAACCCATAAATTTATACCCAAAAAGACTTAGAGCTCTCTCTCTTCTCTTCTGTCATAAGCCTCAGAGCTCAGTGATCCCCTTGGATCTCCTCAGCCTGTTAAGTTTTGACTTTCCTACCTAAGGTGATTTTGGGCAGACATAAGGGAGTGTTTCAGGAAGATGCTCTCAGGCACACTGCTTCTGAAGCAACATCAGAGGCTCTTCTGCTGATCTTTATCTATTCACTGCTTTCAGGAATGAATAAAATATCTGTGGCTAAAATTTAAAAAACTGTGTTTCCCACCTACCATTCAGACCTGACTGAAGAGATTTTAAATTTAAGGAAACAGCATTTTCCTGAACCAAAAGGCACATTAGTGCAAAGGCCAATGTCACATAAGTATGTTTTACCCATCTGTAACGTAACTCTCAGATGCTATTCCCACAGCTGGAATCACTACAATGTTTTGACTGAGGTACTGGAAAAGCCTATGAGCTCATTATCATTTGAACATATGAATAACATAAAATTTAGGCAGAATTTTATTTGAAATGATTATTTGTGCAATTTTTAGTTAACAGATTTATATTGTATTTCAAACAATACATATCATGTTGTTATGTTGTAAGCTAGAAATATTTACAATAACACATGGTCTTGAGTCTCACCCGATGAATTGAAGATTAAAGCAAAATAATTTATCTTGGGGAACTTTGTGACAGTTTCTGTTTAACTTTGCCTCATAATGACTTTAAACCGTTGTGCATATATAGAGAACTCCTGGCTGAAGAGACTTTTTGGACTATTGTGCTATGTTTATTATTGTAATGTTTTAAGATCTGGAGGAACATATATTTAGTCTCAGTTGGCCCAGTAAATGTTTTGGAATCAGCCTCTGTGTTATGTGTTGAGTATTGAAGCAACAGTGGAGACAAGGCTACTGCCCTCACAGAGTCTGGTGGAGAAAACCTGATGGAATATGGCAGGGAACACTCTGGGAGCATACCAGGATGCCAAAAGTGCACACAGATGGAACACATGCCTTAGAATGGGTGAGGGTCAGACAAGAAGAGGTGTCAGGAAAAACAAGGAAAGACCTGCAGGAATAGAAACACACTTGAGAAATTCATGGGGAATGAAAAGAGAATGGGTGAGCAGGAGCAGATTGTCAAGAAGGAAATCAAGAAGGAGCAGCCAAAGAGGTTGATGGAGAATGAAGAGAAAGAAGGTGACACTGAAGCCAAGGGAAGGAAAGTTTCAACATTTCTGGAAAATAAAATCACATGCTCTGTCTTAACCTTGCTGTTTTATGAGTCATATAGCCACATTCCAGGTTCTGAGATGTCCATCTCTAAAGATGTTTCTTTTAGTTTGCTTAACCCAGCATTTGCCACAATAATTTGGGCTCAGTGTGAGTGTGTGTGTGTGTGTGTGTGTATGTGTGTGCATGCACCTATGTGTTCCACTAATATCTCACTGAGGCTAGTGTTCTATACAACATAATTTTTAAACATTGGTTTTATTCATCCTATGTTCAGCTGTGGCAATATTTACAAAGATCAACTTTGATCATGTGTCTTATTTACTAAAGAAAACATAACAAACGAATGAGTAAAGCCCAGCCTGAAGTGGCTTCTCACTACCTGTACCATGTAGCCCAACTGGCTTGGCCTGGGTGTCCTGTACTGACCTGGCTGTCCTGCTGTCTGCCTGCTCCTTTGCCTCCCATTTCCTCCTGGAGAAGGTAGGGATGCTCTGAACTTTGACCAGCATTGAACCTGTGTCCTTCTCCTAAAGCGGACCATGTTTTCCTGAGTCCATTTTAATCCCTTTTAAAGGTATAGATCAAACAATTTATATTTTTCTGGCCTCTCCTTGTCTCCCCTACCCATCTCCATACAGAGATCTGGCCTTTCTTTAAAGCTTTTTGTCAGGTCTCACTCTGTATGCAGTTTTTCTGCCACTACTACAATGTACACACTTTACTGGTACATAAATTAATGCTATAACAGCCCAGGTTTGTCAATTATGTATCATTTTATATCATCTTCTTTTTTCTTAGAGCTTACTTCACTTATTTATTCAATCTTTCTACAATATAATTGTATGTCACATAATTTTATATTTATTTTCATTGGTACTTGTGTACCTTTTCTGTAAAATGGAGACTTTCTAAATAGATCTTCATTAATGTTGAAAGAACAAAGTTTTAAGTCCTGGTCTCAGCCAAAATGAGTTCCCCAAATATCCACGAGGGCAAGAAGCACTTGAATTGTTGCATCAGATATTACTACAGGGAAAGAGAAACATGTGTAATGGAAAATTGCTAACTTTGCCTCAGGGAGATCAGGTTGATTCACTGAGAAAGCTTGAAATAGTTTAGAAAGCATGGATCTGAGTTTTCTAGGAGAAGGAGAAAAGTTAATGTAGGGCATAAGAAGTAATTCCCACATAAAAAATTTAGAAAGATCTTATATTAACAACCTAACATCACAACCAAAAGAATTAGAAAAGAAAGAAGAAATCAACCACAAAGCTTGCAGAGGACAAGAAATAACTAAAATCAGAGCTGAATTGGAAGAAATTGAGGCACAAAAATTGTTCAAATGATCACTTAATCAAGTTTTTTTGAAAAAATTAAAAAGATAGGCACTAGCTAGTGAATAAAGAAGAAAAGAGAGAAGATTCAAATAAACACAATTATAAATGATGAAGGTAATGTTACCACTGACCCCACAGAAAAAAAAAATAATGATCAACAACTACTACAAATACCTCTAAACACTCAAACGAAAAACACTAGAAGAGATGAATAAATTCCTGGACACACACACCTTCTAAAGACTGAAACAGGAAGAAATTCAGTCCCTGAACAGACCAATAATGAGCTCCAAAAATAGAATCAGTAATAAACAGCCTACAAACCAAGAAAAAAAAAAAAGCCCAGGACCTGATAGATTAACCATCAAATTTTAACAGATGTACAAAGAAGAGCTAGTACCATTCCTACTAAAACTATTTCAAGAAATAGTGACGGAGGGACTTCTTCCCAACTTCTTCTACGAGGCCAGCATTATCCTGATACCAAAGCCTGGCAGTGACACAACAAAAAAGGAAAGCTTCAGGCCAGAATCCTTGATGAATGTCCATTCAATAATCTACAAAAAAAAAAAAAAAAAAAATCCTTGCAAACTGAATCCAGTGCATATCAAAAGGGTAATTTACCACAGTGAAGTAGGCTTCTTCCCTGGAATGGAAGGTTGGTCTATTATGGGCAAACCAACAAAATGTGATTCATAGCATATATAAAACTAAAGACAATAACCACAAGATTGTCTGAATAGATACAGAAAAGGCTTTCAGTAAAATTCAACAATGTTTCATGTTAAAAACTCTCAATAAATGAGGTATTGAAGGAACATACCTCAAAATAATAAAGGCCACCTATGACAAACACACAGACAGCATTATACTAAATGGGCAAAATCTGGAAGCATTCCCCTTGAAACCCACAAAAGACAAGGATGCCCCCTCTCACCACTCCTATTCAACATAGTATTAGAAATCCTTGCTGGAGAAATCAGACAAGAGAAAGAAATAAAGGGTATTAAAAAAAGAAATAAAGGGTATTTAAATAGAAAGAGAAGTCCAACTACCTCTGTTTGCAGACAACATAGTTCTCTATCTAAACCATATACTTGTGACCCAAATGCTCCATAAACTGATAAACAACTTCTACATGGTTTCAGAGTACAAAATCAGTGTAGAAAATTTGCTAACATTCCTATACATGAAGAAGATCCAAACTGAGAGACAAATCAGAAAGGCAATTTTATTCACGACTTCCACAAAAAGAATAAAATACCTAGAAATGCAACTAACCAGAGAAGTGAAAGATCTCTACAATGAAAATTACAAAACACTACTCAAAGAAGTCACAGAAGAGACAAAGAAATGAAAAAATTATTCCATGTTAATGGAGAGAAAGAACTGATATCATTTAAATCACCATACTGCCCAAAGCTATTCCTAATAAACTACGAATGACAGGCTTCACAGAACTAGAAAAAGCTATTTAAAAATTTATATAGGACCAAGAAAGAACTTCAGTAGCCAAGGCAATCCTAATCAAAAAGAGCAAAGCTTGAGGCATCACATTACCAGACTTCAAACCATACTACTGCACTACAGTAACCAAAACAGCAGGGTACTGGTAGGAAAACAGACACACACACCAAAGGAACAGAGTAGAGAGCCCAGAAATAAGATGGCACACCTACAACTATCAAATGTTTGACAAAGCTGACAAAAAGAAGCAATAGAGAAAAGTCTCCCTATTCTATAAGTGTTGCTGAGATAACTGGCTAGCCATATGTAGAAGACTGAAGCTGGACTTCTTCCTTACGCTATATACAAAAATCAACTCAAGATGGATTAAAGACTTACATGTAAAACCCAAAACTATAAGAGCCCTGGAAGACTACTTAGGCAATACCGTCCTGGACATAAAAACAGGCAAAGATTTCATTATAAAGACACCAAAAACAATTACAACAAAAGCAAAAATTGACAAGTGGGGTCTAATTAAACTTAAAAGCTTCTGCTTAGCAAAACAAATTATCAATAGAGTGAAGAGACAATCTACAGAATAAGAAAACATATTTACAAATTATGTATCTGACAAATGTCTAATATTCAACATAGAGAACTTCAATAAATTTACAAGAGAAAAACAAACAACCCTATTAAAGAGTGGCCAAAGAATTGTCTACTCATGTCCTTAGCCTACTTTTTTCTGGCATTTTTTTTTCTTGCTAATTTATTTGAGCTCGTTGTAGATTCTGGATGTTAGCATTTTGTCAGATATACAGATTGCGAAGATTTTCTCCCAGTCTGTGGATTGTCTGTTTACTCTGTTGACTGTGACTTTTGTCGTGAAAAAAAAGCTCTTTAGTTAAATTAAATCTCACCTATTAATCTTTGTTTTTCTTTCATTTGCTTTTGGGTTCCTGGTCATGAAATCCTTACCTGAGCCAAAGTCTAGAAAAATTTTTTTTTAATGTCATCGTCTAGAATTTTTATAGTTTCAGGTCTTAGATTTAAGTCCTCGATCCATCTCGTGTTGATTTTTTTATATGGTGAGACATGAAGATTCAGTTTCATTCTCCTACATGCGGCCGGCCAGTTATCCCAGCACCATTTGTTGAGTAAGGTGTTCTTTCCCCACATTGCTTCTGTTTGCTTTGTGAAAGATCAGATGGCTGTAAATATTTGGGTTAATTTCTGGTTTCTCTATTATGTTTCATTTTTCTATGTGCCTACTTTTATACAAAAACCATGCTGTTTTGTTGACTGTGGTCTTATGCTATAGTTTGAAATCAGGTAATTCGATGCCTTCTAATTTGTTCTTTTTGCTTAGTATTGCTTTGGCTATGAGGGCTCTTTTTTGGTTCCATATGAATTCTAGAATTGTTTTTTGTAGTTCTGTGAAGAATGATGGTGGTATTTGGATGGCAATTGCACTGAATTTGTAGGTTGCTTTTGGCAGTATGATCATACAGAATTCTTAGAAGATACACAAATGGCCAACAAACATGAAAAAATGCCCAGCATCACCAGGTAGTTGCTTCCCTATCTGGAGATGAATCCTCCATCACACACACACACACACACACACACACACACACACACACACACGTATATGTAGGTACTATATATAATACATATAAATAATATTATATATTAATATATATAATATGTCTTTTCCCTTCTCCCCTTCCCATTGCAATTTTTTTATTATATAATTGGCTTATTAGATGATTTGCTTATTATATCTGTATTGCCATATACTTGGGATAAAGTCTGTTTACCCTTAAAAGTATTGTGTGTTTCTTTTCTTCTCTCTTTACACGTTCCACACAGAACACATATATGCACCATGGAATACTATGCAGCTACGTGTTCTCACTTATAAGTGGGAGCTAAATAATGACAGCTTATGAACTGAAAGAAGGAAACAACTCACATGGGCTTCTACTTGTTGGAGGAGGGTGGGAGGAGGAAGAGGAACAGAAAAGGTAACAAAGGAGTACTGGGTTTAATATATGGGTTATGAAATAATCTGCATAACAAGCCCCTGTTATATGAGTTTATCTATGTAGCAAACCTTCACATGTACCCCTGAACCTAAAATAAAAAAAAATTGAATCCTTCATGAAAGCTATAAGATCTGTTCCTGTGTGTTTGTATGTCTGTATGTGTTACATGTATGTGATATTTTGTAAATAAAGCTAGTTCTTACATCATTAGTAAAATAGAAATGGCTTTACAATTATCAGTTGAATATAATTAGGTACTTGCTTTATTTAACTGTGAGCTTATGTCTTTTGTTAACAGTTTCTCGATTCAGAGGGTCTTGATAGGTGTCCATTAAGAAGCCTGGAGGCATGTTCTGCTTGTCTAGGCCAGCAGTTACAAGCTGGAATCAAGCCCGATTGGTCTGTTCTCTCTATGCTTTTCCTATTCTGCTTCCTGGCTATTTTAGGAGGGATTGGATCCTCAGGTATAGCCTTCACAGCTCTGTCTTTAGTCCTAATGGACTCAGGCAGACCATGATCTTCACAGTTTTTCGGGGCACCATGGGGCTACTTGGGACCTAGAATTACTGGGGGAGGACATTTGCGATGCTACCTGTGTCATAGTTCCAAAATTCTGTTCAGTAGTTTAAAACCTTAAAGTCATGTTAAATTAAGTAATAGATAATTATAAAATGTCATGAGTCATTTGTAAGCTAAAATAATGAAATATTCACCACTAAAAATTTGGTCTATATGCCATGACATATTACTTGTGTATGGTATAGAAAACCTAAATATCTTTGGTTCTGTTAATAAACAATAATTTGAAGAACTATATTTCTTTAAAAGTATAAAATGGTTTTTATCGAAATATACTGATATAAGAGAGTTGAAAATCACCTTTTAGTTTTTTCACTGAAAATTGGGGTTACTATTGGTCAGGCTGGTCTCGAACTTTTGACCTCAGGTGATGAGCCTCCCTTGGCTTCCTAAAGTGCTGAGATTACAGGCATGAGCCACTGCACCCGGACACAAAATCTATTTCTATTCACTAGCAATAAACCATATAAAAATAAAATTAAGACAACAATTTTATTTCTCAAAAAAAAAAACCCAAGGCTGGAATATTTACCCCTGGCCTGGAAGCCACAGATGCAGGCAGCTGGGGGTGGTGATAGCCTTGGAGTTGAGGCTGTGCTGCCACATTGGGACCTGGCTGCAATGGCTGTGGGTGTAACCAGAAACTGTTTACGTTCCTGAGAAATCAAAGTAGAATTACTTTAAAACATAATGGTCAAAGAGAGAAATCCTCCAGTGGTTTTGAAAGCCCTAATGCCATGATGTGAAATAAATATTTTTTGAGTCATAAATTTTTTATAAAAGAACATTGACAAACATCAGCAATAATGAAACCCTTGTTGGGTGGTCCAGGTCATTTTGCTGAGAAGAAAACCATTGAGGTCAATTTGAGAGACATTCCTTCATAAGTACTATGAAAAGAATGCACATATTTTACCTACACATTTTACTACACCTACAGTTCCACAGGGATTTTTAAATTCTGATATCATCTGAAACTACACTAGAACTGATGGCTGTAAACTTTCTAGATTGTATGTAAATAAAATTGATTGTTTATAAATAAAACAGATTGATATAATAAAATAAATTATAATCAACTGGAAGCTCTTTTAAGTGTTTAAGACCAGCACTTGGGTTTGTATTTTTTCAAAGACAGCACATTCCCTGTATGTAATGTAACTCATAAAATTAATTGCTAAGAAGGTTGTCTTCTGTTTTTTTCATAATAGAATTGAAATTTGTTCACAATGTCAACAAATTAAGGACACTTTCACAGACTGAGAAATAAATACGGCAATTCATAAGTGATTTTGCTTTATGCTATGGATATGACTTTTAAAATTAAAAAAGATGATCCAGAAAATGCTGAAAACTAGAAATAATAAACATATTCTACAATTTAACAATTATTTAATTGTTTGCTAAGTGTTTTTATGTATTTAGTTGTTAATATAACTATTTTGATGTTGTAGCTGGCCATAGCATTGCTAGAGTTATGCAAATAATTACATTATAGGTATGTTCATGCGTTAGCCAAAACATCGATTTACTTTAACTGACCCTAACACAATAAGTGTTTTATTAATGCCTATAATCTCAGCACATTGGGAAGTCAAGGTAGGCTCACTACTTGAGCCCAGAGGTTTGAGATGAGACCAGGCAACATGGCAAACCACTGTCTCCACACACACACACACACACAATTAGCCAGGTATTGTGGCTGAGGCTAAGGTAGAAAGATAAAAGGGGCCCAGGAATGAGAGGCTGCAAACTGCAGTGAGCCATGATGGCACAATTTCAGTCCACGGTGGACAAAAAGTGAGACCTTGTTTCAAAAAAGAAGAAAAGAAAGAGAGAAAGAAAGAAAGAATGAAGGAAGGAAGGAGGAAAGAAAGGAATATGAGTTGAAATTTCTTAGGTGCTTTGATAAACTTCAGTATTGTTTAAATATGTCTTGTCATTTTGTATTGTTATAATTTAAGAAGCTTATTTAAAGACAATTTTGGAAGGTTACCAAGTACAAATTTTGAAGAAGTAATGGAACTTTACTCAGGTGGTCTATAATTCAAATATACGACTTAGAACTCTTGTGCATTATGTCTTCTGGGCAATTGAAAGTACTATATTTTCGTTGAGTATAAAGCAAATCATCCTTTTCAACTTGCCTTTTTTAAATTTTTTTAATTTCTTATTTTTTTTTTTTTTTTTTTTTTTTTAAACTTTAGGTTTTACGGTACAGGTGCGCAATGTGCAGGTTAGTTACATATGTATACATGTGCCATGCTGGTGCACTGCACCAACTAACTCGTCATCTAGCATTAGGTGTATCTCCCAATGCTATCCCTCCTCCCTCCCCTCACCCCACAACAGTCCACAGAGTGTGATGATCACCTTCCTGTGTCCATGTGTTCTTATTGTTCAGTTCCCACCTATGAGTGAGAATGTGCGGTGCTTGGTTTTTTGTTCTTGCGATAGTTTACTGAGAATGATGATTTCCATTTTCATCCATGTCCCTACAAAGGACATGAACTCATCATTTTTTATGGCTGCATAGTATTCCATGGTGTATATGTGCCACATTTTCTTAATCCAGTCTATAATATTTGTCAATTTTGGCTTTTGTTGCCATTGCTTTTGGTGTTTTAGACATGAAGTCCTTGCCCATGCCTATGTCCTGAATGGTAATGCCTAGGTTTTCTTCTAGAGTTTTTATGGTTTTAGGTCTAACATTTAAGTCTTTAGTCCATCTTGAATTGATTTTTGTATAAGGTGTAAGGAAGGGATCCAGTTTCAGCTTTCTACATATGGCTACAGTTTTCCAAGCACCATTTATTAAATAGGAAATCATTTCCCCATTGCTTGTTTCTCTCAGGTTTGTCAAAGATCAGATAGTTGTAGATATGCGGCATTATATCTGAGGGCTCTGTTGTGTTCCATTGATCTATATCTCTGTTTTGGTACCAGTACCATGCTGTTTTGGTTACTGTAGCCTCATAGTATAGTTTGAAGTCATGTAGTGTGATGCCTCCAGCTTTGTTGTTTTGGCTTAGGATTGACTTGGTGATGCGGGCTCTTTTTTGGTTCCATATGAACTTTGAATTAGTTTTTTCCAATTCTGTGAAGAAAGTCATTGGTAGCTTGATGGAGATGGCATTGAATCTGTAAATTACCTTGGGCAGTATGGCCATTTTCACGATATTGATTCTTCCTACCCATGAGCATGGAATGTTCTTCCATTTGTTTGTATCCTCTTTTATTTCCTTGAGCAGTGGTTTATAGTTCTTCTTGAAGAGGTCCTTTATGTCCCTTGTAAGTTGGATTCCTAGGTATATTATTCTCTTTGAAGCAATTGTGAATGGGAGTTCATTCATGATTTGGCTCTCTGTTTTTCTGTTGTTGGTGTGTAAGAATGCTTGTGATTTTTGCACAGTGATTTTGTATCCTGAGATTTGCTGAAGTTGCTTATCAGCTTAAGGGGATTCAGGGCTGAGATGATGGGGTTTTCTAGATAGACATTCATGTCATCTGCGAACAGGGACAATTTGACTTCCTCTTTTCCTAATTGAATACCCTTTATTTCCTTCTCCTGCCTAATTGCCCTGGCCAGAACTTCCAACACTATGTTGAATAGGAGTGGTGAGAGAGGCATCCCTGTCTTGTGCCAGTTTTCAAATGGAATGCTTCCAGTTTTTGCCCATTCCATATGATATTCACTGTGGGTTTGTCATAGATAGCTCTTATTATTTTGAGATACGTCCCATTAATACCTAATTTATTAAGAGTTTTCAGCATGAAACGTTGTTGAATTTTGTCAGAGGCCTTTTTTGCGTCTATTGAGATAATCATGTGGTTTTTGTCTTTGATTCTGCTTATGCTAGATTACATTTATTGATTTGCATATATTGAACCAGCCTTGCATCCCAAGGATGAAGCCCACTTGATCATGGTGGATAAGCTTTTTGATGTACTGCTGGATTCAGTTGTTTGCCAGTAGTTTATTGAGGATTTTTGCATCAATGTTCATCAAGGATATTGATCTAAAATTCTCTTTTTTGGTTGTGTCTCTGCCCAGCTTTTGTATCAGGATGATGCTGGCCTCATAAAATGAGTTAGGGAGGATTCCCTCTTTTTCTATTGATTGGAAGAGTTTCAGAAGGAATGGCACCAGTTCCTCCTTGTACCTCTGGTAGAATTCAGCTGTGAATCCATCAAGTCCTGTACTTTTTTTTGTTGGTAAGCTATTGATGATTGCCACAATTTCAGCTCCTGTTATTGGTCTATTCAGAGATTCCACTTCTTCCTGGTTTAGACCTGGCAGAGTGTATGTGTTGAGGAATTTCTCCATTTCTTCTAGATTTTCTAGTTTATTTGCATAGAAGTGTTTGTAGTATTCTCTGATGGTAGTTTGTATTTCTGTGGGATCGGTGGTGATATCCTCTTTATCATTTTTTATTGCATCTGTTTGATCCTTTATTAATCTTGCTAGCAGTCTATCAATTTTGTTGATCCTTTCAAAAAACCAGCTCCTGGATTCATTAATTTTTTGAAGGGTTTTTTGTGTCTCTATTTCATTCAGTACTGCTCTGATTTTAGTTATTTCTTGCCTTCTGCTAGCTTTTGAATGTGTTTGCTCTTGCTTTTCTAGTTCTTTTAATTGTGATGTTACGGTGTCAATTTTGGATCTTTCCTGCTTTCTCTTGTGGGCATTTAGTGCTATAAATTTCCCTCTACACACTGATTTGAATGCATCCCAGAGATTCTGATATGTTGTGTCTTGGTTCTCGTTGGTTTCAAAGAACATCTTTATTTCTGCCTTCATTTTGTTATGTACCCAGTAGTCATTCAGGAGCAGGTTGTTCAGTTTTCATGTAGTTGAGCAGTTTTGAGTGAGATTCTTAATCCTGATTTCTAGCTTGATTTTACTGTGATCTGAGAGATAAATTGATATAGTTTCTTTTCTTTTACATTTACTGAGGAGAGCTTTACTTCCAACTATGTGGTCAATTTTGGAATACGTGTGGTGTGGTGCTGAAAAAAATGTATATTCTGTTGATTTGTGGTGGAGAGTTCTGTAGATGTCTATTAGGTCTGCTTGGTTCAGAGCTGAGTTCAATTCCTGGGTATGCTTGTTGGCTTTCTGTCTCAATGATCTGTCTAATGTTGACAGTGGGTTGTTAAAGTCTCCCATTATTAATGTGTGGGAGTCTAAGTGTCTTTGTAGGTCACTCAGGACTTGCTTTATGAATGTAGGTGCTCCTGTATTGGGTGCATATATATGTAGGATAGTTAACACTTCTTTTTGAATTGATCGCTTTACCATTATGTAATGGCCTTCTTTTTCTCTTTTGATCTTTGTTGGTTTAAAGTCTGTTTTATCAGAGACTAGGATTGCAACCCTGCCTTTTTTTGTTTTCCTTTTGAATGGTAGATCTTCCTCCATCCTTTTATTTTGAGCCTATGTGTGTCTCTGCACATCAGGTGGGCTTTCTGAATACAGCACACTGATGGGTCTTGACTCTTTATCCAATTTGCTAGTCTGTGTCTTTTAATTGGAGCATTTAGTCCATTTATATTTAAAGTTAATAATGTTATGTGTGAATTTGATCCTGTCATTATGATGTTAGCTGGTTATTGTGCTCGTTACTTGATGCATTCTCTTCCTGGTCTCAATGGTCTTTACATTTTGGCATGATTTTGCAGTGGCTGGTACCAGTTGTGCCTATCCATGTTTAGAACTTCCTTCAGGAGCTCTTTTAGGACAGACCTGGTGGTGACAAAATCTCTCAGCAATTGCTTGACTGTAAAGTGTCTTATTTCTCCTTCACTTATGAAGCTTAGTTTGGCTGGATATGAAACTGGGTTGAAAATTCCTTTCTTTAAGAATGTTGAATATTGACCCCCACTCTCTTCTGGTTTGTAGAGTTTCTGCTGAGAGATCCGCTGTTAGTCTGATGGTCTTCCCTTTGAGGGCAAACCGACCTTTCTCTCTGGCTGCCCTTAACATTTTTTCCTTCATTTCAACTTTGGTGAATCTGACAATTACGTGTCTTGGGGTTGCTCTTCTCGAGGAGTATCTTTGTGGCATTCTCTGTTTTTCCTGAATCTGAATGTTGGCCTGCCTTGCTAGATTGAGGAAGTTCTCCTGGATAATATCCTGCAGAGTGTTTTCCAACTTGGTTCCATTCTCCCCATCACTTTCAGGTACACCAATCAGACGTAGATTTGGTCTTTTCACATAGTCCCATATTTCTTGGAGGCTTTGCTCATTTCTTTTTATTATTTTTTCTCTAAGTTTCTCTTCTCTCTTCATTTCATTCATTTCATCTTCCATTGCTGATACCCTTTCTTCCATTTGATTGCATCAGCTCCTGGGGCTTCTGCATTCTTCACATAGTTTTCAAGCCTTGGTTTTCAGCTCCATCAGCTCCTTTAAGCACTTCTCTGTATTGGTTATTCTAGTTATATATTCCTCTAAACTGTTTTCAAAGTTTTCAACTCCTTTGCCTTTGGTTTGAATATCCTCCCATAGCTCAGAGTAATTTGATCATCTGAAGCCTTCTTCTCTCAGTTCGTCAAAGTCATACTCCATCCAGCTTTGATCCATTGCTGGTGAGGAACTGCGTTCCTTTGGAGGAGAAGAGGTGCTCTGCTTTTTAGAGTTTCCAGTTTTTCTGCTCTGTTTTTTCCCCATTTTTGTGGTTTTATCTACTTTTGGTCTTGATGATGGTGATGTACGGATGGGTTTTTTGTGTGGATGTCCTTTCTGTTTGTTAGTTTTCCTTCTAAAAGACAGCACCCTCAGCTACAGGTCTGTTGGAGTACCCGGCCGGCCATGTGAGGTGTCAGTCTGCCTCTACTGGAGGGTGCCTTGCAGTTAGGCTGCTCAGGGGTCAGGGATCAGGGACCCACTCGAGGAGGCAGTCTGCCAGTTCTCAGATCTTCAGGTGCGTGCTGGGAGAACCACTGCTCTCTTCAAAGTTGTCAGACAGGGATGTTTAAGTTTGCAGAGGTTACTGCTGTCTTTTTGTTTGTCTGTGCCCTGCCCGCCGAGGTGGATCCTACAGAGGCAGTCAGGCCTCCTTGAGCTGTGGTGGGCTCCACCAAGTTCGAGCTTCCCAGCTGCTTTGCTTACCTAAGCAAACCTGGGCAATGGCGGGCACCTCTCTCCCAGCCTCGCTGCTGCCTTGCAGTTTGATCTCAGACTGCTGTGCTAGCAATCAGCGAGACTCCATGGGCATAGGATCCTCTGAGCCAGGTGCGGGATGCAATCTCCTGGTATGCCATTTTTTAATCCCATCAGAGAAGCGAGTATTAGGGTGGGAGTGACCTGATTTTCCAGGTGTCATCTGTCACCATTTTCTTTAACCAGGAAAGGGAACTCCCTGACCCCTTGTGCTTCCCAAGTGCAGCAATGCTTCACCCTTCTTCGTTTTGTGGATGGTGTGCACACCCACTGACCTGCGCCCACTGTCTGACACTCCTTAGTGAGATGAACCCCGTACCTCAGATGGAAATGCAGAAATCACCCATCTTCTGCGTCACTCAGGCTGGGAGCTGTAGAGCCCTGGTGTTCCTATTCAGCCATCTTTGTCTTAATCGCAATAATAAAATTTTCTTGTCATTTGTGTCTATGGGCAATTTAAAATCATTTCCGCTGTAAATTGCTTAATTCTGAGGCAGTTTCTGAAAACTTTATAAGCTTTCAAAATTATAGAATATTGTATCTTTAAGGAGATCAACTCTCGGTTCTGCAGGAGGGAGAACACAGCAATTGTAAGGCATTGAACTCTGTGTTGCCCTGTTAGAACAGAAAGGAAAACCAGAACAAATGCAGTTAAAGCTCATCCACAGAGGGAATATTTAAACCAGCCCTGGCCAGAGGGGAATGAGATTCCCCTGGATGGAACTTGAGCATTTGGAAATCTGGGTACTGAGGGCTCTAGAGCTCCATGTATCTAAGAAAATTTGAAAGGCAGCCTAGACCATCAGGACTGCAACTCTTAGGAGAGCCCTAAGGCTGAACTGGGCCCAGGAACAGTCAACTGGCATGGGAGGGCATGCAACACACTGAGACACCAGCTGGGGCAGCCATAGGAGTTCTGGAATTATCACTCTCCTATTACCAGGCTGCACAGCTTATAGCTCCAAAAGGGACCCCATCCTTCTGCTTGAGAAAAGGAGGAAAAAAAGTCAAGAGGAATTTGTCTTCCATCCTGGATACCAGCTCAGCCACAGCAAGATAGTGCACTAGTCAGAGTCTTGATGCCTCCTTTCCAGGCTCTGGCTCCTAGATATTCCTAGACACACCCTGGGCCAGAAGGAAACCTGCTGCCTTGAAGGAAAGAAGCCAGTGCTGGCAGCATTTATCACCTGCAAACTTAACAACCTTTGGGCTCTGAATAACCAGCAGCCATACTCAGATACTACATCAAGATCCTTGCATGAGCCTCATAGACTTACTAGATTTAGGTGAGACTCAGCAGATTACAAGCTGTGGTGGCTAAAGGGCAAAACTCCTTTTGCTTGGGAAAAGCAGAGGGTAAAGTAAAGTGTACTTTTTCTTGCCACTTAAGTACCAGCAAGACCAGCAGTGGGGAGAGCACCAAGAAAGCTTTTAGGATCCCTGATTCTAGGACTTGATTTTGGTTGGCATGTATGTACATGCCCAGGGCCAGTGGGGAGCCCACCAGCCTGAAAATGGCAAGTTCCAGTCCAGGCAACATTCATCACGAGCTGAAAAGAGGATTTGGGCCTTAAAGGAACAAAGGTGGTACTCCTTGTGGCGTGCGGTGCTGGGGGCTACTCTGCCTTTGGAAAAGGAAAGGAGGAATAGGAAGGACTGTGTCTTGTGGTTTGAATGCCAGCTCAGCTAGAATGCAATAGAATGCCTGGTGGACTTCTGAAATTTTTGGCTTTACTCCTTGACTTCTGAATGGCACTTCTGGACCCTACCAGGGACTGAGGAAACTCGTTGTCCTGAAGGAAAGAACACAGATATGGCTGGCTTTGCCACCTGCTAATTGCAGAGATCAAAGGCCTTGAGTGAATATAGGCAGTTGTTAGAAAGTGCAGGCATCTGGACTTGAGCAAGATCCGGTGCTATGCTAGCTTCAGGTCTGACCCAGGGCAGTCATAGTGGTGATGGCCAAGGGTGCTTGTGTCATTCTACTCCCAACTTTTGGTGGCTTAGAATAGAGAGAAAGACTCTGTATCTTTGAGGGAAATAAGGTTAGAGAACAAGAGTCTCTGGCTAGTAATCCAGAAAATTCTCCTGGACCTTGTCCAAGACTGTCAAGGTGGTACGTCTATAAGTCTGAAAAAATTACAGCACTATTGGGTATATGGTGCCCCCTAAAGCAGATATGCCTTAGATCACAACACCCACCTTTTAAAATATGTGGAAATCCTTCCCAAGAAAGACGGCTATGAATAACCCCAGACAGTGAAGACTACAATAAATGCTCACCTTTAAAAAAAAAAAAAAATTCTTTTTTTAACCTCTTATATGGTGATGCACGCCAAAGTTTTAATGTTCAGACACTGAAGAACATCTGCTAGCATCGACACCATCCAGGAAAACATGACCTCACAAAGTGAACTAAATGAGGCGCCAGGGACAAATCCTGGAGAAAAAGAGATATATAGTCTTTTAGACAGAAAATTCAAAATAGCTCTATTTTTAAAAAACTCACAGAAATTTAAGATAACAAAGTAAAGAAATTCCAAATGTTATCAGCTAAACTCAACAAAGAGATTGAAATAGTTACAACAAATTAAGCAAAAATTCAGGAGCTGGAAAATGCAATTGGCATGCTGAAGAATGCATTCAAGCCATTTAATAGCAGAATGGATCAAGCAGAAGAAATGGTGAACTTGAAGACAGGCTGTTTGAAAATATATAGTCAGAAGAGACAAAAGAAACAGAAAAAAACAGCAAATAGTGCCTACAGGATCTGGAAAATAGCCTTACAAAGACAGGCCTAAGAGTTATTGGTTTTAAAGATGTGTAGAAAGAGATAGGGATAGGAAAATTTATTCAAAGGGATAATAACAGAAAACTTTCCAAACCTGGAGAAAGATATCCAAATATGACTACAAAAATGTTATAGAACACTAAACAGATTTAAAAAGACTACTTCAAAACATTCAATAACCAATCTTCAAAAAGTCAAAGAAAAGGAAAAGTTCTACAAAAGAAAGAGAAAAGAAACACATAATATACAGGGGAGCTCCAACACATCTGGCAGCAGACTTTACAGAGGAAACCCTACTGGCCAGGAGAAAGAAGCAATAAATATTTAAAGCACCAAAGGAAAAGAACTTTACCTTAGAATAGCATATACCGCGAAAATGTCCTTCAAATAAAAAGATGAAATACTGAGTTTTCCAGACAAACAAAAGCTGAAAGATTTCATCAATACCATGCCTGTCCTACAAGGAATGCTAAAGGGAGTACTTCAGTCAGGAAGAAGAGGACATTGATGAGCAAGAAATAATCAACTGAAGGTAAAAAAAAAAAAAAAAAAAAAAAAAAAAAAAAAAAAAAAATCCTCATTGGTAATAGTAACTATACAAAACAAAGCAGAATATTATAATAACACTATAGCTGTGGTGTGTAAACTACTCATTCTAAGTAAGAAGACTAAATAATAAACCAAATAAAAGTAATAACTACAAGAACGTTTCGGCTGGGCGCGGTGGCTCACGCCTGTAATCCCAGCACTTTGGGAGGCCGAGGCGGGCAGATCACGAGGTCAGGAAATCGAGACCATCCTGGCTAACAAGATGAAACCCCATTTCTACTAAAAATACAAAAAGTTAGCCTGGCGTGGTGGCGGGAGCCCTTAGTCCCAGCTACTCGGGAGGCTGAGGCAGGAGAATGGTGTGAATCCGGGAGGCGGAGCTTGCAGTGAACCCAGATCACGCCATTGCACTCCAGCCTGGGCGAGACAGCGAGACTCTGTCTCAAAAAAACAAAAAAGAAAAAGAAAAAAAAAAAAAAAAGAACGTTTCAAAACATAGTACAAAAATAAAGTCAAAAAGTGAAAGGATGAGCACACCCATCCTGAGCGGGCCTGATGTGGTGGAAGCTCGGAAGCAGGGTGAAGTCCTGGAGCGTGGGCAGAAGGGAGGCCGCCCAGAGAGCCGAAAGCCTGGGCAGGGGACAGAAGCTTCTGGCTCCCCCAAGCAAGAGCAGCGCGGCGCCTCGGCGTTCCTGCGGGAGGCCAGGCCTCTGGCGACGGCAGGAGGCTCTAGGAGGCCAGAGGAAGGCACAGAGCGGTGGCCGGCAGTGCTCGGAAAAATAGAGGAAGAGAGCAGCCCTGCCACTGGCGAGCAGCTCGGGGATACTGGATCCAAGCCCCGCAGCCCCGAGGTGGCAATGACGCCTGGAGTCGAGCGGGGCGTGACTGTGCCCGGCTCTTACGGCATCCAGGCCCCACTGCCAGCGCCTACAGCCATATCACCCTGTCCAGTCTCCTCTGACCTCGGAAGCTAAATAGGGTGGGTCCTGGTTAGTACTTGGATGGGAGGCCGCCCAGGAATTTTGGGTGCTGTAGGCTTTTGGCCTCCCCCTCCCTCCCTCTTTCCTCCTTCTGTCGCCGTGCTTCACTACCTTCCCCTAACTCTGCTCCCATTTTTCCCCTCGCCTGCGGCCCCAAAGCAGCCCGGGACCTCCTCGTGGGGTTCCTCCGCTGTAGCACCGCCAGGCAACAGTATCCCACATCTTCCCCTTTGCTGCAGCCCCACCAGGTGCCCGGCTCCAGCCGGGGCGGGGCGGTATATGTTCCCTAAGGTGCCCCGTGTCTTCACGGTCCCGGGACGCCCAGGCCATTCAATTTACTCATCCGGCGCCATGCAATAGTTCAAGCTGGTGGGGGAAGTGGCGGCCAGGGGCAGAGGTCCCACAGACGCGAGCCAAATCCTCTACTCCAGGACCTATTGGCTGCTTTCCCCAGGGGAAAGAAGTTACCGTCTCCAGTCACGAGGAAATCCGTCTCTGTGCATACGGATTCCCATTGGCACCGTCTTCGGGTAAACACCAGTCCCGAGGACACGAGACAGACCCAGGCCTCCGTCCCGTCGGCACGCTCTGCGTCAAGACTCCCACCAGAGGGACGGACACACTCTACAAATCTCGGTGACCACTGCACCAAGAAGACAGGGAGTAGCCAACAAAAGGACCCTATGAATCGCACCCCAAAAGCAACCAACCAATCCATGAAAAAATTCTTCTCAGGATTCTGTTGGTCCTTTAGCATGGGCGGCCCTCCTCCCTGTTACGGCCAGGATCAAGCACCCTCCACCCTACCCCTGCTAGAAGGAGCCCTGTCTAACAGAGCAGAGAGCTCTCTCACCCAGGCTCTAAGGCTCTGGCTCGGTAGCTCTCACACCCTCTCTATTTCTCCCCCCCTCCCCCATCTCATGCTTTTTCTGTCACCTTCTCTCTGTCTCTCTCTCATTCCTGTCTCTCTCTCTCTCTCTAGGTCTCTCTTCCTCAGTTTCTATCTCGCCATCCCTTTTTCCCTTGCTCTCCTTCAAGCTATCTGTATCTTTGTGTATCTGGGTGTGTGTCTATGTGCCCGCGCACGTGCATCCATATGTGTCTGTGGGGGCGGAGGTGGGTTTCTTCCTGGTGCTGGTGAGGTGTGTCTGGCTGTCCATCAGCCTCTCTCTCCCAGGATCAGTCGGCTAGCTCTAGTGGCAGCGTGGGGCAAAGCAGCTCCCCCCACTCACTTGACCATGGGCCATATGCTTGTCGGGACAAGCGACTCTGTCAGAGACATTGTAAGAGAAAGGGCCCGTGGGGCTAGGGCAGCTGGTCACCCTGAGCAGCCCTGGCAGCTCTGGGTGGGTGAGGCAAGAGGTGGCCTTGCAGGAGGGTCGGCGAGGGAAACATAACAATCCCTCCGCGGCAAGAACAGCAGGGTATCCCAGGAACATGGACCCAGGGCCCTGACTCCTGGGAGCACAAACTCAGCAAGCCCGATGTGGTGGAAGCTTGGGAGCTCAGGAGCCTGGGGAAGCCCTAAAGCGTCGGAGGAATGGAGACCGCCCAGAGAGCCAGAAGTCTCGGCAGCGGAAGGAAACCTCTGGCGTCCTCACTCGGCGGAGTGGAGACGGTCCAGTGCATGGCCTTGTCGGCTATGGCTGGAGGCCCTTGGAGGCCGGCGGAAGGCGCAGCACGGCGGCCCACAGTGCTTCGGCGTGGAGGTGGAGAGCAGAGAGCAGCGGAGCAGCGGACGAGGAGTGGCTCAGGGGTGTCCCGATCTGAGCCGCGCGGCCTTGGAGTGGCGGTGACGCCTGGAGTCGGGCGGGCATGGTGGGCCAGGCTCTTGTGTCAGCCAGGTATCACTGCGGGTGTCTAAGGTCTTACCGCCCTGAAGACACCTGGTCTCCTCTGGCCTGTGAAGCTAAGCAGGGTGCGGCCTGATTCAGTACTTGGAAAGGAGGCCTCCTGGGAATACCAGGTGCTGTAGGCTTTTGGCTTCCCGCTCCCTCTTTCTCCCTTTTCTCGCCCACCCCCTGGTGATTCCCAACTGGTTGATTCCCAACCACCCCCTGACTCTGCTACCCCTTTTCCACCTGCCTGCGTCCCTGCTCCAGGAAGGCCTAGGTAATTTAATTCACTCTTCTGGCGCCGCTGCAAACGTCCAAGCCTGGGGAAGGGGAGGGCAAGGGCAGACGGTCCCACAGACGCCAGCCAAGACCTCCTCCAGAACGCACGGGCTGCTTTTTCCAGGAAAGGACATTGCCTTTGCCAGCTACCAGGAAAACGTCCTTGTGAACCCGGATTCCCATGGCCATGGACTTCGTGTAAACTCCCGTCGCGAGGACAGGAGAGAGACCCAGGCCTCAGGCAAGGATTCCCTGGCTTGCACCCAGGGTGCGTGTCTCGCCCACGTGGGCACACCAAAGCGCCAAGAAGACACTGGGGTATGGGAACTGGCTTTCATGGGGACGTCGAGGCAGTCCGTGGTAGAACTTCCCAGGGAAGACACTGCCTTCTGGGCAGCCCCTGCGGCGGGCTGGGGGGCTCCTGGAGTCCTTGTCTTGCACACAGGTTGTTTGTTTCGGCCTCAGGGGGCACCCCACGGCAACAATAATTCCCCCGGGGAAAACTAACGGGATACCCCGCTTGATATCCCGTGGTCGGGATACTGCACGAACACCTCGAGCCCGGCACGGAGATTGCCAGGAAGGCTCTGTTCTCCATGGGATTTTTCCCCTGGACTGCCTCAACGTCTCCTTTCAAGCCTGGAGTCCTTTTCCTTTCCCCCGGAGGTATTCATGCCGCTTTGTGGTGTCCCCCATGGGCGCGACTCGCACCCTGATTGCAAGCCAGGGACTCCATGAAACCATCGGCCTGGCGCAGGGGCTGCCAGGAAGGCACTGTCGTCCGTGGGCGAACCCCAGCCTCGAGGTTGTTTTCCCCGGGCTGCCTCAATGTCCCCCTTCAAACCTGAGGTGCTGTCCCCTTCCCCCTGGGGCCTACTTGCCGCTTTGGGGTGCACCTCATGGGAGACACACGCACCCTGGGAGCAAGCCAGGGACTCCACGTCGCCCCGAGCGTAGCGCAGGGGCTGCCAGGAAGGCACTGTTATCATGGGAGGAAACCCGCTGGCAGCTTTTTTCCGCAGTGCTGCCTCAGCGTCTCCTTTAAAGGCTGGAGTCCTGTTCCCTTCCCTTAGAGGCCTTCTTACCACTTTGGGGTGCCCTTGTGGGCACGACATGCACCATGGGTGCAAGCCAGGGACTCCACAATCACTCCGGGCCTGGAGCAGGGGTTGCTGGGTAGGCACTGTCTTCCGTGGGAAGACACCATCCCTCTGCTTTTTTCCCCGTACTGCTTCAACTACCCCTTTCAATCCTGGTGTCCTGTACCCTTCCTCCGGCGGCCGTCTTGCCTCTTTGTGGTGCCCCCCGTGGGCAAGATACGCATGCTGGGTGCAAGCCAGGGACTCCACGAATCTCCCGGGCCCACAGCAGAGGCTGGCAGGAAGGGAGTGTCGTCCATGAAAGGACCCCAGTATCCCCGCTTTTTTCCCCGGGGCTGGCTGAACGTCCCCCTTCAAGCCTGACGTGCTGTCCCCTTCCCCGGGAACATTCTTGCCGCTTTGGGGTGCCCCTCGTGGGGGAGACACTCACCCTGGGTGCAAGCCAGGGAATCAACAACCACCCCCATTCAGGGCAAAGGGGCTGCCGGAAAGGCACTGTCATCCGTGGGAAATTTTTTCCCCAGACTGCCCCAATGTCCCCTTTCAAGCCTGGCGTCCTGTTTCCTTCCCCCGGAGGCCTTCTTGACGCTTTGAGGTGCCCCCGTGAGTGCAACATGCACCCTGGGTGCAGCCAGGGACCCCACGACAACCCCAGGCCTGGCGCAGGGTCTGCCGGAAAGGTACTGTAGTCTGTGGGACGTCCGCGGCCCGCTGCTTTTCTCTCCGTACCTCGACTTCCCGTTTCAGGCCTGGTGTCCTCTTCCCTTTCAACGGAGGCCGCTTTGGTGCTTTGGAGTGCTCCCTGTGGAAGCGACACGCAACCTGGGTGCAATTCAGTGGCTCCGCAACCCCATTGGGCGGGGCAAGAGGCTGCCGCAAATGCACTGTAGCTCGAAGGACCCCGGCTCACTGCTTTTTTCCCCGGATTGCCTCAAGGTCCCCTTTTAAGCCTAACATCCTGTCCCCTTCTCCCGGTGACCTTCTTGCCGCTTTGGGGTGCCTCCTGTGGGCGAGACGCACACTCTGAGTACAAGCCAGGGACGCTACAACACCTCCAGGATGGCACTGGGCTGCCGGGAAGGCACTGTCATCCCTGGGATCACCCCAGTCTCGCTGTTTTTTTCTCTGGGCTACCTAAACGTCCCCTTTCAAGCCTGGCGTCCTGCTGCCTTCCCACGGGAGCCTTCTTGCCGCTTTTGGGTGCCCCGTGTAGGCGAGACACGCACACTGTGTGCAAGACAGGGACTCCACGACCCTCCAGGGCCTGGCATAGGGGCTGCAGGGAAGGCACTGTCATCCGTGAAAGGACCCCAGCCTCGCCCCATTTTTTCCGGGACTGCCTCAACCTGGCTTCCTGTTCTTTTCCACCGGGGGCTTTCTTACCGCTTTGGGGTGCCACCAGTCGGCAAGGCACCCACCCTAGGTGCAAGCCAGGGACTCCAAAACGCCCGGGGCCTGGCGCAGGGGCTGCCAGGAATTCACTGTCCTCCGTGAAGTTTTTCCCTGGACTGACTCAAAGTCCCCTTTCAAGCCTGGCGTCCTGTCTGCTTCCCCTGGGGGCCTTCTTGCCACTTTGTGGTGAACCCGTGGGCAAGACACGCACCCTGGGTGCAAGACAGGGACTCCTCCAGGCCCACGGGCCTGGCCCCGGGGCTGCAGGGAAGGCATTGTCATCCCTGGGAGGACCCCAGACTCGCAGCTTTTTTTATTGGGCTACCTCAAAGTCCCCTTTCAAGTCTGGCCTCCTGCCCCTTTTCCCGGGAGCCTTCTTTCTGCTTTGGGGTATCCCCCTTGGGCGAGATACGCACCTGGGTGCGAGACAGAGACTCCACGACACCCCATGGGCCAAGCACTGGCGCTGCCGGGAAGGCACTGTTGTCCGTGGGAGGATTCCAGCCCACTGCTGTTTTCCCCGTGCTGCCTCAACGTCCCCTTTCAACGCTGGCGTCCTCTTCCCTTCCCCGGAGGCTTTCTCGCCGCTTTGGGGTGCACACCGTGGGAGACATGCACCCTGGGTGCAAGCCACAAACTCAAGGACGCCCTGGCCTGGCTCAGGGGCTGCCGGGAAGGCACTATAGTCTGTGGGAGGGCCACAGCCTCTCCGCTTTTTTCCCGGGACTGCTCCAATATCCCCCTTCAAGCCTGACGTGCTTTCCTCTTCCCCCGGGACCTTGTTGCTGCTTTCATGTGCACCCCGTGAACAAGACACGCACCCTGGGTGCAAGCCAGGGACTCCACCATCGCTCGGGTACTGCGCAGAGGCTGAGGGAAGGCACTGTTCTCAATGGGAGGAACCCGGCTAGCCTCTTTTCTCGCCGTGCTGCGTCAGCGTCCCCGTTAAATCCTGGCCTCCTCTTCCGTTCCCCCGGAGGCCTTCTTGCCACTTTGGGGTCCACCCCTTTGCCTGACATGGAGGGATTGTTGAATCCCAGGCTTGCACCCAGAGTCCCACGGCGGGCACCCCAAAGCAGCAAGTAGGTTCCCAGGGGCAGGAGACAGCACGTCAGGCTTCAAGGGGGACGTTGAGGCAGCCCCGGGAATAAAGAGGGGATGCAGGCGTTCTGCCACAGATAACACTCTCTTTCAGGCAACCTCTGAGGTGGGTCTGGGAACATCGTGGAGTCCTTGGCTTGCACGCAAGGTGCATGTCTCGCCCACAGGGGGCACCACAAAGTGGCAAGAAGGCCACCGTGGGAAGGGTATGGGACGCCAGTGTTGAAAGGGATAGTTGAAGCAGTCCGGGGAAAAACGCCACGGACCAGGGTCGTCCCAAGCACGACAGTGCACCCCATGTGTAAGCGTGACACGCACGCTGGGTGCAAGCGAGGGATTCCACGATTCCCCGGGGCCAGGCGCAGGGGCTGCCGGGAAGGCAATGTCATCCATAGGATGACCCCGGCCCGCCGCCTTTCCCCCCGGGGCAGCCTAGCCTGCTGTTCCCTTTCCCCGGGGGCCTTCTTTCCGCTTTGGGGTGCCCTCCGTGGGCGAGAAGCGTACCCTGTGTGCAAGACAGGGACTCCACGACTCCCCCGGGCCCAGCGCAGGGGCTGCCGGCAAGGCACTGTCATCCGTGGGAGAACCCCGGCCACTCGCGTTTTTCTCGGTGCTGCCTCAACGTTCCACTTCAAGCTTGGTGTCAGGTTTCCTTCTCCTAAAGGCTTTCTTGCCTCTTTGGGGTGCCTCCCCTGGAAGAGAAACGCACCCTAGGTGCAAGCCAGGGACTCGACAACACACACGGGTTCAGTGCAGGGGCTGCTCGGAAGACACTGTGGTCGGTGGGACGACCCTAGACTCGCCGCTGTTTTCCCCAGGCTGCGTGAACGTACCCCTTCAAGCCTGATGTGCTGTCCCCTTCTCCCGCGGGCCTTTTTGCCGCTTTAGGGTGTCCCCCGTGGGCGCGACACGCAACCTGGGTGCAAGCCAGTGACTCCACGTCCCCCACCCCCACGTTTCGGCGCAGTGGAGACCGAGAAGGCACTGTCACCCGTGCGGTGACTCTGACCCGCCGCTTTTTTCCCCGTGCTGCCTCAACGTCGCGTTTCAAGCCTGGCGTCCTGTTCTCTTCCTTCGGAGGTTTTCTTGCCGCTTTGGGGTGCCCCCCCGTGGGCACGACACACACCCTGGGAGCAAGCCAGGGATTACACGCCTTTTCCGGGCCTGATGCAGAGGCTGCCATGAAGGCACAGCCCTCCGTGGAAAGTTTTTCCCAGTACTGCCTCAACGTCCCCTTTCCTTTCCCCGGAGGCCTTCTTGCCGCTTTGAGGCTCCCCGCGTGGGCGCAACACGCACACTAGCTGCAAGCCAGGGACTCCACGACCACCACAAGCCCGGTGCAGGGTCTGCGGCGAAGGCACTGTCGTCCGTGGGAGGACTGCGGCCCACAGTTTTTTTCCCCGTGCTGCCTCAATGTCCCCTTTCAAGCTTGGCATCATGTTCACTTCCCCCAGAAGCATTCTTGCCACTTTGGGGTTCCCCCGTGGGTGTGACACTTACCCTGGGTGAAAGCCAGGGACTTCACGACCGTCCCGGGCCAGGCACACTGGCTGGAGGAACGCACTGTTGTCTGTGGGAGTAAACCGGCCTGCTGCTTTTTTCCTCGTGTTTCCTCAACGTCCCCTTTCAAGCCTGGCGTCCTGTGTCATTTTCCCTCAGGCCTACTTGCCGCTTTGGCGTGTCCCCACTAGATGCGACACGAACCCTGGGTGCAAGCCAGGGACTTCACGACTTCCCCTGGCACGGTGGCGAGGGGCGCTGCTGAGAACGCATTGTAGTGAGCGGGAAGATTTTCCGCGGCGTGCCTCAATGTCGCCTTACAAGCCTGGCATTCTGTTTCCTTCCCCTGTGGGCCTTCTTGCCGCTTTGGGGTGTCCCTCGTCGGCGAGACACCCACCCTGGGTGCAAGCAAGGGACTCCGCGACCACCCGGTCCCGGCGCAGGGGCTGATGGTAAGGCATTGTCGTTAATGGTAGGACTCCCAGCCTCACTGCTTCTTTCCTCTGGCTAAGTCAACGTCCCCCTTCAAGCTTGATGTGCTCTCCCTTCCCCCCCGCCCCGGAGGCCTTCTTGCAGCTTTAGGGAGCCCCAGGTGAACGAAACACGCACCCTGGGTGCAAGCCAGGGACTCCACTATTTTCCGGGCCTGGTGCACGCGCTGCCGGGAAGGCACTGTTGTTCTTGGGAAGACCCTAGCCTCTACGCTGCACCCAGGGAAGTAGTGGAGTCCCTGGCTTGCATCCAGGGTGCGCGTGGCGCCCACGGGGTCAACCCACAGCGGCTAAGAAGGCTTCCGGGGGAAGGAAGTTGGATGCCAGGCTTGTAAGGAGAGATCAACAGGGAAAAAAAGCGGCGAGGCCAGGGACTCCACGACACACGCAGGCCCGGAACAGGGGCTTCCGGGAAGGCACTGTCGTCTGTGGGACAACCTCAGCCTCGCTGCTTTTTTCCCTGGGCTGCCTCAACGTCCCCCTTCATGCCTGATGTGCTGTCCCCTTCCCCTAGGGCCTTCTTGCAGCTTTGGGGTGCTACCCATGGGTGAGACACGCACCCTGGGTGCAAGCCAGGGACTCCACGACCCTCCCCCCGACACACACATGGTCCCGGTGCAGGGGCTGCGAGCAACGCATTGTCATCCATGGGACGTCCCCGGCTTGCCGCTTTTTTCCTCATGCTGTCTGAACGTCCTCTTTCAAGCTTGGCGTCCTTTTTCTTTCCACCTATGGCCTTCTTGCCGCTTGGAGGCACCCCCCCACCCCACCCCGTTGATGAGACACGCACCCTGGGTGCAAGCCAGGAACTCCAGGACTCCCCTAGTTCTGGCACAGAGGCTGCTGGGAAGGCTCTGTCCTCCGTGGTAAGTTTTTTCCTGGACTGCCTCAAAGTCCCCTTTCAAGCCTTGCTTCCTGTTCCCTTCCGCTGGGGACCTTCTTGCCGCTTTGGCGTGGCCCCCATGGGCGAGACACGCCCGCTGGGTGTCAGCAAGGTACTCCATGACCACCGGGCGCTTGGGTCAGGGGCTGCGGGGACGGCACTGTAGTCCGTGGGAGGACTCCAGCCTTGCCGCTTTTTTCCTCGGGCTGCCTCAACATCCCCCTTCAAGACTGACATGCCGTCCTCTTCCTTCAGGGGCTTTCTTGCCGTTTTGGTGTGTCCCCGTGGGCGAGAAACGCACCCTGAGTGCACACCAGGGATCCACGGTCCCTCGGTTTCCGCGAAGAGGCTGCCGGGAAGGCACTGTTGTCCGTGGGAGGATCCCTGCCCACCGCTTTTTCCCTGTGCTGCCTCGAAGTCTTCTTTCAAGCCTGGCATCTTGTTCCCTTCCTTTAGGGGCCTTCGTGCCGCTTTGAGATGCCCCCCTTGGGCGTGACCCGCCGCTGGGTGCAAGGCAGAAACTCCACCACCCTCCCGGCGCAGGGTCTGCCGTGAAGGCGCTGTAGCCATGGGAGGTTTTTCCTTGTACTGTCTCTAGGTCCCCTTTCAAGCCTGGCGCTCTGTTCCCGTCCCGCGGGGGTCTTCTGGACGCTTTGACATGCCCCCCGTGGGCCTGACACGAACCCTAGGTGCAAGACAGGGACTCCACGACCACCCCGGCCCCAACACAGGGGCTGCCAGGAAGGCACTGTCATCCGTTGAACCACCCGGCCCGCCCTTTTTCTTTTCTGTGCTGCCTCAAGGTCCCCTATCAAGACTGGCGTCCTGCTCCCTTCCCCCAGAGGCCTTCTTGACACTTTGGAGTGTCCCCCATGAGCACGACACGCCCCCTGGGTGCAAGTCAAGGACTCCACGACTTCCAAAAGCTTGGCCCAGGGTCGGCTGGACAGGCACTGTTTTCCGTGGAAAGTTTTTCCCCTGACTGCCTCATCGTCTGCTTTAAAGGCTGGCTTCCTGTTCCTTTCCCCCGGGGGTGTTCTTGTCGCTTTCTGGTGTCCCTCGTTGGGGTGACACGCACCCTGGGTGTAAGCCGTGGACTGCACGACCCCCGCGGCTTCTGTCCTTATTTATGGTAAAAGTAGGGAACTCTGCTTATTCACATCAACGGAATCATTATTATACGCAGACGATTTGGACGTCGTAGGAGAGAAACCGAGGTGAGGGGGAGGGGACAAAACAGGAGCGGGAAGGGAAGGAAGCACAATAGTTCATTCTGGAAAGCTTTCTAGCCTGGGTTGGATGGGGGGACACGGAGGACAACTCAGGAAACAAGCTGATTCCAGAAAAGACACCGGGCATGACGGCGTGCGCCTGCAGTCCCAGCTACCTGGAGAAGGGGGGCGAGGGAGGCAGAAGAATCGATTAAACCCTGTTGGCTCACCTTTCGTATTACCAGAGAAGGTTTTCTCACCGAATTTTTGTCATACTCTTTCCCCGCCAGTTGCCCCTTCCTGAAGATTCGCTCATGGACCCCTGAGGAAGAAAGTGGTCTGCCTTATGAACAAAAGACTGTGGAAAATTTTGAGTGCTTTCTATCAGGGCCGTTGCCTGACAGGCATGCACTCACCCGCAAAGTCCCTCTGTTTATCCACCTTTCTGAGGCAAAAGGCCTCTCCAAGGCCCACACACGACGATGTTACACAGAATCTTACCGCACTCGCTCCCTCGTCTTGCATGCACTTGGCAGAGTGGAGCAAGGGACTTGCGCTCAACAGAGGAGGCGGCATCTCTTATCGAGTGGGAGGGGCCTGCCTCACTCATCCACCTCGCCCCCCCTCAACAACCTCTTCAGGATGCACTTGCAAACACCGTGGTGTTGGTTGTAGGAGAGGGCACTTGGGGTTGGCACAACCCGCCACCGTTTTGTCTCGGGCAATCTGGAGCACTCCTGGATCACCACAAAGGCCCTGGTCGTGCCAACCCTCTCGCATCCCAGAAAGGGCAGCATGATGTTTTGTAGAGACATTCCCCATGGCCCTGGAGAGGTGCCGTGTCCACCCCCAAGGCAACAACCACAGGAAGCCAGAGCAAATGTGCCTGCTGTGTCAGAGGACCCCACGAATCTTCTTGAAGTTGCGAGGCACAAGGCGTGAGGGCAGCGAGGTCATGCCAAAATCCCTTCCCATGCCTCCCAACACACTACTCGTGAGCGGCGAGGAGAGACCAGGGGCCCGACGAGCAGAAGAAGAAGAACTGTTCCATTCACTGTGTATTTCCATCCTTCGTTTCTCATGGCTTACTCCTGGCCCGGGAGACTGTTAAATGACCACATGGATCGTGAAAAGCCCCATAACGGGCGGTTGTTGAGCTGGGGTCAGTCTTGAGGAAACTGATGAGCATAACAGCCCAGTCAGCCTCACTCCGGTATAGGGACAACAGATAATTTAAGGACGACAATTCCTGACATGCACAGCACAGAGCCAACAGGGTGGGGTTGTTCTGACCACCCTGTGCCCACAGCCGGGATCACACCGGTCAGGGGAACACAAGCTGCCTTCCCTGCCAGTGTCAAAGGTCCAGAGACCTGAGGCGCCACGGACAGTTATGACACTAGGATGCAGGAGAGCAGGCAAACAGGTCCCAGCAATCAGCTAAAACTGGAACAGGGCCGGTTAGCTGGGTTCCCGGTATACCAGAGCTTCACACGCATCTAGAGACCCAATCTAATTGCCAGACAGAGTGTCAGCAACAACCTGGTGGCACAAAATGCCAACTAGACGTGAAAGATATACCTCGCCTGGTGGTGGGGTGTGAGTCAGCGACCACAACACCTGTGCAGAAATGCACAACCTGGACATCTTTCCCAAAAATGGCCACCATGGCAGCCAGACACGGAACACCCCGGGCCCTCTGGTCAACCCCAGGACACACACAGGAGCAGTAGAGGGCCAGGGACACCCTCCTGGTCACCCGTACACTGCAGGGGCTGGCCCATTTTTCCAGAGCGAGACTGGGAGTAATTTTTGGCCAGCGCCTAGCATGACTGGATCACATGAGGGACTAAATCCCGGCCAGGTTCCACCTCTGGGACCACATGCGTGCTCAGGGAGCACTCTCCGACTCCGCACAGGGACTTCGGAAAAAAGATCACAGCAGAGGGACTAGGGCAGGGCAGGTGCATCAGACGGCCAGGACCTGCGCTGGCCTGCCACCGGGCCGGGAATGGCATCCCCTGCCACCAGCCCCGTGCCCAATACATCCTCGTGGATCTTGGGCCAAGCCTCAGGAGTTGCGGCATGCTGTTCGACCAGTCAGGGCAGCCCCACACTGCCCTTGGGCACGGAAGCACGGGAGACAGCCTCCCCCAACAAAGCCCTGCACACCCGAGCTCTGAGTCACAAGTGAGCTCCACATGGCAGGGAAGCCCATGACTGGGAAACCCAAACCATGAGTCGAAGTCTTTTCAAAGAGGCGGAAAACGCAGCTCCTCCGCAACTTCACAGAAACCGTTCCCCAAACGTGTCTCTGCATGGACTGCGACAGAGTCAAAAGACAACCCGTGGCGCATGGGAGTATGAAGATGCATCTCGGAATGAGAAAGAAGAAACAGGACTTAGTTGCAGGCCGGTAAGGACACAGGAAGATACAGAATGAGGAGAGTCTTCTACAATCTAGACAAAGACAGTCAGAGGAAGGGAGGGAGAGAGGGAGAAAGGGAATGGAGAAAATAGACAGATGGAGGAAAGCAAGGAGGGAGGGAAGGGAGCAGCGAGGGAGGGAGGGAAGAAGGAAATGAGAAACAGAGAGAGACAGAATTTTTAAAATCTAGAGAGAGAAATATAAAGAAAGAGAGTGGCCAGACGCGGTGTCTCACGCCTGTTATCCCAACACTTTGGGGGGCAGAGGCGGGCGGATCACAAGATCAGGAGATTGAGACCATCCTGGCTAACAAGGTGAAACCCCGTCTCTACTAAAAATACAAAAAATTAGCCGGGCGCCGTGGCAGGCTTCTGTAGTCCCAGCTACCCCGGAGGCTGAGGCAGGAGAATGGTGTGAACCCGGAGGCAGAGCTTGAAGTGAGTGGAGATCGCGCCAAGCGTGCCACTGCACTCCAGCCTGGGCGACAGAGACTCCGTCAAAAAAAAAAAAAAAAAAAAAAAGGAATGAAAGAAAGAAAGAGAGAAAAAGACATAGCAAGGGAAGAAAAATGAAAGAGATAAAGGATGAGGAAATAAATGAAGGAAAGCTAGGAGGAAAAAACAGAGAGAGGAAAGAAAAAATAAAGAGGAAAATGTAAAAGAATAGAAGACAGAGAAAGAGAAAGAAAAAAAGAAAGAGAAAGAGAAATAAAAAAGAAAAGGGGAGAAAGTAACAAAGAGGGCAAGTCATGGTGACTCACTTCTATAATCCCAACACTTTTTGAGGTTAGGTGGGAGAGTCGCCTGAGCCCGGGAATTTGAGACCAGCTCTGGCAACATACCGAGACCCTGTCTCTACTTAAAGAAAAAGAAATGGGGGAGGGGAAGTTAGCCGGGCATGAGGACATGCGTCTGTAGTCAGAACTCCTGGAAAGGCTGAGATAAGACCATCTCTTGGAATCGGGAGGTCGAGGCTGTGTGGTAAGCCGTGGTCAGGCCAATACACTGTACAGCGGGTAACAGAGCAAGACTCCTTCTGAAAAACTTGAATGAATAAAGGTTGCGAGTCCTGCAAGAAAAAGATATAAAGGAAACGAAGAAGGTGGTCATGTTTCGAACGGAGAAATACTTTTAAAAGAAATAACGGGCGGGTGCGGTGGCTCTTGGATGTAATGCCAGCAATGTGGGAGGCTGAGGTGGGCGGATCACCAGGTCAGGTGTTTGAGACCAGCCTGGTCAATACGGTGAAACCCTGTCTCTACTAAAAATACAAAAATTAGCTGGGCATGATGGCGCGCGCCTGTAGTCGCAGCTACCCGCGGGAGCGGGGCGGCGGAGGCAGAAGTATCGCTTGAACCCAATGGCGGAGGTGGCCGTGAGTTGAGATGGTGCCACTGCACTCCAGCCTGGGTGACAGAGTGAGACTCCATCTCAAAAAAGTCAAAAAAGAAAGAGAAAGAAAAAAGGAGAAAGAGAGAAATATGGATAGAGAGAATGAAAGAGAAAGGAAAAAGGAAAGAAAGGAAGAAAGAAAGAGAACTGAAGAAATAAATTTTAAGACAGAAATGAAAGGAGAAAGATAGATTGAAAAAAACTCAAAAACATAGTAAAACTATTTTTCTAAGAAACTCTAAATATACCCTAAAAAAATAGCCCAGGGACGGGCTATGATGCGCTTTCCACTTTACCAATATGCTGGCTGGGAAAGAAAAATACTAAACATAACTTAACGGCAAAAAGTGACTATGGCGGCTTAGACAAGGTGGTTGAGTTTCCCTAAGGAGGGAGGGAGAGAGGACGAGGAAAGCTGGCAGCCTCCAAGGAGAGAAACCGAGGTGAGGAGGAGGAGACAAAACAGGAGGGGGAAGGGAAGGAGGCACAGTAGTTCACTCTGGAAAATTTCCTAGCCTGGGGTGGGTGGGGGGACACAGAGAGCAACCCAGGAAACAAGCTGATTCCAGAAAAGACACTGAATTCATAGTGCTGCCATCGCTGATTTGAAAGGTGTGCAGTGCATGCTTCTTCCTCCACACTCATTCGGTTATTTCTGAGAAATGTCTTTCAGTGCCACACGCTTGATATCTACCTGCTTTCACAACATCTGGGGAGAATCAGAAAAGTCCCCACTAATGAAAAGGCCTAGGGTGGAGCTGCCGTCTGTAAAACCCAGGCAGAAGGGTCCACGCGAGTCAAACACACAAAGAAAGAAAAGGAAGCAACTGATGAAAAACATCAACAATCCGGGCCAGCCAGAATCTCCACAGGTTTTCTGGGCAACGAGGGAGGGGATGAACGGGTGGACGTGGGTAGGGCGGCCCTCCGAGGGTCGGGGTAGGACTGGGAGGAGCCGAGACAAGCCACACTGGCTCCTTACCATGGGCGGGCAGCCACAGCGTCCTGTGCGCCTCCTAGACTTCAAAAACGGTGACATCTAGATGACGCGAGATGACAAGGGATGGAAGTGTCAGCCCGGTGCCCTCCCAGGAGCTCCCAACAACTAATCGACCAGAGCCCCTGCGGGGGAAGAAGCACCATGGCTCGGGAAAACGTGGAGAAACACATGCGCCTACGCACGTACACACGCGCGCCATATCCCACAATATAGAGGCGTTTATACCGTGATAATGAGAAAGCCCATTTCTAGTGCAAAACAGGCAGGCTGGGCGCGGCGGCCCAAGCCAGTAACCCCAGCACTTTGGGAGGCTCAGGCGGGCAGAATACCTGAGGTCAAGGGTTCCAAACCAGCCTGGTCAACATGGCGAAACCCCGTCTTTAAGAAAAATGCAAAAATTAGCCGAACATGGTGGTGGGCACCTGTAATCCCAACTGTTCAGGAGGCTGAGGCAAGATAATCACTTGAACTCAGGAGGTGGAGGTTGCAGTGAGTTGAGATCTCACAACTGCACTCCAGCCTGGGCAACAGAGGAAGACTCCATCTCAAAATAAATAAATAAATGAATAAATAAATAAATAAATAAATAAAATTGATTCCACCTTTAGATGCATGCACTCTTAAGATTACACAGACAGCTTAGAAGGTATATAAGCTTTATTATACACCTTTGTAATTTTGAGTCGGTCTAGTTATATTTCCAGACCTTCTCCCTGTAAGTGGTCACAAAAATAAAAACTCCCTTTTTTTAATTCATCCGTATGTCATTATCAGGTCGTAAGAATAAGCAGCCCGACCCTCAGTTTGGTTCAGGAACAATTACACTCCAGCCCGGGTGACAGAGGGAGACTTTGTCTCAGAAAAGAAACAAGAAAACAATTAAAAAAAAAATGAAGATAATTAGCGGGGTGTTGTGCTGTGTTGTGGCTCAGTCGCATGCCTGTAGGCCCAGCTGCTACAGAGGCTGAGGCAGAGGAAGATCACTTTGAGCCCAGCCGTTCAAGGTAACAGTGCGCTATGATCCTACCACTGCACTCCAGCCTCGGAGACACAGGAAGGCCACGTTTATGAAAAATACATGAATAAATGAATAGATGAATGTAAAAAAATGCAAACAGATGGCAGAGCACGGGAAGGCTTGACTCATTCATAAAGACTAGAGCAGAAAAACAGGACCATCCATTTGAGACAGAGGCTATTCCAAATCACAGTGCAATAAGCAAGTGGAAGAGCAAGGCCCTGCCATTTTCTGCAGATAACCATTCTTTCTATCCACAGGCTGTCTCAGCTAGCCTCTGGCTGTTAGTAGAAAGCAAATGCCCAACCATGGAGCCACAAAGTTACCATGTGAGCTGAGCTGCTCATCACACACTGGGCGTAAGTTGGTGTGCACAGCAGCACTCCAGCATGACACGGAAATGCTGTGGACCTGATTGGGTCCAAACAGATCCTGAAGCATAAGTAAGTTCCATGAGAAAGTGGCCCAAATGCCCATGGTACCCAGTCAAGGAATGAACTGAGTTAAGAAATTACACATAGCCGGACGCAGTGGCTCATACCCGTAACCTCAGCACTTTGTGTTGGGAAAACCAGCCCCACAGCAGCCGGTAGGTACCCTGAGTCCCGCAGAGACAAAGGAGTTGGAAAGAGGCAAAATAAATGTTTAAAAGGTGGGTCCAGGAGACTGGAGCATCGGAAGCTTGCTCACAGCCCAGAGCTCTTGAGCTCTGCCAAATTCGTTGGTTTACAAGCTCTTTGTTCTTAGGGCAGATGGGAGGGGTAGAAAGGGATAAGGAAAAGGATTAATCAGTGTCATTCAATAAGATGTATAGCAGCAGTTTTTTGTGAATTTCCTTGAGCAAAGGCGTGTGTCTAAACTACTCAAGATCTTTAACTTATCAGGACTGAAATGGGTGTGAGTGGGTTTCAGGAGGAGCCAACATGTTTGCTTAAACTCCACTGCTTCGAAGGAGAGGTATCTTCCTTACCAACCTGTGGAGTTCCTCTGAGCTGTTATGCTTTCAGGGCATAAAGATATGAAGGCAATAAGGAGATGTTTCTCCTCAGAGACCACCCATGGCTCCACATGGATGTCTCACACACCGGAGACCAACTGATATGGCACCCCAGAAAGTCTTTCTCACACTTTGAGAGGCTGAGATGGGTGGATCACTTGAGGTCAGGAGTTCGAGACCAGCCTGGCCACCAAGGTGAAACCCTGTTTATTCGGGAGGCTAAGGCAGGAAAACAGCTTGAACCTGGGAGGTGGAGGTTGCAGTGAGCCATGAGTGCACCACTGTGCTCCAGCCGGGGTGACACAGTGAGACTTTGTCTCAAAACAAACAAAAATTTAATATAATTTAATTTAATTAAAAAAAGAAAGTACACATAAAATTACACATAGCTGGGTGCAGTGGCTCACACCTGTAATCTCAGCACTTTGTGAGGCTGAGACAGATGGATCACTTTGCAGCATCTTTGCTGCCTTGAAAAGACAGTGGAGTATGTTTTATGTCACTGTTGGCTTTAATTTTTTTTCTTTTTTCCTAGAAACTCACTTACTTTTTATATTATTATTATTATTATTATTATTATTTTGGATAGGGAGTTTCGCTCTTGTTGCCCAGGCTGAAGAGTAATGGTGCAGTCTCAGCTCACAAAAACCTCTGTCTCCTGGGTTCAAGTAATTCTCTTTCCTTGGCCTCCCAAGTAATTGGGATTATAGGCAAGCGCCACTATGCCCGGCTAACTTGGTACATTTAGTAGAGACAGTGTTTCTCCATGTTGGTCAGGTTGGTCTCAAATGCCCAACATCAGGAACGTCAGGTGGTTCACCCACATCAGCCTCCATAAGTGTTAGGATTACATGCGTCAGTCACTGTGTCTGGCCTCTTTTTTTTTAGATGGAGTCTCACTCTGTTGCCCAGGCTGGAGTGCAGTGGTGCTAGCTCACTGCAACCTTCACCACCCAGGTTCAAGCAATTCTCCTGCCTCAGCCTCCTAAGTAGCTGGGATTATAGGTGCACACCACCATGCCTGGCTACTTTTTTGTATTTTTAGTACAGAAATAATTTTCACCATACTGGCCAGGCTGTACTTGAACTCCTGACCTCATGATCCACCTGCCTCTGCCTCCCAAAGTGCTGGGATTACAGGTGTGAGCCACCGTGCCCGGCATGTTTATTTGTTTTTTTAACTCATCAAAGAACAATCAGACCCACTCATCAGGGTGGCAATTCCCTAGGCAACAAGGGAGGGAGAAACTTGGAGGTGGGGGCAGGGAGTGTGGAGAAGACATAGCTGTCCCAGGCTGTGCCCAGGTGTCATGATCTTCCTCCTAGAGGCCTTGGTTTTTAGAGTAACTGTGGCCACTAAGTGATACCCAACTTAAACCGTTAGGTGAGTAGGGTGGCATATTCCAATGAGAGTGTCAGCCCACAATGAATTGGCATCACCTGGAGTGGGAAAAGGAGGGAAAGGATGGAGGTCCCCACAGTACACTGGGTCATGGCACCCTTGCAGGCAGTCCCCATAACTAATCAACCAGGGCCCCTAGGGGGACACAGCCTAAGTCCCAGCCAGTTGGATCATCTGGAACTTCCATCCAGAGACCGACTGCAAATTCTCTCAGTCAAGCTCCAAACCTAAAATAATCACTGCCACACCCACCAGGACTAAGACAACTTTTAAAAGAATCATTTCTGTGTTTTGGGTGCATCCGTGTATTTCTGTAGAATAAAATTATTTATTTTAAACGTTACGAGTTTTTTGCTTCTTACATGTACAGTCCCGTGATAGACAGACCAGGAGACTCCTCAGCCCAGAGTCCATGAGGCCAGAAGCTGACATCCTCAGTTCTTATTTAGAATGAATTTAAACAAGCCAGCCAAACACCTTGCCATGAAACTCCTGGAAAGACAAGCGATTAAGAAAAGAAAAGAAAAAAAAAAAACAATGCTGTCAGGAGCAGTAGCTCATGCCTTTAATCCCCGCACTCTGGGAGCCTGAGAGCAGGTAGATTCCTTTATTCCAGGCAATGGATACCAGCCTTGGCAACATGGTGAAACCCCACCTCTACAAAAATACAAAAATTAGCTGGCTTCATAATTTGGACTCAAATTTCATAAATAAATAGTTTGAAATTTAAATGTAAAAATATCTTAGTGCTGTATTGTGTTATTTTTGCATCCTACCCTGAGAAGGACATAATATAGGTGTTGTCCATCTGTCCATTTGTGACAGAGTCTCACTCTGTCTGTAACCCGGGATGGAGTGCAGTGACATCATCAAAGCTCACTGCAGTCTCAACCACCCCAGGGTTAGGTGACTCTTCCACTTCAGCCTCCTGAGTAGCTGAGACCACAGGCATACATCTCAGGTTTTGGCTGTGTTGTCCAAGGCTGGTCTTGAGCTCCTGGGCTCAAGCAATCCTGTCTCCTCGGCCTCCCAAAGTGTTGGGGTTGCTGGCGTGAGTCACCGCAACCAGCCTGACTTAATACATCTGGTCTCACTATGTCCTGACCACATGCCCTTGAAGAAATCTAGTCAAGAGAGAGTCAGCAAGAGACTTTCAGCATTCTCTCCACAAACCAGTGAGGTGGATGGTGGCCAAGTGTCATGTGTTACTGTGGTTTTAGGTGGCCACGCATAAAGGATAGATTTCAAATGTTTCCAGAGAGGTGCGAGCCACAGTCATTCGGGGCATCGAAGCTTGGGATGTGGTTTCTGACAGCATCTTAAGAGCCAGGAAGGGCCAGGATCTGCCATGGCCAGTGTTCCAGGGTGAGGACAATAGAACCCAAGGAAGAGGGAGTCTTCCATCCACACTGAGCTCCAGCACTAGGCCTCACCATGCAGACTAAATCAGAAGGAACAATCCCTCCTCCTACATTCCACATCTCCCCACTGAACTTGGGAGCAGATCTGTTTTCCAAATATGAGGTGACTCTTGGTTTGAAATGAATCACAAGGGGCCCAGCTTTGTTGGGTTGGCAGGATAAAGCAGTCATTCTGTGTCATAGAATGAGATATGCATCGAATCTAGAATCTCCAGTTAAAACCAATGATGGTGGCCAGGTGAAGTGGCTCAGGACTGTCATCCCAGCACTTCGGGAGGCCAAGGCTGGCAGATCACAGTCAGGATTGTGAGATCAGCCTGGTCAATGTGGTGAAACCCTGTCTCTACTAAAAAAAACAAAAGTTAGCAGGATAGGGTGGCATGCACCTCTAATTTCTGCTACTAATGAGGCTGAGGCAGGAGAATCACTGGAAGCAAGGATGCAGAGATTGCAGCCAGCCAAGACCATGCCACCGTGTTGGCGACAGAAGGAGACACCATTTACCTAGAGGGATAAAAGAACAACAGAGTCCCCACCAGGATGGAAGTTCCCTAGGCAGTGAGGGAGAGAGAGAGGGGCCTCTGGAAGGGAAGGAGAGAAAGCAGTTGCCCCAGGCTTTGTGAAGTTGGCCAGGCCTCCCTCAGTGCCACCTTTCAATAACACTGGCCACTTTCAATAACAGTGGCCTTTCAATAATAGTGGTCGCTAGCTGATGACCTATTTATTTGAAAAGAAAAAAAATTATTTTGAAAAATTGCAATTTAGGCTGGGCACGGTGACTCACACCTGTTATCCCAGCACTTTGAAAGACTGAGGTCGGCAGATCCCTGAAGGCCAGGAGTTCAAGACCAGCCTGGGCAACATGGTGAAACCCTGTCTCTACTGAAAAGACAAAATTTAGGTGAGTAGGGTGGCATATGCCTATCCTGAGTAGGCTAGTAATCCCAGCTACTCAGGAGGCTAAGGCAGGAGAATCACTGGAACCAGGAAGGTGGAGATTGCAGCCAGCCAATAAAACACCACAGCCTGGGCTACAGAGCAAGACTCTATTTAAAATAAATTAATAAATAAATAAGTGAATGAATGTATGTAAAAAGAAAAATGCAAGGAAATGGAGGAACTCGGGAAGGCTCCACTCATTCCTAAAGACCAGAGCAGAAAAACAGGACCATCAAGTTCAGACATAGGTCATTTTGAATCTGTTGTCACCATGCTCAATTGGTGCCAAAGAAGGGTAGGTTTCTGTGCCACCCATCTGTCATCACCACTTTTGTCAAGTATAATTGCAGGGTCATGACTACACAGTGGTCTCTCAACCCACTGAATGCATTCGTATTTTTATGAGCCTGGTTGGGAGAATGAACAGAATATTTAGAAAAGTACTCACCGTGTGTTCTTTGGTCTCTCATGTCTCTTGTGAAACCAATCAAATTTATGGTACATTTCTTTCTTTCAGCCTTAGACCATCCATAGAGTTCCTAAATAAAAGAAGAGTGAATGCATTTTATGGAAAAAGGATGAAAAACAACCAAGTGAAAATTTCAGAGGCTTGTGATACACAGGGGTACACAGAATGAGGAGACTTCCAGAATCCAAACAAAGACAGACAGAAGGAGGCATGGGAGGAAACGAATTGAGAAAAGAGAGATAGCAAAAAAGATCAAGAAAAATAAATGTAAAGAAAAAGAGACAGAGATGTGAAGGGAAGAAAGATAAAGAAAATAGAAATACAGAGAAACAGAAAAAGTGAATAAGAAATGATAGAAAGAAGGGAGGAAGAAAAAGAGAGAAGAAAGAAAAAGAAAAGAAAGAAAGAAAAGGAAAGAAAGAGGAAGGAAAAAGAAAAATAAAGGAAATAAAAAGAGAGAAGTGTATCAAGGCTTACATCTGTAATCCCAACACTTAGGGAAGGAGGTTGACGTGGAAGAATTGTTTGAGCCCACCAGTTTGAGACCAGCCCTGAGAATACAGTAAGACCACTTCTCTACTTTAAAAAAATAAAATAAAATAAAATGTTAGCTGGGCGTGTAGTTTCAGCTCCTTTGGAGCCTGAGGTGGGAGCATCCATTGGGATCAGGAGGTGGAGGCTCCGTTTGGCCTTGGTCAGGTAAATGCACTGCAGCCTGTTGTCCAGGCTGGACTTGAATTCCTGAACTCTAGCCAACTGCCTACCTCAGCCTCTGAAATTGCACCTGCCATATTCAATGGCCCTGGGGGTATCAGTGACAGATTTTAGTAGACAAGGTTGTTATGCCACATTGCCCAGGTTGGTCTCGACTTGAACCCGGGAATTTGAGGCTACGGTGAGCCAAGGTCATGCCACTGCACTGCAGTCTGGGTGATAAAGCAAGACCCCAACTCTGAATATCTAAATAATAAAAACAATAACAATAATAACAAACAATAATACAAAGAAATAATAACAAACAATAGCAATAATAATAAACTAGTGAGAGTGAAAAATATAAAAACAAAAAAAGGTAATTTAGAACACAATTAATTGTAGTAATTTCAAGGAGTTATTTCTTTAACCTGTCTCTCTTACTTTCTGAAACAGGATTTCTCTCTGTCACTCAGGCTGGAGGGCAATGGCGTGATCATGGCTCACTGCAGCTTTGACGTCCCAGAATCCAGGGATTCCTGCAGTCTCAGCCACTTGGAAGGCTGAGATGTCAAGATCACCTGAAGGAGCCCAGGAAAGTTGAGGCTATGATGAGCCGAGACTGCATTCTCACATTCCACATTTTCAAAAAAAAAAGAAGAAGAAGTAAACGTAAAACAACAGCAACTTCAGTGTGTAGAAAGAGTATGAAAAGTAAAAGGAAAAAGAAAAACAAAATGAAGAGCAACTGAAAATACTGTGGAAACAATTGGAGAGGAAGAAACGACGTAGTGAAAGAGCGACATCTAGTAGATGCAGGTGGTAGTGCTGCTGACCAGAGTTATCCGTTCTACGTTAGAAATCCCGAGTTGATGGTCAAGTCCAACGCTCCCCTCCGACATCTTATGAACCCAGGGCTCGCGGACGGACCCAGTTGGAACTTTATCACACCAAGCCGGCCCACCTTTGAAGCCATCTAACTCCGCCGACCTGCCCGCAGTTTCCCCACTGTCCACTGGTTGGCCAGGAGAGCGGAGATAGGAGGAAAGCACAAGAGTGACTGGTTCATATCCCATCCCCGCGCGCCTGGGCTAGAAAGAGAGGCCGTGACCCCAACGGCCACCACTGGGCACGCGTGAACACTACTGGGACAGGAACCGCAGGGGCACACCCTCCGACAACCACTCCTCAGTCCTTCTCACCAGGCTCGATGAATCCAATCTCAGCCCCTGGAGGAGTTCCCAGCGGGGTGTGGGAAGGAGGTGGAATCGGAGAGGTGGAAAGACGAGCAGGGGCGCCACTCCTACCTCAGCAACCCCTGGTGCTGCACCTTGGAAAGCCCGAGGGTGGGGACCCGCACCTCCCGAATGCACAGCGGGAGCCGATGGGCTCTCGCGAGAGACACCCACTGCGTGCTCCAGGGCTCTGGCGTGGGTGGGCATGAGCGGGCCAGGGAAAGAGGTTCTCGGGAACAGGAGAAAGGAAGGAAGTTATATGTCAAGGGCTGAATTACACAGGACATGCCACATCACCAGTTCCCCCGCACACGGGTGCAGTGAACCTTGTGTGGAGGTCTGACTTTCAATAGATAGCAGCGAGGGAGCTGCTCTGCTCCATAGAAAACCCTGACCCAGAAGCAAGACATCTACGAATAGTTTAGCATCAGGTTCCCCACAAACACGTTATGTCAGGGGGTGACCGCCTTTCTAGCAGCAGCCCGTTTCCCAGGATGAGGGGCTCTCTGCACCAGATCCCGGTTCCTGGAGCATGGCAGGACTTGCCCAGCGTGGGAAGGAGCGGTCCCCCAGAGGGGACTGCAGAAGACCGCCTACCCGAGGCCAACAAAAGTTCCGAGGCGCTGCCGTATCGGTCCTGCTGGGTGGGATTCTGACTTATAGTCGTTCAGTCGTAATCCCGCATATGGTAGCTTTACCTCCTTGGCTCCTCAGACAAGGACATACACCAAATGTCCGAACCTGTGATTTCTCTCCTACTGAGCAGGATTACCATGGGAGCAACACATGGGCAACAACACATGTGGAACACACACAGTAAAACTAACCTGTCTCCCATGGGTCGAACCATAATGCTTTCCAGCGCATGCGCACCACTCTCTGATGAATCCATTCCAGTTTGTCTTGCCCTTCGCAAAGAAAAGAGAACTCTCCAACGGTGGTGGCTCATGTCTGTAATCTCAGCAGTTTGAGAGGTTGAGGAGGGCCGATCATCTGAGATCAGGAGTTCAAGATCAGCTTGGACAACATAGTGAAACCCTGTCTCTATAAAAATACAAAAATTAGCCGGGCATGATGGCGAGTGCCTGTAATCCCAGCTACCCCGGAGGCTGAAGTGGGAGAACCGCTTGAACCCGGGAGGCGGATGCCTCCCGCTTGAACCCGGCAGGCGCACATGCCACCATGCTGGGCTAATTTTTGTATTTTCAGTAAAAAGGTGGTTTCACCATGTTGGCCAGGCTGGTTTTGAACTCCTGACCTCAAGTGATCTGCCTGCCTTGGCCTCCCAAAGTGTTGGGATTACAGGCGTGAGCCACTGCACCCAGCCTATGTGTATAGAACTCCTCGAGAGAAAAGTCACTATTATTTTCATTGTAACAGTAAAAAAATTAGAGCTTTTTTTTTTCTTTTGAGTAAGAGTTTCACTCTTGTTGCCCCGAATGCAGTGCAATGGCCCGATCTCAGCTCACTGAAACCTCTGCCTCCGAGGTTCAAGCTATTCTCGTGCGCTGGCCTCTCAAGTAGCTGGGATTACAGGCATGTGCCACCACACCTGGCTAATTTTGAATTTTTAGTAGAGACAAAGTTTCACCATGTTGGTCAGGCAATTATCGAACTCCTGACCTCAGGCGATCCACCTGCGTTGGTCTCCCAAAATCCTGGGATCACAGGCGAGAGCCACTGTGTCTAGCTTTTTTTTCTTTCCTTTTCTTTTTTTGAAATAGTGTCTCCTTCTATTTCCTAGGCTTTAACACAGTGACATAATCCTAGTTCACTGCAGCATCAAACTCCTGGAGCTCAAGCAATCCTCCAGTCTCAGCCTCCGAAGAGCTAGGATTATAGGTGCACACCACCACGCTCAGGTTTTTTTTTTTTTTTTCTTTTTCTACACAAAAATGTCTCAACATGGATTTTTTTTTTTTTTTTCTTTTTTAGCAGAGATGATGTCTCACTATTTTGCCCAGGGTGGTCTCAAACTCCCCACTTCAAACCATCCTTCCACCTTAGCCTCGATAAGTGTTAGGATTACAGGCATGAGCCACTGCACCCAGCCCCAATAATTTTTATTTTATTTTATTATTTTTTTGGAGGCAGAGTCTTGCTCTGTCAACCAGGCTGTTGTGCAGTGGTGTACTCTCAGCTCACTGCAACCTCTGCCTCCCAGGTTCAAACAGTCCTCCTGCCTCAGCCTCCTGAGCAACTAGAATTACAGGCGCATGCCACCACGCCTGGCTAATTTTTGTATTTTTGGTAGACAAGGGGTTTCACCATGTTGGCCAGGATGGTCTCAAACTCCTGACCTCAAGTGATCCACCTGCATGGCCTCTCAAAGTGCTGGGATTATGGGTGTGAGCCACTACACGCGGCTCCCAGGAACTCTCTGAAGGCACCTAGTGTCACGAGAACAGATAGCTAAACTGTATCTGAAAAAGTGGCTTAAGTTGGGAAATTTTTGGCGGATTTGGGGAAACTTAGGGCAAATTTTAAACATGAGGCCTTTTTCAGATCACCTACATTCCTTGGATTCTATGTGGGTTTGTAACAGATGTGTGGTGTGACAAATTACATGGCTTCTACCACTTCATTTGATCAGCCTCCCATTGACTTTCAGTTAAGTCCTGTAGAATTGCTTCTCAGAGTGTGTCTTTCCACAAGACAAAGCTATTTCATAGTCTCTAACTTCCCCATTTTGTGGCTGTTAATTTATACTTATATGTTTTTCAAGTCCTTATTCTGATTTTCTTTTTATGAAAGCTTTAACCTGTGCTATTTTGAGGGAAATACTCATGCATATCTAAACTTTAAGGGTGTTTTTCACCCTGCCTACAGACACACGGTGAATAATTTTTCAGGTGTTAGGAAAACCGATCATCATGAGAATGTAGCAACTTTTATTTTGCAGTAACTGTTAAAATTATAGCCATGGTGCTCAGTAAAAGAGGACCTTCCCCCTGTAGGTGTTCGGGAAGGAGTGAAGTCCTGTTCTCCATTTTGTTGGTAACCTGCTTATGGATGGGGCATTATCACCCAGAAAGGAAAGAGATACCATGGTATGCAGTTACACGGAGCTGGAGCAAGAGCAAGAAAAGGAAACTCCCTCATGTTTTCCATGCAGAGCCGGTGTTTAGACCTCTACGCCAGGCAGGGCCCACAAATCTCTGGCAGCTGTGAGCACCTGTTATGTTTCTGCCTTCTTCCTTTTGGTAATTTTGTGTTTTGGGTTGGTTTTTGTTTTGTTTTGTTTTGTTTTGTTTTTTTTGATACAGAGTCTCACTCTGTTGCCCAGGCTGGAGTGCAGTGGTGCGATCTAGGCTCACATTAAGGTCCACCTCCCAGGTTCACGCCATTCTCCTGTCTCAGCCTCCTGAGTAGCTGAGACTACAGGCGCTCACCACCACGCCCAGCTAATTTTTTTTTGTGTGTATTTTTAGTAGAGACGGGGTTTCACCATGCTAGCCAGGATGGTGTCGATCTTCTGACCTGGTGATCCACCCAACTCAGCCTCCCAAAGTGTTGGGATTACAGGCGTGAGCCAACGCGCCAGACTTTTTTGTTTTTAGACAGACTTTCACTGGTCAACAGGCTGAAGAGCAGTGGTACGATCTTGGCTCACTGCAGGCTCTGCCTCCTGGGTCCAAGTGATCCTCTTGTTTCAGCCTCCCAATTAGTTGGAACTACAGGTGCACATCACATCAGACAGTTGAATTTTTGTTTGTTTGTTTGTTTTGTTTTGCTTTGTTTTTGAGAGGGAGTCTTGTTCTGTCGCCCAGGCCGGACTGCAGTGGTGCTATCTTGGCTCACTGCAAACTTCGCCTCCTGGGTTCACCCCATTCTCCTGCCTCAGCCTCCCGAGTAGCTGGGACTACAGGTACCCGCTACCTCGCCTGGCTAATTTTTTTTATATTTTTAGTAGAGACGGGTTTTTTGCGTTTTTTGTATTTTTAGTAGCCAGGATGGTCTCGATCTCCTGACCTCGTGATCCACCCTCCTTGGCCTCCCAAAGTGCTGGGATTACAGGCGTGAGCCACCGCATCCGGCCGGACAGCAGATTTTTGTATTTTTAGTAGAGATGTGGTTTAGCCATGATGCCCAGGCTAATCTCGACCTCATGATCTCAAGTGATCCGCCCACCTCAGCCTTTCAAAGTGCTGTGATTACAGGTGTCAGTCACCTTGCCTGGTCTGTTGACAATATGGGGGGCATGTAAAATATCTGCACCCCTTTTAGCCAGTAAAACACAGAAGACTGTAGTATGCGGTTTCTCCCTTCTCCCTCTTTCTCTGCTCTCCTAAATATTAAAGGGTTCTCCTTTTCCCAAGCCTAGTGGCAAAGCCTCAGGAAGGGTGGAGGTATCAGAAGCATCCAAAGGGATCCCATCAAGTAACTCCAAGTCAGTCTCATTCAACCCATTGGAAATTCCTGCCATCTTGTATGCCCTAGAGTCTTCCTAATGCTGGCAGATAATATCCTTGGTATGCTGCTAGGATGGAGACTCCCTCATCTTTGCTCTTCTTCTTGAGAAAAAAAAAATGACTGGTTACCGTGGCTCATGCCTGTAATCTCAACACCTTGGGAGGACGAGGCAGGTGGATCACTTAAGGTGAGGAAATCGAGACCAGCCTGGCCAACATGGTGAAACACCATCTCTACTAAAAATACAAAGGTTAGCCAGGGGTGGGGGCAGATGCTTGTAATCCCAGCAACTCAAGAGGCTGAGGCAAAAGAATCACTCGAACCTGGGAGGCAGAGGTTGCCTTGAGCCAAGATCACACCACTGCACTCCAGCCTAGGCAACAGAGCAAGACTCTGCCTAAAAATATATAAAAATATAATATAACATATAAATATATTATATTTATATATAAATTTTTAAATAAATGAATAGAATTCATCACTTAACTTCTAAAGCTACTTCTCTTGATGAAATTCTGGGCACTTAGGAGTCAGCAGTGATATATTGAGTGTATAGCTCTTGCTTACAGGTGCTTCTTTTCTGTCCCGTGGCAGGCGGCACAAACAGAAAGCTTCCGCAAACCTGAGAGCTCTTTTACCCATGGATCAGGAACAAAGTTTGCAGCTACACTGTCAGGCTGTTTGGATGTCAGCAGTTAGTTTAGCTTGGCATCTTCAGAACAATTGTTCTTAGCTACTTAAAAAGAAGAAAAAAAGAAAAGAAAATGAAAGAAAAGAAAACTTAAAATGTTCTTCATTGATCATTCAGGAGCATACTGTTTAGTTTCTATGTATTTGTACAATTTCAAAAGTTCACCTTGTTGTTGACTTCTAGTTTTATTCCACTGTGGTCAGGAAAGATACTCGATATAATTTCAATAATTTTAAATTTGTTGAGACTTGTTTCGTGGCCTAACATATGGTAGAATAGACCAGAATAGGGAGAATGTTTCTTGTGCTGATGAAAGAATGGGTTTTCTGCATCTGTTGGATGAAATGTTTTGTAAATATCTCTTTGTTAGTCTAAAATGCAGTTGCTTTTTTGTTTTTTTTTTAAGACAGAGTCTCTGCTGCCCAGACTGGAGAGCGACAGCATGATCTTGACTAACTGTGACCTCCAGCTCCCACGTTCAAGCAATTCTTATGCTACAGCCTCCCAAGTAGCTGGGATTACAGATGCCCGTCACCACACCCAGCTAATTTTTGTATTTTTAGTAGAGACAGCATTTTACCATGTTGGCCAGGCTGGTCTCAATCTCCTGGCCTCAAGAGATCTGCCTGCCTCAGCCTCCCAGTGTGCTGGGGCTACAGGTGTGAACCACTGTGTCCAGCCTAAAGTGTAGTATAAATCGTACTTTGTTGTGGATCTTCTATCTAGATGATCAATTCAGTGTGAGAATGGGGTGTTGAATTCCCCAGCTATTGTATTGGCCTCTATGTCTCCCTTTAGATCTAATAATATTTGGTTTATATTATATATATGGGTGCTCCAGTGTTGGGTGCATATATATTTAGAATTGTTACATCCTCTTGCTGAATTGATCTCTTTATCATTATATAACCTTTGTCTTTTTAAAATCATTTTTGACTTAAAGTCTGTTTCATCTGACACAAGTACAGCCACCCTGCTTGCTTTTGTTTTCTGTTAGCATGGTATCTTTTTCCACCCTTTCAGTCTATGTGTGTCTTTACAGATGAAGTGAGTTTCTTGTAGGCAACATATAGTTGGGCCATGTTTTTCAATCCATTCAGCCAGTCTATTTATTCTAAGGGAGGAAATTTAATCAGTTTACATTCAAGATTATTATTGATAGGTGAGGACTTCTCTCATTTCGTTAATTATTTTCTGTATATATATATATATATATATACATTGTATATATTATATATTTTATTTATTATATATATATAATATGTGTGTGTATATATATATCCTTTGTTCCTTTCTTCCCCTCTTAATTGTTCATCCCTGTAATTTGGTAGTTTTCTGTAGTGATAAAGTTTGATTCTTTTCTCTTTCTCCTTTGTGTATGTGCTCTACCAGTGAGTTTTATACTTTTTTTGTGTTTTCTTGATAGTAATTATCATTTCACTTGCAGATGTGGGACTCCCTTGAGAATTTCTTGTAAGTCTCGTGTAGTGGTGATGAATTCTGTCAGTTTTTCCTTGTCTGAGACATTTCAGGCCTTTAGCTTCAGGAACTGATTCTAGTTCCCTGCCCTGTGGCAACAAGTAGAAACAGATCCCTGGTACCCTGCTTAAGTACAAACCCAGCTAGATATGAGCAGATGAGACAACCAAATCCCTCTATTTTGCCAGGGATTAATTCATTCCCAGGATTGTAAATATGACATTTCACTTTTCATCTCACAGAAGCGTGAGATTGGAAGTTGAGCTGGGCAGTCTGGCCAGGAAGACATTACTATGTGTACAACACAATGAACTACTAACGAAGTGCCTTTAAAGGCATTTACAGCAAGTAGCTTTTTTTCTTTTAATTTTGCTGCTTTTTATTTGTAGTAGCAAGTAAGGAATTAAGAAAGCAAAAATAAGTGTTTTGACTAGGTCTTTTGCTTTTGAAAGTAGCATTCGTAAAATCCCCTCTTCTTTTTTATTCGTATAAACTTTTCCCAATTCACTCTGCCCCACAGCACATCTGTGTTCACATGCTGTTCTTGCTGCTCTCAGTTTTTAAAAGCTTATTCCAAAATTACATGAAAGCAACCCCACTTTGACAAAATCAGAATTCTGGTAGGAATGGCTTACCATGAGGCTGTTGAAACAGGCCCAGCAAGACTTTAGTACTTTTTATTTCAACCTCTCTCAGTTAAATCTACAATTTGGTAGTTGATATTATTACCTCCCTTTGGCAGGCCTTGGAGAAATAACAAAGTCCAAAGTAGTCTCCTCATTCAAAGGTGTTGCAAATGAAGGCTGTTTTGATCTTTCTGTATTAGCATTTGGGTTTTAATCTTTCTGGGCTCCTGACAGAAAATTCCTTTAAAGTTATTATATAATTCTAAAATATTGGACATATTTGTTTCAAATGTCTGTCAATATCCTTACTCCTTTCATTCCACTTCCCACTGCCCTCATTAGTTATCAGGTCCTACTGATTTTTATCTCCTAAGTATTTCTCAAATCTGTCTTCTCTGTGTGTATTGTTGGTTATATAACTCCATCTCCATTGTCACTGTGCTGCTTTGGACTATCTTTTCTTGTCTAGATCAGTGCCTGACTTACATTATGAGCTTCATAAAGTCTTATCAATGAATGAATGATTCATAATCTCGGCAACTGCGTTGTAACACTTAACTGAAAAAAAAAATCTTAGATCATCTTCCAAGTAAAAGCCTCTATCTAAAATGTAAATCTTAATTTGATAATCTCCAGCTTAATAAACCTCTTAGATGGCTCCAAGACATCCCCAAAACCATCTCTCATTTCACTGATCAAAAAAATAAAATTTAAAAATTTTAAAACTACAAAAATTGAACACTTTATTGGTCAAAAAGCAAAAACAAAAATGATCTCTGAGCATACTTCATTCACACTCCACCCTGCTTTGCACCCCTCTCCCACCCCCAGCCTACAGGGACCATCCAATAACCTCTTCTTTGCTACATAACCCTTACCCTCCTTCTTCAATACTCATACTTTCTCCTTAGAAACTTTTCCCCCCACTTCCTGGAAACAGTAGATTCTTTCTTGCTTATGGTTTTTGTAATGACATCAGCCATTTAGAACTCATGATGTGCCTAGGCCCCACTATCTGCCTCTCCACAGATCTTGCTCAGAAAATCCATCAGGATTTAGTCAGAGATCCAAAGTACGGAGTTAGAAGGGAGCTTCAGACTTGTTTTTTTTTTTGGGGGGGGGTGGTGGGGTTGAAGCTAGAAAACTAATCTATGTTGAACGCAAAACAAACCAAGTAATAGCCAACCTATGCATCCTAGGAATAACTATTGCTTTTTATTTTTGCCCCCAGCCATTCTCTCCACAGTATGCTCTCCTTCTTTACATTTCTTTTAAACACAGTATAGTAACACAACACTGTGTGAGAAATGGGATTCAGAAAACCGAGATACAGGTCTTCTCCAGCTATGCTATGAGCCAGCCATGAAAACTCTCTGGGCCTCACTGACTGAATTATAATATCTGACTTTAATGAGGATTATATTCATTGAACTCTGAGATCCTGTCCATTTCTTTCATCCTGATTCAAAGACCGCAGAGAATCTCTAACCCAGATGTTTTTACCTAGGCTTCTTGTAGGTCTGGGAAGATGATGAAAGAACTTCAAGGGGACCACGAGCTCTTTAAATTCTATCTAAAATCCAAGGTGGGGTGCTGTGCCCCAAGTTTGTAATCCCATCACTTTGGGAGGCTGAAATGGGCAGATTGCCTGAGCTCAGGAGTTCAAGACCAGCCTGGGAAACATGGCGAAACCCCGTATCTATTAAAATACAAAATAATCTGCCTGGTGTAGTGGCACATGCCTGTAGTCTCAGCTACTCAGGAGATTGAGACACAAGAATTGCTTGAATCCTGGAGGCAGAGGAGGTTGCAGTGAGCTGAGATCGTGCCACTGCACTCCAGCCTGGGAGACAAAGAGAAACTCTGTCCCAAAAAATAAATAAATGAATGAAAAAATAAACAAACAAACAAACAAATAAATAAATAAATAAATAAATAAGTAAAATTAATACTATGTAAAATCCTATGTCAGTTGGCTGCATCACCTTGGCCCACAGAGGAGGTTTTCTTATCTTTTTTTCTCTTCCAAGGTAATGATAGTCTATAACTCACTGCTGCCTTGGCCTCCTGGGCTCAAGCAGTCATCCCACCTCGGTCTCCTAGGTAGCTAGGATCACAGGCACACCCCACCCTGCCCAGCAAATTAAAAAAAAAAAAGAGACTGGGCAAAGTGGTTCATGCTATGAATCCCAGAATTTTGAGAGGCCAAGGCAAGAGGACTGATTGGGTCCAGGAGTTCAAGAAACTGAGAAATATAGAAACCCCATTTCTACTATGAAAAAATTAAAAAATAAAACATTAGTTGGGGCTAATGGTAATCACCTGTGGTGCCAGCCATTTCTGAGGCTGAGGAAGAGGATTTCTTGAACCTAGGAGTTCAAGGTTGCATTGAGCTATGATTGTGCCTTTGGACTCAGCCTTGGTGACACAGCAAGACTCTGTCAAAAAAAAGGCTACAGGCAAGAAAGTACTTGGATAACAGTAAAAAAGTTAAACTCATGACATTGGACCTTATGAAATGTGTTTACTCCACATGTGTTTATTGTATGATAGGTCCCTCCTAGATAGTATTCAAGGTTTAATACAGAAACAGAGCAAGACCCTGTTTCAAAAATAAAATAAAATAAATAAAATAGCCAGCCATGGTGGCTTGCACCTGTAGTACCAGCTGCTCAGAATGTTGGGGCAGGAGGATGTCTTGAGCCCAGAGAGTTAGGGGCTGCATTGAGCTATGATCACACCACTGCACTCCAGCCTAGGTGACAGAGAAAGATGTTGTCTCTAAAAAAAAATGATAACAAAAGTAACTAAAAAACAACCTTGGGCCCCACCTGAGTCATTCAAATTCATTTGCTTTATCACAGGGCCATGGAACTTGTCCCGGTATCCTAAAAGCTGCCTCAGTGAGTTAACAAAAGTACTGGCATTGAAAGAGCTGTCAACATGCTGTGACAAAGAGAAGTCTCTTCTGTGAGACTGGGAAATGGGGCCAAATGACAGTTTTTTTTTTGTTTTTTTTTTTGAGGAGCTGATTTAAGACAACTAAAAAGGTTGTCAGAGGGAAAAAGAATCTAAGGAAGGCTGAGACCATGAAACTGTGGTGGCCTCAGCTGGTGCTTCTGTGAGTTTTCTCCTCTCTCAGCAGGGTGGAGTCAGCAGCAGGGAAGGCAGATGGTAGGATGACTCGAAGTTCAGGTTTTATCAGAGGAGAGTAGGAGGAGAATGTGTACGGCAGATCAAGGAGTGTTACTAAGGGGCTCAGGTTCTAGATCGTGGGCCCAGCAGGTAGGCAATAAGGGTCATGAGGGACTGGGAAGATGCATGGCAAAGGGTCCTGAAAACCAGGGGAATATGGCAACACCAGGGCTCTGGCAGTTCCAGGAAGGGAGAAGGTCTAACAAGAATGTCCTTGCACCTGTGAAGGAGAGCGGTAAAGTTAGGAGGCTGCAGAGAGTGGATAATTCAAAGGTGAACTTTCTACTGGACAGCACATCCCTGGATGCCATCCCGATGGAGATCTAAGATAAAAAATACTCTTCCATGAAAATGCCTTCCATGGTCATAACTATGAATCACAAAATTGCTTTTTCAGCTGTAAAGGACCTGCAGCTTCGTTTACCATTTTATACTTCAGACGTCATGTGACATCTAGAAGTAATACCCTCTCCCGTTGCAAGTAAAGCAAAATCAGAAAATGTTCAGTGGAAAGGAAAAAGCAAACAAACAGAAGACAAAAGACAGAAATAGAATAAAGCTGCAAACACAAAACACCAGGAAAGGAGAGGGAAAAAACCTTCAATATAGACAAGCTTTGATGTTGTGTGATCTGTGAAAATCTATGGAAATGTTACCTTGCCAAAAAATTCCCAAAGTGCTTTACTTGCCAACCACTGGAAGGAAGTAGAAATTCCCACTCAGGGTGCTACTTTTAATTATCATTCCTTTTATGTTGTTTCCTATAATAACAACAGGCATTCTAGAGATGATTTACCAAGATGGCTTAATGAGGTGTCAGATGAGTACCTGTATCCATGAGCCCCTTTACCTCAGGCCTCCTTATGCAAATTTGACAGACTCTTCTGAGCCCCACTAGATTAAAAAACAGACATAATTGGAGCAGCTGGGCTGGAAGCACAGCTGGGTCGTCACCATAGAGACCAGACTCTAGAACCACGTGCTCTTCCTTGCCCCAGTGTTTCTCCCCACTATTGCTTTTCATAGCTGCAGCCCACCTGGACCTGGGTCTTTCTCAGATGATCTCCACATCAGTGCTTGTCAGCATTGATGCGCACACAGATCACTTGTGCAACTTGAGAAAATACAGATTCAGACTCAGTGGCTGGGGTGGAGACTCTGGATCAATGTGTTTAACAAGCCCCCGGGTGATGCTTGTGGTCATCAGATGGTCCTAGTTCCACACTAGGAGGAGCTATTTAGAGCCTGTAAAATAGCTACTCCCCTATCCAGTGTCTGAGTCCCAGACTTCTGGATTCTGCCAGTACTCAGATGCTTCTGGGACATGATGCTTCCTGTTCACCTTGGATCAACACTTCAGAAGGAACTTCCTATATTGAGTTGAGATCTGTTTACCTAGGACCCACATTCACCTGGCCTACTTCTGGACCTTGGATTTTATGTAGCAGGCTTAAGGCCTTAGAAAGTGGCTGGAATGTCCCTCAAGTATTTTCTTCAGGCAAAACGTGCCAGGTCCTCTGGCTAGTATTTTTAATTTTTTTGAGACACGGTCTCACCATGTTTCTAGGCTGGTCCCAAAGTCTTGGGCTTAAGTGATTGTTCTGCCTCAGACTCCCAGATTGCTGAGATTACAGGCATAAGCCACCACACCCGGTCTTCGCTAATCTTTTTATGCTATGGTTTGGTCATTCTGGTCATTTCTTTCTTTTCATTTTAATTAATTAATTATTTGTTTGTTTATTTATTTGTTTATTTATTTTTGGAGATGAGTTCCATTCTTGTTGCCCAGGCTGGAGTGTAATGGCATGATCTGGGCTCACTGCAAACTCCGCCTCCCATTTCAAGCAATTCCCCTGCCTCAGGCTCCCGAGTAGCTGGGATTACAGATACCCAGCACCACTACTTTGTATTTTGGTAGAGACGTGGATTCACCATGTTGACCAGGCTGGTCTCGAACTTGTGACTTCAGGCGATCCACCTCCCTCAGCCTCCCAAATTGCTGGCATTACAGGTGTGAGCCACCACACCTGGCCACAGTCATTTCCTTCTGATCCTGCTCTGTGTGTCTTTAGGCCTCTCCTTTTGTGATATCCATGCTGCAGAAGTAGCTGGGGACAGTTACCTCCTCATTACAGATAGTCTTTATGTGACTCAGGTTGTACTTGCTGTCAGCCATTATCCTTAAAGTCATTTTTGCACATGCTGTGGATCAGCCACATTTCTTCCTAGTCAGTAATAACTATACTTAACACTTCTGAGAATTAGTATAGCAAGATGGTTAAGAACATAGGCTCTGGAATGAGACTGCCTAGTGGGAAGCACTATGATTGGCACCATGTGTTATGCATCACCATCATCATCATCATCATCATCTTCCATCAGCATCACTATCACCACAATCGTCATCACCATCACCATCATCACATCACCATCACTGCCATCATCATCAGTATCACTACCATTTTCACCATCACAATCATTACCATTGCTATCATCAGTAACATCATCACCATCACTATCACCACCATCATCATCACCATCACCATCATTGCCATCACTATCACCATTGTCATCATCATCATCATCAACAACATCAAGATCATCACATCACCATCAACACCATCACGATCACCATCACTATCACTACCAGTATTACCATCACCATCATTACCATTACTATCACCATCATACCACCATCACCATCACCACCATCACTATCACCACCATCAACACTAACATCATCATCATCACCAATCATTGCCATCACTTTCACCACCATCATGGCCATAATGACTATCACCGTCATCACCATCACTGTCATCACCACATCATCATACCATCACCATCATCACTATCACCACCATCATCACCATCACCATAATCACCAGCACCATCACCCATCACCATCACCACCATCATCTTCATCACCACCATCATCATACCATCACCATTATCACCACTACCACCATCATCACCACCATCATCACCACCATGATAAGTAAGCACTTTGCCTACATTAACTGATTTAATTCTCACAACGTCATAATGTAGGGGCTATTATCCCAGTTTTACAAGTGAGGAAGTGGGACTTCACAAGATTATGTTTTGTGCCAAGGGTAACAGTGACAAGAATCTAAACCTTGTCAGTGTCCTTTGGTTGGTTTTGTTTATATTGTTGACCAAAGTGCAAGACTGCATCTGTCCCTGCTATTCATAAATTTCATCTTTTAGTCAGCACTTTGTCCTTATTTTACACTATCTTTTGGATTCCTGGTTCTATCATCTCAAGTGTATCTGCTTCTAGCTTCATGCTGTCTGTGACATTGTGAGAAAAACATGTATCTTCACCTAGATCATACACAAGGTCAGAGGCCATGTGGCAACTCCCTACAGATTCTGCTCACTGAGGCCCAATGGTGCACATCTCCTGAAGCTCCCTGAGCCTGTAGTCCTGTAACACACTCAGAGAAGCCTAGGGAGTGGTCAGGCATGATTTGTATTTGAACATTGTTTGTATTTGGTTCCCAAGAAACATGTTTCCTCCTCACTTTCAAGTCTCCATTCTAGAATCTTTTCCAAGATGGACAGCTCCCTCCAAATTTGTGGTTGCTGAAATCAATCCTCTGGGCAGGACCAGATGTGAGGTACAAATAGAAAGCAGGGTCTGCAGAACATGCATCCCAGAGGAGATAAGGACCAGTTAATCCCTGCAAATAGTTAAATCTAGGAGACTACACCTGGGCTTCAGGGCTCCCTGCCTCTGAATCCAGCAGTGCAAATGAAAGCCTCTATGGTCACCCCAAATAATAGGTGGCTGAGTAGCCATGGTGTTGCCAGCATTTCTATAAAGGAAGAGCTCAGAGCATCAATCTCATCAGAGGGGAGGCTGGGGCTGGCCTTGAATTTTAGTTGTATGTATATTTGGGGCAATTTGCAGGGAGGGGGTGCCCTGATAGAGATTAAGTGAGCTAAGTCCCCCACATAAACCCATTTTGTGCCTCTGTTCCTGTGCCAACTGACCAGAAAGGCTGGACTGATTTCTCCCCTCTCTCCTTTCCTGGTTGTGTTCTCTGACCCTGGGTGATTAATGTAACCTAGCTATGTTCAATTACCCATCCTTTTCACCATGTAAGGATGTCTGCTACCTGTCCCTGGTGCTCTTCTTGGCTTCCCATGAGCCGTGACAATGGGAGTCTTGTGAACTTGAAGGAGAGTAATGGGCCCTGTGTCTGCCATCAGTCTGGGCTCCCTAATCACATGATTGTCACTGGAGCCTGCCTGAGCTGGGAAGTTGCAAAACAAGCATATAGGGAACAATCTTCCACCTAAATATATTCCCCTCATGAAATCATCAAGCAAACCCTGAATGCTTTCTCTTGGTGCAGTCAGGGAGAAGGGCTTTCCTTCTCATACCAGAGCAGACAGTGGCCATTTGCTGACTGAGACTAACAGCAGATCTAGAAGGATTTGGAGAAGACTGTCTTTGTTCTCTTAGAACTGTATGTGGCCCTAGCGGTGCACATGTTTTTGGGACAGTGGTTACCCTGCAAGCCATGAAAACTGAAGGGGCAGGAGGGTGAGCTCCAGCCAGAAATAGGAAGTGTCTCAAACGTTAGTGAAGTTGTTGTGGGAAGTCAGGGACCCCAAATGGAGGGACCAGCTGAAGCCACGGCAGAAGAATGTAGATTGTGAAGATTTCATGGATATTTATTAGTTCCCCAAGTTAATACTTTTGTAATTTCTTATGCCTGTCTTTACTGTAATTTATAAACATAAATTGTAAAGATTTCATGGACACTTAACCCTTCCCCAATCAATACCTTGTGATTTCCTATGCCTGTCTTTACTTTAATCTCTTAATCCTGTCAGCTGAGGAGGATGTATATCACCTCAGGACCCTGTAATAATTGCATTAACTGCACAAATTGTACAGCATGTGTGTTTGAGCAATATGAAATTTGGGCACCTTGAAAAAAAGAACAGGATAACAGCAATGTTTAGGAAACAAGAGAGATAACCTTAAACTCTGACCACTGATGAGCCCAGAAGGACAGAGCCATATTTCTCTTCTTTCAAAAGCAAATGGAAGAAATATTACTGAATTCTTTTTCTCAGAAAGGAATATCCCTAAGAAAGAGAATGTGAACCTTGGGGTGGGTCCCTGAACTGGCCCCCTTGGGTGTGGCCATCTCCTATGATCATTTTGCAGGGTGAAATAGACCCCAGTCTCCCATAGCACTCCCAGGCTTATTAGGAAGAGGAAATTCCCACCTAATAAATTTTGGTCAGACCGGTTGATCTCAAAACCCTGTCTCCTGATAAGATGTTATCAATGACAATGGTGCGCGATACTTCATTAACAATATAAATTTTGCTCCAGTCGTGTGGTCCTGTGAATTTGCCCTGCCTCCACTTTCCTTGTAATATTCTGTTACCTTGTAAAGTACTTGATGTCGGTGACCCACACCTATTTGCACACTCACTCCCCTTTTGAAACTCCCTAATAAAAACTTACTGGTTTTTGCGGCTTGTGGAGCATCATGGAACCTACCGACATGTGATGTCTCCCCCAGAAGCTCAGATTTAAAATTTGTCTCTTTTGTACTCTGTCCCTTTATTTCTCAAGCTGGCTGATGCTTAAGGAAAATAGAAAAGAACCTACATGAATACCAGAGCAGATTCCCCAATATCTGGCACCCACATGGTCTTTCTTTTTTCCTAAGAGCATGAGGGAACCCGATTCCCTTCGGTAGGTGAGGTGAAACATCAATGGGCTTGCTCCACAGATACATGCGTTAGACTCCCTTACAAGGGCTGAGTAGTCTGTGTAAGGTCTGTTTTAACTATGGTTCATGAGGAGTCTAAGCATCATGCTTATCTCTGGTATATTAAACTCCTGTTAAAACAGGGTGGTGTCCGAGTAACAATGAAAAATATGGTCACTCTATTTGGACAATGGTGAAATACTGTCCTTGGTTTCCTGAAAGAGGAACCGTGTATACAAAATTGTGGAATTGTGTTGGTAAAGCATTCCGGAAATGGATCTCGGCAGTGTATTATGTTCCCATCACTATGTGGGGTGGTTGGGCCTTGGTACGTGCTGTCTTAGTGGTGTGCAGATCTCATGACCCCCTGCAGCTTTCTGCCTTTTCCTCAGTTTCTCTGTCTTTCCTCAGCCTTCCGCTACCTCACAGCCTTCATTATCTGATCAGACTCTCGCTTGGGCTATGCCTCCCCCACCTATCAATGCTGAAAATTCAATGTCTAACTCCGGTGACTTTGGCTTAATGTTACTCTCTACTTATCTCACTTCTTTTCACAAATAGCCAAAACTTGAAACTCCCGCGGCTGTGGCTCACACTGCCTGGTACCATAGATATGATAATTCTCCTCTCTTCAAACCTCTGGCGTCAGCTAATGGCTCCAGGACCAAACTACTATTTACCTATCATTTCTCCAGGCCCTCCCCCATCCACTACAGCCCCTCAACCTCCTGTCGTTTTAGTTCCTCAACCTATCTTCTGGATTCAGCAGTGGCCGCTTTCTAAAAAAAAACTGGAGGCTTTAAATCAATTGGTTTCTGAGCAGTTGCAACTTGGAAATGTGGAACCTTCCCTTTCCCCTTGGAATTCTGTGTTCCTAGTAAAAAAGGAGTCTGGCAAATGGCAGATGGTAACCGATTTATGGGCCATTAATGCTGTAATTAAACCTATGGGGGCCATCCAACCTGACATGCCTGCCCATGCTTTAATACCTAAAGATTGGTCTCTCATAGTTATTGATCTTAAAGTTTTTTATATTGCTTTAAATAAATTGGATTATGAAAAATTTGCTTTTACTTTACCATCTATCAATAATCAGGAGCCTACAGCTCATTATCAATGGAAAGTACTTCCTCAGGGAATGCTAAATTGTCCTGCAATCTTCCAGCTTCATGTTGGACAAGTGCTTTCACCAGTTTGAGCCCAATTTCCTGAGGCCGATATTCTTCATTATATTGATGATATTTTAATTGCTGCCCCCACTGATAAACAATTAATTCACTGTTACCAAATTTTAAGCTGCTGTGTTACAGAGGCTGGATTACACATCACTCAGGATAAAACTCAACAAACCACTCCTGTTCAATATTTAGGAATGGTGGTCGATAAACAATAGATTCAACCTCAAAAAGTTCAAATTAGAAGAGATTCTTTGAAAATTTTAAATGACTTCCAAAAACGTTTGGGTAAAATTAATTATTTAAGACCTACTTTAGGCATTCCAACCTATGCGCTGTCTAACTTTTTCTCTATGCTGCGGGGAAATTCTGATTTCCACAGTGCCAGGACTTTGACCCCTGGGGCTTTACTAGAACAGGAATTCATAGAGGAAAGAATCCAGACGACCCAGTTATCTAGAGTACAGCCATTTCAGCCTCTTCAGTTTCTGGTTTTTGCTTCATTACACTCCCCTACTGGACTAATAGTTCAACATAATGGTTTAGTGGAGTGGTGTTTTCTCCCTCATTCTGTGTCAGAAACTTTGTTTATGTAGACCAAATAGACATATTAATTGGACAGGCTCAGTGCAGAATACTTCAAATTTCTGGATTTGATCCAAATATAATTGTAGTCTCTTTAAATTGGCTCGAAGTTGAAGCTGCCTTTCAATATTCTATACTGTGACAAATTCACTTGGCTGATTTTATTGGTGTTATTGACTATCATTATCCAAAAAACAAATTGTTTGATTTTATAAAAATGAGGTCTTTGGTGGTTCCTTGCTTAACCAAAGATCAACCCATTCCTGAGGCTGTTACAGTGTTCACTGATGGCTCCAGTAATGGCAATGCTGGCTATATAGGTCCTATAGACAAACTTATTTCTACCTCTTATACTTATGCTCAAAAGGCAGAGTTAATTGCTGTGATTACTGCCTCAGAGGATTTTCCTAAAGCTTTAAATATTGTCTCAGATTCCACTTATGTTGTACATGCCACTAAAAATATAGAAACTGCTACTATCAAACATACTGATAATTCTGAATTGGCTTTTTTATTTTCAAGGTTACAAGAGGCGGTTCACAAATGTACACACCCTTTCTGTATTACACATATCAGTTCTCATACCAATTTACCAGGACCCATGTCTATTGGTAACCGTGAAGTCAACTGTTTGGTCTCTTTTACAACCCAAGAAGCTCAGGAGTTCCGTAATCTGACTCATGTCAATGCCGCTGAATTAAAAGATAAATTTGCTTTTACCTGGAAACAGGCTAAGTTTATTTTTCACAGCTGCCCTCATTGCCAGTTCTTTCTACTTCCAAATCAGGAACCTGCTGTTAATCCTAGAGGCCTAACTTCTAATGCTTTATAGCAAATGGATGTGACTCATGCTAGTTCCTTTGGCAGACTGTCATATGTGCATGTCTGTGTAGATACCTTCTCAGGTTTTATCTGGGCTACTTGCCAAACAGGGGAAGGCATGGCCCATGTTAAAAAAAATCTGTATTCTTGCTTTGCAGTTATGAGGCTTCCATATCAAATAAAGACAGATAATGCTCCTGAATATGTTAGCAGGGATTTTGATTCATTTATGCAACAATGGGGAATTTCCCATATTACTGGAATCCCTTGCAATCCTAAGGGAAAAGCTGTGGTTGAATTTGCCAATCACACTTTAAAAACCCAAATGTCCAAACAGTCTGAACAACCAAAACATGATTTAACTACTCCACCCTCCCAATTACATTTGGCATTGTTTAAGTTTTTTTCAGTCTTCCTAAAGATACTACTCTAACTGCCGCCGAATGCCTTTATACAGGCAAAAAAATTTCCTTAAATGGAGGCAAGCCAGTGTTATGGAAAAACTCCCAAACCAATACCTGGGAACCTGGCACAATTATAACATGGGGAAGAGGATATGCTTGTGTTTCAGCAGGAGATCATCAATACCCTGTCTGGTTACCCACCAGAAGAATCAAGCTCTGGGTGAAGGCTGAACAGTGAAAATCACAGAGAAAAGACATCTGTGTCAAAGACTGCCTTCAGACATGGTGAGATCTGTATTGACTTCTCAGAAATAGGCACACCAAATCACAATGAGTGTAAATCAATCCTCCCTGATGGCAATGGAGACCCATGTAACTAATCACACTTCTCTTGATTACCTTTTTCTCCTTACAAACCTAAAAATCTCACCATTTCTATTAGCCTGAAAATAACGTCCCTCTGTTCTTCTCTTCCTCCTTCAGCACTAAATCTTGCTTACGCTAGGTTTTATTTAATGATTCTCTTCCTTATACTTTTTGTCTTGCCAGTTTCCTCTCACACTGATTTACTTGTTACGCATAATTATTCTTATTGGGCTTTTGTGCCTTTTCCTCCACTTATTCGACCTCTCAGCTGGATAGATGCTCCCACAGAAATCTACACTAATGATAGTGCGTGGGTGCCTGGAGACACAGATGACCATTGCCCTGCTCAACCAGGAGAAGGCACTGCATTTAATGTAACCATGGATTATAAATACCCACCTCTGTGCCTCGGACATGCACCTGATTGCATGCATCTAGAAACTCTATTCTGGGCTGCTTATCTTCTGGAAAGATCAGCTAAAGATAAAATGGGACGTTTGATCTCTGGCCTCTCCCTCTCTCCTTTAAAACAAATGAAAAGAGGAGTAATGGGAGATACCCCATACATTCAATATAAACCTGCAGGAAAACCATGCCCTAAAAATTTTGAGGGCCCATCTAAAACTTTAATTTGAGAAGACTGATAACTCACATGCGGTAATATTAAAAAATGACTCATATTGGTTTAGTAATAGACTGGGAAATAAAGGCCTTTTTTAAAAACTATTACTCCTCTGGAGGAAGGGAATGTCTGGAGGCTACTTATTTTATTTCTTATTAGAATGAGAATCATCACTCTACTTTACATAGGAGGATCAGCTCATTCTTTCCCTTAAAATGGGAAGATAAAAGCATTACCCTCCCCAGGCCTCATATGATACATCCCATTCTGAGCCCAGAACACCCAGAACTTTGGAAATTGGCTATTGCCATATCTGGACTGTGAGAATGGGAAAGGAAAACTATTCTGACTGTTGTTCCCACTACCATCCCACCCTCTCAGTATCAACGTACACCCAGACATTCTGCTTTACTTACCTCCAACCTGACTGTTCCCATATAGTGTTGTGTTAAGCCTTCTTACATACTGTTAGTAGGAAATATCAAAATTTGGACGAGTAATCAAACTGTCCAATGCATTAATTGTTATCTATACACTTGTATTAACTCCCATTTTGACTCCAGGGAAAGTGTAATTTTGGTTCAAGCTTGAGAATGAATCCGGATTCTGGTAACTTTACTTAGACCTTGGGAATCCTCTCCCTCAATACATGTAATTAATGAAGTGCTACAGCGAATTCTAAAAACATCTAAGAGATTTGTTTTCATTTTAATCGCTGTTATCATGGGCCTAATTACAGTCACTACAATGGCCACCACTGCTGGAATGGCATTATACTGATCTATTCAAATGGCTCATTTTGTTAATGATTGGCAAGCCAATTCCACCCAAATGTGGAATTCTCAACAACGGATTGATCAACAATTGGCAAATCAAATTAATGATTTAAGACAGTCTGTTTGGAGACCGGGTAGTGAGTCTCGAGCATTGCATGCAAATGCAGTGCGATTGGAATACTTCGGATTCTGCATCACCCCGTATTTCTATAATGAGACTTATCATTCATGGGAAATGGTCAAAGGACACCTTCTGGGTAGGGAAGATAATTTATCATTGGACATAACTTTGATGTGCTTCCGTGTGAAGAGACCACCAAACAGACTTTTTGTGAGCAATAAATCATTTAATCACCTGGGTGCAGGCGGGCTGAGTCCGCAAAGAGAGTCAGCAAAGGGAGATGGGGTGGGGCCATTTTATAGGATTTCAGTAGGTAAAGGAAAAAGAGGGGTTTTTCTCTGGCGGTTAGGAATGGGGATCACAAGGTTCTCATGGGGGAGCTTTTGAGCCAGGATGAGCCAGGATGAGCCAGGAGAAGGAATTTCAAAAGACAATGTCATCAGTTAAGGCAGAACAGGCCATTTTCACTTCTTTTGTGGTGGAATGTCATCAGTTAAGGCAGGAACCGGCCATCTGGATGTGTATGTACAGGTCACAGGGGATATGATGGCTTAGCTTTGGCTCATAGGTCTGACATTCCAGTCTTCTTATATTAATAAGAAAAATAAAATGAAATAGTCGTAAGGTGTTGGGATGGTGAAAATTTTTGGGGGGTGTACGGAGAGATAATTGGTGATGCTTCTCAGGGCTGCTTCGAGCATTAGTAGGGGTGGCATGGGAACCTAGAATGGGAAAGAGTAAGTTGAAGGAAGACTTTGTGGTAAGGGGTGATATTGTGGGGTTGTTAGAAGAAGCATTTGTCATTTAGAATTATTGGTGATGGCCTGGATACAGTTTTGTATGAATTGAAAAATTAAATGGGAAAAGAGAAGGAGAAAAACGGGTATTAAGGGACTAAGAATTGGGAGGACCTAGGACATCTAATTAGAGAGTGCCTAAGGAGGTTCAGCATAGCCTTGCCAGAGTGGCGGTTTGGGGATAGCACTAGGAGATATCAGCTGTGCTGGCTTGGAGAAACAGTGTAAACTGGCAGTGTAAACATGAGCAGGGCATGTATAAGTAGTTGAGAACGGTGAATAGGAGTATGACTAGACAGAAGACAGTAGGGATGACAAGTTTCTTGGAGCAAAGTCCAAGTTGGTCTGGTGTCTGGAATGAGACTGGGGCCTAATAAAAAGGAGCTTAATTGGGCCGTACCTTGTAGCATTCCGAGGACAGGCCCGAATTCTGCGAAGTGAAAGTGGTAAAAGTATTGTCCAGTCCTTTTTAAATTGGTGGCTGAGATTTGTAGGTGTGTTTTTAAAAGACTTTTAGTCTGTTCTACTTTTCCTGATGACAGAGGACCATAAGGGTTATGAAGGTTTCACTGAATACTAACAGACCAAAAAAGTGCTTGGCTGATTTGACTGATAAAGGCTGATCTGTTATCAAGCTGTATAGAGGTGGGAACGCTAAACTGAGGAATTATGTCTGACAGAAGGGAAGAAATGACTGTGGTGACCTTCTCAGAACCTGTAGGAAAGGCCTGTACCTATGCAGTGAAAGTGTCTACCTAGACTAAGAGGTATTTTAGTTATCTGACTTGGGGTATGTTGAGTAAAGCTAATTTGCCAGTCCTGGTTTGGGGCAAATCTTTGAACTTGATGTGTAGGGAAGGCAGTGGCCCTGAATAATCCCTGAGGAGTAGTAGAATAGCAGATGGTACACTGAGAAGTTATTTCCTTGAGGATAGATTTCCATGATGGAAAGAAAATGAGAGGTTCTAAGAGGTGGGCTAGTGGCTTGTACTATAGAATAGCCTGCCTTTGCTGGTGTGTGGTGATTAGGCCTGGTGGAACTGCCATCAATAAATCAAGCATGATCAGGGTGAGGATAGAAGGAAATATGGGGAAATGGGGTGAATGTCAGGTGGATCAGAGAGATACAGTCATGGGGGTCATGTGTGGTATCAGGAATAATACAGGAGGCCGGATTGAAATCCGGGCCAGGACCAATGGTAATTGTGGGACTTAACAAAGAGTGAGCACAGCTGAAAGAGCCAGGGAGCAGAAAGTATATGTATCAGGTATGAGGAAGAAAATAGATTTTGGAAGTTATGGGAAATGCAGAGACTGAGTTGAGCATAGTTTATGATTTTCAGGGCCTGTAAAATTATTAAAGCAGTGGCAGCCACTGCACACAGACGTGAGGGCTAGGCTAAAACAGTAAGGTCAAGTTGTTTGGACAGAAAGGCTACAGGGTGCAGTCCTGGTTCCTGTGTAAGAATTCTGACCACACTAACCATGCCTAGGAAGGAAAAGAGTTGCTGTTTTGTAAGGGATTGAGGTTTGGGAAATTAGTTGGGCATGATCAGAAGGGAGAGCACATACGTTTTTATGAGAATTATGCCGAGATAGGTAACAGATGTGGATGAAATTTGGGCTTGACTGAAGTAATGGGGGCTATCTGTGAAGCCTTCTGGCAGTACAGCCCAGGTAATTTGCTGAGCCTAAAGGGTTTCAGGGTCAGTCTAAGTGAAAGCGAAGACAGGCTGGGATGAGGGTGGCAAAGGAGTAGTAAAGAAAGCATGATTGAGATCTAGAACAGAATAATGGGTTGTAGAGGGAGGTATTGAGGATAGGAGAGTATATGGATTTGGCACCATGGGGTGAGTAGGCAAAACAATTTTGTTGATAAGGTGCAGATCCTGAACTAATCTGTAAGACTTGACCAGTTTTTCGACAGGTAAAATGGGGGAATTGTAAGGAGAATTTATATGTTTTAGAAGCCCATGCTGTAGCAGGAGAGTGATAACAGGCTTTAATCCTTTTAAAGTGTGCGGTGGGATGAGATATTGGCATTGATCAGGTTAAGGGTGATTAGGTTTTAATGGGATGATAAGGGGTGCATGATCGGTTACTAAGGAGGGAGTAGAGGTGTCATACTTGTGGGTTAATGTGGGGAGATACAAGGGGAATATGGGAAGGAGGCTTTGAGGCTGGGGGAAAAGGCAGCAATGAGGTGTGGCTGTAGCCTAGGAATAGTCAGGGAAGCAGATAATTTAGCTAAAATATCTCAGCCTAGTAAGGGAACTGGGCCGGTGGGGATAACTAAAAAAGAGTGCATAAAAGGGTATTGTCTAAGTTGGCACCAGAGTTGGGGAGTTTTAAGAGGTTTTGAAGCCTGGTTGTCAATACCCACAACAGTTATGGAGGCAAGGGAAACACGCTCTTGAAAAGAAGGTAATGTGGAGTGGGTACCCTCCATACTGACTAAGAAGGGGACAGACTTACCCTCCACTGTGAGAGTTTCCTAGAGCATCTGTGATGGTCCTGTAGGCTTCTTAGCCAATCGGGCAGTGTCAATCTTCAGCTGCTAAGCTGAGAACATCTGAGAAGGAGTCGCTCAGAGAAACTTGGACCAGAGTTCCAGGGGCTCTGGGAGTGGTAGCCAAGTGAGTTGAACAGTCCGATTTCCAGTGGGGTAACACACAGGTGGGAGGAGGCTTTGGAGGAATCCTGGGCTGCAGGCATTCCTTGGTCTGGTGGTCAGATTTCTGGCATCTGTAGCAAGCTTCTGGGGGGAGGAGGTTCTGGAGGAATTCCTGGCCACTGTGATTCAGGTATTTGGAAATCCTTGTATGCTGGAGATGTGGCTGGGGTTTGTCTCATAGTGGAGGCAAGGAATTGCAACTATTTTCTATTCTTGTACACCTTGAACGTGAGGTTAATTAAGTCCTGTTGTGGGGCTTGTGGGCCAGAATTTAATTTTTGGAGTTTTATTTGATGTTGGAAGCAGATTGTGTAATAAAATGTATATTGAGAATAAGTCTTTTGACCTTTGAGGGTCTAGGGCTGTAATGTATCTCAGGGTTGCTGCCAAATGAACCATGAACTGGGCTGGGTTTTATATTTGAAAAAGAGTCTAAATGCTATCTGATTTGGGAGAGGTCAGATAAAGAAAAAGGAGCATTAACCTTGACTATGCCTTTAGCTCCAGCCACATTTTAAGAGCAAATTGCTGGGCAGGTGGGGGAGGGCTACTCACGGAATGAAACTGTAAACAAGACCGGGTGTGAGAAGGGAGGTAATAAAAAGATTATAGGGTGAAGGAGCAGAGGTTGAGGAAGAATTGGCACCTAGCTCGGCCTGGAGAGGAGCAGCCTGGGGAGGAGGGGAGAGGTCAGATTGGTCTGTAGAAAAGGAAGATTAGGAAGACTCAGTGACACTTGGGGTTGGGACTGAAAGGACTTGCTGGAGGGAAAGAAGAAAGATTTGGGACAAGTTGGACTGGACACAGAGATTAGTGAGGGACCGATGTGTAAAAGAATGCCTGGATGTCAGGCACCTCAGACCGTTTGCCCATTTTACATGAAGAATTATTTAGATCTTGCAGGATGGAAAAATTGAAAGTGCCATTTTCTGGCTATTTGGAACCATGGTAGAGTTTGTATTGGGGTCAAACGGCATTGCAGAAGAAAATAAGACACTTAGATTTTATGTCAGGTGAGATTTGAAGAGGTTTTAAGTTCTTAAGAACACAAGTTAAGGGAGAAGAAGGAGGAATGGAGGGTAGAAAGTTGCCCATAGTGAAGGAGGCAAGCCCATAGAAAAGAGAGATTAGAGACATGGAGGGAAGGGGTTAGGGGGTTCTTACCCTCCAGAAAAGTGGGAAAGGGGTCAGGGCACACAGATATGAGGTCAGGGTGTGGAAATAAATTATTGGGTCACAGAGATATATGAGGTTGGGGTGTGGAAATAAGGGATTGGGGTGCAGAGATATGAGATTGGGGTGCAGAAAAAAGGGATTGGGGCACAGAGATATGAGGTTGGGACACGGAAATAAGGGATCAGGGCACAGAGATATAAAGAGTTGTGGTACTTGTCCCTCCCCCAGAAAAGTGGGACTTGTAACCAAGGGTGAAGGAGAAGGGGTGGGAGCTTTCTTGCCCCCTAGAAAGGCGGGGAATGGGTAGAGACATGGAGAGAAGGGGTTGGGGTACTTGCCCTTCCCCCAGAAAAATGGGACTTGCTGCTAAGGGTGAAGGACCAAGACAGGCAGCCTTGCGTGGTCTGACAACTCTGAAACCTGGGTGAATAATCAGAGAGGCATCCCTGCAATGATTAAATACCAAGGGAAGGCTGCCTTCCCTAGCCTGTGACTGGTGCCAGAGTTTTGGGTCCAAAGATAAAACATGTCTCCTTTATCTCTATGAGAAAATGAAAAGAATTGAAATTAAGAGAAGGGAGAGATTGAAGAGTGGCATCAAGATTGAAAGGAGAAAGAGGTTGAGGGAAAGTGAGGGAGGTTGGAGAAGAGAGTAAAAAGAAGACACTTACCAGATTTGAAATTGTTGAGATATTTCTTGGGCTGGTCGGTCTGAGGACCTGAGGTCATAGGTGGAGCTTTCTCATGGAGCAAAGAGCAGGAGGACAGGGGATTGATCTCCCAAGGGAGGTCTCCCGATCCAAGTCTTGGCACTAAATTTCATGCACGTCCATGTGAAGAGACCACCAATCAGGCTTTGTGTGAGCAATAAAGCTTTTAATCACCTGGGTGCAGGTGGGCAGAGTCCGAAAAGAGAGTCAGTGAAGGGAGATGCGGTGGGGCTGTTTTATATGATTTGAGTAGGGAAAGGAAAAAGGGGGGTTGTTTTCTGGCGGGCAGGAGTGGGGGTCACAAGATACTCAGTGGGGGAGCTTTTGAGCCAGAATGAGCTAGGAGAAGGAATTTCACAAGACAATGTCATCAGTTAAGGCAGGAACCGGCCATCTGGATGTGTACATGCAGGTCACAGGGGATATGAGGGCTTAGTTTGGGCTCAGAGGCCTGACAATAACTTAATTAAGGAAACACATTTTTGAAGGCCCTCAAGCTCACTTATCCATTGTGCCTGAAGCTGAGGTGTTACATCAGGTGGCAGAAAATATTTATGGATTAAACCCCACGACTTGGATTAAGTCTACTGGGGGCCCCACTGTAGTAAATTTTGTAATTATGTTTCTCTGTTTAATTGGCTTGTTTTTAGCATGCCAGGCTAGTCAAATAATCCTGTGTCAAAATCAAGAGAATGAACAAGACTTCATCACCATGACACATTTATATAAAAAGAAAGGGGGAGATATGCTGTGGAGAGTCAGGTACCCCAAATGGAGTGACTGGCTGAAGTCATGGCAGAAGAACATAAATTGTGAAGATTTCATGGACATTTATTAGTTCCCCAAATTAATGCTTTTGTAATTTCTTATACCTGTCTACTGCAATCTCTAAATATAAATTGTAAAGATTTCATGGACACTTATCACTTCCCCAATCAATATCCTTGTGATTTCCTTGCCTGTCTTTACTTTAATCTCTTCATCCTGTCAGCTGAGGAGGATGTATATCACCTCAGGACCCTGTAATAATTGCATTAACAGCACAAATTTTACAGCATGTGTGTTTGAGCAATATGAAATTTGGGCACCTTGAAAAAAAGAACAGGATAAGAGGAATGTTCAGTGAGCTGGACAGAACAGAGCCTTATTTCTCTTCTTTCAAAGGCAAATGAGAGAAATATCACTGAATTCTTTTTCTCAGCAAGGAATATCCCCGAGAAAGAGAATGTAAACCAGGGTTGGGGATCTCGGTCATCTCTTATGGTCAAGACTGCAGGATGAAATAGACCCCAGTCTCCCATAGTGCTCCCAGGCTTATTAGGAAGAGGAAATTCCTACCTAATAAATTTTGGTCAGACCGGTTAATCTCAAAACCCTGTCTCCTGATAAGATGTTATCAATGACAATGGTGCCCAAAACTTCATTAGCCATTTAAATTTTGCCCCAGTCCTGTGGTCCTGTGATCTCACCCTGCCTCCACTTACCTTGTGATATTCTGTTACCTTGTAAAGTACTTGGTGTCAGTGACCAACACCTATTCGCACACTCACTCCCCTTTTGAAACTCCCTAATAAAAACTTGCTGGCTTTTGTGGCTTGTGGAACATCATGGAACCTACCAACATGTGATGTCTCCCCGGGATGACCAGATTTAAAATTTCTCTCTTTTGTACTCTGTCCCTTTATTTCTCAAGCTGGCTGATGCTTAGGGAAAATAGAAAAGAACCTAAGTGAATATTGAGGCAGATTCCTTGATATGAAGTGATCTTGAATCTCTGATATACAAGGCTGATGTTGACATAATATTCTCAACAAAATAGTGGTTTATTGCATGGTCTCAAGCTCTATCAAGGTTTAAATTGTGTCTGGCATGTTGGCTCACATTTGTAATCCCAGCACTTTGGGAGGCCAAGGAAGGAGAATTGCTTGAGCTCAGAATTTTGAGACCAGTCTGAGCAACATAACAAGACACCATCTCTACAAAAAAATTTAAAAATTAGTTGGGCATGGTGACATGTATCTGTAGTCCTAGCTACTGAGGAGGCTGAGACAGAAGGATCACCTGATCCCAGGAGTTTGAGGTTGTGATGAGCTGTGATCACGCCACAGCACTCCATCCAGGGTAACAGAGCAAGACCCTGCCTCAAAAAAAAAAAAAAGAAAAAAAAAATCTTTACCAGCTCTAGGACCTAACACAATTTGTTTGAGTTTTGCAGGCCTCATCCAAAGACAATAATTGGACTTATCTTATTGGTTATGACAACTAAATAAAAAATAATACATGAAAAGTGCTTAAAATAGTTCCTGGCATTTAGTAAGAGCTTTGTGAGTATTAACCGTTTTTAGTAGCATCAGCATCTTTATTGCCACTGTTTAGTGGGTAATACGTACCAGACATGTTTAAGCACATATATATAGTACGTGCATTATTAGCCCATTGAACTTCACTTTGTTTGTTTGTTTTTCTGGGGTGGTTCTTGTTTTTTGAGATGGAGTCTCACTCTGTCACTCAGACAGGAGTGCAATGGTGTGATCTCAGCTCACTGCAACCCAGGTTCAAGAAATTTTCCTGGTTCAGCCTCCCAAGTAGCTTGGACTACAGGTTTGTGCCAACACACCTGGCTAATTTTTGTATTTTTAGTAGAGACAGGGTTTCACCATGTTGAATAGGTTGATCTTTAACTTCTGACCTCAAGTGATCAGCCCACCTCGACCTCCCAAAGTGCTGGCATTACAGGATTGAGCCATTGTACCTGGCTGAACTACACTTTGAAGTAGAGGTTAACCCTTTGCTTCAGTTGAGGAAATTAAAAATGGGAGAGTTTAGTAACCTACACAAAGTTAAACCTGCAAGTAATTGGAGTCAAAATGTAGACAAGGGTTTTTTGTTTATTTTTTGTTTTGGAGACAGGACCTTGCCATGTTGCCCAGGCTGGAGTGCAGTGGTGCAATCACAGCTCCCTTTAGCTTCAACCTCCTGGGCTCAAGCAATCCTCCTCCCTCAGCCTTCTGAGTAGCTGGGATGAGAAGTATGCACCACCACACCTGGCTAATTTTTTTATTTTTTATTTTTTATAGAGAGAGGGTTTCACTATGTTGTCGTGGCTGGTCTAGAACTCCTGGGTTCAAGTGAATCTGCCACCCGCCTTGGCCTCCCAAAGTGCTGGTATTACAGGCATGAGCCAGTGTTCTGGCCTGGAATCGAGTTTTCCTAACTCTGGAGTTATGTTGTTATTGCCCTCTACTACTGTCCATAGTAACAGGCATATTAATGAATACTTCCCACTTGCTGAGTAGGGTGCTGAGCACTTTACATGTCTTATTTCATTTGATGTTCACAATAATCCTATGAGGTAGTTTCTCTTGTTATTCCCATTTTAGAGATGAGGTAACCAAGGTTCAGAGCAGTTAAGCCGCCTCTACAGATTTATACAGTAAAGAAAGCCAGCATTTAAATCCAGGCCTGTATGACTCTAAAGTCTGTTCTACTGAGTTTGGCTGGCAAACAGGTAAGCACGATGCTCCTAGGAGAATAGTAGCAGTGATTGGTGATCCATGACATCTAGGATCCACTGAAACTCGGGGCTACAGTTCACCTAATCAGCCCTATTTTCTGAGCTATTGTTAGGGACAATTTTCACTTTCTCTAACACTTCATTTCCTTGCAGCTTCTGAAAGCTGCTGATTTGCTCAGATTAAGACCAGCTTCTGTGCGTTTCACATCTCAGATTGTTGTGTACATGCTCAAGTGTATGGAGGAATCATAAACATTCCAGAAGGAGACCCTGGCATACTATGCAAAGTTTTTGCCACATTGTTGTGGGAGGCATCTGTCTCTCTTGACCAAACACTTGAGGTTATGTGACTGCAAGATTCCAAATGTGCATTTCAACACCAGGTCGTGACGGGCAACTTGTTTTGTGATGAATAGCACTATAAGTAGAATATATAAAATAGACAAGGTATTCTTAGCCAGGGATGCAGGGCGGGGCTTCTGAGGCTCTGGGAACATTCTGCATGTGTGTGTGTATTTTCCTGGAGAGAGGGCTCCTAATTTTTATAATATTCTCAAAGGACTTCATGACTCAAAAAAATAATTAAAAAGCCATTGTTCTCTGGCCAAGTGCAGTGGCTCATGCCTGTAATCCCAAAACTTTGGGAGTCCAAGAAGGGCCATTCACCTGAGACCAGACTGGCCAAAATAGTGAAACCCCATTTCTACTAAAATTACAATTTGCTAGGTGTGGTGGTGCCTGCCTGTAATCCCAGCTACTCGCGGGGAGAGGCAGGAGAATAGCTGGAACTCGGGAGGTGGAGGTTGCAGTGAGCAGAGTTCAAGGCTCCCATCTGCTTTTGCAGAATCAGAAAATGTGATCGCTGCAAGGGTTGAGGGGAGGGTGCAGAGGACTGAAGGGGGAGGGCCAAAGGCTGAAGGGACAATAGCTCACCCTGGACTGTTTCCAGATTTGGTGAAGATGACTCAGGAAACAAGTCGACACTGAAAATGTCACAGAATTCAGTGTTATTGCTTCTTTGAAAGGTGGGCAGTTCGTGTTTTTTCCTTAACAGTCATTCATATACTTCTAGAAAGGGCCATTTAGTTTCATACAATTTACATATACCTGGTTTCCCGGCATCTGGAGAGATTCAGGACAGTTCTTGTTAATGAGAAATCCCAGGGTGGAGCTACAATGCATTCTCCATTGTGAACCCTAATCACTTGAGACAGGTCTCAGTGAATTTATAAAGTATATTTGGCCAAGTTTGAGGACACACACCTGTGACACAGCTTCAGGAGGTTCTGAGGACGTGGCCTAATGTCATCAGAACAGTTTGGTTTCATACATTCTTTGAACACAGCAGACATCAATCAATGTGTGCAAGATTAACATTGGTTCAGTCTGCAAAGGCAGGAAAACTTGAAGCAAAAGCCGGAATTCTCAAAGCGAGGAGGGGACTTCCGGGTCATAGGTAGTTGAGAAACAAATGTTTTCAATGACAAAAATACTTATGATTGACTGCAGAACTGGAGGCAAAATCTTCATATTTGTATTATTTCTCCTTGTTCATACTACAATTTTTGGAGGGATTTCAAAAGGCTCAGGTGCACATTGCACATATGGAAGATTCGTATCACAGCTGAGCAACCTCAAGATTAAGAAACCTTAATCTTTTAAAAGTAGGTTACAGGAAAACCTGTCCAACATTTGCCTCACAGAGAAAAACTGTCTTTTTTATATTGGTTGAGTAATTTATCTGCCATTCACCTGAAAAGAAAAAGATTACTACCCTTTTCCCAGGCTATTTCCGTACAAAAATCTGCAAAAAATAACCTGGAAAGGGAGAGATATGTGACATAAAAATTAACAAAACAATAAACTCTGAAAGACTTTTGGAGAATTACATCTCAGCAGTGTGCATCCTTTCCATTTAATAATACGGTAAGCAATCTTCTGATGTAAAAGATCCATTGAAGATTTTTGACATGTAGACTAACTTTGGTTGTTTTGTGTTGTGAGATTGTTAAAGATTGTAAGAGACAGGAATAAATACAATTACCATGGCCTTTAGGGACATTAGAGGAATGGAAGTTGTTTGATTTTTTCTTTTTCCTTTTTTTTCTTTTTTTTTGAGATGGAGTTTCTCTGTCTCCCAGGCTTGAGTGCAATGGCGTGATCTCAAATCACTGTAACTTCTGCCTTCCAGGTTCAATTGATTCTCCTGCATCATAGCTGAGACTACAGGCTCCTGCCCCCCAGCCCAGCTAATTTTTGTTTTTTTAGTAAAGACAGAGTTTCACCATATTGGTGAGCCTGGTCTCAAACTCCTGATATCAGGTGATCCACCCATGCTGGCCTCCCAAAATGCTAGGATTACTGGCATAAACCACTGCATCAGTTACCAGAAATGAAAGTTCTATGTGTGAAATTATGACAGGTGAGAGGAAATGAAAATAAAACACAATTGAACATATTTAGAACACAGTGAAATTAGTTGGCTTATTGGAAATTGTTAAGTGACTACCAATATAAACAGCATATTTATTCTGAATGAATTGCAAAGTTACATTTGAGAGATAAAATCATTATTTCTACAACACAGAAACATAAACTGCATTTCCGTATGCCAACAATAAATTTGAGAGTAAATTAAGAAAATAATTGTTTGCAACAACATTGAAATAATATAATGCTTAGCAATAAATTTAATAAGGAGGTACAAAACATGTATGATGAGAACTACTAGATAATAATATTTATGAAATAAACTAAAAAATACTTAACTAAGTGGCAAGGAATTCTATGTTCATGGACTGGAAGACTTAATAAAGTTAAAAGGTCAATATTAGCCAAACTAGTGTACAGAGGTACTGTAATCCCAATTTTCAGTTTTTTCCACGTTTTCTTCTGCAAAAAAGAATAGCCGATTTTAAAATTCATATGAAATTTGAAGGTGATCTGAATATCCAAAATAATCATGAAAAAAAGAAAAAAGATAGGTGGCTCACATTTTAAACTTCAGAACATAAAATGCTGCTACAATTAAAAGTTTGATACTGGCATAAAAGCAACGATAGAGAGAAAATTAATAAAATAGATAACTTTGAAAAAAATACCTTGCATAAACTGTTGATTCTCTTTTGATAAGGGTACCTAAACCATTATGTAAAGGAAATGACAGTTTGTTCAACAAGTGATGCTAGGAAAACAAGTCCAAATTTAAATCAGTAAGTTTAAATCTGTATCACATTCCATGTAAAAAATTAAACAAAAATCAATTCAAAACATAAAAATGACTGTTAAAACTTTAGTGTTTTCTGATAGTTGTTTTTATTTATGTGGGGTCAGTACTACCATGAACAACTTTATACACACAATTTATAAAATTTAGAAGGGATAGATGCATTCCTAGACACAAACACACCCTTCGAAAACTAAGCTAGGAAGATATTGATTTCCTAAACAGACCAATAACGAGTTCTGAAATTGAATCAGTAATACATAGCTTGTAAGTCAAAAAGAGCGCTGGACCTTGTGAATTTACAGCCAAATTCTACCAAATGTTCAAAGAAGAGCTGGTACAATTCCTACAGAAACTGTCCCCAAAAAATGAGGAGAATTCCCCCCCCCTCCACAACTCATTCTATGAGGCCAGCATTATCTTGACACAAAAACCTGGCAGAGACACAAGAAGTGTAGAAAACTTTAGGCTAATGTTCTTGATGAACATCAACATAAAAGTTCTGAATAAAATATTTGTAAACCGAATCTAGCAGCACATCAAACAGATAGTCATCATGGTCAAGTAGGCTGCCTCCTTAAGATGCAAGGTTGGTTAAGCATATGCAAATCAGTCAATGTAATTCATCACATAGAATTAAAAAGAAAACACGATTATCTCAATAGATGCAGAAAATAATAACAGCCGTCTATAACAAACCCACACCCAACATTCTGCTGAATGGGCAAAAGTTGGGAGCATTCGCTTTGAAAACCAGTACAAGGCAAGAATGCCCTCTCTCACCATTTCTATTCAACATAGTATTGGAAGTCCTGACCAGAACAATCAGGCAACAGAAAAAAAATAAAGAGCATCCAAATAGGAAAAGAGAAAATCAAACTATCTCTGTTTGCAGATAATATGATTATATATCTAGAAAACCCTGTAGTTACAACTCTAAAACTTCTTTAGTCAGTGAACAACTTCAGCAAAGTTTCAAGATACAAAATGAGTGTGCAATAATATATAGCATTTCTCTCTACCAAAGATAGCAACACGTTAGCCAAATCCGAAAGGCCATCCCATTCACAATTGCCACAAAAATGATAAAATATCAAGGAATACAACTAACCAGGGAGGTGAAAGACCTCTACAATGAGAATTGCAAAACACTGTTTGGAGAAATCAGAGAAGACACAAACAAATGGAAAAGCAGCCCATGCTAATGGATAGGAAGATCCAATATGACTAAAATGGCTATACTGGAAAAAGCAATTTATAGATTCAATGCTATTCCTTTCAAATTACCAATGAAATTATTTACAGAGCTAGATAAAACTATTTTAAAGTTCATATAAAACCAAAAGGCCAGGAGTGGTGGCTCACACCTGTAATCCCAACATTTTGGGAGGCTGAGACAGGCAGATCGTGAGGTGAAACCCCTTCTCTACTAAAAATACAAAAAATTACCAGGTATAGTGGCGGGCACCTGTATTCCCAGTGACTCGGGAGGCTGAGGCAAGAGAATGGCATGAAACAAGGAGGTGGAGCTTGCAGTGAGCCGAGATTCTGCAACTCCACTCCAGCCCGGGTGACAGAGTAAGACTCTGTGAAAAAAGAAAAAAAAAAAGCACAAATAGATGAGGCAATTTTAAGCAAAGAGAGCAAAGCTGGAGGAATCACGTTACCTGACTTCAAACTATTCTACAAGGCCACAGTAACCAAAACAGCATGATATTGATACAAATACAGGTATATAGAGAAATGGAACAGAATAGAGAACCCCGAAATAAGGCTGCACATCTGTGACCATGTGATAATAAACAAAGCTGAAAAAAACAAGCAATAAGAAAAGGTTTCTTATTCAATAAATTGTGCTTGGATAACTGGTTAGCCATATGTGGAAGACTGAAGCTAGATCCCTTCTTTACAGTATATATAATAAATAAATAAATAAGTTCAAGATTGATTGAAAACTTAAATATAAAACCAAAAAGTATAAAACCCTAGAGGACAATCCAGACAAAACAATCCTGGACATAGGAATGTGCAAAGATTTCATGACAAAAACACCAAAAGCAATGGTAAGAAAAACAAACATTGACAAGTAAGATCTAACTAAACTAAAGAGCATTTGCACAGCAGAAAATAAAACTATCAACGGAGTAAACAGAGAACCTAGTGAGTGGAAGAAAACATTTGGAAGTTATGCATCTGAAAAAGATGGAAATTTAGCAAAATTCCATCCCTACAAATAGTACAAAAATTTGCTGGCCTTGGTGGTATGTGCCAACAGTCCCAGGCACAGGGGAGGTCCATGTGAATCAGAAGGTTCACTTGAGCCTGGGGAGACTGAGGCAGCCCTGAGTCATGACTGCATTGCTGTGCACTCCAGCCTGGGTGAAAAAAGACTCCATCTCAAAAAAAATAAAAATGCAATGCTGATACATGCTACAACATGGATGAAATTTGAAGACATTATACTATGTAAAACAAGCCAAATATAAAAGATAAATATTTAACGTCAAATTTTCTATGTAGGGGAATGTCATATGAGGCTGGCCCATTCTGAGAAGGAGAAGATTGTTGGGTTGTTAGAATACTGATAGCTCATGTTTACAAACCCGGTCATGGTTGGCAAAGCAGGAAGGCAAATTCTGCTGTGGTACCCATCCACCTGAATTGATTGTTCTGAGCCCTGGAGCTGTTATCTGGTACCTTCCAAGGCTGAAGGTCTGTTCAGACATAATTCTATGCCTTACCTGGGGAGCAGAAAGTTGCATGGGGTATAAGGAGCAGCAGTGATGACCAGAAATAGCTCTGAGTCTTCCAAATCTGGCTGCCAGTTACTGTCTTCACAGATCTCCACACAGGAGATTAACCAAAAGGTTTTAATCGGGTCACACTCTGTTTCCTCTGGTGCAGGGCAGAAACTTGCTGTTGCCAACAACGGCCAACATTGAAATTAGGTGAGTGGAAGAACAGAGGGTTCTCTAAACCAGCCCAGAGATGGCTGAGAAAGGCCCCCTGCACAGACACCGCCATGGCAACCCAAAAGGGCTCTGTCCCATATATTAACACACACATAGATACTGACACAGAGGTAGATATTTGTTCTATTCCTTCTATTTCTCTGAATAAGTCTAATACAAACTATAACTAGCAAAAGACTGCATAAATTATCAAAATCATACTAACAAGAAAAGTCGAAAATCAGATGGCTTCACTGATGAACTCTTTTAAACATTAGAAGATGTAAATTCAATTTATCTGACTCTAACAATTGCAATTAGTCAAGGCAATCAATATACCACCTCAACAGAATGAATTTTAGAAAAAAAAAGATCATCTCAATTGATGGAGAAAAAATTTGAAATAATCCAAAACATTTTTATAAGAGCACCTAGTAAACTAGATATAGACTAAAACTTCCTCAACATAAAAAAAAGGTACCTACAAAAAACTCAAAACTACCACTACATGCAATGGTGAAAGACTAAAAACTTTCTCCTTAAGATCAGGAACAAGACAAGGATAATTGCTTTCATCACTTCTGATCAAAATTGCAATACAAATCAGGTCAGAATTATTGAGCAATACAAGAAAAGAAACATTCGAATTGGAAAAGAAATAAGCTTATTTCTACATATAGATGTTATAATTATATATATATAATTAAAATCCTAAGTAATAATAAAACTGTTAACACTAATAATCAAATTCTGCAAAGTTGTAGAATAAAAGATCAATATATACACATTAATGTAACAGAATTAAGGGTCAGGAAATATATCCATAAGTGTAATTTTTTTTTTTTTTTTTTGAGATGGAGTCTTGCTCTGTCGCCCACGCTGGAGTGCAGTGGTGCGATCTCGGCTCATTGCAAACTCAGCATCCTGGGTTCACATCATTCTTTTGCCTCAGCCTCCCTAGTAGCTGGGGCTACAGGCGCCTGCCACCACGCCTGGCTAATTTTTTGTGTTTTTAGTGGAGACGGGGTTTCACCGTGTTAGCCAGGATGGTCTCGATCTCCTGACCTTGTTATCCGCCTGCCTCAGCCCTCCAAAGTGCTGGGGTTACAGGCAGGAGCCACCGCGCCAGTCCCCATACACGTAATTTTTTAAACATGGACTTGGCAAAGCTTCAGGAATTATTGGAAACCATTTAGTTCGTGTATTTGCCCTGTGTGTGTGTGTTTGTTTTTTTTTTTTTTTTTTTTTTTTTTGAGACGGAGTTTTGCTCTCCTTGTCCAGTCTGGAGTGCAATGGCGCGATATCCGCTCACCGCAACTTCCACCTTCCGGGTTCAAGTGATGCTCCTGCCTCAGTCTCCCAAGTAGCTGGGATTACAGGTATGCGCCACCACGCACGGCTCATTTTGTATTTTTAGTAGAGACAGGGTTTCACCATGTTGGTTAGGCTGGTCTGAACTCCCGACCTCAGGTGGTGTGGATGCCTCGCCCTCCCAAAGTGCTGGGATTATAGGCATGAGACACCATGCCCAGCCAACTCTAACCAATTCTAGAACTTGGCTTGCCTTCTTATGTACCTTATAAAAGCCTTTCCTGCATGTTTCTCGGGTGGACTACAAATCATGGCTGGGTGCTTTCCATTTCACTGATCACTGTTTGCTCAAATAAACTGGTTAACATTTTAACATGGACTCTCTTTATTTTTATTTTATTATTATTATTATATTATTATTATTATTATTTTGAAACAGAGTCTCGCTCTGTTGCCCAGGCTGGAGTGCAGTGGCGCGATCTCGGCTCACTGCAAGCTTCGCCTCCAGGGTTCACGCCATTCTCCTGCCTCAGCCTCCCGAGTAGCTGGGACTACAGGCCCCAAAGTGCTTGGATTACAGGCGTGAGCTACCGCGCCCTGCTCAACTCCCTTTAATTTTTAACAAGAGAGAATGGAGACCCCTGGGGCCACAGCTCCTCCAACGCACACTGCCAGTCATGTTTCTGCCCTTATGACCCACTGGCATCCCTGAACAATCTGAAGAGTACTCGGAGTTGTGGGCGCACAACGGAACGCTGCACAGGGAGAGGACAGGACTGCACTAGGTGGGACTCGGGGATCCCCACTGCAGGCCCAGCCACCATCTTGTCGCCACAGGAGACTGACCGCCAAGCTGCACGGGAGACTGGGAGCTGACTGTGGAGAGGCCAGTCCTGCCGGTTTCACAGCCTGCTCTCTTCTCTCGGGATGCCGAACCCCCGTACTCACCATTTCACAGCTTGCAGGATGCCCTGGTATCTTAGCTATGCATCAGCAAGTACCTGCAGATTACAGGGCTATTAACAGAGACTGTGAGGAAGTCGCCTGGAGCTCCCAACCTGGAGAAGGCGGAAGAGGAGAGACGGTTCCCAAGTTCCGGCGCAAGGGAGAGAAAAAGTTCCCGCCAAATGCTGGAAGCCACGCCCTCCCTTCCTCTACAACTGCATGCCTGATGGGGCGGTTCCCACGCCACTGCCACTGATTGGATAAAGTTCCAGGGCCCACCCACTCCCGCTCCTCCCCCCACTCTTGCCCCTCCCCCCACTCCCCCTCAGCCTTAGTGCCTTTTTTTTTTTTTAAATTAAGTTCTGGGATACATGTGCAAAACGTGCAGGTTTATTCCATAAGTTTACATGTGCCATGGTGGTTTGCTGCACCTATCTCAAACTCCTGACCTCAGGTGATCCACCCACCTCCGCCTCCCAAAGTGCTGGGATTTCAGGCGTGAGCCACCTCGCCCCTCTGCTGCACCTATCAATCCGCCATCTATGTTTTGAGCCCCACGTGCTTTAGCTGTTTCTCCTAATGCTCTCCCTCTTCTTGACGCCCATTCTCAGACAGGCAGCAGTGTGTGATGTTTCCCTCCTTGTGTCCATGTGGTTTCAGCGTTCAACTTCCCCTTATGAATGAGAACATGTGGCATTGGATTTCCTGTTCCTGTGTTAGTTTGCTATGGATGATGGTTTCCAGTTTCATCCATGACCCTGCAAAGGACATGAACTCATCTTTTTATGGCTACATAATATTCTATGTTGCATATGTGCGTAATTTTTTTCTCCAGTCTATCACTGACGGGCATTTGGGTGGGTTCCAAGTCTTTGCTATTGTAAAGAATGCAGCAATAAACACACATGTGCATGTGTCTTTATACTAGAACGATTTATAATGCTTTGGGTATATACCCAGTAATGAGATTGCTGAGTCAAATGATATTTCTGTTTCTAGATCCTTGAGGAATTGTCACACTGTCTTCCACAATGATTGAACTAATTTACACTTCCACCGACAGTGTAAAAGTGTGTCTATTTCTCCACAGCCTCACCAGCATCTGTTCATTCCTGACATTTTAATAATTGCCATTCTAACTGGCGTGAGATGTTATCTCACTGTGGTTTTGATATGAAGTTCTGTAAGGACCAGTGAAAATGAGGTTTATGTTTCTTTGTCACATAAATGCCTTTTTTATTATTTATTTATTTATTTGCTTATTTATTTATTTGTTTATTCATTGAGATGAAGTCTTGCTCTGTTACCCAGGCTGCAGTGCAGTGGCAGGATCTCAGCTCACTGCAATATCTGCTTCCCAGTTTCAAGTGATTCTCCTGACTCAGCCTCCTGAGAAGCTGGGGTTACAGAGGCCCACCCAAACGCCCAGCAAATTTTTTGTATTTTTAGCACAGACGAGGTTTCCCCAAGTTGGCCAGGCTGGTCTTGTGATCCTCCTGCCTCAGCTTCCCAGAGTGCTGGGATTACAGGCCTGAGACACGTCGCCCAGCCAAATGTCTTCTTTTGAGAAGAGTCTGTTAATATCCCTTGCCCACTTTCTCATGGTGGTGTTTGTTTTTCCTTGTGAATTTGTTTATATTCCTTCTACATTCTGGATATTAGAGCTCTGTCAGATGGATAGATTGCAAAAATTTTCTGCCATTCTGTAGGCTGCCTGTTCACTCTGATGACACCTTCTTTTGCAGTGCAGAAGCTCTTTAGTTTAATTAGATCTAACTTATCAATTTTTCTTTGTTGCAATTGCTTTCAGTGTTTTAGTCATGAAGTCTTTGTCCATGCCTATGTCCTGCATGAAATTGCTTAGGTTTTCTTCTAGGGTTTTTATGGTTTGGATTCTTACATTTAAGACTTTAATCCAGCCAGGTGCATTGGTTCACGCCTGTAACATGAGCACTTTAGGAGGCTGAGGCAAGCAAATCACAAGGTCAGGAGTTTGAGACCAGCCTGGCCAACATGGTGAAACTGCGTTTCTACTAAAAATACAAAAAAATTATCTGGACGTAGTGGTGGGTGCCTGTAATCTCAGCTACTTAGGAGCTGGAGGCAGGAGAATTGCTAGAAAGGTATTTCCATTTCTATTTGAAAACGGAGGTTGCACTGAGCCGAGATCAATCCACTGTACTCCAGCCTGGACAACAACGTGAGACTCCATCTCAAAAAAAATCCATGAAACAAAAAAACTTTATTCCATCTTGAGTTAATGTTTGTATAAGATGTGAGGAAAGGATCCAATTTCTGTTTACTGCATATGGATAGCCAGCTTTTTCAGCACCATTTGTTAAATAGCGATTTTTTCCCCTTTGTTCTTTTCGGTCAGGTTTATTGAAGATCAGATGGTTGTAGATGTGTGGTGTTTTCTGAGGTGTCTGTTCTCTTCCATTGGTCTATATATCTGTTTTGTACTAGGACCATGTTGTTTTGGCTGCTATAGCTTTGTAATATAGTTTGAAGTTGGGTAGCATGATGACTCAAGCTTTGTTATTTTTGCTTAGGATTGTATTGGGTGAACAGGCAAACAGGCTCCAATAGTTGGAGTCACATGCCCAGAGTATCATAGCTAATAAAGAAGTGAGCTGAGACTTGAAATGCACTTGTTATTTCCTTTTCCTGAGTCTGTTGCACAATGCATCTTAGCAGCTATTTAAAGGTAGGAAGTAGAACATTTGGACACATTTTTCACAACTTTTTAAGCATTTTGTTAATGCAGGAAAGACCCTCGTCCCATCTCTAAACCCCTCTCTCATCACACTGTACCCCACTGCTGACCACATCCTGAGGTGGCTGTTAGGAATCAGGTGGGAAGCAAGGGCTGGGAATAAATAAGCGAGAATTATATTGCCCAAATTTGCTCATCTAAGAAAGGCTCCTCAACCATTCTGTGTGAGGAGGTTATTCCAGGGTAGTTGTGCTCTGACTGTGCTGCATCTCAGTCTGATTTCTGTTTTTGAGAATCACTGTATTACTCTTATTAACGGGGATAATTCTCTTTCTACTTGAAAACAACCAACTGTCCTCTGCAGGTGTCCTGCTTTGGGTTGCTAGTTTAGATTCTGAAGGTAGTGGTGAGAAAATATTTGGGCTGCATTTAGAATACCTCATTCACAGCTGGAGGATGTATAGAAATTTTTAAATACTATCTAACTGTTTTCACAATAACCATTATATTTAACTGTGGTAGCTTGGAGGGCAGGGCTGGACACAGATGACACAATATTCAAAGCTTAATTTGATTGTATTTTTTTGTTTCATTTTGCTTTGTTTTTGAATATAAGGTCTCGCTCTGGTGCCCAGGCTGGAGAGCAGTGGTACAATCATAACTTATAATTTGGTTGTAACGGTTCTTTAAGATATATATTTTTGGCTGAGTTTTGTAGCTCACAGCTGCAATCTAAACACTTTGGGAGGGAAAGGTGGGATGATTGCTTGATCTCGGAAGTTCAAGACCAGTCTGGGCAACATAAGTAGGCTCAGTCTCTAGAAAACAGTTTACAAATTGTCTGGGTGTAGCATTTCTTGCCTGTAATTGAGAGGCTGAGGTGGAAGCATGACTTGAGCCTAAGAGTTTGAGGCTGCAGTGTCCCATGATTCAGCCACTGCACTGCAGCCTAGATGACAGAGTGAGACCTTTATGTGTATGTGTGTGTGTGTGTGTGTGTATATATTTATATATATATAAAATATATGTATGTTAAAAAATTATATATACATATATAAATATATACATATATACATATATGTATATACATATACATACATTTATGTGTATACATACATATATACACATACATACATATATAATATATACACACACATACATATATAATATATACACATATATACATATACATACATATATACATATATACATTTATATATATACATATATAATATCTGTATGTTCAAAAAATAAAATATATGTATGTTAAAAATAAAATATATGTATGTTAAAAAATTCAAGCATGGGAGATAAGTGAAAGCCCAGAGTGGGGGATGTGGAGAAAGGTGAGTATGGCTCCAGCAACTCAGTGAGACTTGTTTTACCATCTTGAAGAATAGCCCATCCACACTGAAACCATAGCCTAGCACAAGCCAGTTCTCACACTACACCTGCTGGGATACCACTATGTACCCTTGTTAAAAAAATAACATCTTTCACCCAAGAGAAGGAGAAAATGAGGGTTTCACATTCAAAGCCTTTATTTATTTTTTTTTATGAAACAACAGCCACTTGTCATTTGAGTTGTCCAAAGGTGACTGACAGCACTCATACACTTAAGGAATTAACCAAAGAAAATAGGCCTCTCAGGTGAGGAGAAGACACAATGGTAACTAAACCCAATCCATTCTCAGCTTTGCATGGTGAAGGCATTTCAAGAAGTGGTGTTAGCCGTGTGAACAGTGTTCACTGCACAAGCCCAGGGGAAAGAAAATTCTAAGACAGAGAGCACTCTCTATCTACTTCAAAAGACATTCAGCTATACACGTGGCTGACGACCTGAATACTCTGCAGAGGGATTGCTGAGAAGCAGCCACCAGCTGTAAAAGCTTTCAACTCTTCCTCTCATAGGGACAGGCCACCCCCACAAGCACCCACCCCAAGCACCATGGGCTCCGGTCGTCAGGTGCACCTGGGGGACTGCCTTCCTCCCATCTCATTAGCTCTCCAAGAGTGTCCAGATCACTCTAAAACCTACCCTAGGATGGCCATTTGTAGATTCTCCTCCATTCTCCCAGCACAGTGTGACTTCTGAAGAGTGCTGCCCAATCCTCTTACCTCAACTCATGTGTCAAGGGCCGGTTCCCAGGCAGTTAGTTGTCCAGTGACCGAACAGGCTCAGCATGCCCAGGGCACAGCCCCACAGCCTGGCACCTCTCCCCCACCTAGTCTTCATGCTGGCCTTTTCTCTTCTGTCACCAATGTCAGGTGAGGTTCACCAGAGCTACACTCATGAGCCTGGAAAATGACAGGTGGGTGAACTCCAACTGAGTGCCTGCTACTCCACCCTCTTATCTCCCACACAAATGACATTATAAGCATAATTTTACATTTGATCTAATTTATACATATTCTTCTTTTCATAACATTTCTGACAACAGCCCTCACAACCAAATGAGTCTTGGTTACAGAACACATGGGCGAGGCTGTTGTAGCAGGTTTCACTTACTTTATTCCAATGTGAAATGAAAAGGTGATGGTTTAAAGACAAGAAAAAGTTATTTATCAAGTGTGGAGTTGCTGCACTTGCTAGTTCATGCTCACTTCGTTTGAAACAAGGTATCTGGACAGACCATATTCATAAGTAGCTCTATGCAAAACCCCAGACAGAAGCCCCCATCAGACACAGCTCCCTCAGGCTCACAGGGTGGCAACCTCCCCCTCCATGTTGGGCTCTGCCAGCAGGAAAGGTAAGGAGCACAGACAGGGGGTGACAGGGAGCAGCCTCGAGCCTTAGGGATCCCCAAACTTGCCAGAGCTGGTCTCTGTAGATGGGGCTGTGTGGCAAGGATCAGGTAGGGAGCTGGGCTCCACAGAGAGGTGACAACCACCCCTGTGTCTCTAAATTTCCATGAGGATCCATGATCCAGCCCTGCTTTCCCCCAGGCCCTTCACTCACCCATCCCCTCTGTGTGTTAGGTGGCTCAGGTCAAACTGGGCGGATGATACATTCAGATTGTAGCTTCCAGGTATTCCCATCTGGCATTCAAGGAGTAGGGAGGCAAGTCAGGGCCTGTGGTGGTGCCTCTTGCTATGTCTGAGGGCAGGCAGGCCAGGATTGGACACGTGGATGTCTGCGTGACCACCACTGCTGTCTCCCTCCCCATCACTCAGAGCTAAAACCAGGCCAGGTCTATCACGATTAATAAAACCACTGCAGCTCTCATCCTGTCACAAAACTAATGTGCACCCAGTGCCAGCCCTACACAGATCTCTGGCTTCCTATTCCAGGACACAGAAAAGCCTCTTATCTTTTCTATTTAAATCCAGATTATAAGCCAGATTGAGCCTGGGGATAGTGGCAGCAAAAGCAGCAGCCAGATGTATACACTCCAGGTGTATACACTCATGGCTTGGGCACGTTCCACAGTTGCTGGAGGATGAGGCCTGAGAGGCACCTGTTTCCCAGCTGCTAACTGATGTCCACACACTCCATTCATGTGTCTTCATTTAGGCCTCTGTGTCAAATATTCCTTGAGCCATTGCCAACACATCTTTTTGGAGGCATTGTTTATTGCAGCACCAGCCCCTACTTCTTCTAAAGGCAGTCAGGAGCTATCTGGTCAGCTCCTAATCCCCCAGGACAAAGGTGCTGTCCTCTTGCCAGTGCTCACATCCAGCAGCACCATCTCAGGATGTTTTTTTCAAACACAAGCAGTGTGAGGTAGCAGGCATGGCATGACAGGCTCAGGACCATGGGCATCTGACTGCTGGAGAAGCATCACAGGACAGATACATCTGTGGGTGGTGCCATAACAAGCCACGGTGGCCTCAGCCCCTGCCCCCCACAGCCCCAGCCCAGATGGCATTCAAATTTTCCCAGATGGTATTGGGGTGCCTGATGCCCATCACTCGCCCACTAATTAGCTCTGCCTTGGGTGGTTACTCAGGACAGGGGGTGTGGTGTGTAGATCCAGGGTGGGCATCGCCTCACAGCCAGGGTCCACCTGACTGCAGACCAGGAAGCAAGCCCAGGCAGATCTTCTCTAGACACTTGGCCTCATCACCTCTGGCTGCATTTTCTGTGTATACTTTGCACAAAGGTAGCAAAAAGGTCAACAGTACCTGTTGTGACATGAAGTCTATGCTCCCTTAAGACCTTCTAAAATATTGTTGTCTTAAGCCCTCTTTCTTCTAATAAAATTTTTACAAATACACAAATACAAGCTTGAAACTACCACACATGAAATATTAGGATATTTTAAACCCATAAATGAACAGACAAATATGAAAACAGTCACTGTTTGGTTGCAGAGACCACCCTCAGACAGCAATGCTCAGATAAGCAGACAGGCCCCAGATCCCCCACCCCATGATGTTCTGTCCCACTTGGCAGAGCTTCTGCATTGGCCAGTCCCCACTGCTTTCTAGTGAGATGTCCAAGGTGAAGTGAGTGTTGAAGGCTGTACAGCTGATGGAACTGACTGCCTTGCACACATTGAAAATCACCCCCTGGCTCCAAGGGTCAGCTGTGGTGACACCTCTTGATGGGAGGTAGTGCCAAGCCACCATCAGTGTGCCTGGGTTGCCCTGGTCTACACACCCCAGCTCCTTGCTGGGATGTCTGACTGCTTCTTTCAGTGGCTGGGACATGAGCCACCTCTAGAAGCGACCTGCTGGCTGGACACACTGGGCACTCTCCCCCAGCATCCTCAGCAGCCCTGCCTATGCTGTCACATGTGCTGATGCTCTCCAGGGTAAGATTAGGGGAAATTTTTCAAGGCAACCCTTTCCCCCTAATTTCCCTATCTTAAAAACAGCACTGATAACTTTTAAGCCCTAGTAAGCTGAACCTGTAAGACAAATGAGCTCCTGCCTTAGAAGGGCCATGGTTGGGCAGTGTGTACCCAGGTGAGAGCCCATTGGTTGTTATTGAATGGGGAGAGCTGAATGGCCCTGACCACTTAGCCTAGTGAAAAGTAGGGCCTTCTCCTTCCAGAGAATCAAAGTCTCGAAGGCCAGAAAATGATGCTTGGGTGGTCTGCCAAGAAACAGAAGGCTAGAAGGCCTTGCAGGGAGCACCAGGCAACCTTCAGGGTGACTGAGAGGGCTGGGCTAATTCCTGTTTTCCTTGTTTTCATTCTGTCAGCAAGAAAACCTGCCTGCAGATGGTAGGTGGGCCTGAAGCTGCCAGTCAGTCACTAAGGGCTGTAGACACTTTGACTGTGGTTCTTTCTTGAAGCAGCCACTAAGGCCTGTTCTTGCAGAGTGGTTCCCTTATTGTCTGCAGCTCCTTTTTTCAGTCCTGGGACCATAGAGGGACCAGGGAGGAAGGCAAGGGCTCAGCCTGTGCCCCACAGTGTACTCTGAGAAGTCTCCCTTTTCTTTCTTTCTTCTTTTTTTTATTTTTTTTCCAGATGGAGGAGAAGTCTCTTTCATTACCTCCCTATGGACAGCCTCAAACTTGCAAATGAACAGACCCAGCATGGAGCCTTCAGGAAAGTGCACGGAATTCTGTCTAGTACCCAGGAGGAAGGGGGTTCCCACTGAGGGCTGGAACAGTCTGCATGCCCCTGTTCAGGAATGTTCTCCTCATAGTACAGCCTCAAGCTGTAGGCATTCTCTGTGTGCACACAGTCCATGGCAGCCTCTGCCTGGGGAACCATCCAGCTGCACACGTGCAATGGAGCAGTGACCTCAGTGAGTGTGTGGTGCTGGACCTTGTGACAAGCAGGGGAGGGGGAGATACACAGCCCACCGAGCCCAGAACCCTGCCATAGGCTTCTTCTCTAAGACCTCCATCTGCTCTAGGATCTTCTTGCTCTGAGAATCTGCCCTGAAGTCAGATGGAAGCAAATGGCCAACACTCCCAGGGATGCCCCCTGTCACATGGACAGCTCCCTAGAGGGGACTCAAGCAGTGGGGGCAGATAGTTTGGGCAGAAGCTCTGGAGTTTTGGCTGGCTGGTTCATCCCATAAGCATCTGTAACTTGACACAAGACGGGGGAGATGAAACAGTGACATTACTTTCATTTTATTTTCTTTTATTTTGCTTTATTTTATTTTATTTTATTTTATTTTTTTTTAGAAGAAGTCTCACTCTGTCACCCAGACTGGAGTGAATCAATGTGATCTCAGCTCACTGTAACACTTCACCTCCCGGGTTCAAAGAATTCTTCTGCCTCAGCCCCCTGAGCAGCTGGGACTACAAGCATGCATCACCACAGCCAGCTAATTTTTGCATTTTTCATAGAGACAGAGTTTCACTGTATTGGCCAGGCTGGTCTTGAACTCCTGACCTGGTAATCCACCCACTTTGGCCTTCCACAGTGTTGGGATTAAAGGCATGAGCCACCAAGCCAGGCAGCCTTACCTTTTCTTTCATGGCATGACAAAGAGTTTTGTGAAGTTCAGGCTGTTGTACTTGAGCAGCTCCAGTAGGTAATGGCTTAGGAAGCAAGGGCTGGTGGGCTTGGGGTTGAGCAATAGGCTGTAGGCCTACAAGGAGGAAGTGGGCACTGAGCACATGCCCTGGTTATCTGTCCACAGACCCAGAACCAGTGACATCCCAAGAGTCTGTAGGGAGCTGGCAGAGACTTACTGGATCCAGTAAAAGCCAAATGCGGATGCACTGATGGGGCCCTTCTGGTCCTTGTCTGTAATACAAAGAGGTACATGAAGTCTCCTTGCATCTTGCAGTTTCTAGGAAGTGGGTTCCAGCTGCTCATGCTAGGCACTTTCAGTCACTGAAAGCGCTTCAGGAATGGTCTAGTAGAAATAAGCTCTTCATCTCACTGAGGACCCTCTTCTTTGTTCCCTTTGGGAGTTCCACCTTCCAGTCATGGCTCTGGAGACACAGTGGCTCCTCATGGATCCCTAGAAAGATGTGCTCAGGTGGCACACAGTCAATTAGATTCATCTCCAAGCCATTCTTTCACTTATTGTCTGAGATACTTGAGGCTGATGGTCAGCACAGGGCCACCCAAGGCCAGCGGTCTCCACCTAAATTTGACCCTGGTTTGAGTGCCTCTAGGCCAGACCCCTCCAGGTGGGAAAACCTGGTCCTCAGCTTCTGGTCTCCATGCTCCCCTCCCCTATTTTTAATCCTTGCCCCAATGTCTCCCCCACCTCTCAGGTCATTGGAGAAGATGCTCAAGAAGAACCAGGAGCTTTAGTCAGCCCTGCTGAAGTTGGCAGATGGGTCCAGGCTCTTAAGCTGCTCTTTGATGTGGTTCATGTGGAAGCAGGCCCTGAATAGTGTGTATAGCTCTTTCAGGGAGAGGGAAATAGGATGTTACCAGGGCCCTGTACCCTTAAACATCACATCTAGCACAGAAAATATTTTGTAAGATACTTTCACGGGTGATTTTAACTTTCAAATTTAGGCTTCCATTTTCAAATTCCATAATGAACACAGAAGGTGGGGGTTCTAATTTCAACACACACCCCCACACTTACACAAACACACACTCCTGTCTGCTAGTGGGCAGGGATCCTTTCTTACAAAGAATCTTCTACCAAATGCCTCTGAAGCACTCGTGGGTCTTGAGGAGCTGACAAGGCTAACTGCTCTTTTTGCAATAGTGTCTTGGGTAGATGGAATATTTAGAGCTGCCTTTTTGGGCAGCCCTCATGCAGGGGTGTGCTGAGGACTCCCCAGGGCCTCCAACTTCAGGACCATCTTTCAGTATGGGTTGCATAGAATTTTAATGGTGGCTGTTTTGGGAAAGAGGAAAGATTCTGTGATCAATTATGGGCATCATTGAGCTCCAAATCTTTTCCACAATTGCTCTTAGCAAGCAGGTAGACCCTGGGAACATGAGTGGCTTTTCCCCAGGGAACATGAGTACATGAGAGATTTTGCTTTACAACCAGGTGAATCTCACCACAGCAGTTGGTGCTGCACTGGGCAGATTTCCGCACTCAAATACTGTGAATCTTTTTAATTTTTTTTTTTTCCAAGACATCATTTATCTTTATAGAATTTTATTGGGCTGATATTAAGCCTGGATTTGTATTGCCTGATTTTTTTAGAATCACAACTCTGTTCTTTAACTTGTGGGATATGAAGTTATAAGGTTTTGGTGGGACAGGCTGAGAAGGAGGCTTGGGCTTGAATCCACATTCACATGCTTATCTGTGACACAAAGACCTCCGAAGAGTGGGGAAGTGCTGCCTGGCCCTTCTTTTGGGATCCCTCCTCTAGGCCTTCTACCCAACTTCCAAACCAGCCGTCCCTCTTACACAGCCCTGAGCCCCCTGCCGCTCCTCACTGTTCTGCAGCCCTGGGAAGTTGTTTGGCATGTTGCTGTCCAGGTGCAGTGAGAAGAAGGTGCAGTGAGAAGCAGGTGCAGTGACACATATCTTCACGGACCATCAGCACCGGCTAAATCTCCTGCAACATCTCCTTAAGGGACACCTGCAGGGAGAAGGCCCCAGCAACTCTGATGAGAAACCGCATGGCTGGAAGCAAGGACTTACCGTTTCCCTAGCCCAAAGCCCTGAGAATCATGCCCAAAATTCTCAGTTTTCCACTTTTTGAATATTTAATTCCTTTTAGAATCCCAGGCCCCCTCTATACATGCCATGCTTACCTACATCTGTCTGTGTGTGCAGAACAGAGCCTGGCCACATTGACTATTCCTGCAGACCAAGAAAAATCCCTATGCAGAGTGGGGGAGATGGAAGAACTAAGGGAGACAAAATGGCAGCTTTGTCTCATCTCATGCCCAGTGCTAAGGTCCCCAAGGCAAACAGCTTTTGCCTTCAACTTCAAGTTAACAGCATACAAAATATATTCATTTTTACTTCCCCCACTCTCTTACTAATGTTACAAATTATATCTTTATATATTGTGTGTATTTTCACAGATATTTAAGAATTTTATGCACCATTATTATTACAATAGCAAATTTTATATCGGTGTATATACTTATATTTAACAGAGCTTTGTATTATCATATGGTTTTATGATGCTGTCCAGCATCATTTAACGTTTCAACATAATTGACTGTCATTTGTATTTTGTTCTAGGGTTATTCTAGCAGTAAGCAACTTTAGATTTTTTATTTTAAACTTAGAAAGGTTTTCTTTTTTCTAATTTTTGAAGTATAGTGTTTTCCAGATCAATTATTCTTGGTTACTAGTATGCTTTCTTTCATCACTGAAATGTGTAGGGGTCTCAGCATGCCCTCTTTTTCTCCTAAATAAGATTTATGTCATTTTCTTCCTATATTCTTTTTATAAGACTCATTCTCTGAATATATTGGTCTACTTGATCGTGTCCAGTAAGTCTCATATTTCACACTTATTTTTTCCATTTTTTTCAAAAATTTGTTTCCAGGCTTAAATGTTTGTGAATAATATATGTTTAATTTCCTGATTCCTTTTTTGCTCCATTGTTTGCTGTTGTGTCTCTGTAGTGAATTTGTAAATGCCAGTTATTGGATCCTTCAATGCCACAATTTCTGTTGGGTTTTTAGAAAAATGTTTCATCTCTTTGTTGATATCATATTTTGGTCATTTATTATTTTTAAATGTTATTCAATTGTTTATTTTTGTTTTATTTTTGTTCACTGAGACTGTTTCATTATTTTTAATTCTTTATCAGATATGCAAAAATCTTCATTTCTTAACATTCAACTTCTGGATATTTATTCTCTTTCTTCCAGTGAAGTGTATTTTCCACCATCTCCATATGCCTTGTAATTTTTTTATAAGATTTGGAAAATTACACAACATCCATCAAATGTAGCACTTAAAACCTGGCATGGTTGGGTATGGTAGCTCATGCTTGTAAACCCAGCATTTTGGGAGGCTGATACGGGCAGATTACTGGAGGCCAGGAGTTTGAGACCAGCCTGGCTAACATAGCGAAACCCATCTCTACTGAAAATACAAAAAAAAATTAGCTGGGCATTGTGGTGTGCACCTCTCGTCCCAGCCACTCAGGAGACTGAGAGAAGAGAATCACTTGAACCCAGGAGATGGAGGTTGCAGTGAGCTGAGATCACTCCACTGCACTCCAGCGTGGGTGACAAAGCAAAACTCTTTCTCAAAACACACACACACACACACACACACACACACACACACACATAAAAAAAAAAACTGGCTTAGTAAAGGGGGATATTGACAGCACTCAGCCAGGCTATAGATTCTGGGTGCTTCACAGATGCATTCTCAGATATGTCTTCTCTGGATCTGTGTGTATTTCTCAGTTAAAGGGAATTTGTTTCATTGTTTTTAGATGGATTACCTATTTTCTTCCCCAGTTGACTCTCTGTGGTATTACAGTTTCTCTAGTGCTGCAATTTTCTTTCTTCTCATCAGACACAACTGTCATTTGTATGACTCCATCATGTCCTTCAGCACTCCATGTCAGGAAAGACAGAATCTATTCATTAGGCAATCTCTCAAAAAGACAAACATTTCAACACATACACTACAGCTTTAATTCTTTCCTGAGGAAGATGCTGGGAGTTGGGCATTTTCTGGTGAGCCCAATTACTATTGTGGGGAAGGAAAAAAAAAAAACTTTGGTGGATATACTGTAGCAAAGAAAAAATTCCTGCAGTGTGGAAAGAGAGGAGGCAACAGCCATATACAAAGCAAGGTGAAAATAAATGAGCAGGTAACACATGGAAGAGGTCCAAAAGTCACAGAGAAAACCAGAGTTTAAATATGGTTCAGTCATCCCTATTCCAATGGAAGTTGTTTTAGAAAAGTGTAATTTTATTTTTCTTGCTGTCACAGAGAAACATGTTCCTGTCCCATGCTTACTATTCTCTTCAATCTTCTACAGCTTCTTTTCTCCCTCCCAGAATCTTCCAGTGCATTCACACTGAAAACCAAAGTCCTTCCAGAATCTGTAAGAACCTACAAGATCTGACTAGTTTTCATTAGTTTTGGGAATCTGGGGAAATGTGTTCACATTTCTGGAGACCTCTATGTTATGCAATTTTTTAATAAATATGTGGTGTCTGAAGTCAAATGTGTGTGAAGGGAGTTGTGGAGGCATTGGGATTTGGTTTAGAAATTCCAAGAACAGTAGTGCAATGGACATGTGAACAAGGCACTTGGAGCCCTCGCGGCAAGCCATCATTGCTTCTGAACATCCTTCCCACCGGTACAACAGCGGGTGGAAGAACCACACTAGGCAAAGAACTTGCATGAATATCAGGATTGAAATACACTGATGTGGGTGATTTATCTTGAAAAGAGCAATTGTATGATGGCTATGTTGAAGAGTATGATTGTCCTATTTTAGATGAAGACAGAGTAGTTGATGAGTTAGATAACCAAATAAGAGAAGGTGGAGTTATTGTTGATTACCCTGGTTTTGATTTCTTCCCTAAACGCTGGTTTCATATAGTTTTTGTGCTGAGGACAGATACCAACGTATTGTATGAAAGACTTGAAACAAGGGGTTGTAATGAGAAGACTCTAACAGACAATATTCAGTGTGAGATTATTCAAGTTCTTTATGAAGAAGCCACAACATCCCACAAGGAAGAAATCATGCATCAGTTGCCCAGAAATATACCAGAAGAGTTAGAAAATAATGTAGATCAGATTGGCTGGGTGCAGTGGCTCACTCTTGTAATCCCAGCACTTTGGGAGGCCAAGGCGGGTGGATCACCAGGCCAAGAGATCAAGACTATCCTGGCTAACACGGTGTAACACCAACTCTAGTAAAAATACAAAAAAAAAAAAAAAAAATAGCTGGGGCCTGGTGGTGGGGGCCTTTAGTCCTAGCTTCTCAGGAGGCTGAGGTGGGAGAATGGCATGAACCTGGGATACGTAGCTTGCAGTGAGCTGAGATCACACCACTGCTCCCCAGCCTGGGTGACAGAACGAAACTCCTTCTTAAAATAAATAAATAAATAAATGAATAAAAATAAATATATAAATAAAAAAGAAAATAATCTAGATCAGATCTAGAAATGGATTGAACAGTGGATCAAATATTATAACTCTTGACTTATAAGGCCAGCTGCTTTACAATCATTCTTGTTGATATTACTCTACTGACATCATAGAAACTGTTCAAGTATCAGCAATACTTTATTAAAATCATGTTGCAGGACTAGCAGCTGGATAGTATAGAGGTTTATGCCTGTGTTTCTTTTTCTCCGTGAGAAACCTAAACATCTGAAATATAATGAATATACTATTATTAAGGATTGAGACAAAAACTGTACTTTTAAAACAAATTGCTAAGGAATAAATAAATCTGACAAAACGGGTGGATATGTTTTAAGTTTATTACAGAAAAAAATACAGATGATCTCTTAAAATAAAACTAAAGACTAAAGAGTATTCCTTTTTTAAAGATAAATATCAGAGTATTCCTTTTTTTCTTTCTATAAATTAGAAAATAAGGGAAGTGTTGTACTCTATACAAAATTTAAAAGGCACAAAAGAGCATGTTGAAAAGTTAGGTCTCCCTTCCAGACCACAATATTCACAGGCACTCCAGGATCCTTCACTTTAGGAAATAATGTTACTGGTTTCCTGTATGCCTCTTGAGAGGTTTTATGCCTGGACAGTGTGTGTTTGTGTGTGTATATATATACATATATATATATATATATATATATGTACAATTTTTTAAAGAATATACTAGTATATTGCACACACTGTTCTGTATCTTTCTTTTTTACTAAATATATTTGGAGATTATATCATATCAGTACAGAACTCCCTGTTCTTTTTTTTATCGGAGATATACATATCATACATTAAAATTTACAAATTTGAAGTGTAATATCAGAATTGGATATGGTGACTTATGCCTGTAATCCCAGCAGATGGGGAGGCTGAGGTGGAGAATTGCTTGAGGCAGGAGTTCAAGAACAGCGTAGGCAACATAGTGAGACCTTAGACTCTAATAACAAACATAAATGAAATATACAATCCATTGGTTTTTAGTTTACTAACAAGGTTATGACTGTCACCACTGTGGGGGAAGCAGTGATGATAAAGGGAAATCCTACACCCTTTAGCAGTCACTCTCTATCCTTTCCTCCTCATCCTTTTGCAGTTACTAGTCTGCTTTCTGTCTCTATGGATTTGCATATTCTGGATATTTCATATAAATTGGATTACACAATAAAAAAAGAAATTCCAGGAATACCAAAGGGAGATGACACATATTTTCTGCTATATAATTTCACATCCTATGAAGGTTTAAGACATAATTCTACAAAAAAATTTGATGGAAAATCTTTATGTGCAAAAGTATCTTGCTAAATATAAGAAAATTATTTTATGGAGAATTCTTTTTTTTTTTTTATCAGGACCTAATTTTAAAAATTTAAACTCTGTATGCCAACAATATCTACTGTAGGGTGGCTTATGTATGTAATTGTTTTATGGATTCCTTACAAAAACTTTTCCCATCGGGGAAATTAGAACACTGCTCTACATACATTGAATTTCCAATTCTTACCTTATTTCTCACTTATTATTTTGTGATTCTGTCTTCTTCAACATGAAGATTTTCATGACTGGGTTTTCACTTTCTGAATTGTCATATGTCTGTAATTTTTCTGTAATCTTAGTTTCAGAAGTTCTACAATAGCATGCTCAAGGCCTGGCATGGTCTCTCATGCATGTAATCCCAGCACTTTGGGAGGTAGAGGTGGGCAGATCATGAGGCCAGGAGTTTGAGACCAGCCTGGCCAACATAGTGAAAACCCAACTACTAAAAGTACAAAAATTATCCAGGTGTGCTGGCACGCACCTGTAATCATAGTTACTCGGGAGGCTGGGGAAAGAGAATCACTTGAAACTCGGAGGTGGAGTTAGCAGTGAGCCAAGATCCTTCCGCTGCACACGAGCCTGGGCAGCAGAGTGACACTCTACCTCAAAAAATAAATACATAACTAAAATAAAACAACATTCTGAAATGTATATGTTATATGTAAATTATATAGTTTATTAAAATATTTGTCTTGTATGATTCATCGAATTTAGGAACAATGTTATTACTAACATTTTCTTCCAGTTTCCTCAGCTTTTACCTGAATAATAGCAAAACTTATTCCCAATTTTATTTTATATATCAACTTTTTATACTGTATTTAAAATATATATAGTTATTGTATTTAGAAATGTAAGACTTTCCTTCTAAAGGATAGATCACAGCCTTACCATTTTGAAAGAAAAGCAGCAATGGGCCGGGCACAGTGGCTTATGCCTGTAATCCCAGCACTTTGGGAGGCCAAGCTGGGCGGATCACCTGAGGTCAGAAGTTTGAGACAAGCAGCCTTGACCAACATGGAGAAACCCTGTCTCTGCTAAAAATACAAAATTAGCTGAACATGGTGGCACATGTCTGTAATTCCAGTGGCTCAGGAGGCTGAGACAGGAGAATAGCTTGAACCTGGGAGGCAGAGGTTGTGGTAAGCGGAGATCATTGCCTTCCAGCCTGAGAAAAAAGAGTAAAACTCTGTCTCAAAAAAAAAAAAAAGAGAAAACAAAGCAGCAACATATCAATGTATCAGTAGCATAATTTAAATGTTTCTCTAGTATTTATAAAATGCGTATTGTTTAAAACTTTCTCATCAAAGCACTTTATGAATAATTATAATGTGTTTTCTTTGAAATGTTCTTGCCCTAACTGTATCAAACAATTCAAAATCCATGCTTTTCGTGGATGCACAGTTAGAGTTGAAAATTGCAGGTATCTAGAATTTTTTCTCTGTTATTGAGGATTTTATGCGTTAAAGTTGCTCTTCATTAAGTTTCGTATTTTATATTTCTGTATTTTACAGAGTAGGCTGTCTCACAACAGTTGTGTTTCTAGTTTCTACCTATTTAGTGTGGTTTTGAATTTCAGTATTCAAATCAGAATTTTGGGGATTAATGTTAATTTTAACTTTGTTTGCAATTTTATATCTGTTTGTTTCGTTTCTTAGGGTAGGCCACCTTACATCAGTTTACTGTTTTTAGTTTTAATTTATATATTATAATTTTGTATGACAATTGTCAACTCTGTACATCTTAATACAGTGTGAGGCAAAAGTCAATTATGAATCAGCCCTACCTCCTTTGTCAATATAATTATCAACGTGTTTGTTTGCTTGTATAAACTTTACCCCTATTTTGTTTATGATTTGTATATTTTTCTTCTTGGCTGGTGGCCAATAATTGATTCTGTCTAGGTGAGTATTCATGGAAATTTTCTTAATTTCAACATCTTTATCTTATAATATCTTAGAGTGAAAGAAACCATTTTGTGGTTTGAAGGTAACATTTTAGAAAGTTTGTAACTCTATCTCTGTTAGCTATCATATTTACTTTTAAGACAGAGTCTTGCTCTGTCACCCAAAGTCTTGCTCTGTCACCCAAAGTGCAGTGGCATAATCTCAGCTCACTGCAACCTCCACCTCCCAGGTTAAAGCAATTCTTCTGCTTCAGCCTCCTGAATAGCTGGGATTAAAGGCATGCACCACCATCCCTGGCTAAGTTTTGTATTTTTAGTAGAAATGGGGCCAGGCTGGTCTTGAATTCTTAATCTCTAGTGATCTGAACACATTGGCCTTCCAGTGTGTTGTGATTCCAGGCCTTAGCCACCTGCCCTCCAGTGTCATTGTTAATTTTAATTGTAGTAAAAATACATAACATAAAATTGATAATTTTAAATATTTTTTCTTATACAGTTTTGCTATGTTAAGTGTATTTACATTGTTATGCAACATATCTGTAAAACTTTTTTCTGTTGCAAAACTAAAACTCAATATAAATTAATAATATCCATTTTTTTTTTTTTTTACCACCTGGCTCTGGATTAAAACCATACCATTTTCTGTTCCTAAGAGTTTCAATACTTTAGATATTACATGTAAGTGGAATCATAGAGTATCTGTTTTATTGTGGCTAAGTTTACTTAGCATCATGTGCTCAAGGTTTATCTTTATTGTGGATGTTACAAGATTTTCTCCTTTCAAAGGCTGAGTAGTTTTCCATTACTTTTATATCACAAATCATATTTATTCATTTATTCGGTGAGGAAAGTTTGTTTTGCTTTCAAATATTGGCCTTTGTGTATAATGCTTCAATGAGTATAGGTGTTCCAATAACTATTTTCACATATGTGCAAGGTTTTCATCTGTGCTGCATTGTGCTTTTTTGGAAAACTTGTCTGACTTCATGCCAGAACCAAACTGTTTTTATTACTGTAGCTTTGCAATGTGATTTGAAATCAGAAAAAGTGACATCAATAACATTATTTCTTTTTTTAAACATTTTTTGGCTGTTTTGTGTCCTTTGAGATTCCATACAATTTGTTGGTTACTTTTTCAATTTCTAAAAAAAAAAAGAAAATAATTGTTAATTTAAAAGGGATTGCATTGAATCTGTAGTTCACTAGGAAGTATGAACATTTTCACAATATTAAGCCTTACAACCCTTGAACACAAGCATGCTCAAAAGAGAGTTGTTTAATTTCTATATGTGCTGATATTTTTATTTCCTTCTGTTATTGATTTCTAGTTTTATTCCATTTTGATCAGAAATAATAGCCTTTAAGATTTCTGTTCTAAAAAATTGTTAAGTCTAATTTTGTGGCCTAATAAGTGGTGTATCTAGGAGAATGTTTTATGAACTATAGAGAAAATTGTGTTCTTCTGTTGTGTATTCTGTATATTCTCATTAGATCTAATTTTTCTCTAGTGTTTTCAAAATTTGTTTCCTTATTAGTATTTAGGCTAGCTTTACTATTTATAATTAAAAGTTTGAATTAAAGTATTCTACTATTATTATTTTTCTCTCTATTGTAATAATTATTTCAATGTTTGCTTTGTACATTTGGAAACACTGGTGTGAAAAATTTATGTGTATATATATGTACACATACATATATATAACAAAATTTCATAAGTTCTAAGTGAATGAGCCCTCTTATTATTATTTAATGGCCTTCTTTGTCTCCTGTGACAGTTGAAACTAAAAGTTTATTTTTATTTTTGAGAAGGAGTCTCACTCTGTCGCCCAGGCTGGAGTGCAGCGGCACGATCTCAGCTCACTGCAAGCTCCGCCTCCTGGGTTCACGCCATTCTCCTGACTCGCCTATCTAGTAGCTGGGTCTATAGGTACCCGCTACCATTCCTAGCTACCTTTATGTATTTTTAGCAGAGATGGGGTTTCACCGTGTTAGCCAGGATGGTTTCCATCTACTGACGTCGTGACCCGCCCACCTTGCCTTTCAAAGTGTAGGGATTACAGGCTTGAGCCACCATGCGTGGCCAACTTAAAGTTTGTTTTATGAACTATGACTAAAATGTATTTTGCCTAACACAGCTGTGACCAGCACTGCTGTCATTCGATTTCCATTTACTTCAAACTTCGATTTTGATCTTACTACTTTCAGTCTAGTTTTGATATTAGATCTAAAGTGAGTCACTGATGGAGAGGATAAAGTTGTTGTTGTTCTTTATTAATCCCTCTATCCAGTTTACATGTTTTGATTGAAAAGTTTAGTTCATAAATATTAAGATGTGTTTTTAAAATTGAAGAAATTAATTTTGTCATTGTTTTCTCTGATTTTTATAGCTATGTGGTCCCCTTTACCCACTCCTTTTAATCTTCCCTTTTGTGTTGATTTTTGTAGTGACATGCTTTAATGTATTTATGTGTGTTTGTGTGTGTATCTCCGCAAATATTTTTCTTGTGGTTACCATGGGGATTTCATAAAATCTTCTTTCTTTTTTTTTTTTTTTTGAGATTGAGTCTGACACTGTCACTCACGTTGGAGTGCAAGGGTGTTATCTCAGCTCACAGCAACCTCTGCTTCCTGAGTTCAGGTGATTCTCCTGCCTCAGCCTCCCCAGGGCCTGGGATTACAAGGGAACACCACCATGCCAAGCTAATTTTTTGTATTTTTAGTAGAGACGGGGGGTTTCACCGTGTTGACCATGCTGGTGTCAATCTCCTGACTTCATGATTCGCCTACCTCAGCCTCCTAAAGTGCTGTAATTACAGAGGTGAGCCACCATGCTTGGCCAGTAACAAATTAATTTTAATTACATACAAACATTCTTTCTCTTTCCATCTGCCTCAACTTAATATTATTGATGTCACCAATATCTTTTTATATTATATATCATTAACAAATGTTTTTGCATATTTTAGGCTTTTGTTTTAAATTATATTACATAATTACATATGTTTTATGAGCAATCATTTGAATTCATCATAATTTTATTTTTGTGCCTGTGTATTTCTTTTCCAGAGAGTTATGTACTTTCATCTAATTTTGCGATGCTATTTATCAACACTTTATATTTATAATGAGAAAATCTCTCTTTAGCATTTCTTGTAGTGAAGTTCTTGTGGTGATATGCTATTGAAGCATGTGCTCATCATGAAAAGACTTTATTTTTTCTTCATTTTGATAAATAGTATACCTGGATACAGTATTATTGCTTAAATTTTTTTCTTCTTTCAGCACATTAACAATATTACCCATGTCCCTTCTGGCTGGCAAGATTCCTGCAGCTAGATTCACTGATTATCTCATAGAAGCACCTATATAAATGACGCATAGTTTTTCTTTTTCGGTTTTCAAGATTATCTGCTAGTCTGTGACTTTCAAAATTTGCTTGTAATTTTTCTCATTATGAATCTTTTTGTGTTTATCCTAGTTAAAATTTCTTGAACATTTTTAGTTTTTATCTTTTTTCTGAAGCTTGATAATTTCTCAGGCATGTTTTCTTTTATATTCTTCAACTCCATAATTTGCTCTTTAATATTTTTTATGTTATTGTTTATGTTCTCATTTTCCTGATTTTATTTCATTGTCTGTGCTCTCAGATTTTGCTCACTGAGCACCATTTAGATAATTATTTTAAATTTTTTTAGGTAATTTATACCTCTCTATTTCTTTATGGTAGATTTCTGGATTTTTTTATTATTATTTTGCTGTATTATCTTAATACTTTGTATATATTGTAATATTTGGCTGATTACATTATATTATACTACTTTAGATATGTCCATTAAACTTGACTATTTAAAATTATCACTGGTTGGGAGGAGAAGCCAAGATGGCCAAATAGGAACAGCTCTGGTCTACAGCTGCCAGTGTGAGCGACGCAGAAGATGGGTGATTTCTGCATTTCCATCTGAGGTACCGTGTTCATCTCACTAGGGAGTGCCAGACAGTGGGCTCATGTCAGTGGCTGAGTGCACCGTGAGCCAGCCAAAGCAGGGGCGAGGTATTGCCTCACTCAGGAAGCACAAGGGGTCAGGGAATTCCCTTTCCAGGGGTGACAGACGGCACCTGGAAAATCGTGACACTAACACCTGAATACTGTGCTTTTCCAATGGGCTTAGGAAGCGGTACCCCAGGAGATTATAGCCTGCACCTGGCTCAGAGGGTTCTACACCCACGGAATCTTGCTGATTGCTAGCACAGCAGTCTGAGATCAAACAGCAAGGCGGCAGCGAGGCTGGTGGAGGGGCGCCCGCCATTGCCCAGACTCGCTTAGGTAATCAAAGCAGCTAGGAAACTCGAACTGGGTGGAGCCCACCACAGCTCAAGGAGGCCTGCCTGTCTCTGTAGGCTCCACCTCTGGGGGCAGGGCACAGACAAACAGAAAGGCAGCAGTAACCTCTGCCAACTTAAATGTCCCTGTCTGACAGTTTTGAGGAGAGCAGTGGTTCTCCCAGCACACAGCTGGAGATCTGAGAATGGGCAGACTGCCTCCTCAAGTGGGTTCCTGACCCCTGACCCCTGAGCAGCCTAACTGGGAGGCACCCCCCAGCAGGGGCAGACTGACACCTCACACAGCAGACCAGGTACTCCAAAAGACTTGCAGCTGAGGGTCCTGTCTTTTAGAAGGAAAACTAACAGAAAGGATATCCACACCAAAAACCCATCTGTACATCACCATCATCAAAGACCAAAAGTAGATAAAACCACAAAGATGGGGAAAAAACAGAGCAGAAAAACTGGAAACTCTAAAAAGCAGAGGACCTCTCCTCCTCCAAAGGAATGCAGTTCCTCACCAGCAATGGCACAAAGCTGGATGGAGAATGACTTTGACGAACTGAAAGAAGAAGGCTTCAGATGAACAAATTACTCCAAGCTATGGGGGGATATTCAAACCAAAGGCAAAGAAGTTGAAAACTTTGAAAAAAATTTAGACGAATGTATAACTAGAATAATCAATACAGAGAAGTGATTAAAGGAGCTGATGGAGCTGAAAACCAAGGCTCGAGAACTACATGAAGAATGCAGAAGCCTCAGGAGCCGATGCGATCAAATGGAAGAAAGGGTATCAGCCCTGGAAGATATGAAGAGAGAAGGGAAGTTTAGACAAGAAAGAACAAAAACAAATGAGCAAAGCCTCCAAGAAAAGTGGGACTATGTGAAAAGACCAAATCTACGTCTGATTGGTGTACCTGAAAGTGACGGGGAGAATGGAAACAAGTTGGAAAACACTCTGCAGTATATTATCCAGGAGAACTTCCCCAATCTAGCAAGGCAGGCCAACATTCAAATTCAGGAGATACAGAGAATGTCGCAAAGATACTTCTCGAGAAGAGCAATCACAAGTCACATAATTGTCAGATTCACCAAAGTTGAAATGAAGGAAAAAATGTTAAGGGCAGCCAGAGAGAAAGGTCGGGTTACCATCAAAGGGAAGCCCATAAGACTAACAGTGGATCTCTTGGCAGAAACCCTACAAGCCAGAAGAGAGTGGGGGCCAATATTCAACATTCCTAAAGAAAAGAATTTTCAACCCAGAATTTCATATCCAGCCAAACTAAGCTTCATAAGTGAAGGAGAAATAAAATACTTTACAGACAAGCAAATGCTGAGAGATTTTGTCATCACCACGCCTGCCCTAAAAGAGCTCCTGAAGGAAGTACTAAACATGGAAAGGCACAACCGGTACCAACCATGGCAAAAATCATGCCAAAATGTAAAGGACATTGAGACTAGGAAGAGACTGCATCAACTAATGAGCAAAATAACCAGATAACACCATAATGACAGGATCAAATTCACACATAACATATTAACTTTAAAAGTAAATGGACTAAATGCTCCAATTAAAACACACAGACTGGCAAATTGGATAAAGAGTCAAGACCCATCAGTGTGCTGTATTCAGTAAAGCCATCTCACATGTAGAGACACACATAGGCTCTAAATAAAAGGATGGAGAAAGCCCTACCAAGCGAATGGAAAACAAAAAAAGGCAGGAGTTGCAATCCTGGTCTCTGATAAAACAGACTTTAAACCAACAAACATCAAAAGAGACAAAGAAGGCCATTACATAATGGTAAAGGGATTAATTCAACAAGAAGAGCTAACTATGCTAAATATACATGCACCCAATATTGGAGAACCCAGATTCATAAAGCAAGTCCTGAGTGACCTACAAAGATACTTAGACTCCCACACATTAATAAAGGGAGAGTTTAACACCCTACTGTAAACATTAGACAGATCAACGAGACAGAAAGTCAACAAGGATACCCAAGAATTGAACCTAGCTCTGCAACAAGAGGACCTAATAGACATCTACAGAACTCTCCACCCCAAATCAACAGAATATACATTTTTTTCAGCACCACACCACACCTATTCCAAAATTGACCACATACTTGGAAGCAAAGCTCTCCTCAATAAATGTAAAAGAACATAAATTACAACAAACTATCTCTCAGATCACAGGGCAGTCAAGCTAGAACTCAGGAATAAGAATCTCACTCAAAAATGCTAAACTACATGGAAACTGAACAACATTCTCCTGACTGACTACTGGGTACATAACGAAATGAAAGCAGAAATAAAGATGTTCTTTGAAACCAACAAGAACCAAGACACAACATACCAGAATCTTTGGGATGCATTCAAAGCAGTGTGTAGAGGGAAATTTATAGCACTAAATGCCTACTAGAGAAAGCAGGAAACATCCAAAATTAACACCCTAACATCACAAATAAAAGAACTAGAAAAGCAAGAGCAAACACATTCAAAAGCTAGCAGAAGGCAAGAAATAACTAAAATCAGAGCAGAACTGAAGGAAATAGAGACACATAAAACCCTTCAAAAAATTAATGAATCCAGAAGCTGGTTTTTTGAAAGGATCAACAAAATTGATAGACCGCTAGCAAGATTAATAAAGAAAAAGAGAGTGAAGAATCAAATAGATGCAATAAAAAATGATAAAGGGGATATCACCATCGATCCTACAGAAATACAAACAACCATCAGAGAATACTACAAAGGCCTCTAAGCAAATAAACAAGAAAGTCTAGAAGAAATGGAGAAATTGCTCAACACATAAACCCTCCCAAGACTAAACCAGGAAGAAGTTGAATCTCTGAATAGACCCATAATGGGAGCTGAAATTGTGGCAATAATCAATAGCCTACCAACCAAAAAAAGTCCAGGACCAGATGGGTTCACAGCCAAACTCTACCAGAAGTACAAGGAGGAACTGGTACCATTCCTTCTGAAATTATTCCAATCAATAGAAAAAGAGGGAATCCTCCCTAACTCATTTTATGAGGCCAGCATCATCCTGATATCAAAGCCTGGCAGAGACACAACAAAAAAAGAGAATTTTAGACCAATATCCTTGATGAACATTGATTCAAAAATCCTCAACAAAATACTGGCAAACAGAATCCAGCAGCACATCAAAAAGCTTATCCAACATGATCAAGTGGGCTTCATCCCTGGGATGCAGGGCTGGTTAAATATATGCATATCAATAAATGTGATCCAGCATATAAACAGAACCAAAGACAAAAACCACGTGATTATCTCAATAGATACAGAAAAGGCCTTTGACAAAATTCAACAACACTTCATGCTAAAAACTCTTAATAAATTAGGTATTGATGGGACATATCTCAAAATAATAAGAGCTATCTATGACAAACCCACAGCCAATATTATACTGAATGGGCAAAAACTGGAAGCATTCCCTTTGAAAACTGGCACAAGACAGGGATGCCCTCTCTCACCACTTCTATTCAACATAGTGTTGGAAGTTCTGGCCAGGGCAATGAGGCAGGAGGAGGAAATAAAGGGTATTCAATTAGGAAAAGAGGAAGTCAAATTCTTCCTGTTTGCAGATGACATAATTGGGTATCTAGAAAACCCCATTGTCTCAGCCCAAAATCCCCTTAAGCTGATAAGCAACTTCAGCAAAGTCTCAGGATACAAAATCAATGTACAAAAATCACAAGCATTCTTATACATCAATAACAGACAAACAGAGAGCCGAATCATGATTGAACTCCCTTTCACAATTGTTTCAATGAGAATAAAATACCTAGGAATCCACCTTACAAGGGATGTGAAGGACGTCTTCAAGGAGAACAGCAAACCACTGCTCAAGGAAATAAAAGAGGATACAAACAAATGGAAGAAAATTCCATGCTCATGGGTAGGAAGCATCAATACCATGAAAATGGCCATACTGCCCAAGACAATTTACAGATTCAATGCCATCCCCATCAAGCTACAATTGACTTTCTTCAAAGAATTGGAAAAAAACTACTTTCAAGTTCTTATGGAACCAAAAAAGAGCCTGCATCACCAAGTCAATCCTAAGCGAAAAGAACGAAGTTGGAAGCATCACACTACCTGACTTCAAACTATACTACAAGGCTACGGTAACCTAAACAGCATGGTACTGGTACCAAAACAGAGATATAGATCAATGGAACAGAACAGAGCCATCAGAAATAATGCCACATATCTACAACTATCTGATCTTTGACAAACCTGAGAAAAACAAGAAATGAGGAAAAGATTCACTATTTAATAAATGGTGCTGGGAAAACTGGCTAGCCATATGTAGAAAGCTGAAACTGGATCCCTTCCTTACACCTTATACAAAAATCAATTCAAGATGGATTAAAGACTTAAATGATAGACCTAAAACCATCAAAACCCTAGAAGAAAACCTAGGTATTACCATTCAGGACATAGGCATGGGCAAGGACTTCATGTCTAAAACACCAAAAGCAATGGCAACAAAAGCCAAAATTGACAAACGGGATCTAATTAAACTAAAGAGCTTCTGCACAGCAAAAGAAACTACCATCACAGTGAACAGGCAACCTACAAAATGGGAGAAAATTTTCGCAACCTACTCATCTGACAAAGGGCTAATATCCAGAATCTACAATAAACTCAAACAAATTTACAAGAAGAAAACAAACAACCCCATCAAAAAGTGGGTGTAGGACATGAACAGACACTTCTAAAAAGAAGACGTTTATGCAGCCAAAAACCACATGAAAAAATGCTCACATCACTGGCCATCAGAGAAATGCAAATCAAAACCACAATGAGATACCATCTCACACCAGTTAGAATGGCAATCATTAAAAAGTCAGGAAACAACAGGTGCTGGAGAGGATGTGGAGATATAGGAACACTTTTACACTCTTGGTGGGACTGTAAACTAGTTCATCCCTTGTGGAAGTCAGTGTGGCGATTCCTCAGGGATCTAGAACTAGAAATTCCATTTGACCCAGCCATCCCATTACTGGGTATATACCCAAAGGACTATAAATCATACTGCTATAAAGACACATGCACACATATGTTTATTGCGGCATTATTCACAATAGCAAAGACTTGGAACCAACCCAAATGTCCAACAATGATAGACTGGATTAAGAAAATGTGGCACATATACACCATGGAATACTATGCAGCCATAAAAAATGATGAGTTCCTTTCCTTTGTAAGGACATGGATGAAATTGGAAATCATCATTCTCAGTAAACTATCGCAAGAACAAAAAACCAAACACCGCATATTCTCACTCATAGGTGGGAATTGAACAATGAGAACACATGGAAACAGGAAGGGGAACATCACACTTCGGGACTGTTGTGGTGTGGGGGGAGGGGGGAGGGATAGCACTGGGAGATACACCTAATGGTAGATGACGAGTTAGTGGGTGCAGCGCACCAGCATGGCACATGTATACATATGTAACTTACCTGCACATTGCACACATGTACCACAAAACCTAAAGTATAATAATAACAATAATTAAAAAATAAATAAAATAAAATAAAATAATCACTGGTCACAGTTCTTACATAGAGGCTTCGTTCTGAGAGAGTCTGACACAATCTTGTTGGCCTAGAAATTCTGAAGTTCTCTCAAAACTTTTCTCAAGATTCATTTTCTTTTATTACATTTGGTCTCAGCCAAACCAATCTGTCATTCAAAGTACACCACCATGTCTTTGAGCATTCTGAAGCCAGGAGTTGGGGGTCCATTCCTATGTGCACCTTGTTGTATTGGGAAGGAGAAAGAACTGTCGTGTGTAAATGTAACAAACATTTCTTTTTTTTTTTTTTTTTTTGTGGGGGGAATGTGGTTTCACTCTCGTTGCCCAGGCTGGAGTGCAATGACATGATCTCAGCTCTCTGCAACCTCTGCCTCCCAGGTTCAAGTGATTCTCCTGCCTCAGACCCCCGAGTAGCTTGGATTACAGGCATGCACCTCCACGCCTGACTAATTTTGCATTTTTAGTAGAAACGGGGTATCTCCATGTTGTTCAGACTGCCCTTGAACTCCTGACCTCAAGTGCTCTGCCTGACTTGGCCCCACACAATGCTGAGATGACACGCATGAGCCACTGCACCTGGCCACAAACATTCCTTCTTGTGAATGTGGAGGACATGCATGTCCCTGACAAAAAAATTTTAGGCTTTTTAAAAAATTTGATATGGGTTTGGGGGTAATCTAACCACTACTAGCTACAAGAAATCCTCAAGTAATTTTGTCAACTGTGAAGCAACAGTATCCATCAGCATTAATAGCCTGTATGAAGTGCATTTTTCCCACTGAGTTCTCCAAAAAAGTCCTCAGTGTAGAGATGAGAAAACACAGGCTACGAAATTTCAAATGGCTGCTGAACAGCACATGGGTCAGACCTAAGAACCTTCCAGAGAGGGCTGCATGAAATTTCTTCTAAATTACCTGAAACAGAGAAGCTTCTGACATTGAGTGTAAGAACGTGGAGAAGCCATATTTCCTCTCCATTTTGGAGACAGTGAACAGGGCAAGACAGTTTAGAAAGAAATAAAGCAACATTTTATTCTTCCTTTTTTTTTTTTTTTTTTGAGACAGAGTCTCGCACTGTCACCCAGGCTGGAGTGAAGTGGCATACTCTGCTCACTGAGAGCTCAGCCTCCTGGGTTCACACCATTTTTCTGCCTCAGCTTCCTGAGTAGCTGGGACTAAAGGAGCCTGCCACCACTCCCGGGTAATTTTTTTGTATTTTTATTAGAGACGGGGTTTCACCGTGTTAGCAAGGATGGTCTCGATCTCCTGACCTCGTGATTCACCCATCTCAGGCTCCCAAAGTGCTGGGATTACAGGCATGAGCCACCGTGCCTGGCTTTTCTGTCTTTAATATTAAAGAAAGTCTTAAGAAAGGGACACAACATTTTCAGACCTGGTAAGGAGACAAATGCTGGGAGACTGCAGGATTAATAAGATAGTCAGAGATCTGAGGAGATAAATTGAGGAACAGAACACCCATATCTATATTTAAAATAACAACTAACAAGTGACTTAAACATATCAGTTGGAAAAATGGAAATAAAATGATCAATGTGTTTTTATTGGCCCCACACACATGAGATTGTCAGAAAATTAAAAGAATGTTAATATCCGGGTGAGGCTGAGTTCAGAGAATCAGCTTTATTCTGGGACTGTGGATGACAATGTACTTGCCACAGACCTTGTGGAAAGTCTCCTGGCTGTAGCTTTAGAAATTTTACATGTGCATATCCTTTTACCCAGTAATCACTTTCCTGACAATCAACAATTAATACATATCATGTTCTAAATTGTTTCCCTTCTCCCAAATTTATAAGTTGATATTCTAGTATTTATATGTTGACATTCTAAGGCATATATAATGTAATTAACCTCAAACTGTGAGTAAGTGTGTGTTTGGACATATCATTTTTAAAGAGGTGACTATGATTAAGTAAGTTCAGTAAAGTGGAACCTAATCTAACATAACTGGAGTCCTTTTAAAAAGAGTAAAGACACAGGGGCTCAAGAGAAGACCCTGAGAAAAAACAAATGTAAGGTGGTCAATTAATCTCAAATAGAAAGAGGCATTAGAGAAACCACTTCAGCCAATAGTTTGTTTTTCAATTTCTAACCACCAGAATTATGAGAAACTCAGTTTCCATTGAGAGCTTCAGTACACGGTACTGGATTATGGAAGCCCAAGCAAGCTGTTACAGGAAATCATGACATGAAGATAAATTTTCTTCATTACAACTAAAATGAAAATAGAGTGTTATCATGGCAGAGTCCACCATTATTGAAAGGTTAAGCCACTCTGGGAAATGGCCTTCTTTAATAGAATATTACAAAGACATTTGAAGGCACAGTTTCTACCCTGATGGCCTACAGGGATGAGTTGTCTGAGGTGACATATTGCAGGCAAATGCAGGGAACAACATAACTTTTTTTCATGTAACCACTTCCCTATTTTTGTGTAAAAACCTCCCTAGTAATAGTGGTGGCTTTTAAGTCTCAGAGAAAGTCTGGCAGTACAGTGAAGCTGCCTGTTACAGAAGATACCTGCGGTAAATAGTTAAAACAATACAAACTGTAGCAACATGAATAAATACAGCCTAGTGTAAAGTAAAAACAACAAAAAGACCTCCTCTGGTATTTCTACAAGTATGTGAACAGGGAATTTACACTTAATCAAGTTGCCATTGGGACTAATAAAGGCCAGATTTTTTGACGGCAGAACTTTGGGTCACTCTGAGAAAAAAGCTCTAAGACAGAGCCCAGAGAGAGTCCATATTTGGGTTTGGGTTTTGGACCCATCCTGGCCTTGTTAGGCCTCTGTCTGTAGAGACTCCCATGTGCCTGCTCTCACCATAGCTCACCGTAGGACATGCTTGGTTGTATGGCAAAACTGCCCCTTGTCCAAAGAGATGGGGACTTGAACTCATCAAAGAGCTGCTCATTGATTTTAATACAGCTCTGTAAAGAGAATGCCCAGCAGCCAAGCCAACCCCCCAAAAAAAAAAAGTTAATGGTCTCCCTTGTATTTACCACAAGGTGACATCCCGATTAGAAATTCTGCTCCTGGCTGGGCATGGTGGCTCACACTTGTAATTCCAGCAGTTTGGAAGGCTGAGATGGGTCGATCACATGGTCAGGAGATCGAGACCATCCTGGCTAACACGGTGAAACCCCATCTCTGTTAAAAACTAAAAAAAAAAATCAGCTGGATGTGGTGGCAGGAGCCTGTAGTTCCAGGTACTCGGGAGCCTGAGGCAGAAGAATGGCATTAACCCAGGAGGCAGAGCTTGCAGTGAGTGGAGATTGAGTCACTGCACTCCAGCCTGGGTGACAGAGCAAGATTGTCTTTAAAAAAATAAAATTTCTACTCCCAAGATCAGGCAAACAGGAGCATCTGCATAGACCCCCAGCCCCTGAGGAAACCAGAGGACAGATAAAGGCCTTGGGATTCACATCTGAGTAGACACACTTGGTCTCCAACACTCAACTTTTTATTCAACCAGCCATGGCCTGTGTGGGAACATGACAGACTTACCAGAGTTCCAATGCCTGACAACCTGCATATGTGAGGAAAAGCCACCTCCTTTCCTGTTCCCCCTGCAACACATGGTTATGGTGGGCCAGATGGGGTTTGCCAGATTAGAAGACAAGAGACGCCTGGAATGGACAGACCTGTCCTGGGCTACAGTGCCTTATCTTTGGGTGTCTCTTGCCAAATAGACACAGGTGTCAAGGATGTGTGCTTAGCCAATGTCTGTATTATTTGAAAAGGCTCTCACTTTGGACATTTCTAAGGCAACAGCTTAGAAATGTCACCATGAAATAAGAACACAATGTTCTCTTAAGCATCCCCCATAAAATGAGCTAGGTACAGGGCTGTCTCTAGAGTGTTTCTCTAGATTATGTCTAGTTTTCAAACTTGTAAATTCTGTCAGGTTCTGTCACAAGAGGAGTGTGTTAGTTCTTCAAGATTCCATCATTTCCTGAGCTCTTTTCTTCTATAAACGTATGCAAAGTCCCTGTGCAGCTGCTGATTACTCATCTTCCTTTCCCATGTCAACTCTTCACCTGTACACAATTATGCAAACACAAGCCCCTAACCGCATGAAGATATCTAAATGTAGCCAGGGCCCCAGGTTTGAGGGAACAGAGCTGGATTAAAACATTATTTTCTTCTCATTTCTGTGACCATCAAAAATCACTGTTTCAGGTCTCCCCAGACCTGAAATATATGCACAATGGGGATTATGCTAGCATTGACTTCCAAGCAATTTCTTTGAGTATATATGAGATAGAGTGAATAAAATTCAGTTAGGTGCAGTGGCTCAGGCCTGTAATCCCAGCACATTAGGAGGCCAAGGCAGGTGGATCAAATTAAGGCCAAGAGTTTGAGACCAACCTTGACCAACATGGCAAAAACTCAGGAGGCTGGGGTCAGTGAGTCACTTGAACCAGGCAGGGAGAGGTTGCAGTAAGCCAAGAATGTGCCACGGCACTCCAGCCTAGGTGATAGAGCGAGATCCTGTCTCAAAATAATAATAATCATAATAAAAATGATAAAAACATTAGATAGGCATGGTGGTGCATGCCAGTATTCTCAGCTTCTCAGGAGTCTGAGATAAGGAGGAGATCACTTGAGGCCTGAAAGGTTGAGGCAGCAGTCAGTCATGACCCACTCTAAACTGGGTAGTCCTGTGAGAAAGAAAGAAAAGAAAGAAGGAAAGAAGGAAAGTAGGAAAGAAAGACAAAGAAAGAAAGAAAGAAAGAAAGAAAGAAAGAAAGAAAGAAAGAAAGAAAGAAAGAAAGAAAGAAAGAAAGAAAAAGAAAGAAAGAGAGAGAGAAAGAGAAAGAAAGAGAGAGAAAGAAAGAGAGAAAGAAAGAAAGAACCAAATGTGGACAGATCATGAGGTCAGGAGATCAAGATCATCCTACCCAACATGGTGAAACTCTGTCTCTAAAAACAGTTCAAAATTAGCTAGGCATGGTGGTGCTTGACTGTAATTTCAGCTACTCAGGGGGCTGAGGTGGGAGAATGGCTTGAACCAGGGAGCCAAAGATTGCAGTGAGCTGAGATCACACCACAGCACTCCAGCCTGGTGACAGAGCTAAAAATAAATAAATAAATATAAAAATAAAAAAAGAAAACTGCAAATCAAACTTGGCCACCATCCTATGTGCATCTCATACTGGATCTACCCATTTGTCAACTCTGAGATCTATATTTTCCATCTTCTTTTTTTTTGTTGTTGAGGTGGATTCTCCCTCTGTTACCTAGGCTGGAATGCATTGGTCCAAGCTCGGCTCACTGCAACCTCCGTCTCCCAGGTTCAAGTGATTCTCCTGCCTCAGCCACCTGAGCAGGTGGGACTACAGGAGTGCAACACCAAGCCTGCTAATTTTGTATTTTTGGTAGAGATGGAGTTTCACCATATTGGTCAGACTAGTCTCAAAATCCTCACCTTATGAGCTACCTGCCTTGGCCCTGAAAGCACTGGGATTACAGGTGTCAGCCACCGTGTCCGGCCTCATCATTTTTTTTTTTTTTTTTGAGACAGGGTATCACTCTGTCATCCAGGCCAGAGTGCTGTGGCTCAAGTTAGGCTCTCTGCTACCTCCACCTGCCAGGCTCAAGTGATTCTTGTGCCTCAGGTTCCCTGAGTGTCTGGGATCGCAGGTGTGTGCCACCATGCCTGGCTGATATTTTCATTTTTAGTAGAGATGAACGGTGTTTTGCCATGTTGGTCAGGCTGGTCCACTCATCCTGTTTTTTTTTTTTAAATATATATATGTATATTTTGAGACAGAGTCTTTCTCTGTCATCCTTTATATTTATATATATATATATATATATATATATATATATATTTTTTTTTTTTTTTTTTTTTTTTTTTTTTTTTTTGAGATGGAGTGTTGCTTTGCCACCCGGAGCAAGAGTGCAGTGTCCTGATCTTGGCACACTGCAACCTTCGCCTCCCAGGTTCAAGTGATTTTCCTGCCTCAGCCTGCCTAGTAGCAGGGATTATACATTCCAACCATTGCACCCTGCAATTTTTGTATTTTTAGTAAAGAAATGGTTTCACTATCTTGGCCAGGCTGGTCTTGAACTCTTGGCCTCATGATCCACCTACTTTGGCCTCCCAAAGTTCTGAGATTACAGGCATGAGCCACCCTCATCCTTGGCCCCACTCACCTTTAAGATGACAACACTGTACAGTAGTTTAAGAAAACGGGATGCGTTTACTGAATCCTACACACATTCCTTCCTTGTAGGGTTTGTGTAATGTTAGTCATCAGTCAAGGATATACACCTCCCGCCACCTTTATTTTTTTCTTTCTTTATTTTAATCCTCCCAACTTGGCCTCCCAAAGTGCTGGGATTACTGGGGTGAACCATCATGCCTATCTGACCTAAAGAGATATCCATTGAAAGTAAGAAATAGAGAAGTCCTTTCAGTGATTTGATTGATTGATTGATTCAGAGATAGCATCTCACTCTGCCACCCTGGCGGAGTGCAGTGATACCATCATAGCTCACACAATGCAGCCTAGACACACATTAGCTCAAGTGATCCTTCCTCCTCAGCCTCCAGAGTAGAGTAAATGGGTCCACAGGCACACGCCACTGTGCCCAGATTATTTTTAAATGTTTTCTACAGACAGTGTCTCATCACTTCGTTGCAATCCTCCTGACCCAGCATTTCAGAGTGCTGGAAAGACGGGCTTGAGCCACTTCGCCTGGCCTCCCGGTAATCACTCACGACCACGACGAGTGTACTAATTTTTTTTTTTTCTTTCTTTCTTTTCTTTTTTCTTTTTTTTTTTTTTTTTTGACAGAGTCTAGCTCTGTGCGAGGTGAAGACCATCAACTTGGAAGCCACAGCACCGCGTTCCAAAGCCCTGTTCAAAAGCCCAAATCTTTATTCCCTTTCTGGAGTCCTATCTGGTGACTTCTATAGCCTCAGGCTTCTCTCCATTCAGAAGCTTTTCAGGAGCCACCCCACCCGAAGGCTGGGGAGTGGGGATAGATAGTCAGTCTCCCACCTTTTCTAGCTTGGCAACGACATCCCCAGCCCCCCACCTCTTGCTCACCCTTTGAGATCCCCCACCTCCACTGCCTTGGATGCTGACCTCTTACTTTACTTTCTGTCTTTCTTCCTTTCTTGGGCTTGAGTAGGGAATGAGGGGTGAGAGTTTGTGTGGGGAAGGATCTGTGTGGTGAGGACGGAGGGGAGTGTCCTAAAGGTTGATTTACTCTCATACCTCTTTTATTATCATCACCGTAGATGAAATCAACAATAAACTAAGAGACCCACGTTCTGCGGAGGGTCCTGCACCTTCCACGAAAGGAAGGAGCGCTGTCCTTGGAGAGGAGGAGAGGAATCTAGACAGACAGCTCTTGCTGGGCTTCCCCACTCGGTTTATGATTTCTGGCGGTCTAGGCCAGATACGCACTTGGATGGAAGGGGCATGTTCAGACATTTCCCCCTGTCACTTGTGAAGTCTACTTCTCATATTTCCCTTACAAACTCCTCAATTTAAAAATAAACGGTTAAAGAAAATCTTACCTAGTGAAACCAATTGTGAAGGCAACGAGGAAGAAAGCTCACTATTGTGGTGTAAAATTCTATACACATGGTGGGGCGCGGTGGCTGATGCCTGTAATCCCAGCACTTTTGGAGGCCGAGGTGGGTGGATCACCTGAGGTCGGGAGTTCGAGACCAGCCAGACCCACATGAGAAATCCCGCGTGTACTAAAAATACAAAATTAACCGCGCGTGGTGGTGCATGCCTATAATCCCAGGTACTCAGAAGGCTGAGGCAGGAAAGTCGCTTGAACCTGGGAGGCAGAGGTTGCAGTGTTCCGAGTTTGTGCCACCACACTCTAGCTTGGGCAACAAGAGCGAAACTCTTGAGTGATTTCTAGTAAATGGCACTGTGTCGCTACCAGGATAATACGGCGGTGATGTTCTCTTGACGAGACACTGCTCTTCAACCCCCCGCTCCACTACCTCCACCCTGATCCAGAACGATGTATCACTCGTTTCTTTTCCATGCTGACTGACACTTGCAAGCATCGGTTGTCCTCGGGCATCACCTAGTGGCCACTGTTATTTAAAGTGGAGGTGGTACAGAGGGAGGTCTGGCCGACTTCACAGAGCCTGGGTCACCTGGTTTCTCTTCCTGCCTTCTGGAGGCCCCGCGCTCTCTCCCTCATTCCTAGGGAACCTCTGCCCTGGCGGGGCCCCTGTTGGTCTTTTATCAGCACATTATTTTTCTTCATGTGTTGGTTTCTTTAATGTTCATAGGCTCTTCCACTTTGGCCTTATGTAGGGTCACTTTAATTTTTAAGTCACCCCCAAGCCCTTATACTGTAATTTAGTGTTAGTTAGGTGGGTTTCCCCCAACCCTTCCACCTCCCACCACCGTGCTTGGAAATGTTCTAGTGCCACCCTGGTGTGCCTCCGTCTTCTCTCCCCTTCCCCCACCCCTCCCCGGTGATCTCATTCTCACCAGGCTGACATTTGCATTGGTGGTCGTCAGGCCTCACTCATTGGCCACAGTTTTTGAAGATGTGGGAGGCACGGTCCCAGTGCCGCAGAGGCAGCTTGGGCCGATGGCATAGACCTTGACCCGCATGGACAAGGGGACAGGCAGGTGGGCCAGACTGCAGTTGTGAGTTTTTTCCCCCTTTGCTCCTCAGGCCCCTCTCCCTAGGAAAGCTTCATCCTGGATTGGTCTCAATCACCTTTCATCAAGATGTAATTTTTTTTTATTTTCTCCTACCACAGGCCAGCATATTTTCAAAATGGGAAAGGCGTCACTGCTCTACTCTGGGCCTTATTAGTATTTGCCCAATATAGAGACGCTTTCTGCAAAGCATTTTGTTCTTTTAAGATTTCCAGAGACAATGCTGTGGCCCGTGTTTGTTTGCTTGTTTTGTTTTGTTATTGTTTTTTCTTTTTCGTATTTATTTTCAGCTTAAGTAGAATTCACCAATTTTTAGGAAGATGTATATTTTCCCCAGGACATATTAGCTGCTGTTTTCTTCTGTTGTTAACTAGCACTTTTGCAAATCTCTCAACATGCAGTGAGAACCGGTTAAGGCAAACTATAGTTCAAAATATCCTACTTTCTAAAAATCTGTAAGTGAGTGTTGCTTCTGCTGCTGTTGTTTTTGATGTTCTTGTTTTCAAAGCATACTCTGGCCACTGTTTATGGCATCAGAGCATTATAAAATATTTGTAATTATTTCTTGAGTATCTCCTTCCTCTTCCTCTCTCTCTTTATCTGCCTCTCTCCCTCTGTCTCTGTCTCTATCTCTCTCTGTCTCTCTCTATCTCTCTCTCTCTCTTTGTATCTTTCTTTCTCTGTCCTATTCTTCCCTCCCTGTATTTTTTCTAGTATAGGCTCACGTAGATCTAATCTAATCTGTTACCAAGGCTGAATTCTTAACTTCAGAAATCCCAGATTTGATCTCCATACAGAATCCTGTACAGAACTGGTGAGTTCATTTCTGATCTTGGACATCTCATAGATATTACATACTAATTAAAATCCTACCTTAAAATCTGAGTTTGCTTTTCCCTCCCCTCGGCTGTTACCCAGAATTACTGTCTCAATAAATCGTACCTCTGTTCACCTAGGATGCTAGGAGGGTTTTCTCAATCTGTATCCCCTGTGTCCTAAACAACTCGTGACCAAGCTCTGTCTATTCTGTCTAAAATATATATCTCCAAACACTTCTCTCAATTTCCAGAACTCCCACGGCACTTGTGGAATGACTGACTCTTTGAAAAACCTCCCAGAAGTGGTTTCAGCTTCTTGGATAGGAGGACTAAGCCTGCTGAGAACTTTCCTTCCCAGGATTCCATGTGAAAAAAAAAGCCTTTGCAGGGAGCTGTGATCCTGGAGACCATGCTTGCCAGCACTGAATGACTCTCTGGAAGGATGCACGGGACTCCACAAAGCTGACTACCTGCAAAGAGGTCAAATGCATAACTCTACATTGGCCCGCTCCCTCCCCCATATATCCCTCTCACTGTCACCATCAGCATCTTTGTAAGCCTGCCCAAGGCATCCATTCCAGTGAAACCCCTGGGAAGGCGGCCTTCCTTTGCTTAAGTCCAAGGTGCTGGCTTCCTCCACCTACATCGTCTCCACTGCACTATGAAGATGTGGAGAGTAGGTCAGAGAGGAAAGCAGAAGGTGAGACTTCTTGACAGGTGATGAGTTCCCTAGACTCTGACCAACCCAATCACATCCCGTGTCTCTGGCACATGCTGGACACCACCACTCTCTCCACTCCTCTGTCCACAACGCCCCCAACCAGCACATATGCTGGAGGTTACAAAACCACATGGTGTGAGTAGAGCCTGACATTCTTCTTATGCGAGTGTCCAGATCATCGTTCATCTGCAGCTGCATGCTAAGAAACAGATTCTCCCATTTTCATTGAATGGAGCGAGAGCCCATTTCAGGAGGAGTTCTGTAGAGAGCCTAATTATCTCACATGGGTGGCTACAGGCTAGAAGTGAATATCGCCTCTTGAGTGCAGGGGATTCCTTAGGCTATCAGGTTTGTGGGACTATCTCTCAAACCCTCCCTTGAGGCCACAAAATAGTTTCCACCCCACCCCCTGACATTTCCCTGCATGCTCAATGTACCCTATCAATAGACCCGAGCATGACAATTTGAGTTAAACACATTCATTGGCTTTGTTCGTTTGTTTGTTTCTGAGATGGAGTCTCACTTTGTCCCCCAGGCTGGAGTTACAGTGGCTCCGCCTTTTGGGTTCCAGCGATTCTCCTGCCTCAGGCTCCTGAGAAGTTAGGATTAGAGGCATGCACCACCACACTCAGCTAATTTTTGTAATTTTAGTAGAAATGGGGTTTCACCACGTTGGCCAGGCTGGTGTTACAATCCTGACCTTGGATCTGCCTGCCTTAGCCTCCCAAAGTGCTGGAATGACAGACATGAGCCACAGCACCTGGCCACCTTCGTTGGTTTTAAATGGAGATTCAAGATTCGAGCCACACCTCATTCTATGCCACAGAATAATTTCTTTATCCTACTGATTCAGGGAAGGCCAGCCCCTTGTCATCCATTTCCAATGAAGAGTCACCTCATGTTTGCAAAATCGATCTGCTTTCAGGTTCAGTGGAGGGATGTGGCATGTAGGATGAGGGATTGTTCCTTCTGACTTGGTCTGCACAGTGGGGCCTAGGGCAAGAACTCAGTGAGAATCGATGGCTCCTTCTACCCTGGATTCCATAGACCTGCCAACCCAGAACATTGGCCTTGGCAGATCCTGGACCTTCCTGGCCCTTCAGACACTGTCAGAAACCCCATCCTTTTCTCCAGATGACAGTGGCTTTTGCCTCTACAGAAATATTTGAAATCTATTCTCTACACGTGGCCACCTAAAACCACAGAAGTGCAGGACATTCGGCCACCATCCACCTCCCTGCTTTAGGGAAAGGATGCTGAAAGTCTCTTGTTGATTCTCCCTTGATTTGAGTTCTTCATGGGCATGTGGTCAAAGTGTAATGAGACCAGATGTATTAAGTCAGGCTGGGTGCAGTGGCTAATGCCTGCAACCTCAACATTTTGGGAGGCTGAGGTGGTAGGAATGCTTTAGCCCAGGAGCTCAAGTCAAGTCTTGGAAAACACAGCCACAACCTGAAGTGCATGCCTGTGTGGTCCCAGCTACTCGGGAGGCCAAAGCGGAAGACTCACCTAACCCTGGGGAGGTTGATGCTGCAGTCAGCCATAATGGTGTCACTGCACTGCAGCCTGGCTGACAGACAGAGTGAGACTCTCTCACAAGCAGATGGACAGTCAGACAGACAACAGCTGTATTATGTTCTTCTCAGGGTAGGAAGCAAAAATAAGAGAAAACAGCATTGAAGATTTTTTATTTTTAATTTTAATCTATTCATTAATTTTGAGTCAAGGTTATGAAACCAGTTAATTTTTGTATTTTTTGTAGAGAGGTTTCACCATGTTGTCTAGGCTGTTCCAGATTGCCTGGGATCAAGGGATCCATGTGCCCTCAGGCTCCCAAAGTGCAGGCATGACAGGCGTGAAACAGTTCCCCCGACAGCATTTTTTTTTTTATCTTTCCCTTTTTCTGTCGCTTGTCTTTATGAGAGTTTCACCGCAGAGTGTTTGGCTGGCTTGTTTAAATTCAGTCTAAATAGAAATTGAAGATGTCAGCATCTGGTCTTATGGACTCTGAGGTGATGAGTCCCCTGATCTGTCTATCATAGGACTGTACACATAATGAGTAAAGAGAGTAACATTTACAATAAGTAATTTTGTTTTACAGAAATACACAGTTGCACCCAAAACACAGAAATGATTCTTTTAAAAATTATCTTATTCCTGGTGGGTATGCCAGTGATTCTTTTAGTTTGGACCTTGACTTAGAATTTCCAGTCAGTCTCTTGTCTCTGATTGGAAATTCCAGATTATCTGATGGTTGGGGACTTAGCTTGTGTCTTCCAGCGGCCCTGGTTGATTAGTTGTGGGGACCAGCTAGGAGAGGACAGCTGTCGGGCATCACCTAGTGGACACTGTTACTCTGAAAACTGAGGCCTCAAGGAGGATGGAAGCTTAGGCTGCCTGTGCACAGCCTGGGCAACTGTGTCTTCTTCACTGTCCCTACCCCAACTTCCAAGTTCTTCTCTCACTTGTTGCCTAGAAATTTGCCACACTGATGACTCGGTCTGACTGTTATTTGATCATATATAAAAAATATAGGCCAGGCATTGTGGTCCACACCTGTGATCCCAGCACTTTGGGAGGCTGATGTGGGTGGAACACGAGGTCAGGTCCTTCAAGACCAACCTGGCCAGAATGGTTATACCTTGTTTCTACTAAAAATACGATAAATTACCCAGGTGTGGTGGTGTACACCTGTAACCCCAGCTACTTGAGAAGCTGAGATAGGAGAATTGCTTGAAACCAGGCAGCAGAGGCTTCAGCGAGCTGAGATCACACCACTGCACTTCAGTCTGTGTGACACAGTGAGACTCAATTTCAGGAAAAAAAAATTCACAACTCGCTAGGAAGGGAACAAAACGGGATGGAAGATGAGTTTGATGAATTGACTGAAGTAGGCTTCAGAAGGTAGGTAATAAGAAACTCCACTGAACTAAAAATGTTTGTTGTAACCCAATGTAAGGAATCTAAGAACCTTGAAAAAATGTTAGACAAATTGTTAAATAGAATAACCAGTTTAGAGAAGAACATAAATGACCTGATGGAGCTGAAAAACAAAGCATGAGAATTTTGTTAAGCATATTCAATAGCTGAATAAATCATGTGAACAAAATTTGAGATTGAAAATCAACCTAATGAAGTAAAGTGAGAAGATAAGATTATAGAAAGAAGACTAAAAATGAAAGAATAAAGCCTCCAGGAAATATGGGACTATGTGAAAACAACAAATCTACATTTGATTGGTAATCTAAAAGTGACAAGAACAATTGAACCAAGCTGGAAATCATTGCTCAGGGTATTATCCAGGAGAGCTTCCCCAACCCAGCAAGACAGGCCAACTTTCAAATTCAGGATATACAGAGAACACCACAGACATACTCCTCGATAAGAGGAATCCGGAGAAATTACATAATCGTCAGAGTCACCAAACTTAAAGTGAAGAAAAAAATGTTATAGACAACCAGAGAGAAAGGTCGATCACCCACTAAGGGAAGCCCATCACACTTTTATCGTGGGGTATTTGGTTTTTCACTACAGGCTGCAATGGGCTCTGAAATGTCCCCTCATAGATTCTACAAAAAGAGTGTTTCCAACCTGCTGAATCAAAAGAAAGGTTTAATTCTGTGATTTGAATTCACACATCACAAAGCAGTTTCACAGATTTTTTTAAATATTTTTTATCATGGGAAATTCTGTTTTTCTCTATAGGCCTTAATGGGATCTTAAATGTCCCATTGTAGATACTACAAAAAGAATTTTTCAAACTTACTGAACCAAAGGAAAGGTTACCTCTGTGAGATGAATCCACACATCATTAAGTGGTTTCACAGATAGCTTGTTTCTTGTTTTTATTGCGGGATATTCAGTTTTTCCCTGTAGGCTCTAATGGGCTCAATAATGACTCTTCGTGGATTCTATGAAGAAATAGTGTTTCCAACCTGCTGAATCAAAAGAAAGGATTACCTCTGTGAGATGAATGGACAGATCACAAAGCAATTTCACAGATAGCTTGTTTCTAGTTACTGTCATGGAATCTTCAATTTTTCATTATAGGCCTCAGTGGGTTCCAAAATGTCCCCTTCATAGATTCTGAAAAAAAGTGGGTTTCCAACCTGCTGTATCAAAAGAAAATTTCAACTCTGTGAAATAAATCCACACATCCCAAAGTGGCTTCACAGATAGCTTGTTTCTGCTTTTTTATCTCCAGATATTCAGTTTTTCACCATAGACCTTAATGGGCTCTGAAATGTCCCTTTATATATTCTACAAAAAGAGTGCTTACAATGTGCTAAATCTAAAGAAAGGTTTATCTCTGTGAGATGAATCCACACATCACAATGAGGTTTCACAGGGGGATTGTTTCTCATTTTTATCGTGGGATATTCATTTTTTTCAATAGACTTCATGGGCTATAAAATGTCCCTTCTTAGGCTCTACTAAAAGAGGTTTCCAACATGCTGAATCAAAAGAAAGGTTCACCTCTGTGAGATTAATCTACACATCATACGATGGTTTAACAGAGAACTTGTTTCTAGATTTATTTATTTTTATTTTTTTGAGATGGTTTTTCACTTCTTGACTAGGTTAAAGTGTAATAGTGTGATCTCTGCTCACTGAAACCTCCACCTCCTGGGTTTAGGCAACTCTCTTGCCTCACCCTCCTGAATAGCTGAGATTAGAAACATGCACCACAAAGCCCAGAGCAATTTGTATTTTTAGTAGAGAAAAGATTTCTTCATGTTGGTCAGGCTGGTCTCAAACTCCCGACCTCAGGTGAGTTACCCTCATAATGTGCTGGGATTTTAGGTTTTTAGCCACAATTCCTGCCCTTGTTTCTATTTTTTATTGTGTGATATTCGGTTTTTCAAAATCAGCCTCAATGGGTTTTGATATATCACTTCAGATATTCTACTTCAAGAGTGTTTCTAAGTGCTGGATCAAAAGACAAGTTTAACTCTGTGAAATCAATCCAAATATGACATAGATGTTTCACAGATAGGTTGTTCTAGTTTTCATAGTAGGATATTCAGTTTTTCACTATAGGTCTCAATTGACTCTGAAATGTCCCTTTGCAGATTCTACAAAAAGAGTGTTTCGAACTAGCTGAATCAAAAGAAAGGCTTCACCCTGTGAGATGAATCCATACATCATAAAGCAGTTTCACAGATATCTGCTTGCTAGTCTTTATTGCAGGATATTCAAGGGATATTTAATTTTTCACTGTAGGCTTCAATGGGCCCCAAAATGTCCCTTAGTAGATTCTTTTTTTTTTTTTTTTTTTGAGAGGGAGTCTCACTCTGTTACCCAGGCTGGAGTGCAGTGGCATAACATTGGCTCACTGCATGCTCTGCCTCCCAGGTTCACACCATTCTCCTGCTTCAGCCTCCCAAGTAGCTGGGACTACAAACGCCCACCACTACACCTGGATAATTTTTTTTTTTTTTTTAATACAGATGGGGTTTCACCATGTTAGCCAGGTTGGTCTGAAGCTCCTGACCTCGTGATCCACTCTCCTCAGCATCCCAAAGTGCTAGAATTACAGGCGAGATCTACCACACCTGGCCATCCCTTAATAGATTCTAAAAAAGAGGGTTTTCAACCTGCTGAATCAAAGAAAGGCTTACTTCTGTTAGATGAACTCACACATTGCTAAGTTGTTTCCCAGATAAGTTGTTTCTAGTTTTTATCACGTGATATTCTGTTTTTCACTATAGTCCTTGATGGGCTCAGAAATGTCCTTTGTACGTTCCACAAGAGAGTGTTTGCAGAATTAAAATAATTTTTTAACTCTGTAAGATAAATCCACACATAGCAAAGCAGTTTTACAGATATCTTGTTTCTAGTTTTTATCATGGGATAGTCAGTTTTTCACTATATGCCTCAATGGTCTCCAAAATATCCTATTGTAGATTATAGAAAGAGAGTGTTTCCAACATATTGAATCAAAAGTAAGTTTTAGCTCTGTGCAATAATAGCATACATCATACAACAATTCAACAGAAAGCTTGTTTCTAGTTTTTCTCACAGAATATTTGGTTTTTCACTATAGGCCTCATTGGGAATTGAAATGTCCCTTTACAGATTCTACACAATAAGGGTTTCCAACCAGCTGAATCAAAAGAAAGGTTTAACTCTGTGAGCTGAATCCACACACCACAAAGTGGTTTCACAGGTAGCTCCTTTCAGTTTTTATCACGGGATATTCAGTTTTTCACTATAGGCCTTCTGGGCTCCAATATATTCTTTCCCAGATTCTACAAAAAGAGTGTTTCCACCCAGCTGAATCAGAAGAAAGTTCAACTCTGTGAGCTAAATCCACACACGCAAAGCAGTTTCACAAATAGCTTCTTTATAGTTTTTATCACAGGATATTCGTTATTTCACTATAGCCTCATAAAGTTCTGAAATGTCCGTTCATAAATTCTATACATAGAGTGGTTTCAACCTGCTGAAACAAAAACAATGTTTATCTCGGTGAAATGAATCTGCACATCACAAAGTGGTTTTACAGTTGGATTCTTTCTAGTTATTTTTTGAAGTATATTCCTTTTTTCTCTATAGGCCTTAATGGGAACCGAAGTGTCCCCTTGTAGATTCTTCAAAAAGAGGGTTTCCAATATGCTGAATCAAAGGAAAGGTTTAGTTCTTTAGGATGAATTCACACATCACAAAGAGGAGATCTTCTTTCTAGTTTTTATCGTGGGATATTCGGGATTTCAATATTGGCAACAGTGGGCTCTGAAATGTTCCTTAGAAGATACTAGAAAAAGAGTGTTTTCAACCACTGAATCAAAAGAAAAGTTTAACTTTTTGAATCCACACTTTCCAAAGTGGTTTAACTGTTAACAACTTTCTAGTTTTCATGGCGGCATATTCAGTGTTTTAATATAGGCCTCAGTGGGCTGCAAAATGGCTCCCCGTAGACTCTACAAAAAGAGTGTTACTGAGCTGCCATATCAAAAGCAAGATTTCACACTTGGAGATGAACTCACACATTGCAAAGCAGTTTCACAGATAGCTTCTTTCTAGTCTGTATGTCAGGATATTCAGTTTTTCATTATAGGCCTTACTGCACCTTGAAATATCTCTGCAGATTCTATAAAAAGAGTTTACAAACTGCTGATTCAAAAGAAAGGTTTAAATCTCTGAGCTGAAACCACACATTACAAAGCAGTTTCACAGATAGATTTTTTTTCTAGTTTTTATTGCATGATATTCGGTTTTTCACTATAAGTCTCAAGGCCCTCTGAAATGTCCCTTTGCAGATTCTACAAAACATGTGTTTCAAAACTGCTGAATCAAAAGTAAGGTTTAATTCCGTGAGCAGAATACACACTTCACAAAGCATTATCACTGATAGCTTCTTTCTAGGTTTTATGGTGGGACATTTGAGTTTTTACTATAGGCCTCAATGAGGTGTGAAATGTCCCTTCACAGATTCCACAAAAAAAGTGTTTCTAACCTGCTGAATCAAAAGACAAGTTTAACTTTGTCAGCTGAATCCACGTCTCACAAAGCGGATTCACACATAGTATCTTTCCCGTAATTATGGCTGGACATTTGATGTTTTACTATAAGTCTCAGTGGGATGAGAAATGTCCCTTCACAGATTCTACAAAAATAATGTTTCCAACCTGCTGAATCAAAAGAAAGGTTTAATTATGTGAACTGAATCCACAAATCACAAAACAATTTCAGATACTTCTTTCTAGTTTTTGTGACTGAATATTGTTTTTTGCACTATAAGCCTCACTGTGCACAAAATGTCCCTTCACAGATTCTACAAAAAGAGTATTTGCAAACTGCTGATTCAAAAGTAAAGTTTAACTCTGTGAGCTGTTTGCACATATGACAAAGCATTTTTACAGAGAGCTTCCTTCTAGTTTTTCATCTAATAAAATTCTGTGTTTCACCATAGGCCTTACTGCACTAGGAAATGGCCCTTTGCAGATTCTACCTAAAGAATGCTTCAAAAATGCTGAATCAAAAGAAACATTTAAATCTGTGAGGTGAATCCACACATCACAAAGCAGTTTCACATATAGCTTCTTTCTAGTTTTTAATCAAGAAATATTCGGTTTTTCACTCTAAGTCAAAATGACCTTTGAAATGCAGCTTTGTGTATCCTACAAAAGAGTGTTTTCAAACTCCTGAAGCAAAAGAAAGATTTAAACCTGTGAGCTGAATGTTCACATCACAAGGAAATTTCACAGATCAGATGTTTCTTGCAAGTTTTTATCAAGGGATATTCCGTTTTTCACCATGGGTCTTAATGACCTTCAAAATGCCGCTTCACCAATTCTACAAAAACAGTATTTCCAATCTGTTTAATCAAAAGAAAGATTTCATCCTGTGAGATGAATCCACACGTCACAAAGCAGTTCTACAGATGCCATTTTTCCAGATTTTATTGTGGGATATTCAGATTTTCACTGTAGGCCTCACCATGTTCTGAAATGTCCCTCTGTAGATTCTTCAAACAGACTGTTTCCAAACAGATGAATAAAAAGTAAGGTTAGCATTGTGAGCTGAATAAACACAGAACAAAGAAGTTTCACAGATAGCTTCTTTCTAGTTTTTATTATGGGATATTTAGTTTTTCCCTATAAACTTCAGTTTGCTTTGTAATGTTCCTTTACAGATTATACAAAAAGGGTTTCCAACCTGCAGAATCAAAAGAAAGCTGAATCGACCCATCACAAAGCAGTTTCACAGATAGATTTTTCTAGTTTTTATCATGGGATGTGTATTTTTTCACCATAGGCCTCAATGCACTACAAAATCTCCCTTTGCTGATTGTACAAAAAGAGTGTTTCCAAACTGCTTAATCAAAGAAAAAAAAAAGTTTAATTCTGTGAGCTGAATGTACACAACATAAAGCAATTTCCCAGGGAGCTTTTTTCTAGTTTTTATCACAGGATATTAGGTAATTTAATAAAGGTCTCAGGGGCTTCTTTCTTCACAGATTCTACATAAAGAGTGCTTCAAAACTACTGAATCAAATAAAAAGTTTAACTGTGTGAGGTGAATCCACAAATCACAAAGCAGTTTCACAGATAGCTTCTTTCTAAATTGTATTGTGAGATATTCAACATTTTACTATAGGTCTCAGTGAGGTGTGAAATGTTCCTTGGTTGATTCCACAAAAAACAGTTTCTAACCCGGTGAATCAAAGATAGGTTTAACTCTGCCAGCTGAATTCACACCTCAAAAAGTGGATTCACAGACAGCATCTTTCCCATTTTTATGGCTTGATATTCTGTGTTTTTCTATAGGCCTCAGTGGATTGAGAAAATTTCCTTAGCAGGTTCTACAAAAATAGTTTTTTTCCAAACTGCCTAATCAAAAGAAAGGTTTCACTCTGTGAGCTGAATCCACACATCACAAAGCAGTTTCCTATATAGATTTTTTCTATTCTTTACCAAAGGATATTCAGTTTTTCAATATATGCCTCAATGATCTTTGAAGTGTTCTGATGCACAACCTATGAAAAGAAGGTTTCCAAATTGCTGAATAAAAAGTAAGGTTTAACTCTGTAAGCTGAATGCACACATCACAAAACAGTTTTACAAACAGCTTCTTTCTAGTTTTTATTTCAAGATATTCAGTTTTTCACTATAGGTCTCAGTGGGATCAGAAATGTCCCTTTGCAGATTCTACAAAAAGAGAGATTCCAAACTGCTGAATCCAAACTAAGGTTTAACTGTGAAGTGCATGCACACATCACAAAACGGGTTCACAAATAGCTCCTTTCTTGTTTTTATTTTGGGATATTCTGTTTTTCACTTAATCCCTCAGTGGACTTTAAATTCTCCCTTCAGAGATTCAGCAAAAAAAGTGTTTTTAAACTGCTGAATCAAAAGAAAGGATTAACTCTGTAAGCTGAATGCAAACATCACAAAGCAGTTTCACAAATAGCTTCTTTCTAGTTTTTATCGTGGGATATTTCCAAATTGATGAATCATTCCGTGAGCTGAAAGAAAGGTTTCACTCTGTGAAACTGTGAGCTGAATCCACACATTACAAAGCAGTTTCACATATAGCTTCCTTCTAGTTTTTATCATGAAATATTCAATCTTTTACTATATGCCTCCATGCCCTCTAAAATTTCCATTTTGCATATTCTACAAAAAAATCCTTTCCAATCTGCACTATATGTCTCAACGGACTGAAATGTGCCCTGGCTGATTCCACAAAAACGGTGTTTCCAGACTGCTTAATCAAAAGAAAGGTTCAACCCTGAAAGTTGAATCCACACATGAGAAAGCAGTTTCACAGATAGACTCTCATTTTTATTTTAGGATATACATGTTTTCACTATAGGCCACAGTGGGCACCCAAAAGTTTCTTTGCAGCTGCTATAAGAGGAATATTTTCAAACTGTTGAATCAAATGTTACATTGAACAATGTGAACTGAATTCATATGTCACAAAGCAGTTTCACAGATAGCTTCTTTCTAGATTTTATTTTAGAATATTCAGTTTTTCACTATGGGCCTCACTGGGGTCTGTAATGTCACTTTGCAGATTCTACAAAAAGAGTGTTTCCAAAACGCTGAATCAAAAGTAAGGTTGAAATCTTTGACATTAATGTATACATCACAAAGCAGTTTCACGAATAGCTTCTTCCTAGTTTTTATTTTGTGATCTGTTTTTCATTGTAATCCTTACTGTACTCCAAAATGTCCCTTTGTAGATTCTAGAAAAAGTGTTTTTCACAATCTGCTGAATCAAAAGAAAGGTTTCACTCTGTGAACTGAATGCACACTTCACAAGGCAGTTTGGCAGGTAGATTCTTTCTAGGATATTTTATTTTGGGATATTTGGTTTTTCACTTTTAAGTCTCAGTGGGCTCAGAAATGTCCTTTTGCATATTCTACAAAAAGAGTGTTTCAAAACTACTGAATCAAAAGTAAGGTTCAACTCTGTGAATTGCATGCACACATCACAAAACAGGTTCACAAATAGCTTCTTTCTTGTTTTTATTTCAGGATATTTGCTTTTTCACTGCAGGGCTCTGTGTTCTCTAAATTGTCTCTTCGTGGACTCTATAAAGAAACTGTTTAAAAACATCTGATTCAAAAGTAAGATTCAACTCTGTGAACTGAATGCACATATCAAAAGCAGTTTCACAAATATCTTCTTTCTAGATTTTATCTAGAGATAGTCAGGTTTTCACTATATGCCTCAAAGAGCTCTGAAACACCCTTTGCAGATTCTACAAAAAGTGGGTTTCCAAACTGCTGAGTCAAACAAAAGTTTTCACTCTATGGGTTGAATGCATGCATCACAAAGTAGTTTCAAAAATACCTTCTTCTAGGTTTTTATCATGCTATATTTGTTTTTTCATGATAGGTCTCAATGCCCTCCAAAATGTCCTTTTGCAAAAACTACAAAAAGAGTATTTCCAACTTGCTGAATTAAAGGACAGGTTTACTTCTATGAACTGAATTCACACATTACAAAGTAGTTTCACAGGTAACTTTTTTGTAGTTTTTGTCTTGGGATATTCAGTTTTTCACTAAATGCCTCAGTGCATTCCCAAATGTCCCTTTGCCGATTCTACACAACCAGGGTTTCCAAACTTCTGAATTAAAAGAAAGGTTTAACTCTGTGAGCTGAATCTACATGTCACAAAGCAGTTTCACAGATATTTGCTTTCTAGTTTTTTCAGAAGATTTTTCGTTTTTCACTATAGGCATCAATACACTCATAAGTGTACCTTCTCAGATTCTACAAAAAGAGTGTTTCCAAACTGCTGAATTAAAAAAAAAGAAAAGTTTCACTCTGTGAATTTAATGCACACATCACAGAGAAGTTTCATTGACAGCTTCTTTCTAGTTTTTATCATGGGATATAGTGTTTTTCAGTACAGGCCTTTTGGGCCTTGTAATATCCTTTCACAGATCCTACAAAAAGTGTGCTTTCAAATTGTTGAATCAAATGTAATACTGTACACCACGAACTGAAAGCACACAACACAAAGCAGTTTCACAGATAGCTTCTTTCTAGTTTTTATTTCAGGATATTCCATTTTTTAACTATTTGCCTTAGTGGGCTCCTAAATGTTGCTTCACAGATTCTACCAAAATAGTGTTTCCAAACTGCTGAATCAGAAATAAGGTTTAACTCTCTGAGCTGTATGTATGCATCACAAAGCAGTTTCACAAATAGCTTCTTACTAGTTATTTTGGGATACTTTGTTTTGCACTGTAGGCCTTACTATGTCCCAAAATGTCACTTTATAGATACTGTAAAAAGAGTGTTTCCAATCTGCTGAATCAAAATAAAGGTTTCACTCTGTGAGCTGAATGCACACATCACAAAGTAGTTTCACAGATAGATTCTTTCTGGATTTTTTTTTTTTTTTTTTTGAGATGGAGTCTCAATCTGTCACCCAGCCTGGGGTGCAGAGGCTTGATCTTGGCACACTGCAACCTCTGCCACCCTGGTTCAAGTGATTCTCTGGCCTCAACCTACAAAGTAGCTGAGATTTAGGCTCCTGTCACTGTGCCTGGCTAACTTTTGTTTTTATGCAAGCAACAGGGTTTCATCATCTTGACCAGTCTAGTCTTGAACTCCTGACCTCATGATCCACCCACGCAGCCATCCCAGAATGCTAGAACTACAGGCATAAGCCACCATGCACAGCTAATTTTTTTCTAGTTTTAATAGTGTCTATTCATTTTTTCAGTATAGATCTCAATGCCCTTTGACATATCCCTTCACAGATTCTAGAAATAGAGTGTTCCCAAGCTGTTGAATCAAAAGTTAAATTTAATTATGTGAGATAGATGCACACATCACAAAGCAGTTTCACAAATAACTTCTTACTAGTGTTTATTTTGAGATATTCTGTTTTTCACTGTAGGCCTTACTGTGTCCCAAAATATCACTTTGTAGATTCTACAAAAAGAATGTTTCCAATCTGCTGAATCAAAATAAAGGCTTAACTCTGTGAGCTGAATGCACACATCACAAAGCATTTTCACAGATAGCTTCTTACTAGCTTTTATCCCGGGCTTTTCAGTTTTTCACTGCAGACCTCAATATACTCTGAAATGTCTCTTGGTAGAGTCTAAAAAAACAGTGTTTCCACACTGCTGAATGAAAACAATGGTTTAGCTCTGTGAGTTGAATGCACACATCACAAATCAGATTCAGAAATAACTCCTTTATAGTTTTTATTGTGGGATAATCCATTTTTTCATTATAGACTTTACTGCACTCTGAAATGTCTCCCACAGATTCTACAAAAAGCCTGTTTCCAAACTGCTGAATGAAAACAAAGGTTTAAATCTGTAAACTGAATCCATATCTCACAAAGTGGTTTCACAGAGAGTTTCTTTCAATTTTTTTCAAGGAATATTCGATATTTCACTATAGGCTTCAATGACCTCCCAAATGTCCCTTTGCTGAATCTACAAAAGGAGTGTTTCCAAACTGCTGAATTAACAGTAAGGTTTAACTCTGTGAGCTGAATGCACACATCAGGAATAAGTTCTATGATAACTTCTTTCTACTTTTTGTTTAGGGATATTCGTTATTTCACTACAGGCCTTAACGCATTTTAAAATGTACCTTTGTAGATTCTACAGAAACAGTGCTTCCTAACAGCTGAATCAAAAGAAAGGTTTAACTCTGAGATGAATGCATACATCACAAAGCAGTTTTACAGATAATTTCTTTCTAGTTTTTAGGGATATTTGGTTTTTCAATATGGGCCTTGCTGTTCTCTGAAATATCCCTCACAGATTCTACAAAAAGAGTGTTTCCAACCTGCTGAATCAAAACATAGGTTTAACTCTGTGAGTTGAATGCACACATCCAAAACAATTACACAGATTTCTTCTTTCTAGTTTTTATCATGTAATATTTGGCTTTTCACTATAGGCCTTACTGTGCACTGAAATGTCCCTTCACTAATTCTACAAAAAGAGTGTTTCAAAACTGTTGAATCAAAGAAACAGTTTAATTCTGTGATCTGAATCCACATTTCATAATTCAGTTTCACAGACAGTTGCTTTCTAGATTTTATCACAAGATATTCAATTTTCTCCTGTTGGCATATTGGGCTCTGAAATGTCTCTTCTAGATTCTACAAAAAGAGAGTTTCTCAACTGTGGAATAAAAAGAAACTCTGTGAGATGAATGCAGACACCACAAAGCAGTTTCACAGTTAGCTTCTTTCTGTTTTTATTATGGGATATTCAGTTTTTCACTGTAGGCCTAATGGCCTCTGAAATGTCCCTTCACAGATTCTACAAAAAGAATATTTCCAAGTGTTGAGTCAAAATAAAAGCTTAAAGCTGTGATCTGAATGCAGACATCACAAAGCAGTTTCACAGATAGTTTCTTCCTAATTTTTATCATGGGATATTGGGTTTTTCACTATTGGCCTTAATGTGCTCTGAAATATCCCTTAGCAGATTCTACAGATAGAGTGTTTCCAGGTTGGTGAATTAAAAGACAGGTTTGACTCTGGAAGCTGAATCCACACTGCTTGCAAAGCAGTTTCACTGATAGCTTCTTGTTAGTTTTTATCACAGGCTATATGTTTTTTCACTATAGGCCTCAATGTCCTCCAAAATATGCCTTTGTAGATACTACAAGAGATGAATCCACACACCAGGAAGCAGTTTCACAGATAGCTTCTTTCTAGATTTTATCACGTGATATTCAGTTTTTCACTATAGGCCTCAATGCCTTCCAAAATGTCCCTTCTCAGATTCTACAAATAGTGTGTTCCAAATGGCTGAATCAAAAGTAAGGTTTAATTCTGTGAGCTGAATGTACATATCACAAAACAGTTTCACATATAGCTTCTTTCTAGTTTTTATCTAGGGATATTTGATTTTTCACAATAGGCCTTAAGGCACTCCTAAATGCCCATTTGCAGATTCTACAAAAAAGTGTTTCCAAACTGCTGAATGAAAGGAACAATTTAACTTTGTAAGCTGAATCCACACATCACAAAGCAGTTTCTCAGATAGCTTCTTTCAATATTTTATCACAAGATATTCAATTTTTCACTATAGGCTTAGTGGCCTCAGAAATGTACCTCACAGATTCTACAAAAAGATGATTTCCAAAATTCTGAATCAAAGGAAAGGTTTAACACTGTGACCTGAATGCTTGCAACACAAAGCAGTTTCACAGATTGCTTCTTTCTTGTTTTTATCACAACATATTCAGTTTTATGCTATAGGCCTTAATGTGCTCAGAAACGTCCCTTAGCTGATTCTACAAAAAGCATTTTCACACGTAGCATCTTTTTAATTTTTATCTCATGATATTCGGTTTTACACTATCAGCTGTACTATGCTCTGAAATATCCATGTACATATTCTACAAGAGTGTTTCTAAACTTTTGAATCAAAAGACAGGTTTAATTCTGAGAGAAGAATCCACACTTCACAGAGAATTTTCACAAATAGCTTTTTCTAGATTTAAAGGTGAGATATTCAGTTTTTCAATATAGGCCTTTGTGCACTATGAAATGTCCCTTAGACGATGCTACAAAAAGAGTTTTTCCAAACTCCTGAGTCAAAACAAAGATATAACTCTGTGATCTGATTCCACACATCACAAAACAGTTTCACAGATAGCTTCTTTGTAGTTTTTATTGTAAGATATTATGTTTTTCACTATATACCTCATGGTGCTCTGTAATGTTTTCACACATATTCCATAAAAATAGTGTTCCAATCTGTTAAACCAGAAGAAAAATTTAACTCTTGAGCTGAGTCCTTTCATAACTAAGCAGTTTTATACAGAACTTCTTTCTAGTTTCTAATCACAAGATACTCAGTTTTTCACTATAAACCTCGATGTGCTCTGAAACGTCTCTTCTATAAAAAAAGTATCTCCAAAGCCAGGTGCAGTGGCTCATGCATGTAATTCCAGCACTTTGGGAGGCCAAGGCAGGCAGAACACCTGAAGTTGGGAGTTCAAGACCAGCCTGACCAACATGGAGAAACCCTGTCTCTACTAAAATTACAAAATTAGCCAGGCGTGGTGGCATATTCCTGTAATCCCAGCTACAGGGAGGCTGAGGGAGGAGAATCACTTCAGCCTGGGAGGCAGAGGTTGCAGTGAGCTGAGATCACTGCACCTATGCTGCAGTCCAGCCTGGGTGACAGAGTGAAACTCCATCTCAAAAAAAAAAAAAAAAAAGTGTTTTCAATCTGCTAAATCAAAAGAAAGGTTTACCTTTGTGAACTAAATGCAGATACCACATAGCAGTTTCACATAACTTCTTTCTAGTTTTTATCTAGGGGTATTCAGTCTTTTACTATAGGCCTTACTGCCCTCTAAAATGTCCTTTCACAGTTTCTACAAATACAGTGTTTTCAACCTGCTGAATCAAAAGAAAGGTTTAACTCAGCTGAATTCACATATCATAAAGCAGTTTCACAGATAACTTCTTTCTAGTTTTTATCACAGGATATTTGGATTTTCACTATAGACTTATTAGGCTCCAAAATGTCCCTTGCAGATTCTCCAAAAAAAAAAAAAAAAAAAAAAAATTCCAAACTGCTGAATCAAAAGAAACCTTTAAGTTTCTGAGGTAAATGCAGACATTACAAAGCAGTTTCACAGACAGCTTCTTTCTAGTTTTCAACACAAGATTTTTTTTTCACAATAGGCCTCACTACACTCTGAAATGTCTCTGCAGCTTCTACAAAAATTGTATTTCAAAACTGCTCAGTCAAAAGAAAGATTTGGCTCTATGAGGTGAATACAGACATCACAAAGCAGTTTCACAGATAACTTTTTTTTCCAGTTTTTATCAGTAATACCCAGTTTTTCACAAAAGGCCTTAATGTGGTCTGAAATGTCTCTTCTCAGATTCTCCAAAGGAGTGTTTCAAGCCTGCTGAATCAAAATAAAAATTTAACTCTGTGAGCTGAATCCAAAATCACAAAACAGTTTCACAGATACGTTCTTTCTTGATTTTATTGTGAGATATTAGGTTTTTCGCTATAGGCCATGTTGTCCCTGAAATATCCGTTTGCAGATTTTAGAAAAAGAGTGTTCCCAAACTGCTGAATCAAAAGAAAGGTTTAATTTTGTGAGTTGAATGCAGATATCACAAAGCAGTTTCACAGATAACATCTGTTTAGTTTCTGTCATGGGATATTCTGCTTTTCATGGTATGTCTTACTGTACATTGAAATATCTTTTAGCAGATTTCACAAAAGGGGTGTTCCCTATATCGAATCAAAAGAAAGATTTAACTCTCTGAGCTGAATTGAGACATTCCAAAAGAAAATTCACAGATAGTTTCTTTAAGATTTTATGGTGAGATAATCTGTTTTATACTATTGGCCTGGTTGTCTCTGAATTGTCCCTTTGCAGATTTTCCAAAAAGTGTGTTCTCAAACTGCTGAATCAACAGAAAATTTTAACTCTTTCAACTGAATGACATCACAAAGCAGTTGTTCAGATAGCTTCTTTTTGTTTTTATTGCACGATCTTCTGTTTACTATTGGCCTTCCTGTGCTCTGAAGTGTTCCCTCACATATTCTAGAAAAAGAGTGTTTCCACAGAACCAAATCAAATGAAACGCTTAATGTTGTAAGCTGAATACACACATCCCAAAGTATTTTCACAGAAAGATTTTAATAGTTTTTATTGCAGGCCTCAATGTCCACCGAAATGTCCCTTTGCATGTTCAAAAAAAAGAGTGTTTCCAAAGTGCTGAATGAAAAGAAAGGTTTACTTCTGTGAGCTGAATTCAGACATCATGAAGCAGTTTCAAAGGTAACTTCTTTTAGTTTTTATCATGGGATATTCAATTTTTTTACTACAGGCCTCAATACCTTCCAAATTATACAAAAATCAAAAGCAAAAGAAAGATTTCCCTGTGTGAGCTGAAAGCACACACCAGAAAGCAATTTCACAGATAACTTTTTCTAGTTTTTGCCTAGAGACACTTCGTTTTTCATTGTAGGACTTATTGTGCTCCAAAATGTCCCTTCTCTGGTTCTACAAAAAGAGTGTTTAAAACTGCTAAAACAAGGAACAGTTTAACTTTGTGAGCTGAATCCACATTTCACAAAGCAGGTTAACAGATAGATTATTTCTGGATTTTATCATGGAATATTCTGTAGTTCACTATAGGCCTACTGGATTCCAAAATGTCACTTTGCAGATTCTACAAAAAGAGTATTTCCAAACACTGAATCAAAAGAAAATTTTAACACTGTGAGCTGAATGGAGACTTCACAAAGCATTTTCACAGATAGCTTCTTTATAGTTTTTACTTGAGATATTCAGTTTTTTTCTTACTTCACTGTGAAATATCCCTTAGCAGATGCTACAAAAAGAGTGTTTCCAAACCACTGAATCAAAGGTAAGTTTAACTTTGTGAACTGAATGCACACATCACAAAGCAGTTTTGCATATGGCTTCTTTTCAGTTTCTGTCATAGGACTTTTTGTTTTTCACTATAGGTTTTACTTTTCTCTGAAAAGTCTCTTCGTATATTCTATAAGAAGGGTGTTACCGACTTACTGAATCAAAAGAAAGGCTAAACTCTATGAGCTGAATCTACACATCACAAAGCAGTTTCACAGATAGCTTCTTACTAATTTTTATCACAGGCTATTCATTTTTTGACTATAGGCCTCAATGTCATCAGAAATGTTCATTCAAAGATCCTGCAAAAAGAGTTTTTCTGAACTGCTGAATGAAAAGAAACGTTTAATTTTGTGAACTGAGTGCATACATCACAAAGCAGACTCACAACAACCTTCCTTCTAATTTTTCTTGTGGAAAAATTGGTTTTTCACTATAGAACTTACTGCACTCAGAAATGTCTCCCCATATCCTACAAAAACAGTGTTTCTGAACTGTTGAATCAAAAGACCAGTTTAATTCTGTGAACCAAATGCACACTTCACAAAGCAGTTTCAAAGATTGCCTCTTTCTAGTTTTTTATCATGGGATATTTACTTTATCATTATGGAGCTCACTGTGCTCCAAAATGTCTCTTTGCATATTCTGCAAAAAGAATATTTTCTAACTGGTGAATCAAAATAAGGTTTAAATCTGTGAGCTGAATGAAGAGGAAGCAGTTTCACAGATAATCTCTTTCTAGTTTTTATCTAGGAGTATTTTGTTTCTCACTGAAGGTCTGATGGTGGCCTGAAATGTCCCTTCACAGATTCTATAAAAAAAGTGTTCCCAAACGGCAGAACCAAAAAAATGGTTTAACTTTTTGAACTGAATCCTCAAATAGCAAAATAGTTTCTCATATAGCTTCTTTCTAGATTTCATCATGAGATGTTCACTTTTTCACTGTAGGCTTAGTGGTCTCGAAATGTGCCTGCACAGATTCTACACAAAGAGTATTTGCAAACTGCTGAATCAAAAGAATGATTTAACCTTGTGAGCTGAATGGAGGCTTGACAAACTTTTTCACAGATAGCTTCTTTCTATTTTATATCATGAGATATTCAATTTTTCACTATAGGCCTTAGTGTGCTCTGAAACGTTCCTTCACAGATTCTGCAAAAAGACTATTTCCAAACCACTGAATTAAAAATGGTTTAACTTTGTGAGCTGAATCCACACATCAGAAAATAGTTTTACAGATAACTTCCTTTTAATTTTTATTGTGGGATATTCAGTTTTTCACTATGGGCCTTACTGTGCTCTGAAGTATCCCTTTGCAGATTCTACAAAAAGACCCTTTCCAAACTGCTGAATCAAAACAAAGTTTTAACTCTGTGAGCTGTATACACACATCACAAGGCAGTTTCACAGATACCTTCTTTCTATATTTTATTGCGGGATATTCTGTTTCTCTATAAGCAAAATGGGATTCGAAATGTTCTTTTGCAGATGCTACAACAAAAGTGTTTCCAAACTGCTGAATGAAAAGAAATGTTTAAATGTATGAGCTGAGTCCATACATAAAAAAACAGCTTCAAAGATACATTCTTTCTAGTATTTTAGTGGGATATTCCATTTTCAATGTAAGATTCACTGCACTCTGAAATGTCCCTTTGCAGATTTTACATAAAGAGTGTTTCCAACCTGCTGAAAAAAGGAAAGTTTCAACTCTAGCAGCCTAATCCACACAGCATAAAGCCATTTCACAGATAGCTTTCTTCTGTTTTTTATCACACGGCATTCAGTTTTCCACTAAAGCCCTCAATATCACCTCATGGATTGCACAAAAAGAGTTTCCAAGCAGTTTCCAAACTGTTGATTCAAAAGTATGTTTTAACTCTTTGAGCTGAATTCACACATCATAGAGCAGTTTCACAGATAACCTCTTTCCAGTTTCTATTGTGGGATATTCAGTTTTTTAATATTGGCCTTACTCCAATCCAAAATGTGCCTTCACAGAATCTATAAAAAGAGTGTTTTTAATCTGCTGAATCAAAAGAAAGATTTAACTCTGTGAGCTGAATCCACACAAAACAAAGTAGTTTCACAGATAGCCTCTTTCTAGTTTTTAATGTAGCATGTTTTGTTCTTCACTATAGGTCTTAGTGCATTCCAAATTGTTCATTAGCACATTCTACAAAAAGAGTGTTTCCAAACTGCTGAATCCAAAGAAAGCTTTAACTCTGTGAGCTGAATCCATATATAACAGAGCAGTTTCACAGATAGCTTCTTTTTAAATTTGACCTGGGCTCTTCTGTTTTTGCTATATGCCTGGTAGGCTCTGAATTGTCCCTTCACAGATTTGACAAAACAGAGTTTCCAAACTACTGAATGAAAAAGAAAGATTAAATCTGTGAGCTAAATGTAGAACTAAGAAAAAAGCTTCAGATATAGGTTCTTTTTAGTTATTACCATGGAATATTGATTTTTCACTATAGGACTTACGGTGCTCCAAAATCTTCCTTAGCGGATTGTGCAAAAAGAGTGTCTCCAACATGCTGGAAGTAAAGGGAGGTTTAATTCTGTGAGCTGAATACATATCATCAATCAGTTTCGCAAATATCTTCTTTTTAATTTTCACATAAGGATATCTGATTTTCAACTATAGACCTTACTGCCCTGTGAACTGTCCTTCCACAGATTCTTCAAAAGAGTGTTTCCAAACTGCTGAATGAAAAGAATGGTTTATCTTTGTGAGCTGAATCCACACATCACAAAGCAGTTACTAATATAGCTTCTTTCAATATTTTATTGTGGCATATTTGATCTTTCTCTATAGGTCTCACTGTGCTCCAAAATGTTCTTTAGCAGATTGTACAAAAAGAGTGTTTCCAACATGCTGAATCAAAAGTAAGGTTTAACTCTGTGAGCTGAATCAACAAATTGCAAAGCTGTTTCAGTTTCTCTTTAGTTTTTCTCATGGAATATTCGGTTTTTTACTGTATGCATTACTGTGATCTGAAATGTCCCTTCACATATTCTATGAAAAGAGTTTCACACCTCCTGAATCAAACTAAAAATTTAACTCTGTGAGCTGAAACCATTCATTTCAAAGCGATTTCACAGATAGCTTCTTTTGAAATTTTATCATGAGATATTCTGTTTTTCTCTATAGGCATAATGGGCTCCAAAATGTCCCTTTGCAGATTCTACAAGAAGAATGTCTCCAACCTGCTGAATCAAAACAACAGTTTAACTCTGTGAGTTGTATCCACATATCACAAAGAAGTTTCACACATAGTTTCTTTATACTTTTTGTCACAGGATATTCAGTTTTTCACTATAGGCCTCAAGGTCCTTCAAAGTGTCCCTTTACATATTCTACAATAAGACTGTTTACAAACTGCTGAACCAAAAGAAAAGTTTAACTCCATGAGCTGAAAGGAGACAAAGCAGTTTCTCAGAAAACGTGTTTCTTTGTTTCTAGGTATATTTGGTTTTTCACTATAGGCCTTACTGCTCTCCAAAATGACCCTTCGTATATTCTAAATGACCCTTTTTAGATTCTAAAATAGGAGTGTTTCTGATCTGTGGAATCAAAATAAAGGTTTACACTGTGCACTGAAATCATACCTCAAAAAGCAGTATCACAGATAGCTTCTTACAAGTTTTTATTGTGGGATATTTGGTTTTTAACGATAGGTCTTAATGCAGTCCAAAATGTCCCTTTACAGATTCTACAAAAGGAGTGTTTCCAAGCTGCTGAATTAAAAGAATAGTATAATCCTGTGAGCTGAATCCACACATCCTAAAGCTGTTTCACAGATACCTTCTTTCTCGTTTTTATCGGAGGACATACTGTTTTGTACCATCAGCCTCAATGGGCTCCCAAATACCACTTTGTGGATTCTCCAAAAAGAGTGTTTCCAACATTCCAAATGAATAGAAACGTTTAAATCTAAGAGTTGAATCTTCACATTACAAAGCAGTTTCACCAGTGGCTTCTTTCTTATTTTTATCTGGGGATGTTCAGTTTTTCCCTATAGACAACAATGGGCTTACAAATGTCCCATAGCAGATTATCCAAAAAAAGTGTTTCCAACCTGCTGAATCAACAGAAAATTTTAACTCTGTGAGGTGAATCCACACATCACAAAGCAGTTTCACACATAGCTTCTTTCTAGTTTTTATAAGGGGATATTCTGTTTTTCTCTGTAGGCCCTAATGGGCAACCACATGTGAGATTTTCCAAAAAGAGTGTTTCCAACCTGCTCAATAAGAAGAAAGTTTTAATTGTTTGGGATGAATCCACACATCACAGTGCAGTTTCAAGATAGCTTATTTCTAGTTTTTATCTGGAGATATTCTGTTTTTCCCCTTAGGCCTCTGTGGCTCCCAAATGTCCCTTTGCAAATTTTCCAGGAAGAGTGTTTCCAACATGCTGAATCAGAAAAAAATTTTAACTCTGTGAGATAAATCCACACATCACATAGCAGTTTCAAGGATAGCTTCTGTCTAGTTTTTGTCTTGGGATATTCAGTTTTTCCCCATGGGCCACTGTAGGCTTCCAAATGCCCTTTTGCACTTTCTTCAAAAAGAGTGTTTCCAACCTGCTGAAACAAAAGAAACGTTTCCCTCTGTGAGATAAATTCACACATCACAAAGCAGTTTCACAGAGATTCTTTCCAGTTTTTATGTCAGGATATTTGGCTTTTCCCCATAGGCCTGAATGGGATCCCAAATGTCCCATAGTGGATTCCTCAAAATGTGTGTTTCCAAACTGCTGAATCAAAAGAAATTTTTAACCCTGTGAGATTAATTCAAACATCACACAGCAGTTTCATGGAGAACTTCTTTCTAGTTTTTCTGGAGATATTCTGATTTTCCCCTTAGGTCTCAATGGACTGACAAATGTCCATTTTCAGATTCTCCACAAACAGTGTTTCAAAAATGCTGAATCCACATAAAGCTTTAACTTTGTGAGTTGAATACACACATCACAAAGTAGTTACACAGGTAGCTTCTTTCTTGTTTTTATCTAGGGATATTCAGTTTTTCCCAAAAGTCCTCAGTAGTCTTACAAAAGTCCCTTTGTAGATTCTCCAGTGAGATTTTTTCCAACTTGCTGAACCATGAGCATGAAATATTCTTCCATTTGTTTGTGTCCTCCTTCATTTACTTGAGCAGCGCTTTGTTGTTCTCCTTGGAAAGGTCCTTCACTTTCTTGTAAGTTGGATTCCTAGGTATTTTGTCCTCTTTGAAGCAATTGTGAATGGGAGTTAACTCATGATATGCCTCTGTTTGTCTGTTATAGGTGTATAGGAATGCTTGTGATTTTTGCCCACTGATTTTGTATCCTGAGACTTTGCTGAAGTTGCTTTTCAGCTTAAGGGGAGATTTTGGGATGAGACAATGGAGTTTTGTAAGTATACAATCATGTGATCTGCAAACAGGGACAATTTGACTTCCTCTTTTCCTATTTGAATATCCTTTATTTGTTTCTCCTGCCTGATTGTCCTGGACAGAACTTCCAACACAATGCTGAACAGGAGTGGTAAGAGGGCATCCCTGTCTTGTGCCAGTTTTCAAAGTGAATGCTCCAGTTTTTGCCCATTCAATATGATATTAGCTGTGGGTTTTTCATAAATAGCTCTTATTATTTTGAGATACATCCCATCAATATCTAGTTTATTGAGAGTTTTTAGCATGAAATGCTGTTGAAATTTGTCAGAGGTCTCTTCTGCATATATTGAGACAATCATGCGATTTTTGTCTTTGGTTCTGATTATAGGATGATTACGTTTATTGATTTGGATATGTTGAACCAGCCTTGCATCCTAGGGATGAAGCCCACTGGATTGTGCTGGATAACCTTTTTGATGTGCTGCTGGATTCAGTTTTCCAGTGTTTTATTGAGGATTATTGCTTCAATGTTCATCAGGGATATTGGTCTAAAATTCTCTTTTTTTGTTGTGTCTCTGCCAGGCTTTGGTGTCAGGATGACGCTGGCCTCATACAATGAGTTAGGGAGGATTCCCTCTTTTCTATTGATTGGAATAGTTTCAGAAAGAATGGTGTCAGCTCCTCCTTGTACCTCTGGTAGATTTCAGCTATGAATCCGTCTGGTCCTGGACTTTTTTTGGTTGGTAGGCTACTAATTATTACCTCCATTTCAGAGCCTGTTATTGATCTATTCAGGGATTCAACGTCTCCCTGGTTTAGCCTTGGTGTGTTGTATTGCATCTATTTGTTTCTTCCCTTTTTTATTCTTTATTAGCCTTGCCAGTGGTCTATCAATTTTATTGATCTTTCCAAAATACCAGCTCCTGGATTCATTTATTTTTTGAAGGGTATTTTTTTTATTTCTCTATCTCCTTCAGTTGTGCTCTGATCTTAGTTATTTCTCATCTTCTGCTAGCTTTTGAATGTGTTTGTTCTTGATTCTCTATTTCTTTTATTTGTGATGTTAGGCTGTCAATTTTAGATCTTTCCTGCTTTCTCTTGTGGGCATTTGGTGCTATGAATTTCCTTCTACAAACTGCTTTAAATGTCTTCCAGTGATTCTGTTATGTTTTGTCTTTGTTCTCATTGGTTTCAAAGAACATCTTTATTTCTGCCTTCATTTCGTTATTTGCCCAGTAGTCACTCAGGAGCAAGTTGTTCAGTTTCCATGCAGTTGTGTGGTTTTGAGTAAGTTTCTTAATCCTGAGTTCTAATCTGATTGCACTGTCGTCTGAGAGACAGTTTGTTATAATATTTGTTCTTTTACATTTGCTGAGGATGCTTTCCTTCCAAATATGTGGTCAGTTTTGGAAAAAGTGTGATGTGGTGCTGAGAAGAATGTATGTTATGTTTATTTGTGCTGGAGAGTTCTGTAGATGTCCATTAGGTCCACTTGGTCCACAACTGAGTTCAAGTGCTGGCTATCCTTGTTAAATTTCTGTCTTGTTGATCTCTCTAATGCTGACAGTGGGGTGTTAAAGACTCCCATTATTGTTGTGTTAAAGAGATTCTAAGTCTCTTCGTGGGTTTCTAAGAATTTGCCTTACAAATCTGTGTACTTCTGTATCGAGTGCATATATATGTAGGATAGTTGGCTCTTCTTCTTGAATTGATCTCTATACCATTATGTAATGGCCTTCTTTGTCTCTTTTGATCTTTGTTAGTTTAAAGTCTGTTTTATCAGAGATTAGGATTGCAAACCCTGCTTTTTTTGTTGTTGTTTGTTTTCCAGTTGCTTGGTAGGTCTTCCTCCATCCCTTTATTTTGAGCCAATGTGTGTCTCTACATAGAAGATGGGTCTTCTCAATACAGAACACTGATGGGCCTTGACACTTTATCCAATTTGCCAGTCTGTCTTTTAATTGGGGCATTTAGCCCACTGATGTTGAAGGTTAATACTGTATATGTGAATTTGATCCTGTCATTAATATATTAGGTGGTTATTTTGCTCGTTAGTTGATGTTGTTTCTTCCTAGCATTGATGGTCTTTACAGTTTGGCATGTTTTTGCAGTGGCTCTTACTGATTGTTCCTTTCCATGTTTAGTACTTCCTTCAGGAGCTCCTGTAAGGCAGGACTGGTGGTGACAAAACCTCTCAGCATTTGCTTGTCTGTAAAGGATTGTATTTTCCCTTCACTTATGAAGCCTAGTTTTGCTGGATATGAAATTCTGGGTCGAAAGTGTTTTTCTTTAAGAAAGCTGAATATAGGCCCCACTCTCTTTGGCTTGTAGAGTTTCTTCTGAGAGATCTACTGTTAGTCTGATGGACTTCCCTTTGTGGGAATTCCAGCCTTTCTCTCTGGCTTCCTTTAACATTTTTTCCTTCATTTCAATCTTGGTGAACCTGACAATTATGTGTCTTGTGTTTACTCTTCTTGAGGATTATCTTTGTGGTATTCTCTGTATTTCCTGAATTTTAATGTTGGCCTGCCTTGCTAAGTTGGGGAAGTTCTCCTGGATAATATCATGCAGGTGTTTTCCAACTTGGTTCCATTCTCCCTGTCACATTCAAGTACACGAATCAGATGTAGATTTGGTCTTTTCTCACAGTTCCATATTTCTTAGAGGATTTCTTAATTTATTTTTACTCTTTTTTCTCTAAAATTGTCTTCTTGCTTCATTTCATTCATTTGATCTTCAATCACTGATACCCTTTCTTCCATTTGATTGAATTAGCTACTGAAGCTTCTGCTTGCATCACGTAGTACTCATGCCATAGTTTTCAGTTCCATCAGGTCATTTAAGGTCTTCTCTAGGCTGTTTATCCTAGCTAACCCATCGTCTAATCTTTATTCCCCAAGTTTTTAGCTTCTCTGCAATGGGTTCAAACATCCTTCTTTATCTCAGAGAAGTTTGTTATTACCAATCTTCTAAACCCTACTTCTGTCATCTCATCAAAGTCATTCTCCCTCCAGCTTTGTTCTGTTGCTGAGGAGAAGCTTGCTTTCCTTTGGATGAGAAAAGATGCTCTGATTTTTAGAATTTTCAGGTTTTCTGCTCTGGTTTCTTCCCATCTTTGTGGTTTTATCTACCTTTGGTCTTTGAGGATGGTGACCTACAGATGGGGCTTTGGCATGGATGTTCTTTTTGTTGATGTTGTTGCTATTCCTTTCTGTTTATTAGTTTTCTTTCTAAAAATAAGGGCTCTCAGTTTCACCTCTGTTAGCCTTTGTTGGAGGTCCACTCCAGACCCTGTTTGCTTGGGTATCTCCAACGGAGGCTGCAGAACAGCAAATACTGCACAACAGGAAATGTTGCTGCCTGATCCTTCATCTGGAAGCTTCATCTGAGAGGTGCACCAAGCTGTATGAGGTATCAGTCAGCACCTGCTGGGAGGTGTCTCCACGTTAGTCTACTTGGGGGTCAAGGACCCACTTGAAGAGGTAGTCTGTCCATTCTCAGATATCAAACTCCATGCTGGAAGAACGACTACACTCTTCAAAGCTGCCACACAGTTACCTTTATGTCTGCAAAAGTTTCTAATGCCTTTTGTTCAGCTATACCCTGCCCCCAGAGGTGGAGTCTCCAGTAGCAGGCAGGCCTCATTGAGCTGTGATGGGCTCCACCAAATTTGAAGTTCCCAGCTCCTTTGTTTAGCTACTTAAGCCTCAGCCATGGTGGACGCCCCTCTCCAGCCTTGCAGTTGCCTTGCAGCTCAATCTTGGACTGCTGTTGTAGCTGTGAGCAAGGCTCTGTGGATGTGGGACCCTCTGAGCCAGGCACGGAATATAATCTCCTGGTGTGCCATTTGCTAACACTGTGGAAAAGTGCAGTATTAAGATGGGAGTGTCCTGATTTTCCAGGTACCATCCACCATGTCTTCCCTTGGATAGGAAAATGAATTTCCCAACCCCCATCCTTCCTGGGTGAGGCAATGTCCCAGCCTGCTTCAGCTCACACTCCATGGGCTGCATCCACTGTCCAACAAGTCCCAGAGAGATGAACCCACTACCTCAGTTGGAAATGCAGATATCACCTGTCTTCTGTGTCACTCTGGGAACTGTAGGCTGTTCCTATTTGGCCATCTTGGATCAGTCCCTCAAGTCTTTCTAGTTTTTAAATGGAGATATTTGGTTTTTCCCTATATGCCTCAATGGGCCCCCAAATGTTTTATTGCAGATTGTCCTGGAAGAGTGTTTTCAGGCTGGTGAATCAACAGAAAGATTTAACTCTGTGAAATGAATCCAAAAGTCACAAAGCAGTTTCACAAACAGCTTCGTACTAGTTTTTATCCCTTGAAATTATGTTTTTCTGGGCTTTGGTATCAGGATGATGCTGGCCTCATAAAATGAGTTAGGGAGGATTCCCTCTTTTTCTATTGATTGGAATAGTTTCAGAAGGAATGGTACCAGCTCCTCCTTATACCTCTGGTAGAATTCGGCTGTGAACCCATCTGGTCCTGGACTTTTTTTGGTTGGTAAGCTATTGATTATTGCCACAATTTCAGCTCCTGTTATTGGTCTATTCAGAGATTCAACTTCTTCCTGGTTTAGTCTTGGGAGGGTGTATGTGTTGAGGAATTTATCCATTTCTTCTAGATTTTCTAGTTTATTTGCATAGAGGTGTTTGTAATATTCTCTGATGGTAGTTTGTATTTCTGTGGGATCGGTGGTGATATCCCCTTTATCATTGTTTATTGCATCTATTTGATTCTTCTCTCTTTTTTTCTTTATTAATCTTGCTAGCGGTCTATCAATTTTGTTGATCCTTTCAAAAAACCAGCTCCTGGATTCATTTATTTTTTGAAGGGTTTTTTGTGTCTCTATTTCCTTCAGTTCTGCTCTCATTTTAGTTATTTCTTGCCTTCTGCTAGCTTTTGAATGTGTTTGCTCTTGCTTTTCTAGTTCTTTTAATTGTGATGTTAGGGTGTCAATTTTGGATCTTTCCTGCTTTCTCTTGTGGGCATTTAGTGCTATAAATTTCCCTCTACACACTGCTTTGAATGCATCCCAGAGATTCTGGTATGTTGTGTCTTGGTTCTCGTTGGTTTCAAAGAATATCTTTATTTCTGCCTTCATTTCGTTATGTACCCAGTAGTCATTCAGGAGCAGGTTGTTCAGTTTCCACGTAGTTGAGCGGTTTTGAGTGAGATTCTTAATCCTGAGTTCTAGCTTGATTGCACTGTGATCTGAGAGACAGTTTGTTACAATTTCTGTTCTTTTACATTTATTGAGGAGAACTTTACTTCCAAGTATATGGTCAATTTTGGAATAGGTGTGGTGTGGTGCTGAAAAAAATGTATATTCTGTTGACTTGGGGTGGAGAGTTCTGTAGATGTCTATTAGGTCTGCTTGGTGCAGAGCTGAGTTCAATTCCTGGGTATCCTTGTTGACTTTCTGTCTCATTGTTCTGTCTAATGTTGACAGTGGGGTGTTAAAGTCTCCCATTATTAATGTGTGGGAGTCTAAGTCTCTTTGTAGGTCACTCAGGACTTGCTTTATGAATCTGGGTGCTCCTGTATTGGGTGCATATATATTTAGGACAGTTAGCTCTTCTTGTTGAATTAATCCCTTTACCATTATGTAATGGCCTTCTTTGTCTCTTTTGATCTTTGTTGGTTTAAAGTCTGTTTTATCAGAGACTAGGATTGCAACCCCTGCCTTTTTTTGTTTTCCATTTGCTTGGTAGATCTTCCTCCATCCTTTTATTTTGAGCCTATGTGTGTCTCTGCACGTGAGATGGGTTTCCTGAATACAGCACACTGATGGGTCTTGAGTCTTTATCCAATTTGCCAGTCTGTGTCTTTTAATTGGAGCATTTAGTCCATTTACATTTAAAGTTAATATTGTTATGTGTGAATCTGATCCTGTCATTATGATGTTAGCTGGATATTTTTCTCGTTAGTTGATGCAGTCTCTTCCTAGTCTCGATGGTCTTTACATTTCGGTATGATTTTGCAGTGGCTGGTACCGGTTGTGCCTTTCCATGTTTAGCGCTTCCTTCAGGAGCTCTTTTAGGGCAGGCCTGGTGGTGACAAAATCTCTCAGCATTTGCTTGTCTGTAAAGTATTTTATTTCTCCTTCACTTATGAAGCTTAGTTTGGCAGGATATGAAATTCTGGGTTGAAAATTCTTTCCTTTAAGAATGTTGAATATTGGCCCCCACTCTCTTCTGGCTTGTAGGGTTTCTGCTGAGAGATCCGCTGTTAGTCTGATGGGCTTCCCCTGGATCCCTTCCTTACACCTTATACAAAAATCAATTCAAGATGGATTAAAGACTTAAATGTTAGACCTAAAACCATAAAAACCCTAGAAGAAAACCTAGGCATTACCATTCAGGACATAGGCATGTGCAAGGACTTCATGTCTAAAACACCAAAAGCCATGGCAACACAAGCCAAAATTGACAAATGGGATCTAATTAAACTAAAGAGCTTCTGCACAGCAAAGGAAACTACCATCAGAGTGAACAGGCAACCTACAAAATGGGAGAACATTTTCACAGCCAACTCATCTGACAAAGGGCTAATATCCAGAATCTACAATGAACTCCAACAAATTTACAAGAAAAAAACAAACAACTCCATCAAAAAGTGGGCAAAGGACATGAACAGACACTTCTCAAAAGAAGACATTTATGCAGCCAAAAAACACATGAAAAAATGCTCACCATCACTGGCCATCAGAGAAATGCAAATCAAAACCACAATGAGATACCATCTCACACCAGTTAGAATGGCAATCATTAAAAAGTCAGGAAACAACAGGTGCTGGAGAGGATGTGGAGAAATAGGAACACTTTTACACTGTTGGTGGGACTGTAAACTAGTTCAACCCTTGTGGAAGTCAGTGTGGGGATTCCTCAGGGATCTAGAACTAGAAATTCCATTTGACCCAGCCATCCCATTACTGGGTATATACCCAAAGGACTATAAATCATACTGCTATAAAGACACATGCACACGTATGTTTATTGCCGCATTATTCACAATAGCAAAGACTTGGAACCAACCCAAATGTCCAACAATGATAGACTGGATTAAGAAAATGTGGCACATATACACCATGGAATACTATGCAGCCATAAAAAATGATGAGTTCACGTCCTTTGTAGGGACCTGGATGAAACTGGAAATCATCATTCTCAGTAAACTATCGCAAGAACAAAAAACCAAACACCGCATATTCTCACTCATAGGTGGGAATTGAACAATGAGAACACATGGACACAGGAAGGGGAACATCACACTTCGGGGACTGTTGTGGGGTGGGGGGAGGGGGGAGGGATAGCATTGGGAGATATACCTAATGCTAGATGACAAGTTGGTGGGTGCAGCGCACCAGCATGGCACATGTATACATATGTAACTTACCTGCACATTGCGCACATGTACCATAAAACCTAAAGTATAATAATGATAATAATAATAATAATAATAAAAGAAAAAAAAAAAGAAAAGAAAAATGGCTCCTAAACATATGGAAAGAGGAGAAATGCAACTCGTAATAAAAGACATGCCAATTAAAAAAAAAAAAAGAAATTATGTTTTTCCACATAAAACTCAAACGGCACCCAAATGTGACTTTGTAGATTCTCCAAAAAAAGTCTTTCCAACCTGCAGCACAAAAAGAAAATTTTAATTATGTGACATGAATCCACATATCACAAAGCAGTTTCACAGATAGCTTCTTCATAATTTTCACCTGGGGATATTCAGTTTCTCACCAAGGACTCAATGGGCTCAAAAATTCCCTTTGGACATCATTTAAAAGGAGAGTTTCCAAACCACTGAATCAAAAGAAAGGTGTAACTCTTTGAGCTGAATCCAAATATTACAAAGAAGTTTCACAGATAACTTGTTTCTTGTTTCTATCTGGGGATACTTTGTTTTTCACCACTCACTTTAGTGAGCTCAATATCTGTCTTTGCAGATTCCACAGAGTGTTTGCAGCATGCTGAATGAAGAAAAGGTTTAACTCTGTTACATGAATCTGCACATCAGAAAGTAGTTTCACAGAGAGATTCCAGTTTTTATCTGAAGACATTTGGTTCTTTTTCCATAGGCCTCAATGGCCTCTCAAATGTCTTCATACAGATTCTCCAAAAATAATGTTTCTAACTTCTCCATCAAAAGACAGTTTTAACGTGTAAGATGAATCCCTATATCAAAAAGCAGTTTCACAGATAGCTACTTTCTAGTTTTTATCCGGAGATATTCAGTTTTCCCTCTTAGGCCTCAATGTGCCTCAGATGTTTCATTGCAGATCCTCCAAAAAGAGGGTTTTCAACCTGCTGAATCAAAAGAAAGTTTTATATCTGTAAGATGAATCCACACATCAGAAAACAGTTTCGTAGATAGCTTCTTTCTATTTTTTACTTGTGAATATATGGTTTTTCCCCATAGATTTCAATGGGCTCCAAAATGTTCCTTCACAGATCACTTTCCTGGCATGGTAATCCAAAATGGCCTTTTGAATCGTGTCTTGCAAATGGGTGACAAAATCTGGATAAGGCTCCCTTGAAGCCTATTGAACTGAGTTAAAATACGGGTAAATAGTACCAAGGTCATGAATTTTTTTGCCTGGTTCTTAGACATATAGTTCTGAGCTGATGAACAGTTTCAACACCCATTATCATTGCTTGATTTTCAGTACTTCATGTATGTCCAATTCCAAGCAACTGATCACAAGTGATATTAATGGAAGGTTAGGCTTGAGCATTTCTGCATGTCTGATTTATTGCTTGATCCATCTGACAGGTTTTAAATTACAGAAATTGAGAGAACAGGGTGGATCAGGTTAATGACTCCTAATCTATAAGTATTAAATGTTGGTTATAAGCCACAGATTGTAATAAGGAATGAACATAAGGAGAATTTGGTCCATATTGTCCAATTGCTTGCTTTAAGTCTTTTAATATTTTAAAATAAAATAGCTCCCAGTCTGCTTCATCATGTTCTCTGGACTTCTCAGCTGGCAAAATATTTAATGAAAACTGCCAACATCCAAATACCCCATTTATCCTGTTGGGAGAATGGATGCCTGCATTATCCCTGAGCCATCATTAGTATTTGGGGTGGCTCACAACATTCCTTTACCATAATTATCAGGAGTACAAGCTTGGGTTATTCCCTCACTGTAATTCACTGTTGGGTAAGCCTGAAGCTTTCCTTCACCATAGTTAATGGTGGGACATGAAACGGGAGTGGGAAGCCACATCTCAGTCTCCCTTTCCAGAAATTCATAAGGCTGAGGCAGGGGTGGCCATTCCAGGCGTTCCCCTAAAGGCACAGTAGGTGTCACTGTTTCTGCAGTAGGTGGAACGGTTCCTTTCATAAGTTTTAGGAAGTTAGCATATATAGTTTCCCATTTCTCCCCCTTTTTAAGCCTAGACTGTAATGGTTCACTTTGCTGATCATCAGACTTCTGATTATTACAATTTTCTATGTCATCCTGAAACTCCTACTCCTTCCACTTCAGTGAGGAAGCACTTTAGTGCTCTTTTAATTGCCAATGACACAGACCAAGAGAAGAAAGGAATATTGTGGCTCTCTTGTTGTGCTCATTTTGAGTCTGATCTGACCTTATACCAATCTTTTACATTCTTTTTTTCCATATTCCAGGAACCAAGGAGAATACTCTTCTATGAGATGGAACAAAGATGTGAGGTTTCGGGTACTCACAATTGCCCCACTGCAGCACAATGACTGCAGCACCAGCCTTAAGTAATTAGCAAACTTACTTTCAGCTTGACCCATATTTTCCTGCAGTTACCATTGAATTCTCCATAGAGCCTGAAGTGAAAACTTACATGGATGTCCTTTGTCAGTCATGCTCCACTTTCCATGCTCTGACATATCTTCACTGGATTATTTGTAGAAATTAAAGGGAGACCCGTGTTGGGTGCCAGATGTTGGGGAAACCAATCCCACACCACCTAGCAGGTACCCCGACTCTGGTGGAGAAAAAAGGAATTAGAAAGAGACAGCATAAGTGTTTAAAAGGTGGGTCTAGGGGGCTGGAGCATTGACGGCTTGCTCACAGCCCAAAGTTCTCAGGCTCCACCCAATTTATTTGTGTATAATCTCTTTGTTCTTACAGCAGATGGAAAGGGGAGGAAGGAATGAGGTAAAGGATTAATCAGTGAAGGAGAGCTTGTGAATCATTCCATAAGATTTATAGCAGTAGTGATTTATGTGAATTTTCTTGAGGAGAGGCGTGTGTCTAAACTACTTAAGACTTTTAACTTATTGGGACTGAAGCAGGTGGTAGCAGGTTTTAGGGGAAGCCAAGATGTTTGACTATACTCCACTGCTTCAATGGAGTATTATCACCCTGAGAAAACTGTGGAATGCTGCTGAGTGTTTATGCTCATGGGGCATAAAATCCCGAAGGCAATAAAGAGGCTTTTCTCCTCAGAGGCCACCTATGGCTTTCAATGTGTGTCCCATACAGAGGGGACCAGCACAAGTGGCACCTCAGAAACTCTCTTTCCCACATTTCCAACCAGATAAATCAAAAGAAAGGTTTAACTTTGTGAGATGAATCCACACATCACAAAGCAATTTCACAGACACTTTCTTTCTAATGTTTTGCTGGGGATATTGGGTTTTTCCACATGGGCCTGAATGGACTCCCAAATATCCCATGCAGATTCTCCAAAAACAGTGTTTTTAACCTGCTGAATCCAAAGAAAGGTTTAACTCTGTGAGATGAATCCACACGTGACAAAAGCAGTTTCACAGATAGGTTCTTTCTAGTTTTTACCTAAGGATACTAGTTTTTTACCCAATAGGCCTTAATGGGCTCTCAAAAATCCCTTCATAGATTCTCCAAAAAGAGTGCTTTTAATCTGCTGAATCCAAAGAAAGATTTAACTCTGTGAGATGAATCCACACATCACAAAGCTGTTACACAGATTCTTTCTAGTTTTTACCTGTGAAAATTCAGTTTCTCCAAATGGACCTCAATGGGTTCCCAAAAATCCCTTCACAGTTTCTCCAAAAAGAGTGTTCCCAACCTGCTGAATCAAAAGAAAGGTTTAATTCAGAAAGATGAATCCACACATCATAAACCAGTTTCATAGAAAGTTTTTTTGTAGTTTTTACCTGGGGATATTGGGTTTTTCCCCGTATGCCTCAATGGGCTACCAAATGTGCCTTTGCAAATTTTCCAAAAAGATTGTTTCCAACATGTTGAATCAAAGAATACATCTAACTCTGATAAGAAGCAACAAACCACAAAGTATTTTTACAGATAGCTTCTTTCTAGATTTTACCTGGCAATATTTGGTTTTTCACATTGTCTTCAATGGGCTTCCAAACGTCCATTTGCAGATCCTCCACAAAGAGTGTTTTAACCTGCTGTGTTAAAAAAGAGGTTTATCTCTAAGAGATGGATCCACATACAACAAAGCGGTTTCACAGATACCTTCTTTCTAGTTTTTACCTGGGAATATTTAGTTTTCCCATAAGTTTCAATGGGTTCACAAATATCCCTTAGCAGAATCTCTAAAAAAGAGTGTTTCCATCCTGCTGAATCAAAAGAAACATTTAACTCTTTGAGATGAATCTACCCATCACAAAGGAGTTTCACAGACAGCTTTTTTCTTGTCTTTACCTGGAGATATTAAGTTTTTCCATATGGGCCTCAGTGGTCTCCCAAATATCCCTTTGCATATACTCCAAAAAGAGATTTTCTTTTTCTTTTCTTTTTTTTTGGAGGTGGAGTCTTGTTCTGTCACCCAGTTGGGAGTGAAGTATTCCAATTTCCCAGTCACTGCAAGCTCCACCACCCAGGTACACGCTGTTCTCCTGCCTCAGCCACCCAAGTAGCTGGGACTAAGGCACCCACCACCATGCCTGGATAATTTTTTTGTATTTTTAATAGAGATGGGGTTTCACCATGTTAGCCAGGACCGTCTCAAACTCCTGACCTTGTGATGCACCCACCTCAGCCTCCCAAAGTCCTGAGATCAGAGGCATGAGCCACCCCACCTGGCTGAGATTTTCTAACTTGCTTAATCAAAAGAAAGGATTAATTCTGAGATGAATCCACAAATCACAAAGCAGTTTCACACATAGTTTCTTTCAAGTTTTTACCCGAGAATATTCTGACTTTCCCCATGATCTTTTATGGGATCTAAAATGTCCCTTCACAGACTTTCCAAAAAAAAAAAAGTGTTTTCAACCTGTCGAATCAAAAGAAAGTATTAACTCTGTGAGAAGAATCTGCAAGCCACAAAGCAGTTTCACAGATAGCTTCTTTCCAGTTTTGAATCACAGCATATTCCATTTTACCCCACTGGCCTCAATGAACTTCCAAATGTCCCTTCACAGATCCTCCAAAAAGCGTGTTTCCAACCTGCTGAATCAAAAGAAAGTTTTAACTCTGGGCTGTTTGACAGACAGCTTGCTTTTAGTTTCTACCTGGGTACATTCCGTTTTCCACATGGTCCCCTAGTCTCCTAAATTTAACTTTACAGATTCCCCAAAAAGAGTGTTTCCAGCCTGCTGAATCAAAAGAAACTTGTAACTCTGTTAGATGACTCCACACATCACAAAGCAGTTTTACAGATACATTCCTTAGACTTTCTGGGGATATTTGATTTTTTCCCATGGGCCTCAATGAGCTCCCAAATATCCCTTCCTAGATTCTCCAAAAAGAGTCTTTCCAACCTGCTGAATCAAAAGAAAGGTTTAACTCTGTGACATGAATCCACACATCATGAAGCCATTTCTCATACATCTTCTTTCCAATTTTTATCTGTGATATTCTGTTTTTCCTCAAGACCTCAATGGGGCCCCAAATGTCCCTAAGCAGATATTCCAAAAAGAGTGTTTCCAATCTGCTGAATAGAAAGGCGATTTTACTTCTGTTAGGTGAGTCCACACATCACAAAGTAGTTTTACACATAACTTCTTCCTAGTATTTACCTGGGGATATTCAGTTTTACCCCATATGATTCAATGGTCTCCAAAATGTTCCATTGTAGATCCTCCAGAAAGAGTACTTTTTACATGCTGAATCAATAGAAATTTTATCTCTGTGAGATGAATCCACACATCACAAAGCAGGTTCTTGATAGCTTTTTTCTAGTTTTTACCTGGGGATATTGATCTTTTCCCCATAATCTTCAATAGGTTCCCAAATGTCTCTACTCAGATCCTCAAAAAGAGTATTTCCAACTTGCTGAATCAAAAGAAACGTTTAAAACTGTGAAATGAAGCATACATCACAGATCAGTTATACCAATATCTTCTTTCTAGTTTTTACCTCAGTATATTTGTTTTTTCCCCATGGGCCTCACTGGGATTCCAAAATTTTCCTTTACACATTCTCCAAAAAAAAGTGTTTCCAGCATGCTGAATCAAAAGAAACGTCTAACTCTATGAGATGACTCCACACATCACAAAGCAGTTTCACAGATATATTATTTCTAGGTATGGGGAAAAATTGGCATTTTCGTTATGGGTCTCAATGGGCTCCCAAAAGTCTTTTTGCAGATTCTCCAGAAAGAGTGTTTCCAACCTGCTGAATCAAAAGAAATGTTTAACTCTGTGAAATGAATCCACACAAAACAAAGCAGTTTCACAGATACTTTCTTTCTAGTTTTTACCTAAGGATATGTGGTTTTTTTCTGCATGGGCCTCAAAGGTCTCTTAAATGTCCCTTATCAGAAACTCCAAAAAGAGTGCTTCCAACCTGCTGCATCAAAGGAAAGGTTTAAACTCTGTGAGATGTATCCACACCTCACAAAGCAGTTTTACAGATACCTTCTTTCTAGTTTTTACTTGAGGATATTCAGTTTTTTCCCTTAGGCCTCAAAAGTGTCCCAAATGCTCTTTTGCAGATTCTCCAAAAAGAGTGTTTCCAAACTACTGTATCAAAAGAAATGTTTCACTCTGAGAGATGAATCCACTTCTCATCTGTAGAACAAGGCAGTTCCACAGAGAGCTTCTTTCTAGTTTTTACCCAGGGATATTCTCTTTTTCCCCATAGGTCTCAATGGCCTGTGAAATGTCTCTTTGCATATTCTTCAGAAAGACTGTGTCCAATCTCCTGAATCAAAAGAAATGTTTCACTCTGTGAGATGAATCCACACATCATAAAGCTGTTTCACAGATAACTTCTTTCTAGTTTTTACCTGCAGATATTCTGGTCTTCCCCATTGGCCTCAATGGGCTTCCAAAGGTCCCTTTGGAAATTTTCCAAAAAGAGTGTGTCCAACCTGCCAAATCAAAGGAATTGTTTAACTCTGTGAGATGAATCCAGACATCACAAAGCAGTTTCAGATAGCTTCTTTCTAGTTTTTTCCTGGGGATATTCTGTTTTTCCCCATTGGCCTCAAAATGTTCCTTTGCAGATTCTCCAAAAGGAATGTTTCCCACCTACTGAATCAAAGTGAAATTTAACACTGTGAGATGTATCCACACATCATAAAGCAATTTCGTAGGTAGACTTTTTCTAGCTTATATCTGCAGATATTTGATTATTTCCTTTAAGCCTCAAAGGGTTCCCAAATATCCCATCACAGATCTCCTGAAGGAGTGTGTTCAACCTGCTGAATTAAAAGGAAGGTTTACCTCTGTGAGATGAATCCACACATCACAATACAGTTTGATACATAGCTTCTTTTCAATTTTGATACGGGGATATTCTGTTTTTACTCTAGGCCTCAATTGGCTCCCAAATGTCCCATCACAGCTTCTCCAAATACAGTGTTTTTTAACTGCTGAATCAAAAGAAAGGTTTAATTCTGTGAGATGAATCCACACATCACAAAGTAGTTTCAGAGATAGTTTCTTTCTAGTTTTTATCTTGGGATATCCCATTTTCCTCCATAGGTTTCAATGGACACCAAAATGTACCTTCACAGATTCTTCAAAAAGAATGTTTTCAACCTGCTGAATCAAAGAAAGGTTTAACTCTGTGAGATGAATCCAAACATCAAAAAATAGTTTCAAAGATACCATCTTTCTAACTTTTATCCGGGAATATTCAGTTTTTCTTCATAGGCCTCAAAAGACTCCCAAATGTCGCTTCACAGATTCTACAAAAAGAGTGTTTTCAGCCTGCTAGATTGAAAGAACAGTTTAACTCTATGAGATTAATCCACACATCACCAAATAGTTTCACAGATAGCTTCTTTTTAGTTTTCATCTGGGCATATTCTTTTCTTTTCAAAAGACCTCAATGGGCTCCCAAATGTCCCTTTGCAGATTCTCCAAAAAGAGTGTTTACAACCTGCTGAACCAACAGGGAGGTTTAATTCTGTAAGATGAATTTACACATCCCAGATCAGTTTCCCAGATAGCTTCTTTCCAGTTTTCATCCAGGGATATCTTGTTTTTCACCATAGACCTCATGAGCTACAAAATGTCCCTTCACAGATTCTGTTAAAAAAGTGCTTCCCAACTGCTGAATGAAAAGAAAGTTTTACCTCTGTGAGATGAATCCACACATCACAAAGGCATTTCACAGATAGCTTCTTTCTAGTTTTTGTTTGTGGATATTCTGTAGTTCATTATAGGCCTCATAGGACTCCCAAATGTCTCTTCGCAGATTCTCCAAAAGTTTTCCAAACTGTTGGATCAAAGAAAAGGTTTAACTCTGTGAGATGAATCCACACATCAAAAACCAGTTTCACAGATAGTTTCTTTCTAGTTTTTACATGGGGATATTAAGTTTTTCCCCATAGGCCTCTGTGGGCTCCCAAATGTCCCACTGCAGATTCTACAATTATAGTGTTTCCAACCTGCTGAATCAAAAGAAAGGTTGAACTCTATCAAATGAATCCATGCATACAAAGTCAGTTTCAAAAATAGCTTCTTTAAGTTTTTATTTTGGGATATTTGAATTTTTTCAATAGGCCACAAGGGGCTCCCAAATATCCCTTTGCCACTGGGAATTGCTACTGCACATAAAGGAAAGAGTGGTAAGGAGACAGCTAGTTCTTTCAGGCAAGGACCTACCAATCAAAGCAGAAGATGAAAAAGAAGTTTTAGAAGAAGCATGGAAAAATCATAACTAGACATAAAAAGAAAGTGTGATAGTTGAAGTGATAACCAGTGATGCTAGTCTCCATAAGTCAAAATTATTGCATCTCTAATGAATGATACTGTGACCTACCCTTTTAGAAAAAGTTGTGGTGAGGAAAAAAGAATAAAAAGTAATGCCACAACACCAAGAATGTTCATTTTGACAATGAAAATAGATGTTATATTCGTATGTCCCAGTCAATATTGTCTAATTCACATACATATGTGTATACATACACACACACACACATATATGTATTAGGTACTGTGTTACATCATTTCTGGGTGTCCAAGACAGACAGACAAGAAAACTAATGTGATAGATAAGAAGCAACTCCTGGAAGGAGTGATGTCTGTGTTGTAGGAGTCTTAAGTAGGCAAATGGGGGAGACATTTTTATCTCCAAGAAATAAATGGGACTCAAGTTGCCAGATGGAAAAGGGCATGTCTGAAAGTGGAGCTGTCTGAATCTCTCACTGTGGTGAAAGAGAAGGACATGAAGCTGAAAGGGAAACAAATAACAGGTCTGAAAGCGATTTATTTAGCCATGCTGAGGATCTGGACTCAGAATCCAAAAGGTATTAAATCCTGACAAAAGCAATTAACTCTGACTTTGTATGGAGCATGAAACCAATGTGATGAAAATCTGCATTAGAGGTGGGGTTTGGTGGCTCAAGCTTGTAATCTCAGCACTTTTAGGGGCCATGGTGGGTGGATCACATGAAGCCAGGAGTTCAAGACCATCCTGGCCACAATGTTGAAACCCCATTTCTACTAAAAATATAAAAATTAGCCCAGCATGGTGGGCATATATAATTTTACCTGCTCAAAAGGTTGAGGCACAAGATTTGCTTGAACCCAGAGGTTGAGTTTGCAGTGAGCTGAAATAATGCCACTGCTCTCCATCTGGGGTAACACAGGGAGATGTTCTCAGAGAAAAAAAAAAGTAAGGAAATGTGCATTAGAAAACATGAATGGTGGACTCTAGCAGGAGATAATGAAAGTCACAAGCATGTTGGAAAGCTTTGATATAAGATTTAAATGATGCTTTGTTAATGCCAGCTGTAAAATTCCACCATGTGCTGACAGTGAAGAAATCCATGAGCATAATATGATGTAAACCTTATTATTGAAGTGATGACACAAATTATTGTGATCATGGACACTGAGCTCATTACGTATGAATTGCAATGAAGAAAATCTTTGCCAACTAAAATCTAAGTTTCGAAAAACTGAGGAAATGTAACTGAGAAAATACTGAAGTATATAGTGTGTGTTAACCTTTCTCAAGATGTTCTCTGTGTGTGTGTCTGTGTGCATTTATGTGAGTATCTATTCCCTTTGTGCCGCCCAAATTTATGCCCTATTTGATTTGTGCCAGACTACCTGAGAAGTCACTTACTACTTTTTCCTAACTCCAGTTGTTTCCTTTCCCTTGCCTGCTGTCATGATTTTGTATGTCCCCTCCAAATTTCACATTGAATTTCTGTGTTCATTGTGACAATGTTGGGAGGTAGGACTTTTGAGAGTTGATTAGCCGTGTGTGTAACATCGTGACTAAATTGATGGTATTATCTGGAGAACAAATTAGTTATTTTGTGAGTGAGCTTTGATGAAGGATGAGTTTGGTCCCGATTTTCTGTTCATCTCATGCCCTTCACCATGTAAGGTCAACCTGCCATGTTGTAACATAGAAAGAAGATCTCATGAGATGCAGCCCATTGGACTTCCCCACCTCCAGAGCCATGAGCAAAATAAGCCTTTTTACAAATTACCCAGGTAGTGGTACCATGTTGTTTCAGCAGCAAGTGGACCCAAAGACTTTATTATTTTTTCTTCTTTAAAGAACTAAATTACTTAACTTACAAAGGAGCACATCAAATTTCCTTACAAATAATCAAAAAGCCCACATATATTTTTATAGGAAGTAGTACAATAGCCTGACACTGAAAGAAAACACCATTTTACTTTTAACTATACTTTGAGAAATAAAGACAAAGCAAACATATAAGTTGACATGCAGTTTTATTTTTCAGTAAGATAATTGCAGATATTTTTAGGGTTTTTTTGGTCTATGTAAATGTTAGTCTCTGTTGTCATGCATAATCTGATACTGTTTTAATGGAAGATCATTTGTAATTAAGGTGATATTTGTCCAGTTGTGATGGTTGAAGATCTGGCCTCGAATGAGGGACAGCTGATGTATCAGGTATCGTAGGCCTTTGCAACCATTGTTTGCCTACTGGTAGCAGGTTAGGATGTGGAGCCTCGTTGACTAATATCACAGGATATCTTGTTGGAAGAGCAGATGGTTCCACTATCAGCCCCAGAAAACAGTTTTGCAAGGGAGATATGTTGTGGTATTGAGAAGTTGTGGTTGTAATGAAATTCACAATGTGGCCACTTGCTTGGATGCAGGTGCTATGAGAGTGCACATGAATAGAGGTCAACTGATTTAAAATAGCATGCTGATCTGTTGCAATTTGTTGAGACAAGTGACAATAACAAACACTTAAAATATCAGATTTCTGTTTCATCACACAAACTTAATATCATCAAAAAATTCATGAACATGGTTTACTATTTTCAAGAATGTGCTTTTGGGAAAAAAGCACTAAAGTTGCTAAGCCCTCAAGTGAAAACATTTTATATATTAATAGTGACATTGCATTAAGTGGCTTTGGTACATTTATTTTGATTTCACTGGTAAGATTCAAAGTTGTTAGCAAAATTTCTTAAAATGCTGGAAGGTTAATGCTCAAGCTGAACTCAATAATTTCAAAAAATTAAAAAATTTTTACCTTAGTATTTTACATAATTTTCAAGATCTGGTCTTACTGCATGTATTAACATATTTACTGAGGTAGAAAGTAAAATTACATATATACTCTATATAAAGTGGTAACTGAAATATGTTAAATATCTTGCTTAAGACAATGGATTCATTCTCTTCTGCCAGAAAGGTGGCTACAAAGGCAGATCTTTGAAAATTCTGTCAAATTTTACTAAATCCATAAAGGCTGAGCTGTCAAGCAAAACTTTTGATTCTGTCAGCTTGAAATATTCCGTAAGGAGTCATTCTATCCAAAATTTCTTTCTTGATGAGTTCTTCATTAGTCACTAGGCAAGTTCCATTCTCATCACATAGAATAGACTTGAATTGGTCACTCTCAAATATTTTCTGATATTTCCTGGGGAAAATCAGAGAAAAAAAAATCATTATCTTTATCTGGCTCAGAAACACACACTGTGTCACATGGCCATTTTAACAAGGATTCTTGTGAAAAAGCCTGAACAGCATTTTCTTCAATCATTGACCTTAAGTCTGAGTCCCCAAGGAATGTGTGTTTACACAGTAGCCATCTAGCAGAGGCTTCTGAATCAGTTCATTCATCTCTGGGAGAAACAACTTGAGTTTCTGAAGAAACATGTGCCATCTCAAATAAATAGTTCTTTAGATACTTTTCCAGCCTGTATGGTTTTCAAGACTGAAGCTTCAAACGCACCTTCAGAAGGCCTATGCAGGTAAGGCAATCTAAAGCATCATTCTAAATGCAATCTAAAGCACATCCTCTCCAGCACCTGTTGTTTCCTGACTTTTTAATGATTGCCATTCTAAATGGTGTGAGATGGTATCTCATTGTGGTTTTGATTTGCATTTCTCTGATGGCCAGTGATGATGAGCATTTTTTCATGTGTCTTTTGGCTGCATAAATGTCTTCTTTTGAGAAGTGTCTGTTCATATACTCCACCCACTTTTTGATGGGGTTTGTTTGTTTTTTTCTTGTAAATTTGTTTGAGTTCATTGTAGATTCTTGATATTAGCCCTTTGTCAGATGAGCAGGTTGTAAAAATTTTCTCCCAGTCTGTGGGTTTCCTGCTCAATCTGATGGTAGTTTCTTTTGCTGTGCAGAAGCTCTTTAGTTTAATTAGGTCCCATTTTTCAATTTTGGCTTTTAATGCCATTGCTTTTGGTGTTTTACACATGAAGTCCTTGGCGATGGCTATGTCCTGAATGGTAATACCTAGGTTTTCTTCTAGGGTTTTTATGGTTTTAGGTCTAATGTTTAAGTCTTTAATCCATCTTGAATTAATTTTTGTATAAGGTGTAAGGAAGATATCCAGTTTTAGCTTTCTACATATGGCTAGCCAGTTTTCAAGACTAATTTTTATCTAACCCTAACAGAAACATTTTATTAATGCCTATACTCTCAGCACTTTTTGAGGCCAAGGCAGGCAGATCACTTGAGTCCAGGCATTTGAGACATGTCCAGGCAACATGGCAAAGCTTTGTCTCCACCAAAAAATACAAAAAGTTAGGAAGAGATGATAGCTGAGTCCAATGTGGAGGATCAGTTGATCTTTGCAGCTAGAGGATGCAGTGAGCGATGATGGCAATTCTGTACTCCAGGCTGGGAAAAAGAATGAGATCCTATCTCAAAAAAAAAAAAAAAAAAAGAAGAAGAAGAAGAAAAGAAATAATTGTTGAAAATTTTATATCCTGTGATAAACTTCAGTATTGTTTAATATTGTCTTCATTTTTTTTACTACTACAATTTAAGAAATTTACTTAAAAACAATTTTGGAAGGTTATTAGGTACAGTATTTGAAGAAGCAACAGAACTATACCCAGATGGTCAACAAGTCAGCTATATGACTTACAAGCAAAGCATCTCTGAGAACTTTAAAAACAGAAAGAAAAAAAAATCTGGCAAGATTTGGTGGCTTAGATTTTTTAGTGTTTTTTTTTTTTTTAATTTAAGAAATCCCTTTTTTCTCTTAGACTAATTATTATGTATAACAATTTAATAGGTAATAGTTTTGTAAATAGAAGTGACACCTTTTAAAAAAAATTAACTCTTAAGTCCCCCCACCCACCACAGTCATCTGAATGAACCCCACCATTTGACCAAGGGCATTCCAAAAGTGATCCAGCTCCCGACAGGAAAGAGGGACACACATGATTCATTACATGCTCCTCCCTTTTGAACTTTAGAAAAAGTTGATCATCATTAACAGCAACACATAACTTAAGTCCGATAAGCAATATTTACCTTCTATTCTCTCAAGCCTGCTACATGGAATCTTCATCATCATGCTAAAACTTTGGTCTCTACAGCCCTTACTATTTATTGTAACCCAGTCTTTCCTATCTTTTGATTTTAGGTTTTTAGGTAATAACTTAACTCTTTCAGACAACTGCCAATGAAAACATATTTAAATCTACCTGTAACTTGAAAGTCCAGCCCTGCACCATCGCTGTTTCCAAGTTGTCCATCCTTTCTCCACCAAACCAATGTACATCTTACATATGTTTGATTGATGTCTCCTGTCTCCCTAAAATGCATAAATATAGGCTGTGTACACACCACCTGGGGCACATGTTCTCAGGATTTCCTGAGTAGGGCTGTGTCATAGACCATTTGTCAATCATATTTGGCTCAGAATTCTTCAATTAATTTATGGTGTAATATTAAAATTTGATACTGTTAGTACATCTCACCTAATGTATGATGTCAATCTTCACAAAGTGGATATTTCCATCGCCATTAGAAATCCACTCTCAATTAAACTGTGACTGTGTCAGGAAAAGAAAAAATGTTGCTAACCAGTCATATATCATATATTTAAACTTAAATAATCATTCAAGTTCTCATATACCTACTTAAAAATTTTTCTATATTGTTTGAACTACTTTAGTTCTCTAAGAAAAATGAGTCATTAAATCATGAAAAAAAGTGTTGTTGGAGGTTGTGACTTCTCCCCTGTCCTCAGCCAGTCATAGTGGTTCCATTCAGCGCCTCTCCTTTCCCTGTACCAGAATCTCCCCCAGAAACAAGCCCAGATCATCTGCAAACCACACTTTGGTAGCTGTGACAATGCGTGTTCACTGACTCATTCAAGGGACACTTTCGTATAGTCAGAATTGTAGGCTAAGGCTGGGAATTAAGGCTCAGGGCAGTGCCCCTCCTCAGTTCTGGGTGCGGCAGACAGGGTGACTTTTCCTCACCTCGCCACTAGATGTCTGAATGCCATGTCCTCTCCTGGGAGGGTCCCGAGGAGAAGTTTTTATTCTCACCTGGTCATAGCACCAGATCTCTTGTAGCAACGGCCACTCCTGGACATGTACGAAAGAGAAAGAGCCTTCATCTTCATGGTGGAGGCGACCCCAGGTGTGCCAAAGCCGCGACCACACTTAGGCAGTTCCTGAGATGAAGGAGGCTTAGTCTTCACCAGGAACGTGCCACAGGTGTCCCCACGTACCCTGAAACAACGGCCTTTCTCCGTTGTGTCCTGAGGAGAAGGAAGCACTGTCCGAAGCACTGTGAGGACACCCTGCTCCTCAGAGAGTTGGTTTCCGGGCTCTGCGGTCTCAGTGCCTAGGCTCCGTGCACCCTCTGGTGGTAGCCCGGGAAAATCTCTGAAATTCGGGGTGGGTTCATACAGGAGGTAATCTCAGGAAGTGGAAGTGAAATACAGCCAACATTCCCATACCTGAGTGGAGATAAAAAGAAGCAAAGAAGACGGGCAATAGATAAAACTCGATTGAGTTTTTGTATGTCAGAAATAATGAATAGAAATCTTTGGAATTTGAATATTAAAACACCACTTACAACACTACCCACAAAATTGAATACATTAAGTATAAATGTAACAAAATATGCAAGATTCATTCAGTAAACAGCAAGTCACCTTTGAGAGAAATCAAAAGAAATGTTAGTAAATGCAGAGAGGCCTGGCATGTTGGCAGATGCCTGTAATCCCAGCACTTTGGGAGGCTGCCACAGGCAGATCACTTGAGCCTAAGAGTTGGAGACCAGCCTGGGGAACAGGGTGAAATCCATCTCTACCAAAAATGCAACGCCTGTAGTCCCAGCTACTTGAGTCATTGAAGTGGGAGAATCTCAGTGAGTTGAGATAGCAGCACTGCACTCCAACATGGGTGACACAACTCTTTTTCAATCAATCAATCAGTAAACAGATGTTTCTCGTTCTGGAGAAGTACATTTATGATTATGGCAGCCCTATCCCAATCAAATTCCAGGTAAATATATCAACAAACTCTTCCTAAACCTAGAATAGATGAAATAAGACTGAAGAAGAACAAAGCTAAGGGACTTGCACATCTGGATATGAATACTTACACTAAAGCTAACGTAATAAAGAAGAGTGTGGCATTCATAATTTAATAGACAAGCAGATAAGTGGAAGAGAATAGATAGCCCCAAAACCATCCCAAGTCAACTGATTTTGTCAAAAATGCAAAGCATATTCTTTGGAAGAGGCAAAGCTATTTCACAAGTGTCAAGAAAACTGCTGGAAACTAAATGGAAACCAATGAATATAGACAAAACTTTTACAGTTAAAAAATTAGTCAAAAATACCCATACATTAAATTTATTCAATGCAAAGTTGTAATTAGAAAATATCTTCATGGGTCTGGGTTTGGTAATGAGTTATTAGCAAGTCCATGAAAGAAAAAGAATGGATAATATGAACTTTATTGGAAGCTGAATTGTCTACTCTGTAAAACACCCTGTTGCCATTGGACATGGCAGTTCAAGCCCGTAGTCTTAGCACTTTCGAAAGTCAAAGTGGACAGATCACCTGAGGACAGGAGTTCCAGATCAGCATCGTATACATGGTGAAATCACGTCTGTACTAAAAATACAAAAATTTAACTGGGATTTCTGGTGTGCGCCGGTAATCCTAGCTGCTCAGGAGTCTGAGCAAGGAGAATCCTTTGAACTTGGGATGTGGGGATTGCAGTGAGGCTAGATCTGGTCATTGAACTCCAGCCTTGGTGACAAAATGAGACTCCACGTCAAAAAAAATAAAAATCCGATAAAGGGAAACAAAAAGCCAGCCACAGGTAGAAAAATTTAGCAAACTCATCTGAAAAGTGACTTGTATGGACAATATACGAGGAAACTCTCAAACTCAAAAAGATAAGCAACCCAATTCTAAGGTAAAAACCTGAGTAGATACATCACTAAGGAAGATATAGAGATGGAAATCAGGCAGGCACGCCAAACACTGCTTGCAGAAAGCCTGCTGTTTCTGCTGAAGGCTGAGACTCCTAGCTATCCATGGGGAACAGCAGTGGCTGCCAGAGCAGCAGTGACTCCAAAGGCCGCCCCCACCTACCCCACTTCCATCCTTCCTCCAGGGTCTAAGAGTCCTCAAGGCACCGGGCATCCTTTCCCAGAAAGAGCCTGAAGTTGGATATTTTGTTTCTCCGCTTTCCTTAAAGTTCTGGAGGCTGCCAAGTATCATTAGGTTGGAAGTTTTATTTTTATCATAAGAACCTTGCAAGCACTGACAAGCATTAGGAGAGTTGGTTTTTAATCCATACTTGTCTTCATAAAGAGATAAAAGAATTGGCTCCAACTGCTTTTTAGTAAATTCTTTTAAAATGTTCGGTACAATATATTTTTATTTTGTTTCCCTGGAGACACAAAGCACAGACAAATTATAAAGTAAAAACCAAATAGGGAGTAATCATGAATTCATGGATACTATTTAGTCTGTCGTTTAACCTGACTTTTTAAAATCATAATTTAACTTCTAGGATACATGTGCAGAACAGGCAGATTTGTTACATTGGTGTACATGTGACACAGTGGTTTGCTGCACCCATCAACCCCTCATCTAAGTTTTAAGTCCTGCATGCATTAGGTATTTGTCCTAATGATCTCCTTCCACTTACCCCCTACTCCCTGACAGGCTCCATTGTGTCTTCATTGTTCCATTCCCACTTATGAGTTAGAACAGGTAGTGTTTGCTTTTCTGTTCCTATGTTAGCTTGCTGAGAATGATTGCTTCCAGCTTCATTCATGTCCCTGAAAAGGACATGAACTTATTCTTTTTCATGGCTGCATAGTATCCCATGGTATATATGTTCCATATTTTCTTTATCCAGTCCATAATTGATGGGCATTTGGGTTTGTTCCATGTCTTTTTTGCGTCTGAATCGTGCTGCAATAAACATATGTGTGCATGTTTCCTTATGTAGAATGATTTATAATCCTCTTATGGTATACAACATAATGGGATTGCTGGGTCAAATGGTATTTCTGGTTATAGATCATTGAAGAATCACCACACTGTCTTCCCCAATGATTGAACTAATTTACACTCCCACCAGCAGTATAGAGCATTCCTTTTTCTCCACATCTTCACCAGCATCTGTTGTTTCCTGACTTTTTAATGGTCACCATTCTGACCGGTGTGAAATGGTATCTCATTGTCCTTTTGATGTGCATTTCTCTAATGACCAGTGATGCAGAGCTTTTTTTATACACGTTTGTTGGCTGATTAAATGTCTTCTTTTGAGAATTGTCTGTTCATCTCCTTTGCCCACTTTTTGATGGGTTTTTTTATATTGTTGTATATTTTTTAAAAATTCTTGTGGGTTTTGAATTGTAGACCTTTTTCAGATAGATAGGTTGAAAAAATGTTCTCACATTTTGTATGTCCCCTGTTCACTCTGATGATATTTTCTTTTGCTGTGGAGAAGCTCTTTAGATTAGTGAGGTCCTATTTGTCAATTTTGCATTGTGGTGCAATTGTTTTTTGGTTTTTTTGTCATGAAGGCTTTGCCCATGCCTATATCCTGAATGGTAATTTCTTGATTTTCTTCTAGGGCATTTAGGGTTTTAGGTTTTATGTTTAAGTCTGTTAATTCATCTTGAGTTAATTATGTGGTGTGAGAAAGGGATCTAGTTTCAGGTTTGTGTGTATGGTGAGCCAGTTTTCCCATATCAGGGAATTCTTCCCCAGTTGCTTGTTTTTGTCAGGCTTGTCAAAGATCAGATCACTGTAGATGTGTGAATTACTTTAAGCAGTATGGTCATTTTCATGATATTTATTCTTCTTACCTGTGAACACAATTTTTTTTTTTTTTTTTTTTTTTTTTTTTTTTTTTTTTTTTTTGGTGTCCTCTCTTATTTCTTTGAATGGTGGTTTGTAGTTCTCCATAAAGGAGTCCTTCATGTTCCTTGTAATTTTTATTCTTAGTTATTTTATTTTCTTTGGTGCAATTGTGAATTTGAGTTCATTCATGATTTGACTCTCTGTTTGTCTATTATTGGTGTATAGAAATTCTTGTGATTTTTGCACATTGATTTGGTAGTCTGAGATTGCTGGAGTTGCTTATAAGCTTAAGCAAACTCATACAAAAGACAAGTTTCTTGTCTATTGTTGAGGAGTTTTAGAGGTGAGATAATGGGGTATTCTAAATATACGACTATGTCCTCTAAAAACAGGGAAAACTTGATTTCCTTTATTTTTATCTGAATATTCTTTATTTGTTTCTCTTGCCCGATTGCCCTGGGCAGAACTTTCAATTCAGTGTTGAATAGGAGTGGTGAGAGAAGCCATCCTTGTCTTGTGCCTTGTGTTTTGTGTTTTCAAAGGAAATGTTTCCAGCTGTTGCCCATGCAGTATAATATTTCCTATGTGTTTCTCACAAACAGTTCTCTTTAGTTTTTGATACATTCCATCAATACCTGGTAAATTGAGTGTTTTCAGTAGGAAGGGATATTGAATTTTATCTAAGGCCTTTTCTGCATCGATAGAGAAAATTATGTGGTTTTTGTCATTGGTTCTCTTCACATGATGAATTACGTTTGTTGATTTGTGTATGTTGAAACCAGCCTTGCTGGTTGGAGCTGATCTGATCATGATGGATAAGTTTTTGATGTGTTGCTGGATTCAGTTTGTGAGTATTTTATTGTGAATATTCACGTTGATGTTCATTGGGGATATTGGCCTTTTTTTTTTTATGTCTCTGACAGGTTTTGGTATTAAGATGATGCTGGCCTCTTAAAATAATTTCAGGGGGAGTCCCTCTTTTTCTATTGTTGGAATAGTTTCAGAAGGAAATAGCACCAGCTTTTCTTTGTACGTCTGCTAGAAGTCAGCTGTGAATCTGTCTGGTCTGGGCATTTTATGGTTGGTAGGCTATTAATTACTGCCTCAACTTTAGAATCTGTTGGTCTCTTCAGGGATTCTAATTTTTCCTGGTTTAGTCTTTTAGAAGTGTGTTTGTCAAGGAGTTTATTTATTTCTTCTAGATTTTTTGCTTTATTTACATAGAGGGGTTTAGAGTATTCTCTGATGGTAGTTTATATTTATGTGGGATCAGTGGTTACATCCCCATTATCTTTTTTTACTATGTCTAATTGATTCTTCTCTTTTTTTCTTTATTAGTCTGGCTAGCAGTGTATCTATTTTGTTAATTTTTACAAAAATAAAAAAAAAAAACACTCCTGGAGTCATGAATTTTTTGAAGGGTTTTCCTGTCTCTATCACCTTCAGTTATGTTCTGAACTCAGTTATTTCTTTTTTTGTCTCAGCTTTTGGATTTGTTTGTACTTGCTTCTCCAGATCTTTTTCTTTCTTTCTTCTTCATTTTTTTTTTTCTTTTTGAGAAGCTGTCTTGCTCTGCCATGCACACTGGAGTGGAGTGGTGCTACCTCAGCTCACTGTGGCTTTTATCTTTTGGGTTCAAGAGATTATCTCAACTCAGCTTCCCAAGTATCCTGTATTACAGCTGTGTGCCCCCATGCCAGGCTCCTTTTCTTTTCTTTTTATTTTCTGTGGAGATGGAGTTTCCCCATGTTGGTTGGCTAAGCTGTTCTTGAACACTTGAACTCAGGTGACCTGCCTGGCACAACATCCCAATGTGCTGAAATATCAGGCATGAGCCACTATGTCTGTCCCTCTAGTTTTTTTCATTGTGATTTTATGGTGTTGATTTTAGATCTTTCCCACTTTTGATGTGGGCATTTAGTGCTATAAATTCTCTCTTAAAACTCTTTTAGCTGTGTTCTAGAGATTGTGGTAGGTTGTGTCTTTGTTCTTATTGATTTCAAACAACTTTTTTCTTTCTTTCTTAATTTTGTTATTTACCCAGTGGTCAATCAGAAGCAGGTTTTACAGTTCCCATGCAATTGTGCTGTTTTGAGTAACTTTCTTAATCTGAGTTCTAATTTTATTCCACTCCGGTGTGAGACACTGTTTGTTTGCATATCCGTTCTTTTGCATTTGCTGAGGAGTGTTTTACCTCCAATTATGTGGTCAATTTTACAATAAATGCCACGTGGTGATGAGAAGAATGTATATTCTGTTGATTTGGCATGGAGACATCTACAGATGTCTATTAGCTCTACTTGGTCAAGGCTGAATTCCCTTCCTGAGTATTCTTGTTAAAATTCTGTCTCATTTATCTGTGTAATATTGATAGTGGGGTGTTAAAGTCTCCTGTTACAATTGTGTGTGAGTCTAAGTCTGTGTAAGTCTCTAAGAACTTGCTTTTTAATCTGAGTGCTCCTGTATTAGGTTCATAGATATTTAGGATTATTAGCTCTGCTTGTTGAATTGATTCCTTTACCATTATGCAATTCTGTTCTTTGTCTTTTATGATCTGTGTTGGCTTAAATTTTGTCTTAGGATAGACTACAACTTCAACCCCTGCATTTTTTTTTTAACTTTCCATTTGCTTGGTAAATATTCCTCCATCCCTTTATTTTGAGCCAATGTGTGTCTTCACCCATGAGATGGGTCTCCTGAATATAGCACACTGAAGAGTCTTGACTCTTTATACAATTTGCCTGTCTCTGTACTTTAATTGGCAAATTTATTTCATTTACATTTAAGGTTAATATTCTTAAGTGTCAATTTGATCCTGGCATGGCAATGCTAGCTGGTTGTTTTGCATATTAGTTGATCCACTTTCTTCATAGTGTTGTTGTTCTTTAAAATTTGCTATTTTTTTCAATGGTGAGTACCGGTTTTCTTTTGTTTTGTTTTTGTTTTGTTTTGTTTTTTGAGATGGAGTCTCACTCTGTCGTCCAGGCTGGAGTGCAGTGGTGTGAACTCGGCTCACTGAAAAGTCCCGCCATTCTGACTCAGCCCCTGAGTCTGACTAGCTGGGACTACTGGCTCCCACAAACACAGCCAGCTGATTTTTTTGTATTTTTAGTAGTGACGGGGTTTCCCTATGTTATCCAGGATGGTCTCCAGCTCCTGACCTCATGATCCTCCTGGCTATGCCTCCCAAAGTGCTGGGATTACAGGTCTGAGCTTCTGCACCAGGTGAGTACTGGTATTTTATTTCCATATTTAGTGCTTTCTTCAGGAACTCTTCTAAGGCAGGCATGGTGGTGACAAAACCATCTACATTTTGTTGTCTGTAATAATTTTATTTTTATTTTGCTTATAAAGCTTTGTTGGGCTCAATATAAAATTCTAGGTTGAAATGGTTTTTCTTTAGGATTGTTTTATATTGGACTCCACTCTGTTTTGGCTTGCAGAGTTTCTGCAGAGAGATCCTCTGTTAGTCTGATGGGTTTCCCTTTGTAGGTAACCTGACCTGTCTCTCTGGCTGTCCTTAATATTTTTTCTTTTTGTTCAACCTTGGAGAATCTGACAGTTATATGTCTGTTACTCCTCTCAAGGAGTATATTAGGGTGTTATCTGTATTTCCTGAACTTGAATGTTGGCCTGTCTTGTTCCATTTGTGAAGTTCTCCTGAGTAATGACTTGAAGTGTGTTTTCAAACTTGGTTCCATTTTTCCCCATCACTTTCAGGTACACCAATCAATTATAGATTTGGTCTTTTGACATAGTCTCACATCCCTTGAAGGCTTTGTTTTTTGCTTTTCTTTCATTTTTCTCTAATCTTGTCTTCATGCTTTATTTCATTAAGTTGATCTTGAATCTCTGATACTCTTTTTTCCTCTTCATTGATTCAGCTATTAATACTTGTTTTTGCTTCACAATGTTCCTTGCACTGTGTTTTTTAGCTCTATGAGTTAACATATATTCTTCTCTAAACTGGTTATTTTACTTAGCAGCTTATGTAACATTTTATCAAGGTTCTTACCTTCCTTGCATTGATTTAGAACATACTCCTTTAGCTCAGAGAATTTTGTTATTACTGACTTTCTGAAGCCTACTTCTGCCAACTCATCTTCCTCATTCTGCATTCATATTTGTGCCCTTGCTGGAGAGGAGTTGCAATCATTTGGAGGAGAAGAGGCAATCTAGTTTTTTCAATTTTCAGCTCTTTTGTGCTGGCTATTCCTTATTTTTCATGGATTTATCTACCTGTGATTTTTGATCCTGAATGTCTTTGGATTGGGATTTTGTGTGAGTGTCTTTTTGTTGATGTTGATGTTACTGTTTCCTGTTTGTTAGTTTTTCTTCTAACAGTCAGGTCTCTCTTCTACAGATCTGCTACAGTTTGCTTCTCTACCTCAGATGCTATTTGCCTGGGTATCACCATATGAAGTTGCACAACAGCAATGATTGGAATATTTCTCTCAGTGTGATACCTGGCTGATGCCAGCCACAGCTCTTCTGTACGAAGTGTCTTTTGACCCCTGCTGGAAGGGGTCTTCTAGTCAGGAAGCACATTCATCAGCTGCACACTTGAAAAGCCAGTCTGTCCCTGTGCAGAGATTGAGCACTGTCCTGGGAGATACACTGCTCCCTTCAGAGCAAGCAGGAAGGAATGTTTAAGTCTGCTGAAGTTGCACTTACAGCCATCCCTTTTTCCAAGTGTTCTGTCCCAGGGAGATGGGAGTTTTACATATAAGCCCCTGACTCAGGCTGCTGCCTTTCTTTCAGAGACGCCCTACCCAGTGAGGAGGAATCTAGAAAGCCAATGTGGCCACAGCTGCTTTGCATGCTTCTGTGAGTTCCATGCAGTCCAAAGTTCCTGGCAGTTTTCTTAGCACTCTGAGGGGAAATCCTCATGCTCATGTCTCAGTAATGGTGGTCAACCCTCTCCCAACCAACCATGATCACTCTAGGTTGACTTCAGGCTTCTTTGTGGGTAGTGAGAACTTGAAGACATTGGATATCAGCTGGCTGTTGTCCATGGGATTGGGGCCTGCTCAGTGAGACCACTTAGCTCCCTGGCTTCAGCCCCTTTCCAGAGGGGTTAGTGGTTCTGTGTCACTGGTGTTCCACATGCCACTGGGGTACAAAAATTATTTTGCAGCTAGCTCAGCATCTGTGAAAGCAGTCACCCAGTTTTGTGCTTGAAACCCAGGTCTGTGGTTTTGAAAGCGCACTAGGGAATCTCCTGGTCTTTGCATTGTAAAAACCATGGAAAACTGCAGGTTATGGGCTTGATAGCACAGCCCCCAATTGCTTTCCTTGGTTAAGGGAGGAAGTTTTCAGCTCCTTGCACTTCCTGAGTAAAGCAACACTCACCCTACTTCTGCTTGCCTTTTGTGGGCTGCATTCAATGTCTAACCACTTCCAGTGACCTGATCTGGGTAACTCAGGTGGAAATGCAGAAATCACCTGTCATTTGTGTTCATCTTGCTGGGAGCTGTAGACCAGAGTTGTTACTTTTCAACCATATTGCCAGATGCCCATCACCTTTTCTTCTTATTTAAAGTGTGCACTGCTGAAATTATGAGAAGTTTCACTTGTAATGTCTCAAAGCCAAAGGGAAAAGAACAGTGAGAAATGATTTAATATATTAATCTCTGTCTTCAAATGTCAATCGAAAGCTGTGCCACGTTGCGAAAGGTGAAGAAAAATGAATAGACCAAAAACATGTGATTTCACATTTTCATTTACTTTTGAAAAAGCAGATTTAAGAAGGTAAACCTCAAGATTTCTAATCTCTATCAAGTATTAAGCATTGTGAAGTATGCACTAAAATTGAAATCAATGATTTCTTCAATTTTCACAGAAACGAATTTGTACTCTAGAAATTCCTGTTGTTGCTTTGATATCTGTGGGGTTTCAGTCAAGATGGTGGGCAAAATTAGCAGATGCAAGCCTTCTTGCAAGGCCTAGCGGGTTGGCACAAGCCCCAGTAATAAACTTGCCTGAAAATGGCCTTTTCCCTTTAGTTAAGTAAGTTAGAATAGAAACAAATGAATATGGGGTGTTTATCTAACTAGCTTGCTTACTCATGTGGTCCTAAGTTTAATCTTTGACTTAGTACAGTGCTAGATTGCTTTCTAATTGGGAAGTCCAAACTGTCAATTACCCTTTAGTGGTGTTGACTTCAGCCTTGGTCAATTAATCTTTACTAAATTAATGCGAGTCTCACTAGCTGGTTGGGGCCATAGTCAAAGCTCTGCAGTGAGCAGAGGCCACACCACTGCACTCCAGCCTGGGCCACAGAGCAAGACTCCGTTTGAAAAAAATAAAAGGTTCCTACTCACTCTAGGAAAGAAGAGTCTTGTTTTGTTCCACATGGAACTATTTCAGGACCAGTTCTCAGGAAGCCTTTATTGTATGTGTTAAAAGAAACATAACATAAACTTTACTAATCTAACATTTTTACATGTATAGGTAAGTGGCATTAAGTAAGTTTATGTTATTGTGCAACCATCAGCATCATTTCACATTCTCACTAGCAATACACAAGGGTTCTGTTTTCTCCACAAACACTCCAACTCTCCCTTTTACCAAAAAAAAAAAAAAAAAAAAGACATTCTAGTGGGTATAAAATAATCCCTCTCCTGCCCCACTGATGCCTGTTTTAATATCTGTAACACACCCACTGGCCATTTCAAGCTACAGGTCACTTTTTCTATGCTGCCTATCCAGACACCCAGTGATCAGTGATGTCTACTCAGGGTATACAAGGTCTTCTGCGTCTTGCTCTTTTGTAATCCAGACCTCACATATAATATCCATGCATTGTTCCACTTAAATAAAGGGAAATTATCATTTTCTGAGCACCACTATGTGCAGATGACTTGCCCAGGTGAACTCACAGTAACTCTGCCAGGTATGGGTAGTCCAACATGTAGAGAAAAAGGCCAGGATAGGGTGATTGAGTGACTCACTTTCAATCACACAGCTTCCAAGTAACTTCAGGTTCCAACCCCTGGCCAGGTCTCCAGTTGTCATTTAGAAAAAGTTGGTGAGTCACTTGAACACATGTCCAGGCCACACCCAGTCTTCTTTCTATCAACCAAGATGAGCTCCAGGGACAAGGGGTGACAAGACACACCCAGTCATCTTTCTTCTATTCAGAGCTATTGTAGGTACTTGATACTCATCAGGAACACTCTCTTATCCCAAAACCCTCTCATACATAGGATGTTTCAAGGGCAATGTGTTACACATGGGTCACAGAAGGCAACTTTAGTGAGGGAATCAAAGCCATAACATGGAGAAGGAGCTGGTGATTCCAAGTGTAAAGGAAGGGTGGTATGCTAAGAAGTTATTGCCCTTGAGGGTGAAGGAGACAAGATGTTAGTATGACTAAATCAGATGGAGCAAGACAGAAATCAGGGAATGGACCAAACACTTAGCACAAGGGTCAGTGGTTCCTTAGCAAGGTTGAAGCAGACCTACCATGACATGATGTGGCCACTGCACTCCTAGGAATGAACGATGAGAAATGAAGGCAAATTTACAGGCTACATACATAAATACATTTTCAAGACATCCTTATACACAATGTTCCCAAACCAGGAGCTGCCAAATGCCCATACACAGAAGAAGGGTGAACAAGCTGTGGTACATCCACACCATGGCATGTGGTTCAGCATGAAAAGGAATGGACTGTTTATGCACTCAGAACAGAGTGACTCTGAAAGTGGTTCTGCTAAATAAAAGAAGCCAGATCAGAATGATGCACATAGACCCAAGTACATACTGTATTTACATGTAATTCTATAAAATACCTGCTAAATTTTAGTCAAAGAAGCAAATCTGTGATCTGAGATTGGCCAGAGAGAGGTTGTTATTGCGGGGAGGAAGGTATGTTTTCATGACCTTCATTGCACTTCTGGTCTTTCGGTGAATGAAATACTCACATGGAGAAAACCACCAGTTCTTCTCTCTGCACATGTGCAGTTTACCGTATGCCAATCACACTTCAATGAAGCTGTTTTTAAATAAGGAATCACCATCTGAAGCTTAGAATATGGATGAGCAGGAGGTCTGAGAAGGCAGATTTTTTTCTTTTCCTAATTTATGAGGCTGTACAATGAGAATTAAGTTGGCCCTGAGCTCATAAACAGAACAGGCCTGAGAGGAAGGCTCACAAAGTCCTTCCTTCTGCACAGAAGAGTGACCATCTAACATAGTACCCGGCTACCCCTGAGGACCTTTATAGGTCAAAGTGACTTTCCTGTCCTTGTGTCTATTTTCTGATATTTCCTCTTACATGCAGAATCTTACGTGCCCTCTGATGTAGAGGAAATGATGTTCAAGTTCTAATATGAACATTCTGGTTCCATCATAGTAGAGTAATGGGTTGCATTGTCTCTCTTTAAGACAAAGAGAAGGGAAAAGCCATAAGCACAATGTCCATGGTTGTGCAAGTCAGATTGCAAGTGGAGGAAGAGCATCACCATGCCAAGGCAGCAGCAGGACAACTGAAGGTGAAGGTTACTGCAGAGGAAACAAGGAAGCTTAGGGATTCCCAGAGGAAATCATCCTTCTCATGTGTAGACCCCTGGATTGATGGCCAGCTCCTCTTGTCCCATTGTGAAATGAGCCTGTAAACATCCCTATTTCAGCCTAAGTACTAATTGCACAGGCAAACATGAGTGTTCAACAGTTTTTAAAACTGCAAAAAATAAAAGACATATATGATCAAACACACAACTCACCTCCAGAGAAACGAGTCTTTAAGTTCCTTTTTCCTTCTGACCCCATGCCCTCCGTTCAAGGAAATTTCAGAATGCATGCTCCCTATAGTCTCAAAGAAGTATAAAATATTGCATCCATAGAAAGTAACAAAATTTAGGAAGATAATAAGAAAATTCTGAGATTAGGAAAGACAGCTTGAAATTCTCTTAAAATGTGTAACTATCAAAAAATGGAAGACAGAATCTACAAAATATTTCAAAAGCACATACAACTAAAAAAATGAACCATAAGAAAAGTGGTTAGCTCTCTGGGAGATGAGTCACCGAGTTGCAGTAGTGAAATAGCATTTGACATGTAAAAACCCAGGGAGGCAGTTATGAAAGCCCTTGGAATGACAGCTCCATCCCAGGCCTAGAGAGATGTTGGTTAGGTGGGAACAGGAAAAAGGAAGGCATCCAGCAGTGACTTTTCAGATGGGAGGTTAGAAATGAGGGAAGATGTTAAGGATGTGATAAAAGGAGACAATTTAATTTTAAATAGAAAGAGAGAAGAAAAGGAATAGAAACTTCAAGAAAATAGAGAGCTAAAGAACAAATGTGTATATACCCATAGAACACCAAGATGTGTGTGTGAATTCACAGTGATAATATACTTCCTACAAGAGGAAAGTCACAAGATTCTATGGTATTGGATCAACAAAATATATATATATATAAATATTTATATTCTATAGTTACTTACAATTTCAATGATAACTAAGAAAGAAACTAAAATCATGGCATTCCTATAATTGGCTGAGGGTGGAGGAAAGGTGGGAATGTAAGAAACTCGGTTGTCCTCTGTGGTACCTGGTTGTTAACAGGTAGTTCAGGTGACTAGAGTGAGGTGTACATGGTGGCAGCTCCTTCTATGTTACTCTTGGCTCACGTCTGTATTTTTCAGTCATGTGTATATATTTTTATTTTCAAAATAAAATATGTGAGAAATAATATATGGTATCAGAGACTCTAGGAACAGTCTCTGTTCCAGGTGTACTTGTTCCAAGTCTAATTAAATGTCACAGATTCCAGCAGAAAATCCTGGCTCTACCCACACTTCCACTCCCTCAAACACGACCCAAATAATCACCAGATCCAACTCAAAAACTCAAGATCTTTCCAAAGAAGATCCACATGTAGGCATCACCAATGGTATCAATAGACACAACCACAGAGGTGTCTGCAGTGTGCATCATGAAGTCCAGCCCCTAACTGTAGACCAACTTCCCAGTCTGGAAGGAAATTTCCTTAGAGGATGCCAGTTCTAGTGCCATCAACCACGACTCAGGTGCAGCCATAGAGTGGTCCAGCATGTTACTGTAAGCAGCCAGAAGGCAGATGAAAGGAGCAAGAAAGATGAGAGGAAGGGCGGTGACAACATGGTTGGGCCCCTACTGGTACATCTCACTACCCTGCAGTGGCCTGGGGGACACAAAGAACACCTTATTTTGGTGGGCAGAGGCTCTCTCGGGTCAGAGTAGTACGACTTGGAAAGAAACTGAAGACAAGCTGAGGAATGTGGTTTCCTGTTTCAATTTGGCCACTCGTGGCTGTGGGTCCCAGGATATCACAAATTGCAGTGCCTTTCCCATTTTCTCTGTGGCTGCAAACACTTGGCTCAGGCTCTATTGACCTGGCACCCTTGAGGCACTTAATAATGCCTATTACTTGAAATTGATAATATGTTAGCACTTTATTTACAATGACTTTCAATGAAGTATTGTTTTCCAGTATTGAAAATAGGAAAACGATTAACAAGAGCTTGATAGTTATTTGAATAAATGATGACTGATCCTAAAGAACAATTAGGCAGCACTTGATAATAAAGAATTTGTATTTCATGAATGCACACTGTACCTCAATGGTACTCTTAGGCTTTTGATAACCACTGCCACTTAACTTTGCAACAATCCCCATGACAGGTCCTGGCACCATCCCCATTTTAGAGGTGAGAAGTCACATTAACCTGCCTAGGGTCACACATCTGGGCAGTGCGGGATCTAAATATAAGCTGGCAAAAGAGGTGCCAGGAAACATGATAATATCCTTATGGTATGTGGAAAGGAGGAGAAAAAGTGCACATGATGTGAAGGCCAGACAAGATGTAGGCCAGCCCGAAATGTAGACCAGATCCACAGCTGGCCAGCTGGTACTTTTCTTATCTTAAAGGATCCTCCTCATCAAAGGAAGATCATGGAGTGCAGGTAGTTTGCTCAAAAAAGCACTGACAGGTAGCAGAAACATGAGAAAAGAGAAACAGACAAAATACTAAAAATAAACACTCCAGAATTACAACTGGGTTTCTCTTTAGATGACAGGACTGCAAGTGTCTTTTTCTAAGTCTGTTTTCTCCATTCTCCAAAATAGACATAAATTCAGGTGATGAGTCAGGCTGCAGGAGTAAGCGTGAGGTCAGAGGAAACTGCTGCCCACACCTGGCCCCCGACCTGGACTCCTGGCTGGAGGCTTCCCCTTCCCTGGGGTCTGTCCTTATCCCACAGACAGGGCCCTGTCATCTCTCATCCCTACACCCATTCCATGCCTTAGTCCCCAATAAAATGTAGAGAGGAACTGAACAGGTGAAATGGTCTTGTGGCCCATGGGATGACTGTACCTGGTAGTCAGTGGCATTCAAATTGTCTTGTCTCCAGGAAAGTCCAAGCCCAAGTCCTTGAGTGCTTTCTTGGGACTGTGGAGGCCCATTTTATTCATGTCCCTCTAGAAGGGATCAGATGGAAGAAGAAGTTTGTGGGACTCTGAGGCCCAGCCTTCTTCCCAGAAGGTAAAGAAGGCCTGCTGGCTGGAAAATGCTGTCACCACAGGGCCACCCCAATATTTTTGTTTATCTCTTGTCCTCTCTTTGGTCCAAACCAAAAACCCATAATTGCTAACTGTGGAAAAACGTGTTTCTGGGGTGCCAGTTGTGTTGGTCTCCCCTGTGTGAGAAATTCATGGGGAGCCATGGGGAGCCTCTGAGGAGAAAAGTCTCCTTATTGCCTTCACTTATTTATGCACCAAGTGCATAACTGCTCAGCAGCACTCCACAGGTTGTTCAGGTAGATAACACTCCCCTGAAGCAGTGGAGTATAATCAAACATTTTTGCTCCTCCTGAAACCAACTCCCACCTGTTTCAGGCCCAATAAGTTACAGAACTTAAGTAGGTTAGACACACACCTTTGCTCAAGGAAATTCATGGAAACTGCCAGTGCCAAACATCTTATTGAATGACTCACGAGTTCTCCTTCACTGATTAATCATTTTCCTCATCCCTTACTCCCCCTCCCAGATGCCCTGAGAACAAAGAGCTTGTAAACCAATAAATAGGGTGAAGCCCAAGAGCAATGGGCCATGAGCAAGCCTTCAATGCTCTGGTCCCCTGGACCTACTTTTTAAATGTTTATTCTATCTCTTTCTAATTCCTTTGTCTTCTCCAGAGTCAGGGTACCAACTGAATGGTGTGGGGTTGGTTTCCCCAACACTAAGCTGGTACATTCCAAATCTTGTTGATTGTATTGTCTCTCAAATCAACTCAAAAAGCCCTCCTCTGGTGACACGATAGCCTTTTCTGTAGTCAAAGAACTGACCCTATCATACAGTGACCTTGAAATGCAGGCAGGCAGCCACAACACTGCCTGGGACTGTCCTGAGCCTCAGATCACTGGTTTCAATGATCTCACAGCCAGCTGATTGACAGGGACAGGGAAGTGTGTGGAGGAAGCACTCTCCACACCACTGAACTCCAGCCTGGGTGACAGAATGAGATTCCATCTTAAAAAAAAATTACCTTTAAAAATGCATCCTGTTTTTTCCTGGGGGTTTTCCAAGATCGCGAAATAGGAACAGCTACAGTCTGCAGCTCCCAGAATGATCAATGCAGGTCAGTGATTTCGGCATTTCCCACAGAGGTACTTGGTTCATCTCACTGGGAATGGTTGGACAGTGATGCAGCCCATGGAGGTGGGTGCAGCCCACAGAGAGTGAGCTGAAGTAAGGCGGGGTGTCACCTCTACTGGGAAGTGCAAGGGGTTGGGTGATTTCCCTTTCCTAGCCAAGGGAAGACATGACAGACTACCTGGAAAAAAAAGGGTACTCCTGTGCAAATACTGCACATTTCCAAGGTCACCACATCTGGAAGAACAAGTGATTCTCTCCCATGCCTGGCTTGGTGGGTCCCATGCCCACAGAGCCTTGCTCACTGCTAATGCAGCAGTTTGAGATCAACCCCGAAGGTGGCAGCCTGACTGGTAGATGGGCATCCACCATTGCTAAGGCTTGAGTAGGTAAACAAAGCATGCAGAAAACTTGAACTGGGCAGAGCCCACCACAGCTCAACAAGGCCTATTGCCTCTAGACTTTGCAACTGTGGGCCAGGCATAGCTAAAAAAAGGCAGCAGACAACTTTGGCAGACTGAAACATCCCTGTCTGACAGCTCTGAAGAGAGCAGTGGTTATACTAGAATTCCATTTGAGCTCTGAGAATAGACAGACTGCCTCCTCACATGGGTCCCTGACCCTTCTGTAGCCTATCTGGGAGAAACCTTCCAGTAGGAACTGACCTCATATAGGCAGTTGCCCCTCTGGGACAAAGCTTCCAGAGGGAGAATGAGACAGCAATATTTGCCATTCTGTAATATTTGCTCTTCTGCATCCTCTGCTCATGACAACCAGGCAGACAGAATCTGGAGTGGAACTCCTCCAAATTACAAAAGACCTGCAGCTGAGGGACCTTGTAGTTGGAAGGAAAACTGACAAATGGAAAGGAATAGCTTCAACATCAAAAAAAAAAAAGTTCATTTACACCAAAACCCTACGTATAGGTCAAGAAGCTCAAAGACCCAAGGTTGATAAATGCACAAAAGTGGGGAGAAACCTGAGTAGAAAAGATGAAAATTCTAAAAATTAGAGCACATCTTCTCCTTCAAAGGAGCACAGCTCCTCACAAGCAGTGGAACAAAACTGGATGGAGAATGACTTTGATGAGTTTCCAGAGGTAGGCTTCGGAAGGTTGGTGATAACAAATCTCCTTGACCTAAAGTTACATGTTTGAACCCATCACATGGAAGCTAAAAACCTCAAAAAGTGATTAAATGAATGGCTAACTAGAAGAAACAGTGTAGAGAAGACCTTAAATGACCTGATGGATCTGAAAACCATGGCACGAGAACTTTGTGACACATGCACAAGCTTCAATAGCCAATATGATCAAGTGGAACAAAGGGTGTCTGTGACTGAAGATCATATCAATAAAATAAAATGAGAAGACAGGGTTAGAAAAAAAAAGAGTAAAAAGATACAATCAAATCTCCTAAGAAATATGGGACTAAGTGAAAAGACCAAATCTTCATTTGACTGGTGTACCTGAAAGTGAGGGAAAGAATGGAACTAAGTTGGAAAATATTCTTCAGTATAATAACCAGGATAACTTCCCCAACTTAGCAAGGCAGGCCAACATTCAAATTCAGGAAATATAGATAACTTCGCAAAGATACTCCTTCAGAAGTACAACCCAAAGACACATAACTGTCAGGTTCACCAAGGTTGAAATGCAGAAAAAGTGTTAAGGGCAGCCAGATAAAAAGGTTGAATTACTCACAAAGGGCAGCCTGCCAGACCAACAGTGGATCTCTTAACAGAAACCGTACAAGCCAGAAGAGAGTGAGGCCAATATTCAAGATTCTTAAAGAATTTCAATGCAGAATTTCATATCTTGCCAAACTAAGCCTTGTAAGTGAAGGAGAAGTAAAATCCTTTACAGTCAAGCAAATGCTGAGAGATTTTGTCACCACCAGGCCTGCCTTAAAAGGGCTCCGGAAGGAAGCACTATGCATGGAAAGAAACAACCAGTACCAACCACTGCAAAAACATGACAAATTGTAAAGACCTTCAATGCTATGAAGAGACTGTATCAATTAACGGGCAAACTATCTAGCAAACATCATAATGTCAGGATCATATTCACACATAACAATATTAACCTTAAATGTAAATGGGCTAAATGCCCCAATTAAAGGACACAGACTGGCAAATCTGATAAAGAGTTGAGACCTATCAGTGTTTTGTATTCAGGAGACCCATGTCTCATTCAAAGACTCACATAGGCTCAAAATAAAGGGATAGAAGAAGACCTACCATGCAAATGGAAAGAAAAAAAAAAAAAAGCAGGGTTTGAAATCCTAGTCTCTGATAAAACAGATTTTAAAGTAACAAAGATCAAAGGAGACAAAGAAGGCCATTACATATGGTAAAGGGATCAATTCATGAAGAAGAGCTAGGCATCCTAAATATATATGCACCCAATACAGGAGCACCCAGATTCATAAAGCAAGTCCTTATAGACCTACAAAGGGACTTACACTACCACAGAATAATAATGGGAGACTTTAACACCGCACTGTCAATATTAGACAGATCAATGAGGCAGAAAGTTAACAAGGATATCCAGGTCCTGAACTCAGCTCTGCAACAAACAGGCCTAATAGACATCTATGGAACTCTCCACCCGAAATCATATGCATTCTTCTCAGCACCACATCACACTTATTCTAAAATTGACCACATAATAGGAAATAAAGCACTACTAAGCAAATGTAAAACAATAGAAATCACAACAAACTGTCTGCCAGACCACACTGCAATCAAATTACAACCCAGCATTAAGAAATTCACTCAAAACTACAGAACTACATGTAAACTGAACAACTTGTTCCCGAATGACTGCTGGGTAAATAACGAAATGAAGGCAGAAAAACAGATGTTCTTTGAAGCCAATGTGAACAAAGACACAATGTACCGTAATCTCTGGACACATTTAAAACAGTGTGTAGAGAGAAATTTATGGCACTAAAAGCCCACAAGAGAAAGCAGAAAAGATCTAAAATTGACACTCTAACATCACAATCAAAAGAAATAGAGAAGCAAGAGTAAACAAATTCAAAAGCTAGCAGAAGGCAAAAGATAAGGAAGATCAGAACAGAATTGAGAGAGATAGAAATACAAAAAACCTTTCAAAAAATCAATGAATCTAGGAACTGCTTTTTTTAAAGATAAACAAAATTGATAGATCCCTAGCAAGACTAATGAGGAAGAAAAGATAGAATAATCAAACAGAAGCAATAAAAATGATAAAGGGGATATCACAAACAGTCCCTCAGACATACAAACTACTATCAGAGAAAACCATAAACACCTCTATGCAAATAAATTAGCAAATCTAGACTAAATGGATAAATTCCTGGACACATGCACCCTACAAAAACTAAACCAGGAAGGTGTTGAATCTCTGAATAGACCAAAAACAGACTCTGAAATTGAGGCAATAATTAATAGCCTTTCAAACAAAAAAAAGTCCAGGACCAGATGGATTCACAGCTGAATTCTACTGGAGGTACAAAGAGGAGCTGGTAGCATTCCTTCTGAAAATATTCCAATCAATAAAAAAAGAAGTAATCCTCCCTAACTCATTTTATAAGGTCACCGTCATCCTGATACTAAGGCCCGGCAGAGACACACAATAAAAGTTAATTTTAGACCAATAGCCATGATGAGCATTGATGTGAAAATCCTGAGTGCAGTACCAGTAAACTGAATCCAGCAGCACATCAAAAAGCTTATCCACAACTATCATGTCATCTTCATCCCTGAAATGTAAATATGGTTGAACTTATGCAATTCAATAAATGTAATCTATCACATAAACAGAACCAACGACAAAAGCCACATGATTATCTCAACAGATACAAAAAAGGCCTCTGACAAAATTCAGTAGTCCTTCATGCTAGAAAACTCTCAATAAACTAGGTATTCATGGAACATATCTCAAAATAATGAAAGCTACTTATCACAAACCCACAGCCAATATCATACTGAGTGGGCAAATACTGGAAGAATTCCCTTTGAAAACCAGCACAAAACAAAGATGCCCTCTCTCACCACTCCTATTCAACATAGTGTTGGAAGTTCTGCTCAGGGCAATCAGGTAAGAGAAAGAAATAAAGAGTATTCAATTAGGAAATGAGGAAGTCAAATTGCCCCTGTTTTCTGATGACATGATTGTATATTGAGAAAACTCCATTGTCTCAGCCCAAAATCTACTTAAGCTGATAAGCAACTTCAGCAAAGTCTCAGGATATGAAATCAGTGTGCAAAAATCACAAGCATTCCTATACACTAATAACAGAGAGCCAAATCATGAGTGAATTCCCATTCGAAATTGCTTCAAAGAGAGTAAAATACCTAGGACTCCAACTGACAAGGGATGTGAGGGACGTCTTCAGGGAGAACTACAAAACACTGCTTAACAAAATAAAAAAGGGCACAAACAAATGGGAGAATATTCTATGATCATAGATAGGAAGAATCAATAGCTTGAAAATGGCTGTAGTGCCCAAAGTAATTTATACATGCAAAGCCATTCTGATCAAGCTACCGAAGACTTTCTTCAGAGAATTGGAAAAAAAAACTACTTTAAAGTTTATATGGAACCAAAAAAGAAGCCACATTGCCAACACAATCCTAAGCAAAAACAACAAAGCTGGAGGCATCATGCTAACTGACTGGAAACTATACTACAAGGCTATGGTACTGGTACCATACAGCATGGTACTGGTACCAAAACAGATATATTGACCAATGGAACAGAAGACAGGCCTCAGAAATAACACCACACATCTGCAATGATCTCATTTTTGACACATCTGACAAAAAGAAGAAATGGGGAAAGGATTCCTTATTTAGCAAATGGTGCTGGGAAAAGTGGCTAGCCATTTTTAGAAAGCTGAAACTGGATCCCTTCCTTACACCTTACATAAAAATTAATTCAAAATGGATTAAATACTTAAATGTTAAACCTAAAACCATACAAACCCTAGAAGAAAACTTAGGCAATACCATTCAGAACATAGGCATGGGCAAGCACTTCATGACTGAAACACCAAAAGCAATGGCAATAAAAGTGAAAATAGACAAATAGGATCTAATGAAACTAGAGAGCTTCTGCACAGTGAAAGAAACTACCATCAGAGTAAACAGGAAACCTACAGAATGAGAGAAAATTTGGCAATCTACCCATCCAACAAAGAACTAATATCCAGAATCAACAAAGAACACAAAAAAATTTATATGAAAAAAAGTCATCAAAAGGTGGGCAAAGGATAAGAACTGACACTTCTCAAAAGAGGACATCTATGCAGCTAACAGGTGCAGGGAAAAATGCTCATTGTCATTGGTCATCAGGGAAATGCAAATGAAAACCAAAATGAGATACCATCTCATGCCTCTTAGAATGGCGATCATTAAAAAGTCAGATGCTGGAGTAGATGTGGAGAAATTGGAATACTTTTACACTGTTGCTGGGAGTAAATTAGTTCAACCACTGTGGAAGACAGTGTGGTGATTCCTCAAGGATCTAAAACTAGAATTACCATTGGACCCCGCAATCCTATTACTGGATATACAACCAAAGGATTATAAATCATGCTGCTATAAAGAAACATGCATACATTTGTTTATTGTGGCACTATTTACAATAGCAAAGGCTTGGAAACAACACAAATGTCCATCAATGATAGACTGGATTAAGAAAATGTGGCACATATACACCACTGAATACTAAGCAGCCATTAAAAAAGATGAGTTTTTGTCCTTTGCAGGGACATGGATAAGCTAGAAACCATCATTCTCAGTAAACTTTCACAAGGACATAAAACCAAACACCACATGTTCTCACTCATAGGTGGGAATGGAATAATGAGATCAGCTGGACCCAGGGCAAGGAAAATCACACACCAGGGCCTGTCAGGAAATGGGGTGGGGTAGCGATTTGGGGGAGGGATAGCATTAGGAGAAATACCTAATGTAAATGATGTGTTGATGGTTGCAGCAAACCAACATGGCACACGAATACCTATGTATCAAACCTTCACACTGTAGACATGTACCCTAGAAATTAAAGTATAATAAAAATTTAAAAATAAATAAATAAATAAAAATGCATCCTATTATGTTCATTTCATGTGTATGACATATACTATGGGATACATATTGCTATTTCAAAGGCTACCATACTAGAGCAAATTAACATATTTCTAATCTCACATAGTTACTCCTATAGTTTGGATATTTGCTTTTACAAACTTTATGCTGAAATTTGATCCCCAGTGTTGGAGGAAAGGTTGAGTGGGAGATGCTCAGGTCTTGGGGGTGGATACTTTTTGAAGAGTTTAGTGTCATTCTTGTGATAAGGAGGGAGATCTTTTTTTATTAGCCTTTGAGAATTCATTAAGAAAAAAAAAGCCTGGCACCGCCCTCCCTTCTGTTGCATATATGTGACTATAAATATTTCTCTTTCTGTGTCTGGTTTATTTCACTTAGCATAGTTACCCCAAAGCTCCTCCATGGTGGGGCAAATGGCAAGATCTCATTCTTGCTTAGGGCTAAATAATATTTCTTTGTACTGGACAATAAGGTTGTTTCCATATTTAGCTATTGTTAATAATGCTGCAATGAACATAAGAGTGCAAATATCTCTATGAGGTAGGGATTTCCTTTGGTTATATGTCTAAAGGAAGAGTTGTTGAGGCATAAGTAGCTTTATTTTTAATTTTCTGGAAACCTCCATACCGATTTTTATAATTGCTACACATTACCAACAACACTGTACATGAGTTTCATTTTCATTACATCCTAGCCAATCTTTGTGATCTTTTGAGTTTTTAATAATAGCTATCCTGATGTGAGTTATGTAACGTCTCAAAGTATCTTTGATTTAATTTTTTTCTGATGATTAATGATGTTGAAAAGTTTTTAAATACCTGTTGCCCATTTTTACATGTTCCTTGGAGAAATGTCAATTCTGAGCTTTTGCTCAGCTTTTAATATATTTATTTGTTTTGCTACTGTTGAGTTGTACAATGTCGGGGAAAACAGTCTCACAACACCCCACAGGTACCTTGAGTCTGGGGGAGACAAAGGAGATAGAAAGAGAGAGAATAAGCATTTAAAATGCTGGTCCAGGGGGCCTGAGCATCAGAGGCTTGCTCACGGCCCAAAGTTGTCAGGCTCCACCTAATTTAGTGGTTTACAAGTTCTTTGTTCTTAGGGTAGATGGGAGGGGGAGGAAGGAATGAGGAAAATGATTAATCAGTGAAGGAGAACTCCTCAGTCATTGAGTAAGATGTATAGCACTGGCGATTTCTGTGAATTCCCTTGAGCAAAGGTGGGTGGCTAAACTAGTTAAGATCTTAAACTTATCAGAACTGAAATGGGTGGGAACAGGTTTCAGGAAGAGCCAAGACGTTTGATTATACTCCACTGCTTCAAGGGAGTGTTATCTCCCTGAGCAACCAGTGGAATGTGCTGTGCGGTTGTGCTCTCAGGGAAAAAGACATGAAGGCAGTAAGGAGATTTTTCTCCTCAGAAGCCACCCATGGCTCCCCATGGGTGTCTCACACAGGGGAGATCAAATCAACTGGCACCCCAGAAACTTTCTTTCCCACATACAATTTTTTCATAAACTTTAGATCTTAACCCATCATCAGATATATAGCTTGAAAATATTTTCCCCAATATTTAGGCTATTGTATTTGGTCGATTGATTCCTTTTTCATTTGATGTAGTCTTGCTTATTTGTTTTTGTTTATGTGGACTGAGTTTTTAATATGGTATTCAAAATAGTTATTATCAAGGCCATCGTTCATGATCTTTTTTCTGTGTTCTCTTCTAGGTGTTTTAGAGGTTGCAGTCTTACATTTAGGATTTTTCAACTCATCTTCATTTGATTTTTGTGTATGATGTAAAATGTGGATCCAATTTTTTTCTTTTGCATGTGGAAATCTAGTTTTCCCAGCACTACTCATAGAAAACATGATCCCTCTTCTCATTTTATGATTTTGCTGTAGATTTCAAAAACTAATTGACTACATATGCTTGGATGTTCTGTTCTGTTCCTTTGGTCATGATTCTGTGTTCATGCCAATTTCAAATAAGGTCATGTGATTCTTCCTACTTCTTTTTTGTTTCTGAAGAATTGTTTTCACAATTTATGGCTCTCTATATAGCTATACAAGTTTTATATTTTGTTTTCTATTTCTGTGAAGAATGCCATTGAAATTTTGTTGGATCGCATTGAATCTGTGTATTGATTTTGATGCTATAAATATTTTAACAATATTAACTCTCCCAATCCATAAGCATAGACAATCTTTCCATTTATTTTTGTCTTCTTAAATTGCTTTTAACAATGTCTCATAGTTTTCAATGGAGAGATCTTTTACTTTCTGGTTACCTTTTTTTAAGTATTTAATTTCTTTGATATGCTTATAAGTCAGATGAGTGTCTTGAATTCTTTTTCAGTTAGGTAATTATTTGTACAATGATGTTACCAAATTCATTCATTGGTTCTAACAGTTTCTTAAATAGAATATTTGAACTGTCTTTACATATAGGAGCTTGTCATCTGCAAAGAGAGACAACTTTACTTATTTCTTTATAATTTGGCTGCCTTTATTTTTTTCTTATCAGATGTTTATGTTCCCTATTTGATTTGTTTCTGTTTTAATTATTATTTTATTAATTGTGCTAATTTTGAATTTAGATGTTTTTCCTTCTAGTTTCTTAGATACAATGAGATGTTGCTTATTTGGTATGTTTTTTTTTTAATGTATGCATTTATTGTTGTAATTTTCCATCATAATTCTGCTTCACTGCACACCATAGGTATAGGTATGTTGAGTTTCCACTATTATTTGCCTCAAGATATTTATGAATTTTTCTTTTCATTTTTCATTTCATCAATTCATTATTCAGGACAATGTTTTAAAAATGCCATGTAGGCTGGGGGGTGGTGGGTCATGCCTGTAATCTCAGCACTTTGGGAGGCCGAGTTGGGCAGATCATGAGGTCAGGAGATCGCGACCACCCTGACTAACATGGTGAAATTCAATCTCTACTAAAAATATGAAAAATTAGCTGGGCATGGTGGCAGGTGCCTTTTGTGCTAGCTACTTGGGAGAATGGAGAAGGACTATGGCATGAACCTGGGAGGCAGAGCTTGCAATGAGCCTAGATTGTGCCACTGCACTGCATCCTGGTCAACAAAGCGAGACTCTGTCTCAAAAAAAAAAAAAATGTTCATTATTTGCGACTTTTTTTTTTTAAGATTTCTCTTCCTACTGATTTTTGGTTTGCTACCATGACGGTCTGAAAAAATACTTACTATATTTTTAGCCATTTTACTTTGTTAAGACTTGTTTTATGGCCTTGCATATGGTCTATCTTACAGAATCCTCTAGGCGTGTTACAGCAAAATATATATTCGGCTTCTACACAATGAAAAGTTCTGTATATGTCTGTGGGTTCATTTAGCTAAAACTACAATTCAAGTCTGGCATTTTCTTATTAATTTTCTGCCGAGTTTGTCTGTTCCTTGTTTTAATTGAGGTACTGAAATTTCCTACAACTATTTTATTGCCATTTTTCTCTTCATTTCTATTTATATTTGCTTTAAATATTTAGGTGCTCCAATGTTGAGTGCAGATTTATATATATAACTGTTATAACCTTTTGATGAATTGGTTGCTTTATTATTAAATGATGACCTTCTTGGTCTTATGACAGGTTTTGAATTGAAATCTCTTTTATAGATAGGAGTATAGCCACTCCAAATTTTTTATTACCATTTGCATAGCAGTATCTTCTTCAATTCCTTCACTTTCAGCCCATGTTTGTCCTTAAAGATTAAGTGGGTCTCATAGGTAACATGTTGTTGAATTCCATTTTTAAAATCCATTTGGTCACTCCACAACTTTTAATTGCATAATTTAATTCATTTGCATTCAAGATAATTATTGATAAGTAAGTTCTTACTACTGTTATCTTGTTAGTTGTTTCTGATTGAGTCATACATCATTTTTTCCTTTCTTCCTCCCATGTCTGCTTTTAAATGTTTAGCATTTAAATAATTTCAGTCGTGATAAGCTTTGATTGCTTTGTTTTTATCATTAGTGTTGCTGCTGTAGTTTTTGATGGTCTTCAAAGGCTCAGAGAAAACATCTTATACTTAATTATCAACTAGCTTAAGCTGACAACTTTTGTCATATAAAAACTATAGACATTTACCCTCTGTTCCAATTATGTTTTTGATGTCACAATTTATGTCTTTTAATACAGTGTCTTCCTTAAAATCCTATTGGTGACAAGTCTTTTGCTGAATGATTTCAAGCTCCTCCTTTTTTTGTTTATTTTCCCTTAGTGCTTTTAGAATTTTCTTTATTTCTCAACCTTTGAGAGTTTGATTCTTTTTTTGGCAGCACTTTTATTTTTTCTTACACAGTGATGTGTTGCTGAGTCCTAACGTTCTCATATAACAGTAGAAACAAAAATTTGTTATCATGTCTTTAAAGAATCTAGAATATCATACAAAAAAACTTACATAAATTAAAAGGATGAATACATTTACAGGTGTAAATGCAAACTGCTTTCAACTCAAGGCAAGTGACAGCCCACGGTGTTCTGGCAAAAAACATCAGCTAAGAAAGGAAACTGGGTCCTATGGCTTGGGCTTTTCAACCGTGACAGAGAGGCAGGACAGAAGCAACTAAGTCAGGAGTCCTTGCTAGCCGCTAGAGAAATCCCAGAACACTCAGCCCTGATACATTAATACCCAGCACAGATCAGAGACTGCTGGCCATGCAGACTCACCAAGCCACAGGCTTGTCTTCCACAAGCACGTTCTTACCTCAGTCATGAAGTGACCAAGCCACGTGCACTAAAGTTTGAGCTCAAAGATATGTACACAGTATTAAACAAATACCAAGGGGAACAACTAACTTGAATACAAGGTCAAAATCAGCAACAAGTTCTATGATCCAGTGCTGATGATATCAGATACAAGCTTCAAAGACAATTTCTTCTCAAAGGCTTATTCCAGTTTCATGAGGCTAGCATGAGGTGTATGCATTTGCCAAGGGCAAATTTATACTTCTTCTGTATTAACCTATGCAGCAAATGCTACACATCTGCTCAGTCCATTTAGAAGCATTTGTGGTGGACGATGGAGGGTCCCAACTCATCATACTCCTGCTTGCTAATCCACATCTGCTGGAAGGTGGACAGTGAGGCCACGATGGAGCCACCAATCCAAACTGAGTACTTGTGCTCTGGTGGTGCAATGATCTTAATCCTCATATTGCTGGGCACCAGGGCAGTGATCTCCTTCTGCATTCTGTCAGCAATGCCTGGGTACACGGTGGTGCTGCCAGATAGTACCATGTTGGCATACAGGTCTTTGCAGAGGTCCACGTCACACTTCATGATGGAGTTGAAGGTGGTCTCGCAGATGTTGCAAGATTCCATGCCCAGAATGGAAGGCTGGAACGGCACCTCTGGACACTGGAACCACTCGTTGTCAATGGTGATGACCTGACCATTGAGCAGTTCATAGCTTTTCTCCAGAGAAGAGGAGAATGTGGCAGTGGCCATCTCCTGCTTGAAGTTCAGGGAGATCTAGCATAGCTTCTCCTTGATGTTGTGCATGATTTCCCACTTGGGTGTGGTGGTGAAGCTGTAGCCTAGCTTGTTGAGGATCTTCATGAAGTTCTCAGTCAAGTCCCAGCCAACCAGATCCAGATGCAGGATGGCATGGGGAAGGGATTAGATCTCCCAGAAGGGCACCGTGTTGGTGACCCTGTGTCCAGAGTCCATGAAAATGCCAGTGATACACCCAAAGTCATAGAGGGACAGCACATCTCTGATGGACGCATACATGGCTGGGGTGTTGAAGGTCTGAAACATAATCTGAGTCATCTTCTCTCTGTTCGCCTTGGGATTCAGGGGTTCCTTGGTTAGCAGCACTGGCTGCTCCTCTGGGGCCCCATGCAGCTCATTGTAGAAGTGGTGCCAGATCTTCTCCATGTTGTCCCAGTTGGTGACGATGTCATGCTTGATGGAGTACTTCAGGGTCAGGATGCTGCGCTTCCTCTGGGCTTCGTTGCCCACTTAGGAGTCCTTCTGGCCCATGTCCACCATCACGCTCTGGTGTCAGGGGCAACCCACAATGGAGGGAAACATGGCTCGGGGAATGCTGTCCCTAGCAAAGCCAGTTTTGCACATGCCAGAGCCATTGTCAATGACCAGCATGGCGATCACTTCTTCTATTGCGATGGGCGGAGGAGTGGGATAGTGGAGCCGCAGAAGAACAAGGTGAGGGAGCTGGCAGTGGTGACTGGGAGCGAGAGTTTGATTCTTGTTTGTTGTGGGATAGTTTTATGCAGTGTTAATCTTTTTTGTAGTTTCCGATCTTTCTGAACCTATATATTTATATTTCTCTCAAATTTTTGAAAGTTGTTATTATTCATTTGAATATGCTGTATATAACTTCCTTTTGCTGAACTCTTTCATGAATATTGCTAAATCTTAGATTTTCTTATTTAAGGTAATTCTGTATATCTGGTAAATGTTCTTCATTCTTTTTGATTGTTTTTCTGTTTTGTTCTTTGTGAATTTCTTAATAACCTCTGTTAATTTACTTTTCTTTTCTTTTTTCTTTTTCTTTTTTTTTCTTTTTTTTTTTTTTAGACAAAGCCTCTCTGTGTTGCCCAGGCTGGAGTTCAATGACACCACATTAACTCCCTGAAAAATCAAGGTTTCACCATGATGTCCAGACTGGTCTTGAACTGCTAACCTCAAGTGATCAACCCATTTCAGCCTCCCATGATAAAGCAGTGATGGAGTTTCTACTGCTATATTAAGTGAATTGTTCTTATTTTTAGTCTTTCATTCCTTTTTTATTGTCTCTAGTGAACATTGGAGACCAACAGCTATCTGAACACTTGATACCATGCTCTATTCACTTTGATCTCATTATCTCTTACTTTTGAGTCTTAATTCAGAAAAATAAATATATGTTCTCTGCTCCCTATTTTTCAGTTTCAGCTGTCTCTACCTCCCCAGTTCTGGCCTACCATCAATTTTAAACAAAATAAATATGACTGACACACACATAAACACACACAAACACACACAGTGCTGTGATTACAGGCCTGAGCCTGCACACCTGGCCCTAATAACTCATTTTACAGCTCACTGATTCTTTATTCTGTTTGATCTATTCTGCTGTTGAAAGCTTTCTGAATTTTAAACTTCAACCCGTATATTTCTCAGTTCTGGGACTTTTTTTATTTTTAAATAATTTCAGTCCATTTCTAAAAATTTCTTTCAGAAGTGTATCAGTTCCTTTTCTGTGTTGTTTTAGAGATCTGAGTTTCCTGAAAACTGATACCTTGAATTCTTGATCCAATAAACACTGATAGCCATCTCATTAATTAGCATTGGTCAATGGTTTATGTTTTGTCCATTTAGGGAGGTTATAATTTCCTGTTTGGTATTATTTCTTGTAGTTGTACATCTATATCTCTTTATTGAAGGAGTAGTTATTTACTTTATTGTTTTCTCTGTCTTATTTTGCATTTTGAGTTTTCTTTAAGATATAAGTATTGTGGGGTATTGTTTGCTTGATTTTGGCTAGGTCAGTGCCTCTGTTTTGGCAGTAGATGATGCCTTAAGCCCAGGTTTATCACGGCTCTAACAAACTTTGAAACACTGCCAGTCTCCTATCTGAGAGATTTTGAAAGGGATATCCTAAGAGTGTGGGAAGGCTCTCTATAGGTTTGTGATCAAGGAAATTATGCACTATACCTCCTACCTTATGGTAATGCTGTACAGGCACTCAGGGTTGACATCTCCTGTGACTGAGATATCCAGGCTGGAGATGGTAGTCCTGCCTTTCTACTTCATGCCTGGTTGTCCTCAGGTTTTTTTTTTTTTTTCTCTTTTCAGCACTCACAGGGCTTCCTTGGGTGAAGACAAGAATAAGTCTCCTGCCAGGGAATCCACAGTGATGGGGAATCTGTCCATCCACTTCAACTTTATTTTGTTCTGTGTAGTAACTAAGAGTCGGAGGAGTTTTTTTTTTCTTTTTTCTTTTTTTAATGTGAATACAGATGAGTATTTTATTTTATTTTATTTTATTTTTTTATTTTATTTTATTATACTTTAAGTTTTAGGGTACATGTGCACAACATGCAGGTGAGTTACGTATGTATACATGTGCCATGCTGGTGTGCTGCACACATTAACTCGTCATTTAGCAATAGGTATATCTCCTAATGCTATCCCTCCCCACTCCCTCCACCCCACAACTGTCCCCAGAGTGTGATGTTCCCCTTCCTGTGTCCATGTGTTCTCATTGTTCAATTCCCACCTATGAGTGAGAACATGTGGTGTTTGGTTTTTTGTCCTTGCTATAGTTTGCTGAGAATAACGATTTCCAATTTCATCCATGTCCCTACAAAGGACATGAACTCATCATTTTTTATGGCTGCATAGTATTCCATGATGTATATGTGCCACATTTTCTTAATCCAGTCTATCATTGTTGGACATTTGGGTTGGTTCCAATTATTTGCTATTGTGAAAAGTGCTGCAATAAACATTCATGTGTGCATGTGTCTTTATAGCTGCCCACCAACAGTGTAAAAGTGTTCCTATTTCTCCACATCCTCTCCAGCACCTGTTGTTTCCTGACATTTTAATGATCACCATTCTAACTGGTGTGAGATGGTATCTCATTGTGGTTTTGATTTGCATTTCTTTGATGGCCAGTGGTGATGAGCATTTTTTCATGTGTTTTTTGGCTGCATAAATGTCTTCTTTTGAGAAGTGTCTGTTCATGTCCTTCACCCACTTTTTGATGGGGTTGTTTGTTTTTTTCTTGTAAATTTGTCTGAGTTCTTCGTAGATTCTGGATATTAGCCCTTTGTCAGATGAGTAGGTTGCAAAAACTTTCTCCCATTTTGTAGGTTGCCTGTTCACTCTGAGGGTAGTTTCTTTTGCTGTGCAGAAGCTCTTTAGTTTAATTAGATCCCATTTGTCAATTTTGGCTTTTGTTGCCATTGCTTTTGGTGTTTTAGATATGAAGTCCTTATCCATGCCTATGTCCTGAATGGTAATGCCTGGGTTTTTCTCTAGAGTTTTTATGATTTTAGGTCTAACGTTTAAGTCTTTAGTCCATCTTGAATTAATTTTTGTATAAGGTGTAAGGAACGGATCCAGTTTCAGCTTTCTACATATGGCTAGCCAGTTTTCCCAGCACCATTTATTAAATAGGGAATCCTTTCCCCATTGCTTGTTTTTCTCAGGTTTGTCAAATATCAGATAGTTGTAGATATGTGGCATTATTTCTGAGGGCTCTGTTTTGTTCCATTGATGTATATCTCTGTTTTGGTACCAGTACCATGCTGTTTTGGTTACTGTAGCCTTGTAGTATAGTTTGAAGTCAGGTAGCATGATGCCTCCAGCTTTTTTCTTTTGGCTTAGGATTGACTTGGTGATTCGGGCTCTTTTTTGATTCCACATGAACCTTAAAGTAGATTTTTCCAATTCTGTGAAGAAAGTCATTGGTAGTTTGATGGAGATGGCATCAAATCAGTAAATTATCTTGGGCAGTGTGGCCATTTTCATGATATTGACTCTTCCTACCCATGAGTATGGGATATTCTTCCATTTGTTTGTATCCTCTTTTATTTTATTGAGCAGTGGTTTGTAGTTCTCCTTGAAGAGGTCCTTCACGTCCCCTGTAAGTTGGATTCCTAGGTATTTTATTCTCTTTGAAGTAATTGTGAAAGGGAGTTCACTGATGATTTGGCTCTCTGTTTGTTATTGGTGTATGAGAATGCTTGTGATTTTTATACATTGATTTTGTATCCTGAGACTTTACTGAAATTGCTTATCAGCTTGAGGAGATTTTGGGCTGAGACAATGGGGTTTTGTAGATATACAGTCATGTCATCTGCAAAAAGGGACAATTTGACTTCCTTTTTTCCTAATTGAATACTCTTTATTTCCTTCTCCTGCCTAATTGCCCTGACCAGAACTTCCAACACTGTGTTGAATAGGAGTGGTGAGATTGGGCTTCCCTGTCTTGTGCCAGTTTTCAAAAGGAATGCTTTCCATGTTTGCCCATTCAGTATGATATTGGCTGTGGGTTTGTCATAGATGGCTCTTATTATTTTCAGATACGTCCCGTCAATACCTAATTTACTGAGAGTTTTCAGCATGAAGTGTTGTTGAATTTTGTCAAAGGCCTTTTCTGCATCTATTTAGATAATCATGTGGTTTTTGCCTTTTATTCTGTTTATATGCTTGATTACATTTATTGATTTGCATATACTGAACAAGCCTTGCATCCCGGAGATGAAGCCCACTTGATCATGGTGGATAAGCTTTTTGATGTGCTGCTGGATTTGGTTTGCCAGCATTTTATTGAGGATTTTTGTATCAATATTCATCAAGGTTATTGGTCTAAAATTCTCTTTTTTGGTTGTGTGTCTGCTCAGCTTTAGTATCAGGATGATAACAGCAGATATTGGTCAACTGCAAATGCTGCTGTCTGATTGTTCCTCTAGAAGTTTTGTCTCAGAGGAGTACTTGGCCATGTGAGGTGTCAGTCTGCCCCTACTGGGGGGTGCCTCCCTGTTAGACTGCTTGGGGTTAGAGGTCAGGGACTCACTTGAGGAGACAGTCTGCCCATTCTCAGATCTCCAGCTGCGTGCAGGGAGAACCACTGCTCTCTTCAAAGCTGTCAGACAGGGACATTTAAGTCTGCAGAGGTTACTGCTGTATTTTTGTTTGTCTGTGCCATGCCCCCAGAGGTGGAGCCTAGAAAGGCAGGCAGGTCTCCTTGAGCTGTGTTGAACTCCACCCTGTTCGAGCTTCCTGACTGCTTTCTTTACCTTAGCCAGCCTGGGCAATGGCGTGCGACCCTTCCCTAGCTTCGCTGCCACCTTGCAGTTTGATCTCAGACTGCTGTGCTAGCAATCAGGGAGACTCCATGGGCATAGGACCCTCTGAGCAAGGTGTGGGATATAATCTCCTGGTGCACTGTTTTTTAAGACCATCAGAAAAGCGCAATATTAGGGTGGGAGTGAACCGATTTTCCAGGTGCCAGCTGTCACCCCTTTCTTTGACAAGGAAAGGGAACTCCCTGACCCCTTGCACTTCCTAGTAAGGCAATGCCTTGCCTTGCCTTGGCTCATGCACAGTGGGCTGCACCCACTGTCTTGCACCCACTGTCTGGCACTCCCTAGTGAGATGAACCCGGTAACTCATATCGAAATGCAGAAATCACCCTTCTTCTGTGTCACTCATGCTGGGAGATGTAGAGCAGAATCTTTCCTTATTCGGCCATCTTGGCTACCAAACTTTTTTCTTTTTTTTCACACTTGGTTGTCAGCAGAATAGGGGACAAGTGTCATGAATATAAAAGGTCAAATTTTTTACACTTTGCCTGGTTTCTTCACTTCTCTGTCACCCTAGGAGCAGCCTCATTCTCAATTTTGATCTCTGCTTTATTGATGGTGATAATCTCAGCACTGTATACTCAGTTTTTCTGTGGGTGTTCTTTGGGGGTTAGGCTTGGAGGCAATTGATGGCAGCTTCCTTTACTATGCCATATTTTTTATAAAAGTACTCTACTCTAGTTTAAACTTTTTCTGCTTCTTTTTGTATACATTTATGTTATAAATTTTACATTTCTTCTTTTTTATCTATATGTTTACACATATATATTTCTCAAAATTGATTTAGTGCATTTCAAAAGCTTTAGTATGTTTTAATTTTCCTTTTATTTGTGAAAATTATTTAATTCCTTGCAGATTCTTCAGTTAACCATAGGTTGTTGAAGAGTGTGTTTATTAGTTTCCAAACAATATGTATTTTTTCAGTTTTTAGAAAATGAGACTCAGTCAGGCGTGGTGGTCATGCTTATAATCCCAGCACTTTGACAGGCTGAAGTGGGTTTATCACCTGAGGTCAGGAGTTTGAGACTAGCCTCCTCAACACAGTGAAACTCCCTCTCCACTAAAACTACAAAAATTAGCCTAGCATGGTGGTGTGTGCCTGTAGTCCCAGCTACTCAGGAGTATAAGGCAGGAGAATTGCTTGAACATGAAAGGTTTTGGTGAGTCGAGATCACACCACTGAATTCCAGCCTGGGTGACAGAGTGAAATTCCAACTTATTTATTTATTTTGTAAAGAAAGAAAGAAAAAAAGAAATAAAGAAAAAAAAAAGAAAATGCGTCTCTAGTTTTATTCCATTGTGGTTGGAGAAAGCATTATGTGTGATTTCAATAATATTAGATATAATTACACTTGCTTTGTGGACTACCATAAAGTCTATTCTGAAGATAGCTCAGAGAATAACACATAAGCAATTTAGAAGAATGTGTACTCAGCTTGTGGACTGTTTTGTACATGTCTGAGAGACTTATTTTGTTTATACTGCTTTTCAAGACCTTTTTTTTTCTTATTGAACTTGGATGTGGTCACTTCACTCATTATTGAAAGTGGGCTGTTGAAATCTCCAACTATTATTATTATTGCAGAACTGTCTAGCTCCACAAATCTATTTGTTTTTGTTTCACATATTCTGAGGATCTGTTATTAGGTATATATGTAAGTGATATATCTTCTTGATTAGTTAAACAATTTTGATATTTATCTAGTAATTCCACCTCTATTTTGGTTACAGTTTGAGTTATTTTTTCCCTCACTTTTAAAACATTTAAAAAGTTATTCTGCCAGTCTTTGACATTTAACTGGAGTTTATTTGGACTGAAATTAATTGCTGACAAGAATTTAATTTCCTATTTTTGTCCTTTTTTTCTACAAGTTTTGTTGTTGTTATATTTCATTCCTCCAAAACTGCTCATATTTACATTTGTTTTTCTGGGGTACAATTCTGACTCCTTCATTTCTCTTCAGTATATTGAACAGTTATTTTCCTATTGGCCATTAATGGCACTATAATTAATATCTGAAATTTATAATAATACAGTGTGAATTACAATAACTGAGTATTGACATACACAAATCATTATCCTATATTGCTCTCCCTACCTTTCTACTTTTTTTGTCAAAAATTGTTTGTCATACAATATGTAGTAACAACACAGATATGTAATTATTGTTTTATTCTTTGTGATTTCTTCATTTTATTATTGAATTTTATTTTACTTCATTGAGACAGGGTTTCAGTCACATAGGCTAAACATGGTTCACTACAGCCTTGAGCTCCTGGGCTCAAGGGATCCTTCCACCTCAGCCCCTCATGTACCTGTGACAGAAGTGTATGCCACCACAGCTGGCTAATATTGTTGATTTTCTGTAGAGACAGGGTCACGTTTTTTTGCCTTGACTGGTCTCAAACTCCTGGGCTCAAGGAAATCCTCATCTTTGGTTGGGATTACAGTTGTGAGATACTGTGCCTTTCCTCTTGTCATTTAAATCCAGTAGAAAAATACAGTTACAGAAACCCCATATACAATAATATTGGCTTTTCTATTTCCTGATGTAATTACTTTATTGATATTCTTTATTTCATTTCTTGATTTGCACATGAGGTACGGGTTTACTTTCACTCCTTATATGTTTTTATCATGTTTGGTAAGGCTGATCTAGTAGTAATGTACTCTCTTTAATTCTGTTTGCTTGGCAATGCCTTACTTGCTCATAAATTTAAATTTTGGTTTGGACAGATATTGAGTTTATGATTGACTTAATTTTGTTTATTTCAGCACTTTGAAGATCTCATCACAGTGACATTTCCTTAAAGTTCTCTATTTATTTGTCTTCTGTCAATTTCAGTGCATGTGTTTCAGTGTGGATGTCCTTGAGTTTATTCTTCCTGGAGAATTTTTTTTTTTTTCTTTGGAGATACTTGGATGAGTAGATTTCCATCTATCAACACATTTGTGAAGTTTCAGCCACTGTTTATTCAAATATTCTTTTCCTTCACCTCATATTTCTCTTTTATCAGTGGAACTCCCATTATGAATATGTTGATATTCTTCATGGAATCCCATGGCAACCTTAGTTTTGTTCATTATTCTTGCTTCTCTTTTTGTTTCATACACTGAATAATATCAAACAATCTATCTTCAAGTTGCCTCATTATGCTTTTTGCATGCTCACACAAGCAATTCAATCTTTCTAGTTACAGATTATTGATTTCATTTTTTAAATAATGTATGTGTATTTATTGGTATTTTCAATTTTGAATCACTGTTCTACTGGGTTCCCTTAGGTCTTTGAGAACATTAAAATGAAGAGAATTGAAAGATTTCCCTAGTTAGTACCATGCCTGGGCTTTCTGAAATAGTTTCTTTTAATCATGTTTTCTTTGAATGTGCTTTTTTGCATTTATCTTTGAATGGCTTTTATTTTATTGTTGAACTTTGAACACTTTGGATATTATTCAGCATATTTAGATAAAAAATTCTTGACCTCCACAATTGCTTAGTTTGTGGGTTGTGTACTTGTTTAAAACTCTTTAAAGCTAGTTTTGTAGTCTGTGTTCTTTGTCATGTATGGCCACTTAACCTGTTTTCTCTCATATTTTTGTTCATATCCTTTCCTTGACACATTAAAAAAAAAATCCAAGGAAGGAAAAGAAAAAGAGGAAAAGAAAGAGAAGAAAAACTGTCCAGAATTTGCATATGGACTATTTCAGGAACTCTAGTGTTTAGTCCAAAGTCAGGAAAAAGTTAAAAGTTTTGGGGTCTTCTCCATGCATGCATCCAAAAATGGGCATACTTCTATCCTTCTAAATATACCAGTAGGAGTCTGGGTGCGGTGGTTCATATCTGTAATCCCACCAATTTAGAAGGCTTAGGAGAACAAATCACTTGAGCCCAGAATTATGAGACCAGCCTTGACATCATGACAAGATCTCTTCTGTATAAAAGAATACAAAAATAAGCTAGTTTTGGAGGCCCATGCCTGTACTGTGAAATGCTGAGGGGGAAGGATTGGTGGAGTCCAGAGAGGTGAGATGCTCAGCAGGCTAAGTTGGCAAGATCATTTGAACCCAAGGAGGTTGCCACTGCAGAAGGCCATGATCATGCCACAGGATTCCAATGTGGGCCACAGGGCAAGTTATGTGACTATTTAAAACCAAATCCAATATAAACAGCAATAAACTGTGAGAATTTTTCAAAGGTGATTTTCCTCATCAATTTTCTTTACCAGACTCTTATTTCTAGGCGTTTTGTTTGTGTACTGCTTGACCTGACTCTTATTCCTTGCTACTAGTGGCCCCGACTAGTATATTTCCTTTCCACAAATGTCTCCTGGGAGTCAACTTATGCCCCCAAGAAAGCTCTGAGGTGGGCTAAAGAAAAGCCTCTGAGCTAATATTCTCCAAGGGATCCTCAGACATTTTAAATCACACAACCACAATTATTTGAGATAAGCTCCGTATTTCCACACGTGCATCAAAATCTGCATCTAGAATCTAATCTTCCTCACAGTTGTCATGAAGCCAAGGAGTTGGTGATGATGGTCAGTTAAAATGCCACATATTGTCTTGCCCAAACTTAGAGGTCAGGTCTTTCTTCATTAAACACACCCCTGAGTTATGTTATTAGATTCCAGAGCTCCAAAAATCAAGTCTGATGTTGTTTTCTCTTCCTTATAGATCTTCACTTTTAACTCAATTAACTTTAATGACAGCTTAAAATAGAAACTTGGTTAAATCTACCTTGCTTTTTAATGTTCAGAGAGGTTTTTCTCGAGATGTAGTCTCACTTTCTCACCCAGGCCAGAGGGAAGTGGTGCAATCTTGGATCCCTGCAGTCTCTTCCAGGTTCAAGGGATTCTCTTGTCTCAGCTTCCTGAGTAACTGGGGTTACAGGCATGCACCCTCATGCCTAAATAATGTTCTTATTTTTAGTAGAGTAGGGGTTTCACCATGTTGGCCAGGCTCATCTCAAACTATTGCAATGAAGTCATCCACCTCCCTCAGCCTCCCAAAGAGCTGGGACTACAGTCATGGAGCCATCCTGTCCAGACAGTTTTGTAAGATTTTATTTGACACTGCTTCCATCATTATCATGAAAGCCATTCTGTCTTTCATGCCGTAAGAAATGTTTAAGAATATATGTTTCTGTTAGCAACTTTTAAATGATATGATTTTACTATTTTCCAAATTATTAAGAGTTCAGTTACTTCATTTCACAACAGTATGGTAGTTGTTATAAATAATTAAGTTCCATCTTGGGCCAGTTTAATCTCACAGTCCCTAACTAAAGTATTTGAGTGTAAAAATTAACTCTCTAAATAGACTATATAATGTGCGGCTCATATATTATTATTACATTAGTGTTGTTTTATATAATTAAATGTAAGGGTGATATTTTAGGACACTATCCTATTCATCTTGTAGAGTCATACCCTCCTAAGAAGGCAGAATTCCACTTGGTAGATGTAGGCATATCAATATAGATTTCAAAAGACACTCTTCAGATTTCACTGGGAAATGAAAACTGAAATGTTACAACTGTTCTGGAAATATGACCCTAACCAGTAAGGAGAAGGCTTGTGACCTCTATGATAAAAGGAATGATAAATAATGAATTACTTGAGATATTTCCACATTTGTTTCCCGTATTGTGTTTTGAATAATAAAAAATGTAAATGACAACTCTAATAATATATTTAAATAATAAAAACATTTAAATACATTTTAAATTTTAAACATTTATATTTATTTATATGAATTAAATAGTGAGCATACATTTCTTTATTCATATAACAGGCTCTCAAGTATAGAGAAGAATATGTCAAGTTCACACCTCTAAGGGTCTTATAGCTAGGTTGGATAGAAATGGAAGGAGTGAGTGAGAAGATAGCATAAGCTTATCTGCAAGTCAACTAAAATATTGTTTCATAAATATTATATAGACTTAGTATTCAAAAATGTAATACTGAAATTACAAAGTTGTATTATTTATTATAATATTAAACACTTAGAGAGACATTATTATATCTCAGAATTCTAGCTTAAAATGGTGGATATAATAGTAAATAACACTGAAATGGCCCCTCACTTCATAAAGTAACAGTTAATAGTAAAGCAGAAAGGAACAAGGACAGAAAAGAAAAGAGATGTGTTTCATTCGTTGAAAAGTAGAATAATTCTAGACCCTCAATGAAAAATAAATTGATCAGGGTAACACAAAAGAAGGAAGTAAATTAAGATGTTAATACTATCATTTTGGGAACAGTAAATGATGACCTCACCTTTAATGCATAAACATCAACAAGAAAAAAATTGTAGGCAGTAGATAATAGATAAAATATTGTTATAGATAAAATATGAAAGAGATGAGGGAAAATAAGTGTATTTGGAATATCCCCAGTTTTTATGTTATATAGGTGATGTACTTTTGGAAAAAAAATAACAGAAGAGAGAGGCATATAGAAAGTGTAAAGAAGTTCAGGGGAAGTTTTAAATTTGGCTGTCTTAGTCTTGGGGCACTCGTAAGAAAAAAAAAAACAATGTATAGAAATTCAGAGATCATATCACTGGTTGAATTCCTTAGAACCACAGATTTAAAACTGAAGAGGCTTTTTTCTCAAAACAACCTCAATAAAAAGCCAGGTGTGATGGTGTGCATCTGTAGTCTCAGCTACTGAGGAGACCAATGCAGGAAAATTGCTTGAGCCCAGCAATTTGAGGCTGTAGTGAGTCAAGGTCTCATTACTGCACTCCAGACTAGGTAACAGGACACTTTCTTAAAAAAGAAAAGGAAAGAAAAAGGGAAGGGAAAAGGGAAAGGAGAAAGGGAAGTAGAAAGAGGTATTCTGTGTAGTTACATTAGTGGTCTAACGAACAGACATCTATGAGATAAAATGAAACAAAACACACTGACAACTAAATAGAGAAATCAGATGAAAGTTGAGTCATGTAATCCAAAGCAAAATAGTATTTCAAGAATGATGGTGTGACTCAGTTTTACAAATACACATGACTGAGTGATATGCAAAAGACAAGTGATACATGGGATTTAGTGACAAGTAGAAGATATGATTCTAAAAACAGGGTAAATGCCTTAAGAAAGGAGAGTTAAGAAAAATAAAATTAAACCTTGTCAGGGCCAACTCTTTCCATGAGTCTTCCTATCACAGGATCTAAATAAATGAGTTGACAGTGGCATATCTAGGACTAAGACAAGCAGGATGTAGATCTAGTAAAGAAAATGATCAAGCCTGGTTTGGTGGCTCACACCTGTAATTGCAGCACTTTGGGAGGCTGAGGGGGTGGATCATTTGAGGTCAGTTTGAGACCAGCCTTGGCAACACAGTGAAACACCATCACAATTAAAAATTCTAAAACTAGCCAAGCGTGGTAGTGCATGCCTATAATATCAGATACTCAGGAGGCTGAGGCAGGAGAATCACCTGAATCCAAGAGGCCAAGGTTGCATTGAACCAAGGTTGTGCCAGAGACCTTCTCTCAAAAAAATTAAACTAAACTAAAATAAAAAGAAATGATCCTGCAGGTAGAATGAAGAAGTAATGGTACAAGGAGACAATAAATAATAAGCAAATCAGTGTTTTAAGAAGCTGGGAAATTCAAAGCAAAGGCAAAGAGGGTCATAACAAGGAGCAGTAAAAAGTACACACAAATCTATACAAGTTTTTTTTTTGGTGGTGATTTCTTAGGAGAAAGAAACACAAAAGAAAGTGTGAAAAAGAAAGTGTGAAAAAGAAATTTGTCACCATTGCTTTGGTAGAAAGGAAAAAAGGAGAAACACCAACCACAACAAAATAATGTAAATTATACAATGTTAAGCTTTAGTGTTCTTCGTCCCTTCCCATGGTTATTGTTTCCTCAAGAAATAACAGAAGCCAAATATTCAAAATAGAAGAAAACTTTAGCATATATTACTATCTATATATATTAAGCCAAGTTTATTTTAACTGTCATTCTTTTAAAATTTGTATTTTAGATGAAGAAATATAAATATTTATGGGACACAAAGTGATTTTATAATGCATGTATATATTGCAAAATAATTATATTGGGTTATTTACCATATCCATTACCTCACATACATACCATTTCTTTCTTTGTGGTAAGAATATGTAAATTCTAATTTTTAAACAATCTGTATTTTTGAGATAGAGTTTTGCTCCTGTTGCCCAGACTTGAGTGCACTGGTGCAAACTCAGTTCATTTCAACTGCCACCTCCAGAGTTCAAGTTATTGTCTTGCCTCAGCCATTTGAGTAGCTGGGGTGAGAAGTGCATGCCACCAAACCTGGCTAATTCTTATATTTTCAGTAGAGACAGTGTTTCATCGTGTTGGCCAGGCTGGTCTTGAACTCCTGACCTCTAATGATCCTCCCTCTATGGCCACTCAAAGTGCTGGGATTTCAGACATGAGCCACCATGCCTGACCTTCTTTTATTAAACAATTTTGAAGTTGACATTTATTAACTGTGATCACCATTCGGTGCAAAGGATCACCAGAACTTCTTCCTGTCTCACTGAAATTTGTTATCATTTGATGAACACCTCCCCTTTCTCTATCCACTCCCATCACCACCACACACTCCAATCTCTGACTACTTTTTGTGTGTTTGTAGAAAGAGTCAGGGCCTTGCTGCATTGCCCAGGCTGAAGTACAGTGACACAACTATGGCTCACTGTGGGCTCAAACTTCTGACCTCAAGTTATCCAATCACCTCATCCTCCCATAGTGCTGGAGTGACAGGCATGAGCCACCACATCTGTCATATTCACAGTTTGAATGAGTTCAACTTTTTTAGATTTTACATATAATTGTGATCATTGTATACTTGTCTTTCTATGCCTCTCTTATTACACTGAGCAAAATGTCTTCCAATTCCATTCATTTGGTCACAAATAAATAAAATATCTTTCTCCTTTTTTTAAGGCTGTATAGTATATCTCCTTCTGTATATGTGCCACACTTTATCTGTTGCTGCATTGATGAGCACTTGGGTTGTTACCGTATCTTGGCTGTTATGAATAACGCTGAGATGAATACAGAAGTGCAGATATCTCATTGACATGCTAATTTTATATCCTTTGAGTACATATTTGGAAGTAGAGTAACTGGATTATGTGGTAATTCTTATTTTTAATTTAATTGTATTTTTGAAAACTCAATTCTATGACCCCAAAAGCACAGACTACAAAAGCACAACAAAAAACAATTGGATCACATTACATCAAACTGAAGTGTTCCTGCACCACAGAGGGAAAAGTGTGAAAAGAAAATGTTCACTGATAATCTATATGCTATATTACAAACACTTATGAAATTAAAGGTATAAGTTCCAAAAATGTACTAGGTGAAAAATGTATTATGGTTATTTTTCCTGCTTAGTTTTTGGAGCCAGATGGAGTTTGGATTTTGTTTTGTTTAATAAGTTGTACAATTATATTTAAGAAAACAAAAATTATTAATGCATAGTCACATTAGAAAAGTCAATTTTATTTGAAACTACTTCTAAGATTTTGTTGTTTATAATTTTTTATGAGTATCTTTATAAAGTCACACTCACCCTCTTTTCTCTTTCTTCTGTGAAAGTATATATGGATATAGCATACTCATTTATTGAAAACATCTAACCCTTCTCCATGAGTGATAGTAATTCCTCAGCTGCTTACATTTATTATTTTAATGGAATTTTCTCCAAATGCTTACACTATATCACAGTGCTTCTGGATGATTTTCAGTATCTCCTGGCAATACTTTGACTGACCACATTGGTTGCAAATACTGACAGAAGAGGAGCGTAAAGCCAATGGCTACTATGTAGGTTATGATGAGCTACACAGCAGTTATTTAGTCGCAAGACTTCAGTAAAGTGTTCCCTCCAGAGTATCTAAATATCACTATTATTATCACATTTTCTAAAAACTGAAAACTGTAGTGTAGGATTGTATGGCCCATGTTGGCCTCTTATGAATTCCTGATTTGACAGCTGCAGTTTCACTGCTGACCAGAAGGAGAATTGATGGCAGCATATACTAGCATGATTAAGATAAGCATCCATAGTTACCCACCAAGCTGGAATTATTTTCTGTGTTGCTAGGAAGATGAGCTCCACTTTTCCAAAACTCCAGCCATGGTGTCAACAATAACACAAAATATGTGATTAATAGAAAATGTAAGCTCCCCTGTTTCAGAGATGCAGGGAAAAATGACAGTCTCTACATGTGAGATAATCACCAAGGAATGCCATATCAAGATATAGATGAATTTTATCACCTGTAGCTTAATGGCAGCAAAGTCGTTGACAGTGTGGATGGCCAGTATATTGCAGTGAATGGCACTTACACAACTGAGAAGAGGGAATATGCATCAGCAATGCTATTAAAGATAAACATGTAAATGTTAGAGAATAATTTTCATTAGTAATGGCCACTTTCTCTTTTAAACTTGCCATGTTAAGATATATTTCTCCCAACCCACCTCCTTCAGAAAATAATTTACTTACAAAAAGGAAAAAAAAACTGTTATCTTTCCATTATCAGGGATTTAGTAAATATCTGCATGCAAAACATATATTACACCTGGGAAAAACAAATAATAAGTGAATACACACATACCCAAATTTATAAATGTATATACACATTCCCTCAAAATAAAATAACTGGAACACAGGAAATTGGATAGAGACATTCATATCTGATGCTATAAGGTGTGACAGCACCTAGAAAGAAGTCTCAATTAAGAACAAATAAAATTACCTGAACTAGATATTGAAAAGGTAGTTTCTTTTTTATGGAAAGTTAGAGTGTAAAGTAGGAAATTACAGTGTAATGGTGATAACAGGAAATCAGAAATAATCTGTGGAGTCCAAGTAAATTCTGGAAGTGGTGCTGCCAGATTTTGCTGAGTGATGGAATACAAGGTGCTAGAGAAGTAGAAAAATTAAAAGTTTTAGAAATTAAGTGATATGTGTGGGCATGTTTTTGTTTGTGTGTATTTAGGTAATTTTATCAGAAACTTTTTAGATGAAAATTAATTTAATTTTGACATTGTTATCCCAATAACTAGACTAATATGCACAAGGAAGAAAACCAAAATTATGTAGTAGCTGAATAATCAGTTTAAACAATCTTCTACTACATTCAGTTGAAAAAGTAGAAATTCATTTCATGTATACAGGAGGGTTAAAATAACACAGTCTTCATACACAATGAAATGAAGTCAGAAAACAAAAAGAGGCCAAATAGTCTTTACTCATCTAAAGTAATTGTTCATTTTCTAACACTATTTAGAAAATGAATATCAAGAGTCCATTTATTCCTTCAGGAATACCCAAAGAGAAACTCTAAAGCAATAACATTCTTAACTGCATTTATGAGAAATAAGACTGAAAAAAAGAAATGACCTAAAAGTTAAATTTTAGAAAGTAAATTTTAGCTGGGTGTGGTGACTCATACCTGTAACCCTAGCACTTTATCATGCTGAGGTGAGTAGATCACTTGAGCCCAAGAAAAACAACAACAAAACACCAAAAATGTCAGCCAGCCATGGTGGCACTTTCCTGTAGTCTCAACTATTCAGGAGGTGGAGGTGGGAGGCTTGCCTGGGCAAAGGAAGTAGGCATAGTACATTTTGCCTTGGGACTTTTATTTGCCTGTCCCCTTACCCCAGCACTTTATGAGGTTGATACCCAGGGGTAATCATGTAGACCAACGCTGGCAACAGATAAGAAACTATGACCTCAGCAGAATGGAGCTGAGTTCCAGTCAATATTCCTGCTGATTGACTACAGTAACCTCAGGCACCAAATAAAGGTCAGAGGGGAGACCATGGAAGCTACAGGCCTTGAGTGCACCCAGTGCTCAACTGTGTGATGCAGGTGCAACCTTGCACTGAGTCAACATTGTCGGTCAAATTACTGCAGCCATGAAAGTCTGCTCATTAATGTTTCCCTTCATGCTACCAGGGCTGAAGTTATCATAGACTTAAAGACCTTAATTTCCTTCTTCTCCTTGCCCTGAATCTCTGGACAGCCTTACTGTGGAAGAAAGCCTCCAAACAAAGACAAACTACAAACACTGAATTAGGCACCTACATCACTGCATAGACATTGATGCATAGTCACAAGCATTAGGATCAATGAGAGAAATATGATGTCATCAAGTGGTCAAAATAAAGGGCTGTTGGTGACTGACCCAAAAGAAATGGGCATGGACACATGGCCTGACAAGAAATTCAAAATGCTTGTTTTAAGACAATGCAGTGAACTTCAGCAAAACACAGAGAACTCTGAATTTTATCAGAGAAACTTACAGGTGAGATTAAAAAATGGGAGGAAAAAACAAACAGAAATCTTGAAGAATAAAACACAACAAAATAAAAAATGCAATTGACAGCAGTGACTATAGAAGTGGTCAAGCATCAAAACTCAAAGACAGGTCAATTTAAAATGTACAGTCAGAGGAGAAAACATAAATAAGATTCATAAGATTAATGGGATAACCTCCAAAGAGCAAATATATCAGACAGTGGCATTGAAGAGTGTGGTAGAGCTGGGTGTGATGGCTCATGCCTATATCCTCAGCACATTGGGGTCCAAGGTAGGTGGATCATATGTTATCAGGAGCTTGAGAGTAGCCTGGACAATATGGTGAAACAGTTTATCTATCATTAAACAAAAATTAGCCGGGTGTATTGTTGGACATCTGTAATCCCAGCTACTCAGAAAGCTGAGTCAGGAGAATCACTGGAACCCAGGAGAATCACTGGAACCCAGGAAGCCGATGTTGCAGTGAGCCACAATCCCACCATTGCACTCCAACCTGAGAGACAAGAGCAAACCTGCATCCCAGAAAAAAAGTATAAAAAAAGAGTACAAAACTTATTTGAAGAAATAATAACAGAAGCCTTTCAAACTTAAATAAAATATAAATATTCTGCTATAGGAATGTCGAAGGCTTACAATCGCATTCAATTGCTATAAAAAGATCCCCATGATTTAATATTATCAAGCCACTAAACATCAAAGACAAAGAGACGATACAGAATTAAGCAGCAGAAAAAAAATAACATACTATAACAGGAATTCATCTATATGAGTAATATATGCATATACATAATACAAATGTTAATAGATCCACAGGAAGAAAAAAATGCAAGATAATACTAGAAAACTTCAGCACCTTACTTTCAGCAATGAATAGATAATGCAGACATAATTTAATAAGTAAACATTGGATGAAAATGCGATGTAGAGAAAATGCTAAAAACAGTTATTGAACTATCCATCCAAGAGCTATAGAATAAACATTTTTCTCCACTGCATACATGAGACATCTTCCAGCATATGTCACACATTAGGTAAAAAATCACATCTTAATGAATTTGGAAAGATCAAAGTCATATCAAGTATCTCTTCTGAAATCATAATTCATAAGTATATTAAAATTAAACATGCTACTGTATAACCAATAAGTCAGTGAAGACATTAAAGAGAAAACACCATATTTCTTGAGACAAAAATAGAAACACAGCACACCAAAACCTATGAGATTCAACCAAAGCAGTTTTAAGAGGGAAGTTATGACAATAAATGCCTTCAACTACAAGAAGATATCAAATACACAACTTGATGTTTCAATGAAGGAATTAGAAAATAAAAATCTAAACTCAAAAATAAAAAAAAAACAAAAAAGAAAACAAAGTCCCTAATAAAGGAAATCAGAGCCATAAAAGAGATACCATCACTGATATCCAGAAACAAATTAATAGTAAGAAATCAAATCAGCAATAAAATGTCACCTATGAAAAAGAAGCCCAGGACCTGATGTGTTCACTGCTGCATTCTACCTACCACAAAAAGAAACTACTGCCACTTTTTTTTCTAACCTAGTCAAAACATAAAACAAAAAGGAAGATATGGGAACTGTTCCAACTCATTTCATCGGGATGGCATTATGCTGATTACAAAACCAGACAAGGATACAAGAAAAAGGAGAAAACTATAGGCCATTATATCTGATAAACATAATGTAAAAATCCTCAATAAAATACTGGGAAAATTACTTATAATGACCATTTAGAAAATCATTCACTCTGATCAAGTGAGATTACAGGGATGCAGGAATGGTTTAATACACTAGAATCATTAAATGTCATACATTATATCAACAAAATAAAGAACAAAATCCATGCAGTCATTTCAATAAGTGAAAAAAAAATTGACAAAATTCAACAATTTCTCAATAAAATCTCTTAACAAATTATGTGTGGAGCAACTGTAACTCAACACAACAAAAGACATAGACCCAAATAACCAGATAATGCCATATATAAAAACCCTTAGCTAATATCACACTCAAAGGGAATTAAAAGGTGAAAGCTTTTCTGTGAAGATCTGAAGGAAGACCAGGATGTTCATTTTCACTACTTCTATTAATGTAACAATAAGAGTCCTTAGCCAGAACAATTTGACAAAAGAAAGTAAGAAAACCTACCCAAATTAGACAGGAATAAGTAAAGTTGTCCATATATGCTAATGACATACTATGGAAATCCTTAAACACACAACTAAAAAGTAGTTAGAACTAATACAGAAGGTCAGTAAAGTCTCAGCTTACAAAATCAACATATGAAGTTGCATAGCATTTCTATACACTAACAGCAAAATATCAAAAAACAAACAATTAAGAACACAATCTCATTCACAACAAGTATGGGGGATAAAATGGAGTAAATTTAACCAAGGAGATAAAAAAAATCTGCATTCTGAAATCTATGAAACACTAACAAAATGTTAAAATGACATAAATAAGTGGAAATATATTTATGTTCATTGACTGGAAAAAGCAATATGGTTAAAATGTTTATATGATCCAAAGAAGTGCACAAGTTGAGTGCAGTCTCTATCAAAACACCAATGACATTTTTCACAGAAATTGAAAAAAATCCTAAATAAATATGAAACCACAAAAATAAAACCATGAATAGCCTAAGCTATCCCGAAGATGTCAATGGGGTTGGGGATTGAATTCACGGAACTGGGATGTCACAATGCTATAAACCAATACAATAGATAACACTGAGCAAAAATAAATCTGCACCTGTATAGCCAATTGATATTCTGCAGAGGTGCCAAGAAAACAAAATGAGGAAATGTCAGTCTGTTCAATTAGTGGTGCTGGGAAAATGAGACAACTATATGCAGAAGAACATAATTAGAACTCTGTCTCTCATCGAATACAAAAATTAACTCAAATGGATTAAAAAGCCTAGTGCTGTGGTGTGCCTCTATAATTTAAGCTACTCAGGGGTCCCAGCAGGGAGGATCACCTGAGCCTAACTGTTCAAACTATAGAATGAAACACTTATGCCATTGCAGTCTACACCAGGTAATATAGTGAGACCTGACCTATAAGAATATATATTTAAAAACATTTAAAATTAAAGATGTAATGACAACACCAATCTGTGAAACAAGTAGAATAAATCACAAGATGCATTTAATGAACTTGGTGTTGGCAAGAATATTTTTTGGATAAGACTTCAACAACACAAGCAAAAAAAAAAAAATGCACAAACAGAAAAATGAGGTTATATGATACTACAAAAATTCCTTACAGAAAAAAATAAAAATAAAATAAAATAAATCACCAGACTAATATAATGAGAGCAAATATTTGCAAACTGTCCATCAGACAAGGGGTTAATCAAAATGTACAAGGAAAGAAAAACAGATTCAAAAGAACAAGAAAATAATAACCCAATTAAAAATAAGTATCATCTGTTTACCAAAGAATACATATACACAGCTAACAGGTGTAGTGTGTGTGTGTGTGTGTGTCTGTAGCTGTGTGTGCACGCACACTATATATAAATATCTCAACATTTCTCATCATCACGGAATTGCAACCTCTACCTTCCAGGTTCAAGTGATTGTACTGCCTCAACCTCCTAAGTAGCTGGGATTACAGGGGCATACCACCACTCCCAGCTACTTTTGTATTTGTAGTAGGGGTGGTTTCACCATGTCATCTAAGCTGGCCTCGAACTGCCACCCTCAGATGATCTGCATGACTTGGCCTTTAAAAGTGCTGGGATTAGAGGTGTGAGCCACCATGCTCAGCCTATTGCAACAAATTTAAGAAATGTATAAAATTTCTTAAATTAACCTTGTAACAAAGAAGAAATTTGCCAGGCACGATGGCACATGCCTGTAATCCCAACACTGGGAGGCCCATGTGGGTGGATCACGAGGTCAGGAGCTTGAGACCATCCCGGCCAATATAGTGAAATGCCATCTCTACTAAAAACACAAAAGTGAGCTGGGCTTGTTGGTGTGTGCCTGTGGCCCCAGCTATTTGGGAGGCTCAGGCAAGAGAACCTCTTGAACTTGGGAGTTGAAGGTTGCTGGGAAGTGAGATCATACCACTGCACTCCAGCTTGGGTGACAGACACTGTCTCCAAACAACAACAACTACAGCAACACAACTAGGTGTGTTTTTACTACATCGGGATTTATTGGTTCTAATATTTTCAGGTGTTTTATTTATCGGTTGAGTTTTCTGGCTAATGTATTGTTCATTTTTTTGTTCCTTCTGCCTAAATCCTTTTATTTCAGGAGATTCAGTCAATTAAACTTAAATTATCTCCAGAGTACGGCCCAAAATCACTTCAGCCATTATCACTGGTATTAATTCTTTGGCTTTGCAGGAGTGTTTATTGCCCTGCTAGTGTCACCAATTGCCCTAGCAATTACTAATTTTTATTTGCATAGAAGATTAAATCATGAGATTGCACACTTTTGCAAGTGTTTATAAACTTCTGCACTTACCTTTCAAAGAAAAGTAACACTTATCCCCAGTGACTCCTTATTCTATAAAACGTACATATTTTTTATACATTCTAGTGTCTTGGAAGTCTAAATGCAGATCTGAATGAAATTAGTTCTCAGAAAATTTATAGTACTCGTGAAAATCAGTATAGTAGTAGACAGAAATCATATGAAAATGAATTGTTTAGCTAATTTTGATATTCCAAGTAACAGCTCCAAATTTAGGATGACTAGAAAATCTACCACTAACATGTTAAATCACATGAGTTGGCAAATAAAACTTGTGAGATTATTTTTGAGCCATACTCTCTTCTCTCTCACTCTACCCTCATTCCTTAATTTAAGGTTATATTCGTATCCCTCATTACTATTTAGAATGCCCATTAGGCTGAATGAGAATAATATTAAAGGGAGCAGAAAAAACCACTAACTAAATCCCATTTTCATTTTTTAAAAACTATTATCTTATGACTGATAAAAATTGAATAGGAAAATTTTCAAAATTGTGAAAGCTAAATAAAACTGAACAGGGATGCATTTCAGTTAGAGGAATGATGATTACCCCATCCTTAATCTTGTTAGTGAACTATATGTATTCTATTCACTTGTTGGAAACAGAATGAGAGATATTTTTGTCACTTACATCACTGTAGGTCCTAAAGGAAGAACGTGCCAAAAAAAGTAATGCAGATTTATTTCTTCTAAAGTCTTTGCTGGAAAACATTAGGAAGCAAAGCTCATATGGGGTCTGTGCCCAAGGACCAATTTTTCTTCCAAAGATAAAACTCCTCCTGTAATTTGTTTATCAGTCTCTTCAAACATGGTGTCCATTCTCAGCATGCTGCTAATTCAAACACTTCTTGTCAGTGAATCCAGTATATTTCCATATCAAATCCAAAGAGAAGAAAACAAGATTCTGTATAATTCACTATACATGGAAAATGTAAAAAGGTAAATATGGATCCCTAATCACAATAAAAATACATATATCTGGTTTAGGAAATAGTGAACCACGACTTGACATAATGCAGTCAATTTAAGCATTTGACATAATTTAGTCAATATGTCAAATAACTTGACATATTATTTCTTCAGCAAACATTGTTTCAAGGAAATAGACAATAAACCTTCTATGAGGTCTAAACTACCTCTTAACACCAAGATGATACTCCTGTATTCAAGTAGTAAGAAGAAAGGGATATATTTCTCATAAGTTTTCTTTTTGTGCTCTGCAGCCAATGTCTGCCGCCGACATTGACTAAAAAAAAAAAAGGCACAAGTTCTAAGCCAAATCCAACCATGACACTAAGAAAGCTATCTAGCAGATATTTCTTATTTGGAAAGGAATACAAAACAGTGAGTCCTTTAAGTTCCACTTGTTAGATGTTAGTCATTTTGCATTTAAAATACTGTTTCTTGGCTTGATGCACTGAAGTTATTAATCAAGTAAAGTTTCAATTTAAATAGAATGGAAATCTAGACTTTGCATGGTTATAGAACATGTAAATTCTATTTTGTTGGGGGGCCGTATGAAGCAGGTCATAATAGGTTCTTTCTAGACAAACTATCAGAGAAATTTTGTGAAGGTCAATTAGTCATTATGGGTGGGAAGCAATATTCAACAAAAATGAATAGGAAGGAAGACAAAAGGCAACAGTACTTTTAAATCAAGTAAATATGGGAATGGAATTTAGACAGAAAATTTTTCTGACTAAAAATTCTGTTAATATAATAAAAAGACATGAAATGTGTAAGAATACAATGCAAATTACCAGAGAGACAACATAATATTTCCCCAGAAGATGGTGGTCATTTGTTAAAATATCAATGGGAAAAATAGACGTAGTAGTTTAAAAAAGAGGGAGGGAAGAATCAAGAAGTTATCTATTTTATTTTTATTTTATAAGATCTTCATTTCCTGAACTTTCTTTGCATTGCTTTTATTCTCATAACTTACCATAAACATCCTTTCCTCCAATTTGTTAAGTTTTAAAGTAGAGTATTAAATTCCTCAACTTCTGTTGTTTGTTATTCTGATCTAAATCACACCTTTAACTATATGCATGTATTTATTCAAAGACAAAACCTTTATCATATTTTAAAATACATCCTCCTGGACCCAATCCATCAATGTGATTGATTTTTTCCTCTTCCGTATAATTTCTTTTATTCTCTTCTTCACTGCCCTGATTTCTTTATCTCACATATATAAAAACTCCATATTTTACGATCCACAGCAGAGACTGTCTCTTTTGGTACTGACATTTTTCTCTTCTTTTAATTTCAACAGAGAATTTCTATTAGCTATTTTATTTCCATCAGTTCATATTCTGTCTCAGGTTTTATCCCATAACAATGAAGTCACAGTCCTTTCTCAAAGGCCATGAGTGACACCCTAACTGCTAAATTTAAAAGGTTACATTGAATTTCAGGTGAATATTTTTTCCATTGATAATATGCTCTCACTTGAAAATTCCACTTACCTTACCATCCCCAACAGTCTACCAAATATACTATACTTAAAATAATCACACTTTTTGCCGAATATTATATATATATTATATATATATTTTTAATTTCTTGTCTTTGTTGTTTGTTTGTTTACTGAGACAGGGTCTTCCTCTGTTGTCCAAGCTGGAGTGCAGTGGTGTGATCAAGAACTCACTGCAGCCTCAAACTCCCATGCTCAGGTGATATTTCCACATCAGCCTCCTGGGTGACTGTGAATACAGGCACACAGACTAGCTAATTTTGTTAGAAATGGGGTCTCTCCCATGTATACCAGCCTTGACTTGAGATTCTAGGGATCAAGTCATCTGCCTGCCTCAAGCTCACAAAATGCTGGCATTGGAGGGGCTAGCCACCAGGCCTGGCCAAATATAAGTTACTTCTTATTCACCCTCTTCCTTGAACTATTTCTGATAAATTTGCTCTCAATCTCCCAGTTATCTCTTCCTGTACGATGGATTTCTGAATGGTACTATGAGTCCCAAATGGTAATCTCCTGCCACTCTCTTACCAAAGACCAAATCATATATGGCTCTATTACACATACTCATGTTTAACAGGCAATTTGATCTCAAGGCTATACACTGAATTCTGGTGCTTTTTCCAAACATCTTCCCCCAAGTGTATCCCATTTAACCTGATAGTAATTACATCCTGTTGCAAAGGCCTAAAACTGTAAGGTCATCCTTGATGCTTTTCGTTTCATCTCCTCATTTCTATTGGTCCTCAAATTCTGCATGTTTTCCTTTTAAAACAGGTCCAGAAGCTAACCACTTTTCCCTATTTTTCCTGCTATCACCCAGATACAGGTTATCCACATTTCTCATCTGATTAACTCAGCCTCTTTACTGATCTCCTACCTTACACAATTACAAGTAATACACTATCACTACTATTACAACTAGGTGAATTATATCTCAGATACTATAAAATTAACCATTTTAAAGTACACATTCAGTGATTTGCAGGATATTCCCAGTGTTATGAAACCATCACTATTATTTAAATATAGAATGTTGCCCTTACCTTAAAAAGTAACTCTACCTATGAACATTCAATATCAGCTTCCCTTTTTCCTAAGCTAAAACCATGGTCTTTATAATGTCACAAAAAACCATATATTATTTTCTTCTTATTCTCTTTTCATATCTTCTTCTACCATCCTCTTTCTTGTTCAGAGCCTCAGTATACACTGTGACTTCAGCGGTTTTCCGCTTCTTTTTGTTTCAATAAATTTGCTCAAATCTCCTTTGAGCTTATGCTATTCACCTGCTTATAAATGAACCCAAAATCCTTATCCTTCTTACATAAAAATAAAATCACTAGATATTGTCACTACTTTCCACTAAAGCAAAAATGTAAGTTCCATCAGTACATGGATTTTGTCTTTGCTCAGGTGAACTGGCATAAACAATACCAGATGTATTCACAGTTAATTTGATCTTTTCTCACTTATTTATTTTTTATTTTTGGCACATGAGTGGGGTGTGATTAAATCTTTCTCTGTTGCTCAACCTGGAGTGGCAGGATCTCAATTCACTACAACCTCCGCCTCTCAGGTTCAAGCAATTCTCCTGAGTCAGTCTCCTGAGTAGCTGGTAGCTCAGGCACCTGCCAGCTTAACTGGCGGGTATTTTGGGTTTTTTTTTTTGACATTTTTAGTACAGACTGAGTTTTGCCATGTTGGCTAGGCTGGTCTCAAACTCCTGAATTTGAATGCAATATATTATATAGACAAAGGAATACCTAGGGAGTTTTTAAATTATAAAGCTGTTTTTGTTCATTAATAAGAGTTTATTTTGAAAGTGTATTTTCCTTTAGAAAAAAATTAACTCTTTTTTTAGTTTGTTTTTGATCAACTAGTTTACCATTTTATTAGCTATCAGGTATATATTTAAAATAATTTATGTCAGACAATATTAAATTAAAAATATATGTATTTCTTAAGTGTTCCCCTATACTTGGTGTTAACTAAACTGAGTTTTATTGAATCATATGTCAAAAAACACTGAAACCTTAGTGTAAATAGTAGCCAAATTTAATGGTACAAAATGTTTGTATTTAAAATGTGTTCATGAGAAATATTTTAATAAGCCAAGCCTTGAAGTTGCTTAATGTTATTTTATTTAAATTCTAAGAGAGGTATGGCTTTAAAAATCATAATGTGAGAAGAGAAACTTTGAGTGCATTGTATTACTTCTAAATATCCACCTCTGTCCAACAAAGTAAGTAGTAATGTTCAAATCTTACACAGAATTGAAACTCAGGGTGGGAAGTCATATAAGTAAATTAACAAATGATAACAAAATTTAGTTCATTTCAAGAGAAAACTGAGGTTTAAGAATACAATTCACAACACATTGTGTACAGATCTTCAATTGGAAAATGTGAAGTTATATTTGTTTATGTTTTTATCTATGTGAGTGTATTTTCTAGCACATTGCAGAATTTTCTAGCTAAACTCACTGCTTAAAAGGTCAGATCTTTATTTGTCTTGTGGGATCTATGTACAAAGAAGAGTTTCCTCTATAAAAACACTTTTGTTTTTGTTAATTTATTTACAGTTGCATTGACATAGTAAATGTATATAATCAAAAGATTTTTTTTAAACAAACAAATTTTTTAAAAAACAAACAGATAATGTCATTAAAATATGAACCTAAGGGATCTGTAGTTAAAAATCTGTATAGGTACTGGATTTGTTGTTAATATCAAAATTCAAAATACTCCTTCAAAAATGGCTGTATTGATAAATGAATTGTTTCTGATATTAATTTGTCACTTGATGAAAAGACAAGTGGATAGAATAATTTTCATACTACAAGCATTATTTTTTCTTCTTATCTCAGGTTGTGAGCAGTTTTTGAGTGGGAATATCTGCTATCTGTTAGATATCACCCACCAGAAAAACTTATGGGACTCAAAAATACTGGTGCTAATTTTCACATGAATTCTGTGATCCAACAGCCACATATAATATATTGTATATACACTATATATAATATATTTTATAATATATAATTATATAATATATTATGTAAATCCATATATTATATATAAATCTCTATATAGTATTATATAATTATATATTATATATAGTTTTTATATAGTATAAACTATATATAATATATATAATTTATGTGTGTGTATGTGTGTGTGTGTGTGTATATATATATATATATATATATATATATATATATATAGTTTCCACCAGAAACAGTATTCTTGCAATTGAATGCATAGGTGAAAATATAGACAATGAGTTTTCAAAGATGAGAAGCAGAACAGTTAGGTAAACTCTAATTATTAATTATTATTACTTCGAAGATTCTGATAGCAGCTACTATTTTTCTCTCAGAATTTACTGTACTTTGAAAGAATTATGGGGGAAGATCTTCTTCATAATTTGGCTAAAATCTCTGAGATACTATGACTGATATATTTATGTTATCTGTTTCATAAGCTGTGCTTTTTCTAAAATTCTCTCTATATTTTTCTCAAATGAGAGCTTTTTCTGCTAAAGAAACAAATTTCTTCTTCAAATTATGTTATGTGAACTTGTAAAAAATATTAGTTAAGAATTATCATGAAACTGCCTATGAAAGGTATTCATTTGAATATAAAACGGTAAAAAGTTAGATCATAGTGGTAGGTCACCTATTTAGGATACATCTCCAAATAAGAGAATATGGGATACCTAAATTTTGGTAATGTTTATACTCAAGATCTTTATTATTGTTATTTTTTTTTACCTTTCTGTACAGATATTGATAGAAACTAAATTTAAAAATTAGAATATTTTAACTGTAGTAAATGGTTCTACAATTTCTTCTTTTTTTCCTTTCAGTGGGCAGAAATAGTTTGTCTTTTAGCTACTAGCTTCTCAGCACTTATCATATATGGGATTACAAAACACACACTTTCTTTCTCTTTGCTAGATCCAGTAAATTATATCATCCAAACATCGCAGGCGTGGTAGCTTTACTTTTAGTAGAGTCTTCATATGGGATGTTCACCAATACTTCCTTAACAACCACTATTGGAAGAAAAATTGTAATGTAAGTTCTGGTACTATAGCCTGTGTGCCCCCTAGGGTGTTGAATTTAACACATATAGTGATGGTTAATCATACCAGCAAGAAGCAAATGAAACAGACAGAATATAAAATTGCAAATTAGATATCTCACCTTTGTACTTGGTTGCTTTTGCTTTATGTTGTCTCGGCAACATACTGTGGCACATATGTCTGCCTTGTTTCTTTTTCTATGCAAACAGCTTCTCCAGGGCAGGACGTGGGTATTGTTTCTTTCTTTGTCACAAATCTAAGACAAAATTAAAAGCATACAGAAATTTCTCAGATACTTGTAAACAGACAATATTTTGCTATATGGCTACAGACATGTTTTGACTTTTGGAGCTTCTGTCTATGCTCCCCTTCCTTCCACAACTATGGTTAATAGGCATATTTATTGAATGTTAATAATTCTGATTTAATCATGTAAATAATCTTATGTAATTTGGAAAATGCATTATTCTCAAAGGAAGATTCTGAATCCTAGAAAGACTAATTAACTTACTCCCCAAACTGTACTTATTCCCCCAAAGTTACTCATGGCAGAGGACTCACTTGTCTTTACTCCTGCCTGCTTGACCAAACTTTACTGTATTACGTCCAGTGTATATTATTATTTTATTACTCTTTTATAATAACTTCTCTGTGAACTCAGTTATAATAGTCCATGTTTGAAATAAGCAATAATCATAAAAATTAAAAAATAAATTAAGTGCTTTGAAAATTAGGAGCATAAACAGTATATCACCTTATTCAGTAACTTTTGGTATTTCTTGTAACCTCTTTCCTTGTATTTATAAAGTTAAATTAGTGCATTACTGATTTCTTTTGATCTTTAATGTTGGTAACCAAGATAATTTACTAGAATTGTTTTATTTATTTGAAGACAAACCAAAGTTAAGTAAGACAAGAGATAGAAAAGAGTACAATATTAGTGTCCTAAGACAGCTTCAAGACATCTTTGTTCATTTAGCTGTTTCCAAACTACAGTCCTATGTACCCAAAGAATTTTGGTCACAGTTAAGGTAAATTTCATGTAAATGATTATTTCAGTTTCATAAAAACCTCAATACATTGACTAAACATTACTCAGAAAAAGGCTTCATACAAAGGACATTATGTTAAGTGAAATTAGCCAGGAAATATAAAAGACAAAGATTGCATCTTTTTATTTATATGTGAGAAATAACAAAGTTGATCTCATGGAGGTAGAAAATAGAATGACAGATTATTATAGGCTGTGAAAGATATTGAGCAAACAAATAAGTGAGTTAGTTGATGAGTAAAAAATACAGTTAGAAGGAATAGGTTCTAAAGTTTGATTGTATAAGAGGGAGAATATAGGTATGAATAATTTGTTATAGATTTCAAAATAAATAGAAGTTTAGATGTGGAAAGCTGTTTACACAAATATGTCAGTAATAATTTAAGGGGTGCATTAAAGAAGGACATGTTGATTTCCATTTGAAGAATCCTCTCCAGGATGATTGGGAGGTGATTAGAACCAGGACAACATGATGCATTCACTTGAGGTAGCAAACTTATAGAGATGCAGCAGTAATACAGAGATAAGATTAATCTACACATATTTCTCTTACACTCTCTAAGGAACAGAAATTCCAAAATCTAAGTCTAGGCCAGAAGAAAAACATAGACGGCAAATAACAATAGGCCAACTAGGAAGGGCCATAACATAGTTGGATTACAATGTACAAATATCAATAGCCCTGATGATGTATTTATAAGTCTCGACTAAGGTAGACTTCATGTTGCATTCATACTGGTTGATGCTACTGCTTATGTATTATAAAAGATAAAAACATAGTATATTCTAACCAATTTGAACAAACAAATTGCTGTTCCTCAAGCTATGCAACACACTTCATATCCTATTGTTTCCAACAATGGGTGTTGAGATATTAAGTCAAATAAAACATTATATGAATTATTTAAAATCTGAAGGCGCTTATATCCTCAGTAAACCCTACATCTAACAACAAAAGCTTTAAAATAATATAGAAATAGACTAGGAGACTTACTGCTCTCAAGGAAAATTGTGACTGGCTAGCAAAGCAGTCAGAAATCTTGGCACAATAGTGATTCAAGGTACTGTGGATTCTGATAATATGCACTTCACTGGGATAAGATGAAACCAAATTTTAGAAGCATCACTTAATAAATTCTACCACAAATGTACCCCAAGCACAAAAATATAATCTACTATGCTTCACACATTGTGACATATGAAAATTGTGCATATTGGTTTTAATATTTTAGAATTTCTATTAAAATCTATCCATATTCTTTATCTCAACAAGAAATTAAACTATCAAACATTAAATGTGAAGAACGTGTATAATTAAAATCTTCTTGTTTTTTACCTTTTTCCCCATTTTATATTTTTTCTGGTGATAAAAAATAAGGTTTCTGAGCAATACAGCTGTTATTCTGGGCAACTGTTGTAATTCAGGTAATTCCATCCCTTGGCTACATGAACTTGATGAGAAGTCATGCTGAATGTTACTTTAAATGATTAACCTGGCCGGGTGCAACGACTCACCACTTGTAATCCCAGGAGTTTGAGAGACCGAGGCGGAGGTGGGTGGATTGTGAACTCAGGAGATCCAGACCACCCTAACTAACACAGTGAAACACTGTCTCTACCAAAAATACAAAATTAGCCAGATGCATGCCTGTAATCCCAGCTACTTCAGAGGATGAAGCAGGAGAATCACTTGAACTCGGTAGGTGGAAGTTGTAGTGAGCCAAGATCACAACCATTGCACTTCAGCCTAGGCAACAAGAGTGAAACTATCAAAAGAACAAATAAAACAAAAGAAGAAAGGGAGAAGGAAAGGAAAGAAATAAAGAAAGGAAGGAAGGTAGGAAGGAAAAGAAATGGAAAGGGAAGGAAGGGAAGAAAAGAGAAAAGAGGGAAGAAAAGAGAAAAGAGAAAAGAAATCTGCATTACTCACATTGTGGCTAATCTTCCCAGAATATTTTAACGCAAATATTTGTTTTAACTTAGAAGTGCTCATAAATGGATTTTATTTATATTTTTGGTCAGTATTTGTTCTTTATGGTAAATTCCGTATTAAAGCTGGCAAAATTGTTAAGTTTTACTGCCACTGGATTTTAAGAAAGACTAAATAAATTACTTTATACTCTTATTGAAATATCACACATTTTTATGAACTAGGACAAGGTAGCACCTAATTACAAAGAAAATATCACAAGGGTAAAATAAAACATGATCCCACTTAAACTATTCTTCCTCCGATCATCTTGCCAAAGCTGTCCTAGAAATTTTTTTTTTAATTTCCAGTCACAGCTGATAAGTTACAAAATATGTTATAAAATAATAATTGAAGACCATATAAGTAAATCATCAAAATGAGTTTTGAAAAAGAAAATTATTATTATTATTATTATTTAACCTGCTGATACATAGAGCCTATTGAATGAGGTTATAATGGAGCATCTTCTGTTGGAGATGTCTTATGCCCATCTAAAGCGTCATGGTCAACTGGCTCCAAATTCTAAATATTTAAATATCAACAATTTGATTATAAAAGTAACTTTATACCTTATATTTTATTTTCTTTGTTACAATAAACTTTTAAAAAATGCAAGAAAGCTGACAGCTATAACATCTTTACAATTCCTGCAAATGATTTATAATTTAGGGAAAAATTCTGAATTATTTTAGCTACACAATTTTTAGGTCATTTCACACAAGTTGCTTCCAAAAGGAAACTGCTTTTCGAGAACAAACAAACCAATGCTAATAATTTCACAAAATAAATATTTTTAAGGGCAATATTAATACATACACATTGGCTTATGCATTTAAAAATTACTTCTCTTTTTCCCAGATATATCTGCTGCCCTTTGGCGGCTTCCCTCAGCCACCTCATCTAGACAAAGTTCTGGAGCATTTGCAAGTGTCATCCTAGCACTATTTGATTTTTCTAACAAATAACAATTTGATGTTTTATTGTTTTGTACTGGCAGACAACAATTTTTGTAGGCATATTTAATTCTTTCCAGTTTATGGTTTTCTTTCAATTTTCTATATACACTAAATGACTCAATTTTCTTTCTTTCTTTCCCACGTGAAAGCACAAACACAGTCCTTCACTTCCACAAATTATGCAGTTGAGTTTCCCACATTTGGGGAAATCTCATGGGTCAACACATCTAGAGTGCAATAGATCTGCCTTTCCTTGGGAAAGCCACCTTCGTGATCATGGTGTCTCCCCTGGCAAGGAAGTATCCATTTTCTTTTTAAGACTTCCATTAGCCTTTGAAAGAAAATACAAATATAAATGTAATAGAATTCAGAATAATTTTCAGTATCAGCTTAAAATGTTAATTTCAATCATCCATGATTATTCTTTTCTAAAAGAGTTCTTAATTCTGACACAGGCTTCTACAAAATTGTAAGAAAAAACAGTATGATAAACAACAAAATGACTGCTAAATAAAACTACCATACATTTTATGCACTGATATACTCATTTTTGATAGTGACTCTTAGAGTGTTCTATTGTATCTAACAGCCATTCTCGGTCTTCTGGAATTTTATCATGTGCACTATGAGCTTTAAAAATAATCAGATGAAAATAACTTACAATATGTAGTAGCTAATATTTTACTGCCTAATGTGTGTCATTCAGAACAAGTTTTTGAGGTAATCTAATTAATATCAGTTAGTTTCCTAAGCAGGTAGCATTAGTAAATCCATTTAACAAATAAAAAATCAATTACAGTTAGAACAAATACTTCACCAATTATTACAGATTTAGCCAGTTGAGGAGCTAGTTAGCAATCTGACCCAATCATCTGACCTTTTGGTGTATTATCAATTTAAAATATTATGGTTAAGTATACTATCCATGCATTACTACAAGTGAATTAAAAACTGTAATGCTATAATACTTTTCATAGTTCTATTTTTTATTCTATACTTAGGATTATGCTCCCTGGCCCAGACTGGACTACAGGGACAAGATGATAGCTGATAGCTCAATGAGGCCTCATGCCCCAGGGTTCAAGGAACACTCCTGCCTCAGCCGTCCAGCTACTTGGGATTAGACAAATGCACCACCATGTCCCACTCACCTCATTATTTTTACTAAATATGAGTAGCATTTTATGACTACCTTTTTAAAGAAAAAACAAAACTTACTTGGTTTTTACTCATTTTTCAGAGACAACATTTTAGAATGTAAAGCAAGAATCTCATGATAATAAAACAGTGATATTAATTGGCAGTACAAAATTGATTTCAATTCTGACAGTAAAAGAACACACACGATGAGTAAAACAATTTTCAACGACAAAAATAAAAATTGCCTGATTTACTAATGATCAGTCATTTTCTTTCACAGCTGGCTAAATTGCAATATATTTACACTGCCAACTGTTTTATGTTCTTAGGAATCAATATTAAAAATCACAAAAAGAAGACCTCTGTCTGTTTTGTCATCACCATGACAGATAAATAAAATAGTTTTTTTCTCTCTACCATGTATCTTACTTAATAAAATGATATTATATTCCAAGTCAGAGGCCAGGTTTTTTTTCTTTTTGCCATAGGAACATTTATAATATATATTTCTTTTGAAAAAGGTAATTTTTATAATCTAATTTCAGGTAAAGAATAACATGGATAGGCTTCTTCTAACACTTAAACAATACACATTTCATTATCTTATTCTCTTAAAAATTATAATAAAGTGAAAATCATGTCATTTGCCACATTATTAATAGTATCAAAAGTTTTCATGTGAAATTTTGATTAATATTATCTTTGCCTATATTGTTATCTGCTGCCTTGAACAGTGTTGGTACTCAGCAGATGCTAATATATATCTGTTGAATACTGCCTATTGAATAGACTAAATGTTCATTAGACAAAATATTTCAAGCTTATCTTAATAAAGAGAATAATAAATTTATACATGAAACCCACATTAATCCACATCAACTATTTTCCACATTATGTCAACATGTATACCTTTAATGTAAACACCTCCTTGGATGAGATGAGGCTAAGATGTGATCTAGCCTTACTTTAGGGCAAATACAAGAAGTTACATAATAAACAATATATGACTACAAACAATTTTTAAAATGGTATAAATTAAATTCTATTGATAGGGAACTCAGTGTCATTCGTACAACATTAATTATCTCCTTGAAATCTATGATGGTGGACCAAAGAACAATTAGAAAATTTTAATTGCTAAAATCTAATATTTCTGTTGTTTAAAATTTAAAATTATCTTTTGCCTTTAATTATTGTGTTCTACAGCTTTATAATTATTTTAATATCAGGTTTTCAATGTGCTTATTATAATGTTTATTGAGTGAAAATTGTGTGTTTGTGTGTGAGCATGTGTGTATAGAGTTTCCAGATGTATAGTCTGATTGTTTCTAGAAACCTATAACAATAAAACTTCGAATCTCCTGGCAGAGTTGGGCAACTAATTCTGGTGCAAATCTTTGGCTTATTTTATTGCAGATGACACAACTAAGAATTCTAGAAGAATGCTAAAGATGTGTGTTGAGCATTAACATAGTTCTTTAAAATTATAATTTTTCTCGAAACCAGTCTGGCCACGATTGTGAAACCCCATCTCTTCTAAAAACACAAAAATTAGCCAGGCATGGTGGCAAGCACTTGTAATCCCAGCTACTCAGGAGGCTGATGAAGAGAATTGCTTGAACCCAGGAGGCAGAGGTTTCAGTGAGCTGAGATTCCACTCCTGCCCTCCTGCCTGGGTGAGACAGCGAGAATTCCTCTTACACATACATGCACACACACACACACACACAAATAATAGTAATAAAAAATAAAAAAGAAAAAAAGCTCTTTTTCTTACATCCTGATAGTCTAACTACTTAGAGGCTACAGATTGCTTTTGGATAACTTAATGTTGTCTGCCATGATAACATTAACTTTTCCAAAAATGTTTCCATTCTAGGACATTACTTTCTATGACTGTTTTTCATTGTTACTTCTGTAGTAACACATGTATGCTTTTAGATGATTCCAAATTCTGGACATATGTATCCAACTCCCCATTACAATTTTTTATTTGGTGCCCCATATGTTTCTAAAATGCAATCCACTCAAAGAGGTTCACTTTTTCTATCAGTAAATTGCATTACAATTCTCTCAGCTTATCAAATCACACCCAGGACATAGGTGTTAACATCTCTTTCCTACCCCACTTTCTCAAATATCCAATTGCTAACAACTGCCTATTCTAACTCATTACGAGCTCATAAATCTGTCCACACGTATGTTCTACATTGCCAGCTTTTCTAATATAGAGCACCCACAATTTTTTTCTACAGATTATTTTGAATACTTCCTTACTGTGGTCTATTGTGAAATTTTCTACGCTATAGCCAGTGAGATGTTACTAATATATGCCCTTTGTTGTCCTCTGATGGTATATCAAGTCACACTGATTATCTCATATGATTGCTAAAAAGCCAAGTTATGTCAATAATAAGTCTGTACCCACTGTATACTTAAAAACATCAACTTAACAAAGCAAACTTTTTCAACTGCAAGATGCTTTTTACTCTCCAAATCTAAGTCACATACACCCTATAATAGGCAGATCTCTTTGTATTGTATTTTTTTGTTATGATGCTTTGTATCCCACCTGAGCTCTTTATTCAGTACTGTATTTTCAATATCATAATTAAGACAGATTCAAAATACTTTATCTGAAATTGAAAAAGCTCAATTAAGCAAGACTTTTTAAAATAAGATTGGTATGTAACTCAATTTCTGATGCAATAAAGACTTAATTGAGGGAAGCTATTTCAGTCTGCATTCATGTATCCTTCACCCTTAAAGATAATATCCATTTCTCTTCCTAGAGACATTAGCATGTTTGATTCTTGAGTACTTTCGGGAACCTTACAGGTAATGGTACACAAAGTGATGCAAATGTGTTGACTCAGTTTTCTCAAATGCAAGAATTCCTAAAACCTAAAACATACTACCTAAATGCCTCAAGATGTATAAATGTATACTGAACCTTAGCAATTAAAATTAAACTTAGGTTATATCACAAACCGAACATGTGTTTTGTATGAGCAACTAAAATCTCAAGTTAAATTGTGCAAAACAAAGGTTTTGTGAGTTCTTAAGTTCGATACTTTTACATTTAAAATAAATATATATATATTTTTTTCTCTGATGTCTTTATGAAATCTGAAACCAAACACATGGATCCATTTTCCTTTGCTGCTCTTCAGCTAGATAACTTCTCTTCATTAGGGTGTCAGCATAAACCTCACCTTTTCTTTTTTTTTTATTTTTTTCTTTTATTATTATTATTATTATTGTTACTTTAGGTAAAAAATAAATAAATAAATAAATAAATATTGTGTTTATGTTTGTATAATATATGCTCCTACTCGACTAAAATTATCCCAGCATCTTAGATATTGTCAGGTTAGGCTGAGAAAAAGAAAGTACAGAGGTGGTCAGAGCAGGAAGAGTAAATGGTAAAATTTATTTTCTCCTGAAGGTATATATTAATAACACAAAAAAACTTTCATTACAGAAATGTGTGACCATAGAACTTAATTTTAGGTAGTAAAATATTTGTGATTTTAACAAGTTACTTAAAATGATCTGCTAATTGTCTGAGTCAATCATTCATATAAATGTGACCTCTAGCTCATCTTACTGTTGAATGTGAGAGATAAGGCAGACACATTCTAACCAACTCACATGTATACACAAAATCAACATGGACATGGAGAAGAGAATTAGTGTTTGTAAGAGTGTATTACTTACTAATAAAATTCAACAAGTGTATATATCTGCATCATTAGTTGATGGGAGATGGGACAAATCCACTCACAGAGGAATATATTTGCTCAATAATGGCACCTTACATTTATAAACTGTAATGGTTTTCTGAAAATGTTTCTTTGATTTTCATATGTAAATTAGAGAGCTAATAAATGAGATGACCAAGACTTTAATTACAATTAAAATAAGAAACTTGACTACTATAGAATTCACACTTGGATTTTTTTCCTGGAAAAACCAGATACTACTACTTATATGTACATGATTTTTATGCAATTAGTATTGTATTCTTGGTGAAAGAAAATGATTTCCTAAAACAATAATGTTAGATATGAAAGATTAGAATCTACTGCATTTGCAATGCATTCTTATTTAATTTACTTCTTTATTCTTTTCAAAATGACTTAACCTTTTTTATTTTCATTCTACATAGCATTAGAATTATTCTCACTAGCAATTACTCCATCATTTGTATGCCATTAATGAACTTCTTCCAACATATATCATGTTTCACTGCCCCAGCAGGAGGAAGGGCCAACAGTGGCACAAGGGTTGCTTCATACAGTCTGTCACACATCCTGCTAAATTCAAGTTCTCCATGGATAAAAAGCCTTTCCATAGCCAACATTCAGCTTTAAGAAAAAGGCTAAATACTGAACTTGGAGAAAAGACAAATCTGCCTTTGATAGCTGATTTAAGAAATATAATGTGTGTGTAGAGGATACAAAATTACAATTCCACTAATGGGATAGTTAATATTTGTGTTAATTTCTTCACCCTTGTGGAAAGTCTACTAGTTGAAGTTAAACCATTTCTTTTTCACACAAGACAGAAGGCAACCTTATCACTCTCAGAGGAAATACTAAGAAGGATTGTACTTTGTCAGAGGGTAAATCAAGACATCTTTATTAGGCCACCTATTTACTTAGTGTCTCCTCTATTACTGAACATTATTTAGTGATTTGCTTTCAAGGATTTTTGTGTTTGTTTAAAAAAAAAATCCTTGCCACAATGATGAGACTTGATAAAGCAAATTGTGGCCTCTTGTGGATGTTCACATTCTGTGCAGTTGGTAACTGTCTGATTCTGTGGAAGCTAATCGAAGCTTGGACTGAATGTAGATGAGACCCGCCACTGGGGAGTGATGGACGTATCAAAGGACATGATGGGTGAGGGGAGGTGGCTGTCACATGGGGAATAGAGTTTTGAAAACTTACATCGAAACATTTCTCTTACTGGCCCCACCCAATATTGCCATCTGGAAACATTTGATAAAAAATACAATAGGAAATGTTGGCAGAACAAAGCAGGCAGTGAGTGTGGCAGCAGGAGCAGTCAGAAGCAGCTGCAGAGCCACCCTGGGCAGAAGAACCATAGATGATGCTCCACAGTTTGAACGAAGTGTGGTTCCCGGTGGTACAGAAGTTGGTCCATACAGTCTGTCATATATCCAGCTAGATGCAAGCTAAGAATGGAAAGATTTTCCATAGAGAGAGTTCAGTTTATTGAAAAAGGCTAACTACAGAAATTGAAGAAGAGACAAATGTGCATTTAATAACATAAGTAATAATTACAGTGTTCTGAGTAGAGGATAAAAAATAACAATTGCATTCCAATGAAATAAATATTTTTGTTAACTTTCATCTTTGGGGAATGTTTCCTAGTTGAAGACAAAACATTCCCACTGTTTCTTATCTTAGAAGAAAACTACTTAAGTTTCTGTATAAACCCAAGTTTTCACTTTTATATGAAGCACCACCATGTAACTTTTATTGCAATAAACGTGTCATACCGAGTAGTAAATTGATAAGTAGAGAAATGCCCCAGTGTGTTACCCAGTGAAAGGTGGTGTCTGGACAGTCAGTGCTTTCTAGAACCCTGGACCAACAACCAGGAAGTGTTGAAGTGACTGAAAAGTTAAAGATCACAAGTACAGCATGAGGAAAACAGAGATCAACAGTATCTATGTCCATGCGAAAGGAAGTATCCTAGGAAATTTTGGCTATGACAAGAGAATGAAACTCCATATGCACATTTCTTCTGGATCACTTTTGGAGCACTGAAGCAGAAAACAAACTTAGTGCTAATGTACATGTGCTAAAGGGAGGCTGATTTTAAGACTGACTTCATTCTTTCCACATGTTAAAGAGACTTCACGGGACATTGCCTTCTAGATCCAAGCTTAGCCAGCTTATTTTTCCTCATGATCAGCTCCTATCTATCAGCGGATATTTCTACCCATGTGCACCAGTGCTCTTTTTCACAGCTTCACACCTGTAATACTGTTCTCTGCAGCCAACATACGAGGTCCCAATTAATGCTCCACTTTCCTTCCAGCTCCTTCAAAGAATTGGCCACACATGAAATTTGGCACTTAACTTTACTAATTTACACCCAGGATGTGGATTACTAGTTCCTACCTCACGTTCATTAGCCTGGAGGAAAGGTTATTTTCAGAGTGTCACTGTCATGCAGCTCGGCCATGTCTTCCTGCTGTCACTCACCCTGCTGCTCTTGGTTGGATTTCATCATAATCCTCAGGATTGTACACTCATTGAGGGCAGGAAAAACCATATTAAAAAATATGTGCTTGCAGAAATTACTCCCAGAATTCTAGATGAGTTTTACATTTTTCTGCACCCATAGCTCTGGGATTTAGTTTGTTTTAATATGAGTGCTACCTAACAGGTTAAGACATCATATTAGTTTGGACACTACCGATAGGGGAAATAGAACAAAAACAGCTGTGGTTGGCAGCACTTTAAAAATGAATATTAAACTGCCACAATCTTGAACAAATATCTTTAGTGTAAATATCAAATAAGTGGAGTAAAAATGATGGTAGCTATTTCACACAAGGACACAAGACAAAAGCTTAGAATTACTTGCTTAAAGTTAATTCAGAATGGAAAAAAATTGTTCAAGTGCTTAGCATTAGAACAGGTTGTATAACCTGGTTTTCAATGGAAATTACCTATTTTACAGTAAGATCTTGTTATAGGAACAAAGAGATGATTCCCAGCCTCCTGTGGTGTATCATCTCTGCCTCCCAAAATACTGAGATTAGAGGCATGAGCCACCATGCCCAGGGCAATTCCAAACATTTTATAAAAGTTCTGTGACTTCCTCCACCTTGCCTTCACACACAAAACAAGCACTACTAAGAATTCCAATATATAATACAGATAAAGCACTGCCATGACCAATGTACTACATTGATATGAGTGTGTATCCATGCTCTGTTCAATTTTTTTATTGCTTTAACAGAGACCTTTGATGCATCTAAAAGGATGAGTACAAATATTAATGTAATCCTGGATTTTCTCTGACAACTCTCCTAAAAACTGACTTACAACTTTTTCCAAGTATAAGTATCAATGGTTTACTCTCTGAGGGAAAGGAAATAATCAGCAGGACCACTATTCCTAGCCACCGGCAAAAGAATATGTGCAACACTTAGCACCACACATGTGTTTCCTTGGCTTCTTGAGTACTCCTGTGTACACTGCCTATACATTTTTATAATATCTCTAAATATATAAAAGAATTAATGTGAATGTATGTGCTAGCACATATCATTTCCAACTGCAGAATATGTTAGTTTTATATCTATCTACTGTATCTTGACTCTGACATTTATTTTTGGATTGTTACATTAAAATCAAGTACCTGGGACAGTCGCTGTGGCTCATGCCTGTAATCTGAGGGCTTTGGAAAGCAGAGGCAGGTAAGTCACCTAAGGTCAGGAGTTTGAGACCAGTCTGGCTAACATGAAAACAGTGAAACCCCATCTCTACTAAAAATACAAAAACACATCACACATGGTGTTTGGGCCCGTAGTCCCAAGTATTCCAGGGACTGAGGCAGGAGAGTCACTTGATCCCTGGAGGAAAATGTTGCAGTGAGCCAGGATCATGCCACTGAACTCCAGTCTGGACAACAGAGTGAGACTTCATAACAACAACAATAAAATCACAAAGAAAATACCAAACTAAATAAACAACTGGCAACATTCTTCTTAAATGACTATTTGATCACAGAAAATTCAATTCCTGACAGGTCATGATCTCTAGTAGTAACACAGCAACTTATTTGAAAGTAGATGGAAAGTAGATGGAAACATTTCAGATGACATTTTTATTTACTTTTCTATTATATAGGCTGCTTCCTTGCATGATGAGAAAAGGCGGTCTGAAAGGTAAGCTGTGCAGCCTAAGGGACTTACTTCAAAAGGCCAGTTTCCTGACAAAGATCAAATATTTTTTCTATTATCAGATTTTTAAAATTATAGAACATGCCTTACTTTCACATGTAAATCATAAACATCAGCAAAGAAGTGATTTATTCCATCTTCTTGCCTTATGCCATGAAGAATAATAATTCTCATATGTGACATATTTAAGGCAATGCTTTTCTTAGAAATAATAATTTAAAAAAGCAACCAGTTCATTGAGACAATATTCCTCAAATTAGTCAAAGGCAAGGTATTTGTGATGGAAGATTTGAATACATTAACTGGGTTTAAAATTAGCTTACTTTTACCAGAAAGAGAACATAAGCATTGTAAGTGAGAAAATAACTGCAAAATAAAGTAGCATCACCCTTGATATTATTCAGATAAACTTTTTGGTCGATGTGAGACTTAGTTTTAAAATTAGCTGTTCATCAAGATATTTTCTCCCTTAACAAAACAAAAGTAGTCCCACTAATGGAAACTTTTAAATTCATACAAATTGTGAAGTGTACAATCTCAGAACCTGGCATCTGTCTTCCATCATCTTCTAGTTTGTGAACCCAAACATTAGTTAATTAACTTTACTAAAATGGTAAAGTTATGTCCTGAAGCAATGAATGCTGACACAAACCACTTGCTGGAGTTGCCCCTACTTTTCAAGAACATGTTGATCAAAAGCCACATGTTCTCATCTATGCGGTCAAGAGCAGCATGAGCTATGAACTGGTGCAGATGATGATACTCATAAATGACTATCTGAGCAACAACAGATTAACTTACCCACATAGAATAAAGAAAGTAAACAATAAGTTCTGTAAATTCTATGGATGGTTTTCTTGTGCAGAAAAAGGAAAGTTTGACTTTGCTTTTTTTATTATTTTCAAGAGACATACAAGAGGTCTGTTTTCTCATTTTATCTAATTCTTTCTTTTAAAATATCATTTTAAAATGACACCTCAGTTATGGGTTGAAGTGTATGCTCTCCAAAATTCCTTTGTTGACATCCCACGTGAACAGTACCACAGAATGTGTCTTCATTTGGAAGGAGAGGTTACATGTAGACATGGTTATTTCAAATAATCTCATTTTACAGTAGGGTGGGCCCCTAACAAAACCATACATGTATTTAGAAAAAAGGATCATTTGCAGATACACACAGGGAGAAAAATGACACAGGAAGACTGGAGTTACACTGTTGCAAGCCAGGGAGCTTCCGGAAGCTTGGAGATTAACCAAAAAGGTTCTTACCTTAACACCTGCATAGGAAGCATGGCACCACTGACACCTTGATTGTAGACAGTGACTCTCAGAAATGAGGCAATACATTTCTGCTGTCCAAAGCCACTAAATTTTTGGTACTTTGTTAGAACAGCCACAGGAAACAGAGACAGCCTCTTTGTTGAAGAAGCTGTTCCCAGTCCTGGGCTGGAGGAGGGTGGCCCATTGTCCCAAAATGTCTCTGACATCTAAAGCATTCTTTACTTCACTCATGTTGTCATGACAAACCTAAGTGAATCTTTAGATAAATGGATGTTTTTGTGTCGAGTCAAGCAGTAGTTTCTTTTACAATGATGATCAATCCTGAAAGCTTAGGAACAAATTGTGAAAGTGCCTTAACAAAGTGAATGGTAGCAGGAGAAAGAATTAAAATCAATGTATGCAACAAATTATTTTTATGTGTGCTCCTTTGTCCACCACAGGAACAGTGGAGTGCACAGAAACTATATACAAGTAGCTGCATCCCAGGAAGCAATACTGCTACAAGTACTCAAAACAATTTTTATGAGTATTGTTCTCATAATAGGAGAAAATAATGTCACAACAACACCTGTCACATAATCTTGTCTATCATATTTTGGTGACAAGTCCTGAATAGTTGAAAGGTATCACACAATTAAATATTATGCATTACAAGCAACTTACTATATGAATTCCTCAAAAGCCATTAAAGCTGACTTGGGTGCTTGAGGGAAACAGTGCAAATGTTCCAGAAATGTATTAGAAACATAAATTGGAAAGGACTGGGCTCTTCTCATGACAAAAATCTATGGGCCTGTTTACTCTGAATGACAACATGTTCTCAAGCCAAGCCTGGTTTCTGGAAACATTCTTGACAAGAAAGTCAGGTGGCATCATCTCTGGTGTTGCTTTTGAGCTTCCTGTGCATGGCCAAGGTGGTCACTGGGGAGAAAAGCATGCATGTATGACCCAGCCAGGAAGTGCCATTAGGGGACACTGAGGGTCTTTTTCAAACCCGTAGGTCCTCATCAAAAACATGATTCATGGAAACTGTCTGAATTTTAGTGGATGAACCCCAGTAGGTCCTGATGAAAAATGTGATTCATGAAAACTGCCTGAACACTCATGGATGACATCTCAAGGCCCCAACTTGCTACAGGTGAACTAGGCTTTTAAGTGCTCAAACGGCAACAATTCAGGGTGGATGACATAGTGAACTGAATATCATAGGAAAGTCAGAGGTCATGCTAGCCTGTGCTGAACTAAAGCATAAATAAAAAACTCCCAGGATATTCACTGGCTGGCTTTTATCAGTCTCTGAAACTCCAGAGGAAACCTCATTTAATTGTGTTGGATTTCATTTACCTCCTCTGTTCCAATCTTCCAGTTCTAAAATCACATTACACTATATTGTTACAATATAATAAAAATTCTTATTAAATGTAAGCTTCTACATACACTTTGGATTCTGCTTTCCCAGCTGGCAAAAACTCCATTTCAAAAACTGGATTATCATGGTGGCCAACAATTACAAAGTAGAAGCTCATAGACATGGTCTTAAATGTGTGCCTACTGATGAACTAAAAAATAGTGCATATTTTTAGTAGCCAATGTTGAAATTCAAAGATGAATAATGAGAGGTGTATAATTCTCCTTTTGTTTTGCTTTCTAACTTAAACTTGGAAGATGCCAGTAAGCTTGTCACCATGTCCCGCATACTAGTGAAGATGAATGATTTCTGGAATAAACAAATGATATAACTGTGATATTTCTTGTAGAATCCTATGTATTTCTGTAAGAAAACTAGAAGACCTCTAACATAAAATCCCAGACAACATTCTCATGATCTACAAGTATGGCACATTCAGCCCACAGGACCCTGAATGTCTGGTGGAGTAAGCTAGGCTTCACTTGGACTGGAGCAGTTAGCGCCAGCACTGACACTTAGAAAATTTAACAGAGGTAGACAGTAAGGTAAGGACCATAGACAGTGTTGAGAAGAACAGGGAATTAATTAGCTTGCCTTAGAAATGTCCATTAGGTATCCATTGGGGGAAGCTAAAACCAAGTCTCCCTCATGTCACTTAGAAAAGAGAAGCAACGTAGCACTTTGTGCTCTAATTTTCTTCTTTCTACCTGAGTTATGTGTGCTATAATATATGCCCTTGCAAACAAAAGAGACTATGATATGCCTTTAGACACACCAATTTATAAGAAAGGAAGTTTTGCATGCTATAAGAGATGGAAGCAATATTCCATAAAGGAAGACATTTTGAGGTACTGAGAGAACTTACAATGAAGTTTCACAGATTGGGGAAAGTGTAATGGCTCAGGCCTGTAATGCCAGCACTTTGGAAGGCTGAGGCAGGCAGCCTACTTCAGCCTGGGAGTTTGAGACCAGCCAAGGCAACAGCATGGAAAAAGAAATACCTCTCTACAAAAAATACATCTCTACAGAAATACTAAACCTTTCTGAACATGTTGGTGTGTGCCTGGAGTCCCAGCTACATTGGAGGCTGACAGGAGAGAATTACCTGACATGTCAGTAAGCTGAAATATTCTGACTCAAAAGCAAAACAAAACAAAAAAACAAAAAACTTCAACAGATTCACAAAAGAAATGAACATATGAGAAACTGGGGAAAAAAACATAAGCTATTCCATGGCTTCTAGCACAGATAATTAATATAGACGAATGACTGATTAGTGGGAACATGGATGGATATATGCAATGGTAACCCCACTGTGTGTATTCTTAACACAAGGGATTTGAAATCAAAGGAAGTTGGGTTCTGTCTACCTCTGCTACTTACCTGCAATGTGAACAGAGGAAGTCTTTAATCTACTGTTGGTCTTTTCCTTTATGAAGTAATTTTGTATCACTTCATGGTAAAGTACCCAGCACAATGTCTGACTCACAGGATGTGCTCAATTAATATTATCTAGAATAACATGGAAAGGCCAAATGCACACTGAGATGTGGGGGACTATAGCCTTGTCCACTTTCTCACTACCATCTAAGCTGCTCTCACCCTTCAATGGCACAGTTAAGTATCTGCAATCAGGGTTACCCACAGAGCCAACAATATTCACTATCTGGTCTTCCAAAGAAAACCTCAGGTCCTGCTTTAGAAAAGAGATGAAAAACAGATGAGATAGAAAAACTGGGTAACAAAGGAATGATAAAAAAGCCATGAAAAACTACAGGAACTGGCAATAATTCTCCAGAGAATGCAATGGGAGAAAAGATGGGCAGTAGAAAACTGAATAAAGTAAACAATGATATCATGAATTATTGCTGGGCTAAATTTTAGAGCCAAAAGAAGTGGTTGCTACTTTCTTCAGTACAAACATTGAAGCAGGAACAGCACCAAAAAAGGGTGGGCAAATGTGTGTGTGATTGGGTGTGTGTGGTTTAGTGTGGGTGTGTCAGTGTGCGTGTAAGGGAGATAACATGCATCCCCACACTAATCCCTATATGAAAAGCCACAAATGTGTGAGCAGCATGGTGCTAACTCAGCAGGAGGACAGACAGAAGGGAACTCAAAGAAAAATTGCATGAGGTTGCTGTTACCAACTACACAGAAGGGCAGAAGATAAGACAGAGCTTACTTTATATACATTCCATACGTATTGTGAGTTGCTAATTTTGTTTTCCTTTTGTAAACAGCTGAAGAAGCAAGAAGGCTGTAATTTTTCATTCAATTTTGACAAAGGAAAACTGACAGGTGAAGTGGAAGAATTGGAAACCCTGGGAGAAAATGGCCCCGTTGCCACAGGAAGGGAAGGCAATAGCTGCAATTACTTAGCAAATACTTGAGGGTATTGGGTAAAGGTGAGACACACATTACTATCCTGCACTTTGCAATCTGTGGAACTTTCTCCAAGGATGCAAATGTTGTACCTCTGTGCTGTCCAATATGAAAGCCAGTGAGTATTAGAGATATGGCTACTGTAATTATAGAACTGATTTTTAATTAAACAAAAATAGGCTCATGTGGATGCTGGCTATGTAATAGACAGCACAGGTCTAGATCAAATATTCCCAGCCAGTGGCATGATCTTGGCTCACTGCAAACTCCACCTCCCAGGTTCAGGAGATTCTCCTGCCTCAGCCTCCTGAGTAGCTGGGATTAAGGGCATGCACCATTATGCCATGGTAAATTTTGTAATTTTAGTAGAGACAGGGTTTTGCCATATTGCCCAAGCTGGTCTTGAAATCCTGGCCTCAAGTGATCAGCAGACCTCAGCAGTGCTGAGATCAGAGTCATGAGATTGTAAAGTGCTGAGTTTAGAGTCCCAAAAGTGCTGAGATTAGAGTCATGAGCCACCATGCCCAACACAATTTCAATTTTTTATATAATATTTCTGTGACATCCTCCAACTTCCCTTCACCAACAAAACACGTATTACTTAGTATTCCAATATATAATGCAAATAAAGCAACTGCCATGACTGACTTACCTGCATTGGCATGAATGTGTAATCATGGTGTGCTTGATTTTTCCATTGCTTTAAATAGGGGCTTTTGAAGAATCTCCAAGGAGCACTTGTGCCAGATGCCCTGATGTGGTAGCTACACAGAGTTAGATAACAGATAAAATTGGGAAAATGAGGACAAGAGGAGAATCTGGGGTAGTTTCCAAATGTCCAGCTGAGGGGACAAAACAGAATATGACCTCTTCTAAGATGCCCTCATCCAAATCTCTAAAACTTGTGAGCATGTGAGGGCTCATGGCAAAGAGAAATTAAGGTTGTTCAGCAGCTGACCTTAAGATAGGAAGATTGCCCAGGATGATACAGCTTGATCAATGCCATTACAATGGCCTTAAATGTAGAAGATGGAAGCAAAAGAGAAAAGTCAGGGGGAAATGACAGAAGAATGGTAAAAGCAATGTGATGTTGATGGCTTAGAAAATGGAGGAAGGGTTCTAGCTAAGGAATGCAGGAGGCCCCTAGAAGCTAGAAAGTACAAGGAAACAAATTATGCTCCAGAGCCTCCAAGAGGAGCACAGTTCGGTGCACACATCAATCTTAGCCAAACAAGACCTGAATTGGACTCCTATACTACAGAATTGTAAGATGATACACTTGTCTTGTACTAAGCCACTAAATTTGTAATAATTTGTTACAGTGCCTATTGTTCCACCTCTGTTAGTTTTTTTTATATTATTATTATACTTTAAGATTTAGGGTACACATGCACAATGTTCAGGTTTGTTACGTATGTATACGTGAGCCATGTTGGTGTGTTGCACCCATTAACTCGTCATTTATCATTAGGTATATCTCCTAATTCTTTCCCTCCCTCCTCCACCCACCCCACAACTGTCCCCAGAGTGTGATGCTTCCCTTACTGTGTCCATGTGTTCTCATTGTTCAATTCCCACCTATGAGTGAAACATGCGGCGTTTGGTTTTTTGTCCTTGAGATAGCTTGCTGAGAATGATGGTTTCCAGTTACATCCATGTTACTACAAAAATATCAACTCATCATTTTTTATGGCTGCATAGTATTCCATGGTGTATATGTGCCACATTTTCTTAATCCAGTCTATCATTTTTGGACATTTAGATTGGTTCCAAGTCTTTGCTATTGTGAATAGTGACACTATAAAAAACACGTGTGCATGTGTCTTTATAGCAGCATGATTTATAATCCTTTGGGTATATACACAGTAATGGGATGGCTGGGTCAAACGGTAGTTCTAGTTCTAGATCCCTGAGGGATTGCCATACTGACTTCCACAATGGTTGAACTAGTTTACAGTCCCTCCAGCAGTGTAAAATTTTTCCTATTTCTCCACATCCTATCCATCACCTGCTGTTTCCTGACTTTTCAATGATTGCCATTCTAACTGTTGTGAGATGGTATCTCATTGTGGTTTTGATTTGCATTTCTCTGATGGCCAGTGAGAATGAGCCTTTTTTCATGTGTGTTTTGCCTGCATAAATGTCTTCTTTTGAGAAGTGTCTGTTCTTATCCTCCACCCACTTTTTGATGGAGTTTGTTTGTGTTTTTCTTGTAAATTTGTTTGAGTTCATTGTAGATTCTGGATATTAGCCTTTTGTCAGATGAGTAGGTTGCAAAAATTGTTTCCCAGTCTGCAGGTTGTCTGCTCACTCTGATGGTAGTTTCTTTTGCTGTGCAGAAGGTTATAGTTTAATTAGATCTCATTTGTCAATTTTGGCTTTTACTGCCATTGCTTTTGGTGTTTTAGACATGAAGTTCTTACTCATGGCTATGTCCTGAATGGTATTGCCTAGGTTTTCTTCTAGGGATTTTATGGTTTTCAGTCTAAGAATTAAGTCTTTAATCCATCTTGAATTAATTTTTGTATAAGGTTTAAGGAAGGGATAAAATTTCAGCTTTCTCCATATTGCTAGCCAGTTTTTCTAGCACCATTTATTAAATAGGGAATACTTTCCCCATTGTTTGTTTTTGTCTGGTTTGTCAATGGTCAGATAGTTTTAGATATGCAGCATTTTTTCTGAGGGCTCTGTTCTGTTCCATTGGTCTATATCTCTGTTTTGGTACCAGTACCATGCTGTTTTGGTTCCTGTAGCTTTGTAGTATAGTTTGAAGTCAGGTAGCATGATGCCTCCAGCTTTGTTCTTTTGGCTTAGGATTGACTTGGCATTGTGGGTTCTTTTTTGGTTCCATATGAACTTTAAAGTAGTTTTTCCAAATTCTGTGAAGAAAGTTCATTGGTAGCTTCATCAGGATGGCATTGAATCTGTAAATTACCTTGGGCAGTATTGCCATGTTCATGATATTGATTCTTCCTACCCATGAGCATGGAATGTTCTTCCATTTGTTTGTACCCTCTTTCATTTCATTGAGCATTGGTTTGTAGTTCTCCTTGAAGAGGCCCTTCATGTCCCTTGTAATTTGGATTCCTAGGTATTTTATTCTCTTTGAAGCAATTATGAATGGGAGTTCACTCATGATTTGGCTGTCTGTTATTGTGTATAAGAATGCTTGTGATTTTTGTACATTGATGTTGTATCCTGAGACTTTGCTGAAGTTGCTTATCAGCTTGAGGAGATTTTGGACTGAGACAATGGGGTTTTCTAGATAAACCATCATGCCGTCTGCAAACAGGGACAATTTGACTTCCTCTTTTCCTAATTGAATACCCTTTATTTCCTTCTCCTGCCTAATTGCCCTGGCCAGAACTTCCAACACTATGTTGAATAGGAGTGGTGAGAGAGGGCATCCCTGTCTTGTGCCAGTTTTCAAAGGGAATGCTTCCAGTTTTTGCCCATTCAGTATGATATTGGCTGTGGATTTGTCAAGATAGCTCTTAATATTTTGAGATACATCCCATCTATACCTAATTTATTGAGAGTTTTTAGCATGAAGCATTGTTGAATTTTATCAAAGGCCTTTCCTGCATCTATTGAGATAATCACGTGGTTTTTTGTTTGGTTCTGTTTATATTCTGGATTATGTTTATTGATTTGTGTATGTTGAACCAGCCTTGCATCCCTGGGATGAAGGTCACTTGATCATGGTGGATAAGTTTTTTGATGTGCTGCTGGATTCAGTTTGCCAGTATTTTATTGAGGATTTTTGCATCAATGTTCATCAAGCATATTGGCCTAAAATTCTGTTTTTTGGTTGTGTCTCTGTGCCAGGCTTTGGATCAGGATGATGCTGCCCTCATAAAATGTGTTAGGGAGAATTCTCTCTTTTTCTATTGATTAGAATAGTTCAGAAGGAATGGTACCAGCTCCGCTTTGTACCTCTGGTAGAACTTGGCTGTGAATCCATCTGTTCCTTTATATTTTTTGCTTGGTAAGCTATTGATTATTACCGCAATTTCAGAGTCTGTTATTGGTCTATTCAGAGATTCAACTTTCTCCTGGTTAGTGTTGGGAGGACATATGTGTCGAGGAATTTCTCCATTTCTTCTAGATTTTCAAGTTTATTTGCGTGGAGCTGTTTATTGTGTTCTCTGATGATAGTTTGTATTTCTGTGGGATCGATGGTGATATCTCCTTTATCATTGTTTATTTTATCTATTTCATTCTTCTCTCATTTTTTCTTTAATAGTCTTGCCAGCAGTCTATGAATTTCATTGATCTTTTTGAAAAACAAGCTGCTGGATTTATTAATTTTTTGAAGGGATTTTGTATCTCTAAGTCCTTCACTTCTGCTCTGGTCCCAGTTATTTCTTGTTTTCTGCTAGCTTTTGAATGAGTTTACTCCTGGTTTTCTAGTTTTTATAATTGTGATGTTAGGGTGTCGATTTTGATCTTTCTTGCTTTCTCTTGTGGGCATTTAGTGCTATAATTTTCCCTCTACACTCTGCTTTGAATATGTGCCAGAGATTCTTGTATGTTGTGGTTTTGTTCTCTTTGGCTTCAAAGGACATCTTTATTTCTGCCTTCATTTCATTATTTACCCAGTGCTCATTCAGGAGCACGTTGTTCGGTTTCCATGCCATTGAGTGGATTTGAGTAAGTTTCCTAATCCTGAGTTTTAGTTTGATTGCACTGTGGTCTGTGAGAGTTTGTTATAATTTCTGTTCTTTTACATTTGTTGAGGAGTTCTTTATTTCCAAATATGTGGTCAATTTTGCAGTAGATGTGGTGTGTTACTGAAAAGAATGTATATTCTGTCGATTTGGGGTGGAGAGTTTTGCAGCTGTCTATTAGGTCAGCTTGGTGCATAGCTGAGTTCAATTCCTGGGTATCCTTGTTAACTTTCTGTCTCATTCATCTGTCTAATGTTGACAGTGGGGTGTTAAAGTCTCCCATTATTATTGTGTGGGAGTCTAAGTGTCTTTGTAGGTCACTAAGGACTTACTTTATGAATATGGGTGTTCCTGTATTGGATTCATATATATCTAGGATAGTTAGCTTTTCTTTTTGAATTGATCCCTTTACCATTATGTAATGGCCTTCCCTGTCTCTTTTGAACTTTGTTATTTTAAAGTCTGTTTTATCAGAGACTAGGATTGCAACTCCTGCCTTTTTTGTTTTCCATTTGCTTGGTAGATCTTCCTCCATCCCTTTATTTTGAGCCTATATGTGTCTCTGCACATGAGATGGGTTTCCTGAATACAGCACACTGATGGGTCTTGACTCTTTATCCATTTTGCCAGTCTGTTTCTTTTAATTGGAGAATTTAGCCCATTTATATTTAAAGCTAATATTGTTACGTGTGAATTTGATCCTGTCATTATGATGTTAGCTGGTTATTTTGCTCGTTAGTTGATGCAGTTTCTTCCTGGCCTTGATGGTCTTTACAATTTGGCATGTTTTTGCAGTGGCTGGTACTGGTTGTTCCTTTCCATGTTTAGTGCTTCCTTCAGGAGCTCTTTTAGGGCAGGCCTGGTGGTGACAAAATCTCTGAGAATTTGCTTGTCTGTAAAGTATTTTATTTCTCCTTCACTTATGAAGCTTAGTTTGACTGGATATGAAATTCTGAGTTGAAAATTCTTGTCTTTAAGAATGTTGAATACTGGTCCCCACTCTCTTCTGGCTTGTAGAATTTCTGCTGAGAGATCTGCTGTTAGTCTGATGGGCTTTCTTTTGTGGGTTACCGGACTTTTCTCTCTGGCTGCCCTTAACGTTTTTTCCTCATTTCAACATTGGTGAATCTGACAATTATATTTCTGGGAGTTCCTCTTCTCAAGGAGTATCTTTGTGGCATTCTGCATATTTCCTGTATCTGAATGTGGGCCTCCCTTGCTAGATTGGGGAAGTTCTCCTGGGAAATATCCTGCAGAGTGTTACCAACTTGGTTCCATTCTCCCCATCACTTTCAGGTACACCAGTCAGATGTAGATTTGGTCTTTTCACATAGTCCCACATTTCTTGGAGGCTTTGCTCTTTGGAGGCTAATTCTTTTTTCTCTAAACTTCTCTTCTCCCTTCATTTCATCTTCCATCACTGATACCCTTTCTTCCAGTTGATCACATCGGCTACTGAGCCTTCTGTATTCATCACTTAGCTCTCGTATCTTGGTTTTCAGCTCAATCATCTCCTTTAAGCACTTATCTGCATTGGTTATTCTAGTTAGCCATTCACCTAATTTTTTTTTCAAAGCCTTTAACTTCTTGCTATTGGTTCAACTTTCCTCGTGTAGCTCAGATTAGTTTGATAGTCTGAAGCCTTCTTCTCTCAACTCATCAAAGTCATTCTCCAACCAGCTTTGTTCCCTTCATGGTGATGAGCTGCATTCCTTTGGAGGAGGAGCGGTGCTCTAATTTTTAGAGTTTCCAGTTTTTCTGCTGTGTTTTATTCCCATCTTTGGGGTTTTATCTACCTATGGTCCTTGATGATGGCGACAAACAGATGGGCTTTTGGTGTGGATGTCCTTTCTGTTTGTTAGTTTTCCTTCTAACAGACAGGACCCTCAGCTGCAGATCTGTTGGATTTTGCTAGAGGTCCACTCCAGACTCTTTTTGCCTGGGTTTCATCAGTGGTGGCTGCAGAAGAGTGGATATTGGTGAACCACAAATGCTGCTGCCTGATCATTCCTCTGGAAGTTTTGTCTCAGAGGAGGACTCGGCTGCATGAGGTGTCTGTCCGCCCCTACTGGGGGGTGCCTCCCAGTTAGGCTACTCGGGGATCAGGGTCCCATTTGAGGAGGCAGTCTGCCCGTTCTCAGATCTCAAGCTGCGTGCTGGGAGAACCACTGCTCTCTTCAAAGCTGTCAGACAGGGACATTTAAGTCTGCAGAAGTTACCGCTGTCTTTTTGTTTGTCTGTGCCCTGTCCCCAGAAGTGGAGCCTACAGAGGCAGGCAGGCCTCCTTGAGCTGTGGTGGGCTCCACCCTGTTCAATCTTCCTGGACACTTTGTTTACCTAATCAAACAACTAACTCATCAATGGCGGGCCCCTCTCCCAGTCTTGCTGCCGCCTTGCAGTTTGATCTCAGACTACTGTGCTGGCAGTGAGTGAGACTCCATGTGCATAGCCCCCTCCTAGCCAACTGAGGGATATAATCTCCTGGTGCACTATTTTTTAAGCCCATTGGAAAAGTGCAGTATTATGGTGGGAGTGACCCGATTTTCCAGGAGCTGTCTGTCACCCCTTTCTTTGACTAGGAAAGGGAATTCCCTGACCCCTTGTGCTTCCCGGGTGAGGGGATGTCTCACCCTGCTTCAGCTCGCACACGATGTGCTGCACCCACTGTCCTAAACTTACTGTCTGGCACTCCCCAGTGAGATGAACTTGGTACATCAGTTGGAAATGTAGAAATATCCCGTGTTCTGTGTCGCTCATGCTGGGAGCTGTAGACCGGAGCTGTTCCTATTCGGCCATCTACCACCTCTGGTAGAGTTTTGTCATTCACTTTTTTTCCCCCAAATCCACGTTGACTGTATCGACTTCAGAACTACTCTTATTTCTCTTCTCATGCCTAGAATCTTCTCCCTTATTCTGCCTGCAACCCCTAACTATTTTTAAAAATCCAACTAAATCTGTCACCCTCCTCGATTATTTCGCAGAAAAACCTACACATTCTTCACATCCTAAGAAGTCCTGTCCCTCATATTGCCTCTTCAAGTCTTTTTTTTCACAGCCAATGATGAAAACTCATTGTACACTTCTTCAATGTTGTGTACAAAGCTGAATCTGATCAAATTTTGTCCTTATGGACACAGATACTTTATCAGGCATATTTTCCCAACACACAACTCTGGACTCAGGTTAGATTCCTCACTGCCCCCAAGAAGGTCCTGGATTTTTGTTTGTTTGTTTGTTTTTGTTCCTTTGATCAATTTTCCCCTCCCTACAATGCTCTTCTTTTACACCCCATGTAAATCCTATGCATCAAGGCCCTGATGATTTTTTCTGAGAAATTATCTGGATTACTTCCATCTTCTCCCACCTCTCCTTTAAACTCTTTACTCAGTTTATAATATTTTCTTAGCTTTTGTTCAATGCTCTGGCCATAAATTTTTCATTATTGCTTCTGAGAGTTTTGGCTCCTTTTCTTTTTAATTACATATAAGCATCATGGGGTCAGTCTCACCTTTCCTCACAACACACAATGGTGGCTATTAAAAAATATTTCATTCTGTGGATATCAACCCAGAGCCGCCTTGCTTCCAAAAGGACATCTGGCAACGTCTGGAGAGATTTTTGGTTGTCTCACTTGGAAGAGAAGGTGCTATTGACAACATAGAGACCGAGGATACAGCTAAATCTACAACGCACGGGACAGCCTCCCAAAACAAAGAATCTGCCGGCTCCAAAAGGCAACAGTGGCTCCCTTAAGAAACCCTGGGTCAGCTGAATGACCCTGTTAACTGTGAAAGCAAAGCCCCCAAGAGAGCAGACACTTGCAGGTGGAAGTGTGCACAGTGCATGGATGAACCTGTTGGGGCGTGGGCAGATCTGATCTGGCTACCCCAGGTAGGAGTGGAGGTACAGCATCAGCCTGCACTGTCTTGTAGGGCCAGTAAAGTCCCACAGTGTCTCAAAATGCCTGTTTCGACTCACTCCATCCCCCTATCTGCAGCCAGAGGTCAAGGAGGGAAAGGAATTCTCAGTCCCGCTGTGGAGACCTGCTCTGCTGCTGCTTCAGTCTAGTATGCTGGGGGCAGTTCTTTGGATACCTTGGATGTGCTCTGGCAAGATGTGGGCGGAGCATCTGTCGGGTGCTAGTCAACCAAGTGCATGCGCCATGTATCTTCAGAACAGGAAGACTGTACTTTGTACATCTCCAGGAAGCGCAGCATGGGATGTGAGGGCTGTATTCTGGCTGTCCTGCCTCACTACTTTCCATCCCTAGTCTTTGGATCTCAGCCCTCAAGCCGCCTTTGAGCTGTGCCTAGGTCTCGGTCCTTGGCCATGCCTCAGAACCGCCAAGAGAGGAGGCTCGCATGTTTGATAGAAAACCTACTTGGCAGTGTGATAGTGTTCAGCACCTTTGTTCCTCACCTGGGACGCAGGCAGGGCTTTGAGGGCGGAGATTCCCCGTCATCTTGGACCGGCATCCTGTCCTGCACACTCAACTCCGGCCATGGCAGGGCGACGGAGTAGGCCTGGGAGGAAGCTGATGATGGGAGGAAGCTGGCGCCTAATGACTCAGGAATACACAACTGCCCCTCGTCAGCGACAGGTAATAATGAAGTCTTGTTGATGTTCCTTAATACCTCCTTCCCTGCTAGGCCACTCAGGGTGTCCCCAGAGACCAGTGATCTTTTTTCCTTCATTCACCTTTCCTCTATCCCCCAGATAACCTGTAATCATTTTGTCTTCTAGTTCAACTTGCTCCCCATGTCTGACGTGTTGAGTCAAGATGAGCTGCGAGGAAAGCTACAACAAACGTTGAAGGATCGGGGAATACAGGGCACACTCAAGTGTCGTATTGAGGTTTATCTGTTACATAACTTTTAAAAGTGTAAGCTGTAACAAGTAGGTCACATTTAAATTCATCCAAAGTTTGGGTTTTAAAACTATCCTGAAATATTACAGTCTCTTTGAATCCATTGAGAAAATTGTTGCGTTTGAATCGACTTTCAGGAGAATGTTCAAATACTTAATTGAACCCACAATAAGATACGAGAAGAAAGCATTTATATAATGAACACATTTTAGTAAGATGAGGCCTGTTTTATAAATCTGGCTTACTGGTTGCTAAACTAATAAGTGGGTGTGTAATACATTTGGACGAGGAATATTGACACCCTATAGAAAACACTAGTGTGCTGTTTTAATAGTTTGGGAATGAACACTTTCATCTTTAAACTATATTGATCTGCCTGCCTATTTAACTTGTGCAGGAAGTATCGTAGGTAAGCTTTACATTTGGATTAACAGCTAGGAATAGCATTAGCTCAGTGTGTTTTCACTGCAATATGTATTTCAAAAGCATATTTTACATTTAAAATATGTAGATATATCCTGTGTATATATCCTTTTTAAATTTAAGTTATATGGTGTGAGCATTTCTCTATTTCCTTAAAAGTTTTTTGAAATCCTCATTTTTAGGGGTAACAGATTTATCTTTGGATATTTTTGTGACACAGGAGCAGTCCCTTGTTGAATATTTTGGCTATATTTTCCAATGGTCCATAGAGGTGCGAGGAAATGGCAGAATTTTTTCTTATACTTCATATCTCAAGCATAAGCTACTGAAATGGGCTTCTAGGAAGTGAAGTGAAGAGTCTGCAAGTGGGTCTGGCTAATCACCAGGTTCACTTGGAAGCTGAGGAAACAGACATTTTTCTAGAGCACACTGGCCTTCTTGTTTCATGTGGTAAGACTTTTGCAAGGGAAAGTTTCTAACTTCTGGCCATAGATCTAGAAACATTATGGAAATAAAAGGAAGTTTTCTAATGAATATAACACATCTCTGTATACCTCTACTGAGAAAATCCAACTGAAGTTTTTTTTAACTTGTCGGACTTCCCTCCCTCCTTCCTTCTTCCCTTCCTTTCTTCCTCCCATCCTTCTTTTCTTGCTTCCTTCCTTTCTCTTTCCCTCCCTCCCTTTTTCCCACCCTCCCTTTATTTCTTCCTTCATTCTGCTCCTTCTTATTTTTTTTCCTTTCTTTTTTCCTTCCTCCGTTGCAAGACACAAATTCAAAACCAGCTCATTCGTGAGTAGGTGCACTCTGAATTGAACGAAGAATTGCAACCTCAGTCCACTTCAGTGCAAGGGAACTCCCTCTTACTAGTAGCCTTTAACTCTTCAGTCGCCGATCGTTAACAAAGATGTGGCTGTGAGTCTTCACTTTCTGTTTTCTTTCCAGAAATTGGTTTAGAAAAGGAAAATGTAATGAATTTCCTTTTCTGTTTTGAACTTTTTATTAACAGTTTTTTCTCGGCAGACTGTAACATGCTGCATTATAGCTAATTGCTTTTAAACTAGTTCTGTTTCTCATTCCTCTTTGAATTTACATCATACCTGCACATAATACGTTTGTTATGTAACAAGTGGGTACTAAATTTGAAATTAATGTCTTGGTATCCCATTTAGTATTTTGTAAAATTGCGATCTACAATCTCTAAAGCTTTAAGAGCTAAAACTGGTTTATCTATTTTCCATGTTGTTTAATAAGACTTTCTCAATCTGCTGAATGTTTGCTCTGAGTTTGGCACTGTGATAAACACATGACAGATGTTTTGCATGTTACAGATGAGGAACCAGACTGCGGAGAGTTGAATCAAGTAACTTAAGTGATGTAATTCTGAAAAGTCTGTAAAGTTTCCAAATAACAAAGATACTTTCATTTTATTTTTTAGTACATTTATAATTATTTTAACTATATTTCTCCACCATTATTTTTGAACATTCATCCCAGTTTAATATTTTAAAGTTAGATGCAGCAAAGTTTCCCTGTGAATATGCGTGTATGTTGTGGGGAGGAGGGGTGGTGTTCGTTGGCTTTGTTTTTTAGAGCAGTTTTTAGTTCACAGCCAGGTAGATGGAGAAGTACAAAGAGTTAGTATACACCCACTGCGCCTACACGTGCACAGTGTCTCCCACTTTCAACATCTTGTATCAAGTTGGTACATTTTCTACAATTGATAAACCTATCTTGACATGTCATTATTCCCAAAGTCTATTGTTTACATTAAATTTCACTCTTGGTGGTGTGTATATGTCTTTATTTTCTTTATGTTGTCCATAGTTATCTAAACATTTCATATTCCAAATTTTTAAGGACACAAGAAGCTTGGTATTGTAATTATTTTCTTTGAGATGGACTATCACTCTGTTGCTCAGGCTGGAGTGCAGTGGCATGATCTCAGGCTGTAAAATTTTCCTCCTGGGTTGAAGAAATTCTCCCACCTCAGCTGCTCAAGTGGCTGTGATTACAGGTTTTCACCCAGGCATCTGGCTAATTTTTGTATTTCTAGTAGAGGTGGGCTTTCACCATGTTGGCCAGGTTTGTCTCAAATTCCTGATCTCAAGTGATCCCTTTGCCTCAGAATCCAAAAGTGCAGGGATTACAAATGTGAGCCACAATGCCTGGCCTTAGTAGAGGATTTGAATGAAAATTTTAAATATGTTGAGTTACTTCATAAGCAACCAAATTTTACTTATCGGCTTTATAAATGTAGTTACTTACATACTTATATTTAGTAACAATGTCTCGCTTTTACTAAAGTCAGAAGGGCAGTGCCATAATCTCAGCTTACTGCAATAACTGCCTCCTGGGTTCAAGCAATTATACTACTGCAGCCTTTGAAGCAGCTGGGATTACAGGCACACACCACCCCATTCTGCTATTTTTTTTTAATAGATCCTGGATTTCTTATGGTGGGCAGTGTTGTTTTGAATCCTGAGCTCATGTCATCTGCCCGCTTAGCCTGCCCAAGTGCTGTAATTACAACTGTGAGACATTGTACCTTGTCTGGAATTCATTTTTGATATATCTGTGTCTAATTTCCTAATCACTCTATATTCTACTTATTTTGTAATTACCAGTTGTATAATTCTTATGACAGGAATTCATCCCACTCAAAGAACTTAATGGTTTCTCCTAATGGAAAATGCCAATGCTAAATGTTTTCTTTAAAGGAAATCCAGTTGAAAACATGTCAGTGTTCTCAGAGTAGACATAATTGATACATAGTGTAGTAGAAACAGATATAAATAGCTGCCCAAAATGTCTGTTTGAGGGTATTTTAAGTGCATTTTAATCATGATTGTAAAGACAGTGAAAATTTAGTTTATTTACATTTTTAAGCACTACTTTCAAAAAAATGTAATTGAATGACATTTGATGTAAAATACTTAGAGGTTATTTACCTGATCAAGAAAGATATTTTATTATTTTGACCTCAAAATGATTTTGTAATTTATCTAACAGTGTAAGAAAGAGCTTCAATTTTGCTTTGTAATCTTATTTTTTTGAAGGATGTTTCTTAATCTCATATGCATAAGTATATTATAATGTGTCATTTAAACACTGCTATAAACATGTGTCTAATTAAGAACTTCTTATTTTGTTAACGTATTTATTATGCAGGATTGATTGCACTCAAAAGAATTCATCATACTTCCAGTTTCTAGAAATCGCTGGTAAGATCAGTTTCTATAATCTACTTTGGTTTGTTAATTATAACTGAATAGCGTTATAAAAGGCAAAAAAATTTTTTAACAGGTCTCAGGATTTCATAAAGAAAACCAAAAATGTAGGAGCCTATGTATTTGTAAACTATAGCAAGGTTTTTCTATGTAATTTTCCTTATAAAAGAATGAAGCTAATTTTGAGTGAGAAGATTAAGACATTTAATTTCATTTCAATTACATGTTCTTCCTTGCTCACCACATCTTAGTTTGTAAACAATAGTTCACCTGTTCTGCAGGTCATTATTCCCATATTTTCATTTTTGTAATAAATTTATTTAGTCAAATATTAAAACTTCAGATGGCATCAAGGGTCCTGCAGACACACGAAAGGATAATGTTTGTAAACATATCCGCTGTTGGCAAAATTTTTTAGAAAAACAAAAACATTCAAAGAACTGCCTTTTAGCCCAGGTGTCTTTGTATACTAGGTATGCCTCTCAAATACAATTGATAGAGTATTAAATGCATTAATATGTCATTAATGAACAGAATATGTGTTTGGTAAAGTGTAATATAACTTTTGGTCTTAAATGTTTATGCAGACCTGATTAATTGCCTTAATTTTGGCCTTCATACAAAACTTTTATAAAATTTGTAAGTGCTGTGGGTTTCACACCATTGGTTAGACTTGATAACGGGCTTTGTAGCATGAACATAAGCTGGAAACTTGCCTTTTTATTCTTAGTTATCCCTTAGGTCTTTTAAAATAATCTGTGAATGAGTAATGATCTTTTTGTGTTGCTACCACCTTGGGATTTTTTCTGTTACATGCATTTCTATAATCCCCACAGAGACATTTATTCATTCATCCATTCATTCAGAACTTAATCATTTGAGTACGTACTTTGTGCCACCCATTGTCTGTGTATATTAATTGCCAAGCTTCATTGTAATAATGTTAAGGAAGGAAGGAAAGAAGGAAAGAAGGAAGAAAGAAATAAAATAAAATAAACTGTGGTAGCAGTTCTCACATTTCTCACACTGTGACACCATCTTTTAATTTTTATGTAGTGAGATTGATAAATATTTCTCCTTATTGCTTCCAGGTTTTGTATCATGCTTGGGAAGGACTTTTTCCAGATTTACTCTTAAAAGTTATAACCAGAAAAAGAGGCTCATTCCTGGGATTCCAGCAACTTAGGAGGCCCAGGCAGGAGGATCACCTGAGGCCATGAGTTTGAGATCAGCTCGGGCAGGCAGCATAGGAAGAACCTGTCTATACAAATAATAATAATAATAATAATAAATAAATTAGCTCGGCGTGATGGATGGTGGTAAATTCCTGAGTGTTTTCAACATATAGAAAAGTTGAAACAATTGTAGTCAACACATACCTACAACCTAGATTTCACTATTACATTTGTGTTATATATACTTCATCATTTTTAATCTGTCCATCTATTCATCTATCATACTTTTTTTTTTTTATTTCAAAGTACATTGCAGACACCTGTGCTTTCCCCTAAGAATGCTCTACTTTTGAACCAGAAGTCTGGCCTCTTACACACCTGACCATGCTTCTGTGTCCCAATTTCACCTGTTACTTTTTAATAGCTGAAAACCTTCAGCTTATTGATGGTCAATTGGCAGATGCTTTTCCTCAGCATATAAAGTTTGAGTTTTTAGAAATAAAACTAAATGAAGATAAGAGAGAAATAGAAAGGCTACTTCTGGCAGAAATGTGTCAGAAGGTAATCTTTATCTTGTTACAGTTAAGAAGTCATGTTTTTGATTGTCATCTAAAGATTTAAGTTTAGATATACTAAAAAATACCTGGAATTTTTAATACAAAATAGGGTACTTCACTGTTTTGCAAATCAATTTATTTCTGATGAGATTTGTTTATTCTTTTTGATTCAGTCCTACAAATACAGCAAATGGTATAAAATGATAGATTAAATAAATATAACATATTTGGACAGAACATTAATGTATAGCCTAGCTGTGGAGAGAGAATCTGTTACTGCACTTATAAGATAATGACTGGAACTTTTACATTTGTAATCAATTTGCAATTGAAATTTTTTATGAAAGTTGTAAGAGAGTAGGAGAAGGAATTAGCTATGTTCTGAAATGATTTTGAGAAAGCTTGTCAAGCAGAATCTGGAAACTGTAGTCTTTGGAAGTAGAGTATCCTTGAGAGACATCAAAAGCACCAAAAGATGGTATTTACAAATATTTTACTGGGTGGCTATTTCCTACAGCTATTTCTAGATTGATTCAAGGAATGAGATGTTACAAATGTTGGAACAGGTTTCCAGAAGAGCAGTAGTGACTGTGGCCAAGATTGCAAATTAAAGAATGATGGGCCTTGAAAAGGATACAGATTTGTGTTATTTGAGACTTCTGGAAATGCAAGATCAGCAGAGGTGACCAGTCAAGTTGGAATTATGAGAAACACACCCTAAAAAACTTCATCTTGTCTGGCAAATTAAAGAGATAGATGAAAGGTTTCAGGAGCAGCTTGGAGGTGCAGAGTAGCTCATGTGAGTAATGGATGAACAACTCTTTAAAGCAGAGCAGACTGATTACCTGTACTGAAGGCCCAGCTGTGTTTGGGGTAACCCTGGAAGTGAGAGAGACAAAACCACATGTTTGTAGGTGAGTTTTCTGTTCTACCTCAGGGGAGGAATTTTAAGGGTCTCTCTCTGCTGCCCCTTTCAGTGAGGGTGTAAAGATGGAGATGCTTGGGAAGTGGAGATTTGCAGAACATAACTCAATGTCCTTGAGAAAGGCAGACTATTTCATGATGATTCCCTGGATCTACTGTGTAGTGATGGTAAGCAGAGGAGAGGGCAGATGGCTGGTAACCTCGGGGGAAAGGGAGTGTTGAGTGGTAGTCTCAGTGATCAAGAACTAGATCTGGAGAGACTGGCAGGTGGAAGAATAAAGATGGTCCAGGAGTGCAGAATCACAGAATGAGGTTTCAGGTAGAGAGTGGAAATCAAAGTCACCGTGCTGCCATTGGATGGAGCCATGGAAATAAGCAAGAGTAAAGATCCTTGGAGTGAAGGAGTCATCAGGACCCCAAGGGTCATCCATGTGGCCATTTGTTTTATTTTATTTTATTTTATTATTACTAGACTTTAAGTTTTAGGGTACATGTGCACAATGTGCAGGTTAGTTACATATGTATACATGTGCCATGCTGAGTGCTGCACCCATTAACTCACCATTTAGCATTAGGTATATCTCCTAATGCTATCCCTCCCCCATCCTCCCACCCCACAACAGTCCCCAGAGTGTGACGTTCCCCTTCCTGTGTCCATGTGTTCTCATTGTTCAATTCCCATCTATGGGTGAGAACATGTGGTGTTTGGTTTTTTGTCTTTGCGATAGTTTACTGAGAATCATGATTTCCAATTTCATCCATGTCCCTACAAAGGACATGAACTCATCACTTTTTATAGCTGCATAGTATTCCATGGTGTATGTGTGCCACATTTTCTTAATCCAGTCTATCATTGTTGGACATTTGCGTTGGTTCAAAGTCTTTGCTATTATGAATAATGCCACAATAAACATACGTGTGCATGTGTCTTTATAGCAGCATGATTTGTAAATCCAGCTGGTGAGGAGTTGCATTTCTTTGGAGGAGGAGAGGCACTTGGCTTTTTAGAGTTTCCAGTTTTTCTGCTCTCTTTTTCCCCCATGTTTGTGGTTTTATCTACTTTTGGTCTTTGATGATAGTGATGTACAGATGGGTTTTTGGTGTGGATGTCCCTTATGTTTGTTAGTTTTCCTTCTACCAGACAGGACCCTCAGCTGCAGTTCTATTGGAGTTTGCTAGAGGTCCACTCCAGACCCTTTTTGCCTGGGTTTCAGCAGTGGTGGCTGCAGAAGAGCGGATATTGGTGAACCACAAATGCTGCTGCCTGATCATTCCTCTGGTTGTTTTGTCTCAGAGGAGAACCTGGTTGTGTGAGGTGTCTGTCCGCCGCTACTGGGGGGTGCCTCCCAGCTAGGCTTTTCGGGAGTCAGGGTCCCACTTGAGGAGGCAGTCTGCCCATTCTCAGTTCTCAAGCTGGGTGCTGAGAGAACCACTGCTCTCTTCAAAGCTGTCAGAGATGGACATTTTAGTCTGCAGAGCTTACTGCTGTCTTTTTATTTGTCTGTGCCCTGTCCCCAGAGGTGGAGCCTACAGAGGCAGGCAGGCCTCCTTGAGCTGTGGTGGGCTCCTCAAATTTGGGGCTTCCCAGCTGCTTTGTTTACCTAAGCAAGCCTGGGCAATGGCAGGCCCCCTTCCCCCAGCCTCCCTGCCACCTTCCAGTTTGATCTCAGACTGCTGTGCTAGCAATCAGCAAGGCTCCGTGGGCATAGGACCCTCTGAGCCAGGTGCGGGATAGAATCCCCTGGTGCGCTGTTTTTAAGCCTGTCAGAAAAGTGCAGTATTAGGTTGGGAGTGACCCAATTTTCCAGGTGCCATCTGTCACCCCTTTGTTTGACTAGGAAAGGGAACTCCCTGACCCCTTGGGCTTCCCGAGTGAGGCAGTGCCTCGCCCTGCTTCGGCTCATGCACTGTGCGCTGCGCCAATTGTCCTGCACCCACTCTCTGGCACTCCCTAGTGAGATGAGCCCGGTACCTCAGATGGAAATGCAAAATTCACAGGTCTTCTGCATAGCTCACGCTGGGAGCTGTAGACTGGAGCTCTTCCTATTTGGCCATCTTGGCTCCCTCCACCAACTTTTTTTCCCATGTGGCCATTTGATCTCATCACCAGGAAAGTAACTTGAAGGAGATGAAGGGGATGAGGAGTGACAGGGAGTTTGTGTTGGCAAGTTGGATTGGATCTACTCCTTTAAGAAATTTTATTCCTTTTCCATGTGTGTGTCTTAGACCAAGCAGTATTTACAGCAGTATTTCAAACATACATCTAAAACTGCTGCTGCCAGATGTTAAAAGTATGAAGTCTTCCCCCTAGTGCCCACTCTTGCTTGGATCTTCTCAATGAGACATAGTTGTTTAATGCTAAGGGCACTCACTCTAAAATTTTCCATAGCATTTCTGGAAATTCAGCTTACTTCAGTTATAAAACTGGACATTGGACACACAGATCTTACAGATGATTAGATTGTGTTTAGACTAATAACTTCATCTTCAAGATAGGTGACTGACTAAATTTCTGTTTATTCAACTGCAAATATCTGAAGCCTTTGAGGAAGATTGTCATTCTCATAAAAACCACCATGCCTGTATTTCCCAACCTGGAATATCAAACCCTTTCTTTCCCTGATAAAACCATAGGGTCATTCAAGTCCCAGCTTTGATGTCACCCCTGAGATGCCTTCCCTGACTCCCACTGAGCAACTCATTTCGGCCTTATTCCTGCCTGCAGTCTTTATTTACCTCAGTTATAAAATTATCCTATGTCAGTGTGATTGTTTCTCCCTGACTATACTGTGAGGTCTTCAGAGATGAGGACTACATCTGTCTACATTTTTATATCAAGTTCCTAGTATGCTGCTTGATATATGATAGATAGTAAATTCTTGCTCTGTGAAGACAAAAGTGGAATGTTGGCTTATTCATTTACAAGTTCATATGAGCTTACTAACTCTGAATCACAATGACTCATGAACATTTTGACGACTCAGAAACATTTAGACAACACCACCACTAAAATACATGAGGATTTTATTTCTTTGGAGTTTTATTTCTGAAAGTACATTTTGTTTATTTTCCTGAAGAACTTCCCAAATTTTAGTTAAGGGGGCTAGGTCTGGTGGCTCATGCTTGTAGTTTTAGGACTTTGAGAGGCTGAGATGGGGATCTCATTTGAGCTCAGAAGTTCAACACCAGTCTGGTCAGCATGGCACCACCCCATCTCTACAAAAAAATAGGGGAACTTGGTGGTTTGTGTTTGTAGTCTAACTCAGCTACTCAAAAGGCTGAGGTAGGATGATGCCTTGAGTCTGGGAGGCAGAGGTTGCAATTTTCCAAAATCATAACACTGCACTCAAGTCTGAACGACAGAGCAGAACCGAGTCTCAAAACAAAAATTACCTAAAATTACCTAAGGGACTGAGATATGTTAATTAAGTAGCATAAATTGAATGGGGATGTTAGAAATATATGAAAATTTACTGTAACAGAAGTTGGGAGAGTAAATACTTGTGCAGCTGGAATAGCTAGTTGAGTTATACATTGAATTGGATTTTTTCTTGTGTTTTGAGATATAGTTTTAATCTTTTTCCCAGGCTGGAGTGCAATGGCACTACTTCGACTCACTGAAATCTCTGCCTCCCAGGTTCAAGTGATGCTTCTGCCTCAGCCTCCCAGTTAGCTGGGATTAAAAGTGCTGACCACCTTACCCAGTTAATTTTTGTAATTTTTATACAGATGTGGTTTCACCATATTGGGAAAGGCGGTTCTCAAGTTTTGACCTCGGATGATCAGCCTGTTTTGGCCTCACAAAGGACTAGGATTACAGCAGTGAATCACCATTCGCAGCTGAGTAGGAATCACTTGAAGGTGAAATTGTATTTTTTTTTATTACGATTAAGGGTACATGTGCACAATGTGCAGGTTAGTTACATATGTATACATGTGCCATGCTGGTGTGCTGCACCCATTAACTCGCTATTTAGCATTAGGTATATCACCTAATGCTATCCCTCCCCCCTCTCCCCACCCCACAACAGCCCCCAGAGTGTGATGTTCCCCTTCCTGTGTCCATGAGTTCTCATTGTCCATTTCCCATCTATGAGTGAGAACATGTGGTGTTTGTTTTTTTGTCCTTGGGATAGTTTACTGAGAATGATGATTTCCAATTTCATCCATGTCCCTACAAAGAACATGAACTCATCATTTTTTATGGCTGCATAGTATTCCATGGTGTATATGTGCCATATTTTCTTAATCCAGTCTATCATTGTTGGACATTTGGGTTTGTTCCAAGTCTTTGCTATGGTGAATACTGCCACAATAAACATACGTGTGCATGTGTCTTTATAGCAGCATGATTTATAGTTTTTTGGGTATATACCTAGTAATGGGAAGGCTGGGTCAAATGGTATTTCAAGTTCTCGATCCCTGAGGAATCGCCACACTGACTTCCACAATGGCTGAACTAGTTTACAGTCCCACCAACAGTGTGAAAGTGTTCCTATTTCTCCAAATCCTCTCCGGCACCTGTTGTTTCCTGACTTTTTAATGATTGCCATTCTAACTGGTGTGAGATGGCATCTCATTGTGGTTTTGATTTGCGTTTCTCTGATGACCAGTGATGATGAGCATTTCTTCATGTGTTTTTTGGCTGCATAAATGTCTCCTTTTGAGAAGTGTCTGTTCATGTCCTTTGCCCACTTTTTGATGGGGTTGTTTGTTTTTTCTTGTAAATTTGTTGGATTTCATTGTAGATTCTGGATATTAGCCCTCTGTCAGATGAGTAGGTTGTGAAAATTTTCTCCCAGGTTACCTGTTCACTCTAATGGTAGTTTCTTTTTCTGTGCAATAGCTCTTTAGTTTAATTAGATCCCATTTGTCGATTTTGGCTTTTGTTGCCATTGCTTTTGGTGTTTTAGACATGAAGTCCTTGTCCATGCCTATGTCCTGAATGGTAATGCCTAGGTTTTCTTCTAGGATTTTTATGGTTTTAGGTCTAACATTTAAGTCTTTAATCCATCTCAAATTAATTTTTGTATAAAGTGTAAGGAAGGGATCCAGTTTCAGCTTTCTACATATGGCTAGCCAGTTTTCCCAGCACCATTTATTAAATAAGGAATCCTTTCCCCATTGCTTGTTTTTCTCAGGTTTGTCAAAGATCAGATAGTTGTAGATATGTGGCATTATTTTTGAGGGCTCTGTTCTGTTCCGTTGATCTATATCTCTGTTTTGGTTCCAGTACCATGCTCTTTTGGTTACCGTAGCCTTGTAGTACAGTTTGAAGTCAGATCACGTGATGCCTCCAACTTTGTTCTTCTGGGTTAGGAATCACTTGCCGTTGTGGGCTCTGTTTTTTATCCATATGAACTTTAAAGTAGTTTTTTCCAATTCTGTGAAGAAAGTCATTGGTAGCTTGATGGGGATGGCATTGAATCTATAAATTACCTTGGGCAGTATGGCCATGTTCACAATATTGACTCTTCCTACACATGAGCATGGAATGTTCTCCAATTTTTTTGTATCCTCTTTTATTTCATTGAGCAGTGGTTTATAGTTGTCCTTGAAGAGGTCCTTCATGTCCCTTGCAAGTTGGATTCCTAAGTATTTTATTCTAATTGAAGCAATTGTGAATGGGAGTTCACTCATGATTTGGCTGTTGGTCTGTTATTGGTGTATAAGAATGCCTGTGATTTTTGTACATTGATTTTGTATTCTCAGACTTTGCTGAAGTTGCTTATCAGTTTAAGGAGAATTTGGGCTGAGACAATGGGGTTTTCTAGATATATAATCATGTTGTCTGCCACCAGGGGGAATTTGACTTCCTCTTTTCCTAATTGAATACCCTTTATTTCCTTCTCCTGCCTAATTGCCCTGACCAGAACTTCCCACACTATGTTGAATAGGAGTGGTGAGAGAGGGCATCCCTGTCTTGTGCCAGTTTTCAAAGGGAATGCTTCCAGCTTTTGCCCATTCAGTATTATATTGGCTGTCAATTTGTTATAGATAGCTCTTATTATTTTGAGATAGTTCCCATCTATACCTAATTTATTGAGAGTTTTTAGCATGAAAGGTTGTTGAATTTTGTCAAAGACCTTTTCTGCATCTATTGAGATAATCATGTGGTTTTTGTCTTTGGTTCTTTTTATATGCTGGATTACATTTATTGATTTGCATATGTTGAACAAGTATTGCATCCCATGGATGAAGCCCACTTCATCATGGTGGATAAGCTTTTTGATGTGCTGCTGGATTCGGTTTGCCAGTGTTTTATTGAAGATTTTTGCATCTATGCTCATCGAGGATATTGGTCTAAAATTCTCTTTTTTTGTTGTGTCTCTGCCCGGCTTTGGTATCGGGATGATGCTGGCCTCATAAATTGAGTTGGGGGGGATTTCCTCTTTTTCTATTGATTGGAATAGTTTCAGAAGGAATGGTACCAGTTCCTCCTTGTACCTCTGGTAGAATTTGGCTGTGAATCCATCTGGTCCTGGACGCTTTTTGGTTGGTAAGCTATTGATTATTGCCACAATTTCAGAGCCTGTTATTGGTCTATTCAGAGATTCAACTTCTTCCTGGTTTAGTCTTGGGACGGTGTATGTGTCGAGGAATTTCTCCATTTCTTCTACATTTTCTAGTTTATTTGTGTAGAGGTGTTTGTAGTATTCCTGATGGTAGTTTGTATTTCTGTGGGATTGGTGGTGATAACCCCTTTATTATTTTTTATTGCGTGTATTTGATTCTTCTCTCTTTTCATCATTATTATTCTTGCTAGCGGTCTATCAATTTTGTTGATCCTTTAAAAAAAAACAGCTCCTGGATTCATTAATATTTAGATTTTTTTTTCTATTTCCTTCAGTTCTGTTCTGATTTTAGTTATTTCTTTCATTTTCCTATTTTTTGAATGTGTTTGCTCTTTCTATTCTAGTTCTTTTAATTTTGATGTTATGGTGTCAATTGTGGATCTTTCCTGCGTTCTCTTGTGGACATTTAGTGTTATAAATTTCCCTCTACACACTGCTTTGAATGTGTCCCAGAGATTCTAGTACATTGTGTCTTTGCTCTTATTAGTTTCAAAGAACATCTTTATTTCTGCCTTCATTTCTTTATGTACCCAGCAGTCATTCAGGAGCAGGTTGTTCAGTTTCCATGTAGTTGAGCAGTTTTGAGTGAGTTTCTGAATCCTGAGTTCTAGTTTGATTGCACTCTGGTCTGAGAGACTGTTTGTTATAATTTCTGTGCTTTTACATTTGCTGACGTGAGATTAACTTCCAACTATGTGGTCAATTTTGGAATAGATGTGATGTGGTGCTGAATAAAATGTATATTCTGATGATTTGAGATGGAGAGTTCTGTAGACATCTATTAGGTCAGCTTGGTGCAGAGCTGAGTTCAATTCCTGGGTATCCTTTTTAACTTTCTGTCTCCTTGATCTGTCTAATGTTGACAGTGGGGTGTTAAAGTCTCCCAATATTATTGTGTGGGAGTCTAATTCTCTCTGTAGGTCACTCAGGACTTGCTTTATGAATCTGGGTGTTCCTGTATTGGGTGCATATATGTTTAGAATAGTTAGCTCTTCTTGTTGAATTGATCCCTTTATCACTATGTAATGACCTACTTTGTCTTTTTTGATCTTTGTTGGTTGAAAGTCCATTTTATCAGAGACTAGGATAGTAACCCCTGCCTTTTTTGTTTTCCATTTTCTTGGTAGATCTTCCTCCATCCTTTTATTTTTAGCCTATGTGTGTCTCTGCGCATGAGATGGGTTTCCTGAATACAGCACACTGATGTGTCTTGATTCTTTATCCAATTTGCCAGTCTGTGTCTTTTAATTGGAGCATTTAGTCCATTTACATAGAAGGTTAATATTGTTATGTGTGAATTTGATCCTGTCATTATGATGTTAGCTGGTTATTTTGCTCATTAGTTGATGCAGTTTCTTCCTAGCCTTGACGTTCTTTACAATTTGGCATGTTTATGCAGTGGCTGGTACTGGTTGTTCCTTTCTGCGTTTAGTGCTTCCTTCAGGAGCTCTTTTAGGTCAGTCCTGATGGTGACAAAATCTCTGAGCATTTGCTTGTTTGTAAAGTATTTTATTTCTCCTTCACTTCTGAAGCTTAGTTTGGCTGAATATGAAACTCTGGGTTGAAAATTCTTTTGTTTAAGAATGTTGAATGTGGCCCTCACTCTCCACTGGCTTGTAGAGTTTCTGCTGAGAGATCTGCTGTTAGTCTGATGGGCTTCCCTTTGTGGGTAACCCGACCTTGGTCTCTTGCTGCCCTTAAAATTTTTTCCTTCATTTCAACTTTGGTGAATCTGACAATTATGTATCTTGTACTTGCTCTTCTCCAGGAATATCTCTGTGGTGTTCTCCGTATTTCCTGAATCTGAATTTTGGCCTGCCTTGCCAGATTGGGGAAGTTCTCCTAGATAATATCCTGCAGCGTGTTTTCCAACTTGCTTCCATTCTCTCCGTCACTTTCAGGTACACCAATCAGATGCAGATTTAGTCTTTTCACATAGTCCCACATTTCTTGGTGGTTTTGTTCCTTTCTTTTCATTCTTTTCTCTCTAAACTTCCCATCTTGCTTCATTTCATTCATTTCATCTTCCATCACTGATACTCTTTCTTCCAGTTGATCGCATCGTCTCCTGAGTCTTCTGCATTCTTCACTTATTTTTCAAGCCTTGGCTTTCAGCTCCATCGGCTCCTTTAAGCAATTGTCTGTATTCGTTTTTCTAGTTATACATTCGTCTATAGTTTTTTCAAGGTTTTCAACTTCTTTGCCTTTGGTTTGAATTTCCTCCGGTAGCTCGGAGTAGTTTGAGCGTCTGAAACCTTCTTCTTTCCACTCATCAAAGTCATTCTCTGTCCAGCTTTTTTTCATTGCTGGTGAAGAACTGCATTCCTTTGGAGGAGGAGAGGTGCTCTGTTTTTTAGAGTTTCAAGTTTTTCTGCTCTCATTTTTCCGCATCTTTGTTTTTTTACATACTTTTGGTCTTTTATGATGGTGATGTACAGATGGGTTTTTGGTGTGGATGTCCTTTCTGTTTCTTAGTTTTCCTTCTAACAGACAGTATCCTCAGCTGCAGGTCTGTTGGAGTTTGCTAGAATTCCACTCCAGACCCTGTTTGCCTGAGTATCAGCAGTGGTGTCTGCAGAACAGCGGATTTTCGTGATCTGCGAATGCTACTGTCTGATCGTTCCACTGCAAGTTTTGTCTCAGAGGAGTACCTGGCCGTGTCAGCTGTCAGTCTGCCTCTACTGGGGAGTGCCTCCCAGTTAGGTGCCTGGGGGTCAGGGGTCAGGGACCCACTTGAGGAGGCAGTCTGCCTATTCTAATATCTCCAGCTTCGTGCTGGGAGACCCACTTCTCTCCTCAAAGCAGTCAGACCATGACATTTAAGTCTGCAGATGTTACTGCTGTATTTTTTTTTGTCTGTACCCTGACCTCAGATTTGGAGCCTACAGAGGCAGGCAGGCCTCCTTGAGCTGTGGTCGACTCCACCCAGTTCGAGCTTCTGGACTGCTTTGTTTACCTAAGCAAGCTTGGGCAATGGCAGGCACCCCTTCCCCAGCCTCGCTGCTGCCTTGCCATTTAATCTCAGACTGCTGTGTGAGCAATCAGCGAGACTCCATGGGCATAGGACCCTCCAAGCCAGGTGCGGGATATAATCTCTTGGTGCACCATTTCCTAAACCAGGAAGAAAAGCGCAGTATTCATGTGGGAGTGGCTGAATTTTCCAGGTGCCCTCTGCCACCCATTTCCTTTACCAGGAAAGGGAACTCCCTGACCCTTTCCACTTCCTGATTGAGGCCATGTCTTATCCTGCTTCAGCTGGTGCATGATGCACTGCACCCACTGTCCTGCACCCACTGTCTGGCACTCCCTAGTGAGATGAACTTGGTACCTCAGATGGAAATACAGAAATCACACGTCTTCTGTGTCACTTATGCTGGGAGCTGTAGTCTGGAGCTGTTCCTATTCAGCCATCTTGGCTCTGAAATTGGATTCTTAATTTCCGTAGTAAGCAGTATATTTATTTCAAGTTGTTCTACTTTAGTTAACTTTCTTGCTAAAACATAATACCTTTTTTTTTTTTTTTTTTGAGAAACAGTCTTTCTCTGTCACTCAGGCTGGAGAGCAGTGCTGTGATCTTGGCTTACTGCAAATTTCACCTTTCAAGTTCAAGCAATTTCCTGCCTCAACCCCCTGAGTAGCTGGAATTACAGGTGTCTGCCACTACGCCCAGGTAACTTTTGTATTTTCAGTAGAGATGGGGTTTTACCACCTTGGCCTGTGTGATCTTCAACTCCTGACCTCGTGATCTGTCTGCCTCAGCCTCCCAAAATGTGGGGTTACAAGCATGAGCCACCATAACCGGCCAAAATTAATGCTTTTTTACAGATTGAAACAAGAAAGTTTATGTTCAAAGGCTTCTTTTACCCAAAGATATAGATTTGTTAAGAGGATAAAAAAGCAAAGCTGAAGCAGAGAGTTGAAGCTTTTGAATTATATGTATTCAAGTTTATTTTGAATATTCAGAATGATAAGATTAAAAAGAATTTCTAAATATATGTCTAAATGTTGTAATGTTTATTGATGGGTAGAATTCTTTCTTATAAAGGTGGTGTCACCCAGCAATAGAAGTTATACATTAACAGAAACAAACATCAGGGCTGTGTTTTTGAAATATTAAACATTAACTTTAAATGCTATCACTAGGCTACAGTAACACCAAATAGAAAATTTGGAGATGCTGTTAATTAATACTTGAACATATCATACGTTTTAAAGTTGACTTCAGACCTTCATGTCTGATATTTTTGTATGTTTATGTATTGTAACTGAATTCCAAATATCCAGGCCTGTGGCTTTTACCTGCTCTGTGCTCAAAAAAAGGAAATATTGTGGTTTGACTTGTACTGGATGAAACTATTTCTCAATGCTATTCACTTTTTCTGTGTGCTCACAAATGTTTCATCTTTCACATATTACCTGGGATTGACAGCAAGCTCACCTGTCTATAGTTTGCCCAAGAAACCTTCTTTTCCATTGGGAATATTCTGTGAATTGACACCCATAGATATTTTAGGGCTTTTAGCTCATTAAAGAATTTGTCCCCATTGTATTTAATGTGTTTTCTCACTTCTATAGGTTTGATTTTTTATTTCAGCCCACTGTGTACCTTACTCTCTTTTTGGCAGTAACGAGAAGGTAAATTAAACAAGAGAGAGAGAAAAAAAAGAGAAACATTAGGGCAGGGAGTGTGTGTCACTTTTTTTACCTCCGTTTTCTCTACTCCTTTTCCCTTCTCTCAGCATATATACACAATCAATGTAGTTTACCTCTCCATGCCATTCCAGATTACCAGAAGAGGGAGCTAATACATGGAGCTTTTAACTGTTCCTAGACTAGCTAATGTTTTGCAGTACTTCTCAGGATGACTGGATCTCATCTCCTGTGAATCCACCTCCCTGGCTGGGGAGTAGGTGTAACGTGTGATTTCAAGTCTCCCTATGAAGAGCATTCTATTCTTAAATATTTGGAAGCCCTGAATGACCCATCTATCTGTTGCCCTCTCTTTTGGTACTTGATCAATATTCAATCAATAGTTTTTTTGTTGTGTTTTTAGGGATATTTTGTTGGTGTTGTTTCGGTTTTAAGAGACAGGGTCTTGCTATGTTGTACAGGCTGGTCATGTAGCAGTTTTAGTCTGTTGAACTAAAAACGTGTCATTTGATATTTTCCCTAATTTTATTAAATCTGCTGTTATAGTTGATTTACTTTACGCTTTTTGCTAATTTCAGGACCCAAAAACTCCAGGAAGAAAAATAAAAGCATGACTGAGGACTTAGGAGATGGGAGCAGAATACAAAGTGTCTTGAGGAAAACTGTGACTGAAACATAAAAAACGAACTTCTAAAGTAATTGGCACATTTGAAGGAGTATGTTTAAATTACATTGGCAGAGATATAACAAAAGCCGAGGAAGTAGTCTATGATCAATCTTTTATGCAAACTTTAGTGTTCAAAAAATACTTATGTTCATCAATAACCAATATATTCCTGCATTTGAGTTAGGGTAGCTATTAAAATATAAGGTGGAGAAAAGCACACCCTCTGTCCTTCATATTCATGGCTTCTCAAATATTTATCAAGGGCTGTGATTTGCTTTAACTTTCAGGGCATATTGTGACTTGCTCAGGTTGCATAGATAATAAGCTGCAAAGTTTGAATTATAATAACTTTTAGTTTCCTTTTCTCTACCACACTCATACTGCCACAAAGATGGGGATATCTAACAATGCATAAATTATAAAATTAAAAAAAAGTTTTAAGACCAGATTAAACAAAGAAATAAAGTAAAATAAAATCAAAATTATAATTAAACAAAATCAACTTAAAAAAAGCTTATCATGCTGTAAAAAAAATTACACTTATTAGTCAGATTTTTTGTCAGTGAACGTGTGTCTTGTATTCTTTCATGATTCTGGAAAGACATAATCACAGAAAAAGAGCTAAAATTAACTATGTGGGGCAAATATTGATAAAGGAAAGCAAAATATGGACAACTGTGATTACTTTGGCTTTGCTTTACTCTCACCTTGTGTATTAGTGAGTAATCCCTGTGTTCTAAGACACTATGCCAATGTTGTAAGTTTTCAGTGTGTTCAAAAGCATCTGACACATAAAAAATGCTCAGTTAATATTTGCTGTTAATGTGTCCAGAGGAAATGACTCAACTTAGGTGCTCTGGGTATTTATTTGGTCTGTTTTTAATTGCCTCCCTCATAACTTATCATCAATATTCCATTACACAGAACTTGCAAAGGTTTCTTGAGGTTATTCAATAAACACATTCTATTTGTAAAAAATAGACCAGTTCTTTATAGATTCTGAATTCCCAATATATTCTCAATATAATTTCATAAATCTGTAGTTGTCGAGAAGTTGGCAGCAGCTTATTTCCTCTGGTACATATTACTTCTAACCATGAGAGACTTTATTTTTCCATTGAAAATGAAGTATTATATGGATTTTTTGTCAGTTTGTATATTAAAATAGCTGACATGAAGTTTCTGTAATTTTTTTAGTGATACATTTATTACCATTTTTTACTAATTTTTAGTTTCACATTTAGTAATTTTTAGATTAAAGTATGTTAATTTTATATAGTTATGGAGCTAGTGAACTATTTGGTACTATTGTGACAGCTTGCATGGCCTGCATGGTGTCTTTCTGGCTTTGGTAATTCTTGTTTGACTTTGGCAAGTCTTGGAGTTTGGGGACTGTTCACAACAGGAGTGTTTCTTGATCGTTTTAGAATCAAAAGTCAACTTGTAAAAGCTGACAAAGAAAAGTAAAAATGTGAAAGTGTGCCCTTGGATATTGCTAATTCAGATATAATGCTTTCAGCACCTGGTTCCCTGGACTGGGCTTGGTCCCTGGGCCCAAAGTCCTTACGTTTGTTTGGGTTGGGCACATAGTACAGGTGGGTTGAAAGTGACTGTCTAATTATCATTTGGGATTGAGCCTGTTGTGTGCTGTGTAAATTTAACTACCTTCCCTATTGTTTGGGCCAGTTGAGACCAACTGGAAAGTAATGCTTTCAGTAACCTTAGGAAAACAAAACCCTGCTTTTTGTATGATTGTGCTTTATAACATCAAGGCAGTGTTTTGTTGGACATTTTATGTTTGAAAGTCATATCCCTGGCTTTAGTACTGAGGGAATTTGAAGTCCTGCAATGTCATATTCAGTGTCCCCAGGTGTATGTGTACCATAGATAAGGTCCTGCATTGATAAGCATCTTTCTGGAAAGGCAACTGTGAGACTTGTATTTACTCGTTCTGATTCTCAGATATCAACTTGAACTAAGGGATGACTGCATCATTAGAATTAATTGAGTGATTGAAGAGGAAAGGAAGAATAAAGGTGATGTTTGGGTGGAGCCAGAAGCCATAGTTTTCAGGTTTGATACAAGATATTAGCTTCCCTAGTTGAGTCTGTTTTATATTAAAATAAAGCTTACACTATTTTTCTTTTCTACAGTACACTTTTTTGTGTAATGTTAATTATGTAAAATTTTTTAAAAAAAACATTGTGTTCCTGCCTTTGGAGAAACCATTACTTTTAATATTTTATATAAACAGAAAGGCCATTGATTTTTTTCTGGATAATTTGTTAAACTTTGTTTCAATAAATTTTGATAAATCTGCAATTATCAAGAAGTTGGCAGCAATTTATTGCCTCTGGTACCTATTATTTTTAACCATGAGATACGTTCTTTTTCACTTATGGAAAAATTTTAACTTCTCTGTTTCCAGTGACATAGCTTCTTATTTTGTTGCCTTCTAATATATATTTTTATTTATAATATTTTTACTTTACATATAACCTCCTGAATTCTTGTGTATATTGCCCTTGAGACTGGAAGATGAGTAATGTCTCAATCCTTAGATATTTTATATTTCAATATATTTTTAGGCAATTGCCTCTAATGAGAAGTGAAGTTTTCGTGGAATTTTCAAATAGATTCTTGAAAGTATACCAAGGGTAATTATCTGATGTTTTCCAGACACCCAGTGTGTGGCTTCCCCTTTAACTACTATTTTGTGCAGACTAACAATTCTTTTATAAATTAGTACCATCATCTATGTAACAAATTATGCCTTGATAGTACATCTACATAGACTCAAGTTAAATAAAATGAAAATGAAATGGTAATACCTGCAATACAATGACAATATTTTCTTTTACAATATAGTAACAGACAGATCTGCTTCAAGGAAATTAAAACATCTCTGGTTAGCGTGTGTAGATGGTGGAATTTCACCACATGCATGAGAGTTATAGCTTCACATCACCTGTTAGGTAACAGGGCTAATTTCTTACTTGCCTGTGAAAGTTTTGTCCCCTACACAGGCTATTTCATATTATAAAATAATGGTCATTAGGTCTGTCTGACATACTGACCATAAATATTAAATAGCTTTTGTATTCACAATGAAAACATTATGTTGTTTAAAGGGCTCTTTCTTTCAGGAAAAAGTTTACTTGCAAAAGGAGCTCACAGTTATTAATGCAAAAATGAAGGAACTCAATCAATCTGTATATTTCATGTAAGAACTTGAGGAATTGTTTGACATATTTTTTTGAAACCGATTTTAATGAATATATAAAATTTTGGTCATATATAATTTATTCAAAATCTTTCTCTCGAGATGTTTAAACTGCCATTTCTATGGCAAATGGGGGTTGACTAAAGTTAATTCAATAGTTCTTAATTTCAATCAACATCATATATGAAAGTGTAGACAGTGTTTTGAGTCTTAGGGTCCTCCTTGAATCCTATCTGTGGCCTAATTGCTTGTGTGCCTTTGGGCAGGTCCTTTGATTGCAGATTCCTCAGCTGTGAACTCTACGATGTTTTCCACATTATAGGGTTGTTGAGGGAATTCAGTGAGTTAACTTATGTGCCTAGTTCATAGCAAGTGGCCAATATTACTATTGTTCTGTTTCTACATTAACTTGTTCTTTCCATCAGCAGCAGGTAAACATTTCTGACATTATAGTGTTATCTCACATATTAAAACAAAATGCAACGCATTTATCACATGCCATTGCTTCCTTACTTTTCTCTTTATTTTTGTGCTTGCTGTCTGAAGATGAAGCTGGAACTTTAGGCACTTGAAACATTTTAAGTATAAAGTTTATTTTTGCTAGTTGAACTTATGTAAAAACTTTCTATGATTTCTTATTCAAATATGAGATTTAGTATACTAGGAAAGAAAATCTCTAAACAAAATGTTACCTTTTTTTTTTTTTTGAGACTAAGTCTCATTCTGTCATTAAGCATGGAGTGTGCTAGTGTGATATCAGCTCACTACAATCATCACCTCCCAGGTTAAAGCAATTCTTGTGTCTCCATCTCCTGAGAAGCTCAGATTATATCCATGCCCCACCACACCAAGCAAATTATGTTTTTTTTTTTTTTTACTTTTTTTCTTTTTTCTTTTTTAAGATGGAGTCTATTCTGCTGCCCAGGCTTGAGTGTAATGATACAAACTTGGCTCACTGCAACCAATGCCTTTGTTTTCAAGTGATTTTTTCTGCTTCAGCCTCCTTGGTAGCTGGGATTACCGACACCTGCTACCATGCCTGGCTAATATTTATAGTTTTAGCAGAGATGGGGTTTCACCATGTTGGCTAGGGTGTTTTCACATTTTTTACCTCAAGTGATCTGCCCACGATGGTCTCCCAGTGTGCGGGGATTACAGGCCTGAGCCATAGTGACCTGCTGTACTTTTAGTAGAGAACAGGTTTTTCCTTGTTGCCCAAAGTAGTCTGGAAATTCTGAGCTCAAGCTATCCTCTCATGTTGGCCTCCAAAAGTGCTGGAATTACAGGTGGGAGCCACCATGCTTGGCCATTTTTACCTTACATTTTCATATTTAAAACAAATCTATATTGCTATGATGAGTGATTATTGTTAGGTTCTTCATTGCCTATGCAAAATGGGGTGATGATCTTACTTAGAAGGACTTGCTTCATGGGAGGTGGTCCATAAAACTTCCTCTGTCCCAACTGTAGGGCAGAAGACAATTTTTGTTACTGTAGTTTGGGTGTTATTGCAGAGATTCAGACATCTGTTCTGTGACCTTAGTTAAACTGTGATGCTATGCTAAAAGGAGCCTTCCAGCTTTTACTTTTGCAGCACTATAAAGTCATCATTCAAATGTAAATTTTCCTTTTTAAATTTCAATTGAGTTAGTGTCTGTCAAAGCACAGCCTTTGGCAATACCAAAACAAATATATGCTGAATGAAAGTGTTCTAAGATAAGTGATTATTTACTATGAAAGAAGAAACACTGGGAGAGAATAAAAAAAAATGCACCTCCTAAACCATATGTCCACCTCCTACATTCAAGCAATTCTCCTGCCTCTTCCTCTCAAGTAGGTAAGACTATAGGAATTTACCCCACCACACAGTTAATTTTTGTATGCTTAATAGGGACGGGGTTTCACCACGTTGGCCAGGCTGGTCTCAATCTTTTGACCAAAATGTTCCACTAGCCTTGGCCTCACAAATAGCTGAGATTACAGACACGAGACACTGTGCACGGCTTGCATGTATTAGTGATTCATGCTAAGTCAGTATCATAAAACTATGGTTTGTACTTGTAAAGGAGGCTTAAATTGGAAAGAGTTATAAAATTATGCTTTCTGGATTAAAATCTGCTAACCTGCCTCTAGGTGGTAACAAGTCATTTTTTTGCCCTCTGCCTGCTGATTCGCAAGGAGTACTAAGAGTATGGTCCTGTTACTATCCCAGGGAACTCCACCATCTTTTGTGGGTACCCTGAATAAGTCACTCTTTATTCAAAAGTTCTTAGATGACTTTGACTGTGGGGACCATCTGCCTTCTGCCTGGATCCCAACTGCTGCTTACAGATGCACAGATTGTATTGGATCTCAAGTCTGTAATCAAAAGGTAGACCACATAGCACCTCTGTGTGTTGTAGAGGAGAGAAACTGGCTTTCAGGTTAATATGAGAGTTTGAAAGAGTTCATTTTTTTTTTTTCTGTACCATTGTGCATTCAACAAGCAATGAATGAATTGCTGTTTTTCCTCCAGCATATCAGTTGTCATGTTTTAAAAATGGTTTAGCAGTTCCAACAAATATAGATGGGCCATGCTAACTCATTGTTTTAATTTTCAGTTACTAAAGATATATCAGTTTGTGCATCTTTTTGTTTGCTTGCCATCTTTGTATTTTAATTGGTAAGCTCAGATTTCTATACATTATTAATCGGGTAGTGTGTGTTACTGCTGAGTTTCAAGATTTGTGTATTTTCAGTGCAAGTTTTTGCTCAGATCTGTATTTTGCAGATGCTTACTTTCAGTCTGTCGCTTATCTTTCTATTTCCTGAACAAAATTTTAGTCAGAGTATAAACTTTTAATATGAGAAGGCTTTAGTTATTATTAATATTATTTTTTTACCATTACTGATTGGCTTTGTTGTCATTTGTTAAAACTTATGACCAAATACAAGATCACATAAATTTCTTTCTTGCTTTCTTCGAGAATTTGCATAGTTTTACATTTCAAGTTAATGGCTCCTTCCCTATTAAAAAAAAAAAATGAGGGAGAATTGCTGGGAAGATTGCTCAATAAAAACAGCTCCAGACTGCAGCTCCCAGATAGATTGATGCAGAAGGTGAGTGATTCCTGCATTTCCAACTGAGGCACACTGTTCATCTCATTGGGAATGGTTAGACAGTGGATGCAGAACATGGAGTTTGAGATGAAGCAGGGTGGGGCATCACCTCACCTGGAAAGCCTGAGAAACCAAGGGCCATGTTCCAGATACGTGTTTCTCCCATGGTCTTCACAACCTACAGACCAGGATACTCCCTTGGGTGCCTACATCGTGAAGGCCATGGGTTTCAAGTACAAAAATGGGCAGCTGTTAGAGCAAACACTAAACTAGGTGGAGATGTTGTTTGTTTGTTTGTTTTTATATGCTAGTGGTGCCTGGAATGTTAAGGAGACAGAACCGTTTGCTCTCCTGAGGAGAGGTGATGAGGCCAACGAGCTAAGTGGTCAGGCTTGGGGAGTGATACTCCCCACAGAGGCAAGGAATCGAAGGTTCAATGGCTTGAAATTCTCTCTGCCAGCACAGCAGCAGTCTGAGATTGACCTAAAATACTCAAGCTTGTGTCGGGGGAGGGTCATCCGCCATTGCTGAGTCTTGAGTAGACCATTTTAACTTTGTAGTGTAAATAAAGCCACAGGGAAATTTGAATTGGTTGGAGCCAACTGCAGCTCAGCAAGGTTGATGTGGCTAGGCTGCCAGATTTCTCCTCTCTGTGCAAGACATTTCTGAAAAAATGACGGAATCCCCAGTCAGGGGCTTATAAATAAAACCCCCATCAACCTGGGGCAGAGCACCTGGGGGAAGGGGCAGCCACGGATGCAGTTTCAGCAGACATCAACATAACTGCATGATGGCTCTGAAGAGATCAGCAGATCTCCCATCCACAGCATTTGAGCTCTGCTAATGTTCAGACTGCCTTCTCGAGTGGATCCCTGGTGTCTGTGTATCCTGATGGGAGACACCTCATACAGGAGAGCACTGGCTGGAATCTGAAGTTGCCCCTTGGGGATGAAGCTTCCAAAGAAAAGAACAGGCAGCAATCGATGCGACAGAAAATTCACAAGGATTTGCAGGACTTGAAATCAGCTGTGGACATCTACAGAACTAATTAACATCTACAGAACTATCCACCCTCAATCAACAGACTATACATTCTTCTTGGTGTCACATAACATGTATTGAAAAATTGATCACATAATTGGAAGTAAAACACTCCTCAACAAAAGCCAGAGAATGCAAATTGTAACAAAGAGCCTCCCAGACCACAGTGCAATCAAATTAGAACCCAGATTAAGAAACTCACTCAAAACCAAACAACTACATAGAAACTGAACAGCCTGTTCCTAAATCACTGATGAGTAAATAATGAAATAAGGCAGAAATAAAGATGTTCTTTCATACCAATGATAATGAAGACAGAACGTATCACCATCTCTGGGACACATTTAAAGCAGTGTGTAGAGAAAAATTGATAGCACTAAATGCCCACAAGAGAAAGCAGGAAAGATCTAAAATAGGCACACTAACACCAAAATGAAAAGAACTGGGGAAGCAACAGCAAACCAATTCAAAAGCTAGCAGAAGACAAGAAATAACTAACATCAGACCAGAACTAAAAGAGATAGAGACACCAATGAAACTTTCAAAAATCAATAAATCCACAAGCTGGCTTTTTGATAATATCAAGAATATAGATAGACCACTAGCCAAAATAATAAGAAAAGAGAAAAATAAAATAGATGCAATAAAATGTGATAAAGGTGATATCACCACTGATCCCACAGAAATACAAACTACCATCAGCTAATACTATAAACAGCTCTACGCAAATAAATGAGAAAATCTAAAAGAAATGGATAAATTCTTTGACATATACATCCTCCCAAGTCTACGCCAGGAAAACGTTAAATTCATGAATAGACCATTAACAAGTTCTGAAATTGAGGCAGTAACTGATAGCCTACCAACCAAGAGAAACCAGGACCAGACAGATTCATAGCCGAATTCTACCAGAGATCCAAAGATTAACTGGTACCATTCCTCCTGATATTATTACAAACAATAAAAAAAGAAATCGCCCTTAAATAATTTTATGAGACCAGCATCACTCTGATGTTAAACCTGGCAGAGACACATCAAAAAAGAAAATTTCAGACCAATATCCCTCATGAACATAGCTGTGAAAATCCTCAATAAAATACTCGCAGACTGAATCCAGCAGCACATCATAAAGCTTATCCACCACGATTATGTCAGCTTTATCCCTGGGATACAAGGCTAGTTGAACATACGCATATCAATAAACGTAACAGATCACATAAACAGAACAAATGACAAAAACCACATAATTATCTTCATAGATGCTGAAAGGGTTTTCATCAAAATTCAACACCCATTTATGTAAAATCTCTCAATAAACTAGGTAAGGGTGGAACGTATCTCAAGATAATAAGATCTACTTATGGCAAACCCACCGCCAATATCACACTGAATGGGCAAAAATTGGAAGCATTCCCTTTGAAAACCTGTACAACACAAAGATACACTCTCTCTTCACTCTTATTCAAAATTGTATTGAAACTTCTGGCCAGGGCAATCAGGCAAGAAGAAGAAATAAAGGGTAGTCAAATCGGAAGACAGGAAGTCAAACTGTCTCTCTTTGCAGAGGTCATTATTGTATACTTAGAAAACTCACCATCTCAGCACAAAATCACCTTAAGCTGGCAAGCAACTTCAGATAAGCCTCAAGATTCAAAATCAGTGTGCAAAAATCACAAGAATTCCTACACATAATAACAGAGAAACAGAAAGCGAAATTATGGGAAAACTCCCATTCACAGTTGCTACTAAGTGAATAAAATACCTAGGAATAAAACTTACAGGGGGTGTGAAGAATCTATTCAAAGAGAACTTCCAACCAATGCTCAACGAATTAATAGAGGACATAAAGAAATGAAAAATCCTTCCATGCTCTTGGATTGGAAGAATCAATATTGTAAAAATGTCCTTGCTGCCAAGAGTAATTTATAGATTCAATGCTATCTCCATCAAGCTACCAATCCCTTTCTTCACAGAATTGGAAAGAAAACCTTAAAGTTCATATGGAACCAAAAAAGAGCCTGCATAGGCAAGACGATCATAAGCAAAAAGAACAAAGCTGGAGGCATCACACTACCTGACTTCAAACTACATTACAAGACTGTAGTCACCAAAAAAGCATGGTACTTGTACCAAAACAGATATATAGACCAGTGGAACAGCACACTGGTCTCAGCAATAATACCACACATCTACTACCATCTGAACTTTGACAAACCTGAAACAAGCAAGCAATGGGGAAAATGTTTTCCCTATAATGAATGGTGTTGACAAAACTGCCTAGCTATATTCAGAAAACTGAAATTGGACCACTTCCTTACAGCATACACAAAAATCAACTCAAGATGGAATAAAGCCTTAAACGTAAGAATTAAAACCCTAAATTACCTAGAAGAAAACCTAGGCAATACCTTTCAGGACATAGGCATGTGCAAAGTCTTCATGTTTAAACACCAAGAGCAACGGCAATAAAACCAAAATTGACAAATGGGATCTAATTAAACTAAAGAGCTTCTGAACAGCAAAATAAACTCTCATCAGTGTGGACAGACAACCTATGGAATGGATGACAATCTTACAATCTCTCTATCTGAGACAAGGCTAATATCAAGAATCTATAGGGAACTTAAACAAGTTTACAAGAAGTAAACAAACAACCTCATCAAACAGTGGGCAAAGGATATGAACAGATGCTCCTCAAAAGAAGACTTTGATGCAGCCAACAAACATATGAAAAAATGCTCATTAAGTCATCACTCGTTATTAGAGAAATACAAATCCAAACCACAGTGAGATACCCTCTCAAACCGGTTAGAATGGCGATCATTAAAATATCAGAAAACTGCAGATTCTGGAGAGGATATGGAGAAATAGGAATGCTTTTAGAGTGTTGGTGGCATTGTTAATAATTTAACTCTTGTGGAAGACAAGGATCTAGAGTGAGAAATACCATTTGACCCAGCAATCCTCTTAATGCACATATAACCAAAGGACTATAAATCATTCAACTATAAAGATATGTGCACACGTATATTTATTGCAGCACTATTCACAGTAGCAAACACTTGGAACCAACCCAAATGTGCATCAATAATAGACTGGATAGAGAAAAGGTGGCACATATACACCATGGGATAGTAGGCAGAGATAAAAGTGAATGAGTTCATGTCTTTTGCAGGGACATGAAAGAAGCTGGAAAACATCATTCTCAGCAGACTCTCAGAAAAATAGAAAACCAAACACCACATGTTCTCATTTTTAAGTGGGAGTTGAACAATGAGAACACATGGACACAGGGAGAAAAATATCACGTGCTGGTGGGTGGTGGGCTAGTGTAGAGAAAACATTAGGAGAAATACCTAATGTAGGTGATGGGTTGATGGGTTCAGCAAACCACCATGGCACGGTAGTCTGCACTTCTCTAATGACCAGTGATGGTGAGCATTTTTCATATGTTGGCTGCACAAATGTCTTCTCTAGAGAAGTGTCAACAGACATTTTACAAAGGACATACAGGCAGCCAATAAACTTATTTTAAAAAGCTCACTATTATTGATTATTAAAGAAATGTAACATGTAAAAATGAGTCTGCCTTTTCTGACCCTGGGAGTGCAGGTATTTTCAGCACATGCCGCTTGAGGGGGAGAGCTGCGTTCTTCTCAGGGTTTCTTGTGGAAAATTAAACATAAAAATATCCCATGTCTTTAGCGCACCCCAACGTTCTTCCCCACACACAACGTGTGGTGGCCACAATGCCAGGTCCACACCGTGGTCTTGTGCCACAAATGTATCATTCATCATATAACATCTGTAATAGAAATATAACATCAGTAAACAAATATATCAACCATAATACAGGTGTGTCATTCGTAATACTAATGTAACACCTGCAATACTGATCGAACACCCATATTACCACTGTACACTCGTAACAGCAATAAAACACTCATAATACCAGTATACCATCTGAAACACAAGTACAACAACCATAATACTGATCTAAGACCCATAATACAAGTGTCACTCTCATAATGCCACTATACAATCCACAATACAAATGAAACATCCATAACACCTATGTAACATGTCTAATGCTGTCCTGACACCTGTAATACAACTGTAACACTCATAATACCAATATACCACTCATAATACCAATATATCATCCTGCAATACAAATATAGCAACTGTAATACTGATGTAACAACTGTAATACTGATGTAACACCGGTAATACTAACACTCATAATACTAACAGAACATTTGTAATACAAATGAAACAACCATAACACTGATGTAACACCCATAATTACTGATGTAACACCCATCATAAAGATGTAACACCTGCAATACTGACATAACATTCCTACTCTTACTGGGGCACTTCATTTCAGAGCTTCCACTGAGCTGGATTTGGGGGGGGATTGGCCTCTATAATGATGTTTGATGTTGTTGTCTCTGCTTTAGTGACAAAGTATTGATGTGGTTGTTTTTATTAAAAAGTAGTTTATTTCTCAATAATTTCATACGTCTAGGACACCTCCAATAGCTATTAGTATAGATTAATTCTCTCTCCCAGAATCTCCAGTGGTTTCTGCTGTGCCAGATTTGAAGCTTTATGCAAAATATCCCAGTGGGTTTTACTAAAAGTGGAGCCATTCTCCAAGGGTACTACCACATAACTACCACATCAGGAAATACAGGGTTGGTACTGGTAATGGTAATGGCAAAATATTCACTAATAAACACAAATTTCATCTTGTCACACTCTTGATTTAATTTTGTCAATGGTATCCCACTGACCTTAGAACAAGAACCATAGAACCCACCATGGCTGCAGACTCCAAGTTCTCCTACCTGTTTCCCATGCCCACTCAGTCCGCTCAACTGCCTGCAGTATCATCTAATTTTAATTGTGGGAACACAGTCTCTTGGGTGTCTCAGGAGTTTTATGTTCAATCTCCCAATCTATTCACCCAGTGCCCACAACTATCTAACTTTCCAAGGCTTTGTCCAGTTAATAAAGTCAGAGCTTGTGCTATTTAACTGTAGAAAAGCTAATAATGTGCTGTTTCTAAAGATAAAAAGAAATTCATTCTTTGTTAGAAAATTGAGATCACCCTCAGTTTATAAATCAAGGTAATAATAGTTAATGCAATGAAAGTTCATGTTTGGGATAATTAGTAAAGAAAAAAATATCAGTGCTAAAGACTAACGACACTATTAATTACTGAAATAACATAAGAATTTATTGGACAGACTATTACTTTGCTATCTCCCCTAACTGTGTGTTATTAATTCCAAATTATGTTAGGTTTAAATACTTACATGTAATGTACTCTATCAATATATTTAAGTGACAAAAAAGTCCTAGAACATGACAAGACAATTCATATAAATATTTGTAAACCTCCTTAACTGTACAGTGTAAATTAGATAAAGTAAGCTTAGATATTTAAACAGATGAATTACTAATATTTGAATATTGAAATGCTGTTAGAGTATGTAATTATGTCACAGCTTTGATATGGGACTTGGGACATTTGTGTATCCATGTACCTCATTAACTTAATGACTTCCCTTATTACTTCCTGCTGGATGATAAATTTTGGGCCCATGGATGGTGAGGGACAAACTATCAGCTCTATTGGAAACTCTAGTACAGCAAGAAAGTTTTCATTGCAGAATATTATTTCCTGCCAGATATTTATTTTCTCATCCAAGCAAACTTGCTCCCGAGAAGTGTTGTTACCTTAGCTGCTCCTCAGGTCGAGCTGGAAATCAAGTGACTACGAGAAAAGCTCATTTATGAAAGACCTGAGGGAGTAAAACTTATATACTTTACTGGCCATGTTTTTATGTGCTTGTATTCCATATGGATGTCTTTCTGGTGAAGTGTGTATTCAACTACTTCTCCATTATGCAACTGGATGGTTTGTCTTTTTTTTGTTACTGAGGTATGCAAATTCTTCATACATTGTCGATAACAGACTGTTGTTACATACATAACATGCAAACCTTCCTTTCTGCACCATGTCTTTTCACTTTCTTGACAGTGACTTTAGATGCACAAAAATGTTGAATTTTGAGAAAATTCTTTCTTAAGATGCCTGTGCTTTTAGTATCAGATCTAAGAAACCACGGCTAAATCCAACATCATGAAGATTTATCCCTATATTTTCTTTTAAAGTTTATGTTTTTACCTCTAATATGTAGGCTTTGAAACATTTTGACTTAATTTTATTTTCTGCTGTGAGGAAAGAGTACAATTTCTTTGTCTGAATGTGGTATTCAGTTGTATAACAGCATTTGTTGAATTTACTGATCTTGGCTACATGTCAGGAATCAATTGACTATAGAGATATGGTTGGTTCTAACATTCAGTTCAATTGACAGAGTCTGTGTGTGTCCTTATGCCAGTATTACGCCGTTTTGATTACTGCTCCTTAGCAGTAATATTTGAAATTGAGAAATATGAGCCTCCAAATTGGTTTTTGTTTTCAAGAATATTTTGGCTATTCAGGATCCCCCGAAATGTGTATGAATGTTAGAATTGGCTTGCCCATTTCTACCAAAAAGACTTTGGTATTTTCAGAGAAATCACAATGAATTTGTAGATTGCTTTGCACAGTATTGTCACATAAAAAATCATCTTCTAATCCAAAAACATTGAGTGTCTTTACATTTTTGTAGGGTTTCTGGAATCTATTTCAGCAGTATTTTGTCATTTTTCATGTCTAATTCTTGCACCTTGATAAAATTTAGTCTTGAAAACATTATGATCGTTGGCTTTTTGTCGGTACTCTTTGAGACAGGGCCTTATTCTTTGGCCCCGGGGGGAATGTGCATGTGCAATCATAGCTCACTGCAGCTCCAAACACTTGGGCTTGAGCAATCCTCCCACCTTGGCCTCCCAAAGTACTGGAATTACAGGTGTAAGCCACAACATTCAGTCTGTTTCTTTTTTTTTTTTCTTAATTTCTGATTTGGAAGTTGAAAAGGATAATTTGCTTTATAATCAATGAAAATATAGTACTTTGAATTGGCCAGAAGACATAATGCACAAGAACTCTATGTTGTATAGTTGACTCATCGACCATCTGGGTAAACTGCAATTACTTCTTAAAAATTTGTAGCTGTTAACCTTCCAAAATTGTCTTTCAATAAACTCTTGAATTGTAGGAATAAAGAAATGAGAAGACAAGACACATTTCAACAATACTGAAGTTTATCAAAGGACTTAAGAAATTTCAACTCATACCTCTCTCTCTCTCTTTCTTTCTTCTCTTTCTTTCTTTCTTTCTCAGTCTTTCAGACAGTGTCTCACTTTTTATCTAGGGTGGACTGCAATGGTGCCATCATGGCTCATTGCAGCCTGCAGCCTCTCACTCCTGGGCTCCTTTGAATCCGTCTGCCTGGCTAATTCTTTTTCTTTTCCTTTCTTTTTTTTTTTTGGAGACAATGGTTTGCCACATTGCCTGGGCTCTTCTGAAACCTCTGGGTGCAAGTGATGTGCCTGTTTTGATTTCTCAAAGTGCTGAGATTACAGGAATCAATAAAACATTCTTTGTGTTAGGGTCAGTAAAAATAAATCAATGTTTTGGCTGAGTTATGAACATACCTGTAATGCAATTATTTGAATAACTCCAACAGTGCAATGGGCATCTACAAAATCAAGAATTTTATTAACAAACAACTAAATACATAAAAACACTAAGCCCAATTGTTTAATTGAGGAACATGTTTATTATTTCTAGTTTCCAGCATTTTCTAGATCATCATTGTTCATTTTAAAAGTCATATCCATAGTATAAAAAAAAACCTATGTATTGCCATATTTGTTTATTTCTCAGTTGTGAAAATGTCCTTAATTTGTTGACATTGCAAACAAATTTCAACTGTGTTATGAAAAAACTGAAGACAACCTTCTTAACAATTAACTTCTTAGTTACATTGGATACAGGGAATGTGCTGTCTGTGAAAACATACAAACTCAACTACAGGTCTTAAACACTGAAAAGAGTTAACAGGTGATTATAATTTATTTTAGTATATCAAGATATTGTATTTTTATATAATCAATTACATTTACATACAATCTAGAAAGTTTACAGCCATCAGAAGTTCTAGTACAGTTTTATGTGAAATCAGAATTTAAAAATCCCTGTGGAGCTGTAGGTGTAGTAAAATGTGTAGGTAAAATATGTGCATGCTCTTGACAGTACTTATGAAGGGATGTCTCTCCAATTGACCTCAATGGTTTTCTTCTTGGCAAAATGGCCTGGGCCACTCAACCACTGTTTCATTATTGCTGATGTTTGCGCATGATCATTTATACAAAATTTATGACTCTAAAGACATTTATTTGACATCATGGCATTAGGGATTTCAAAACCACTTGAGGTTTTCTGTTCTTCATCCATTATGTTTTAAAGTAATTTGACTTTGATTTCTCAGAAACTTGAACAGTTTCTGGTTAGCCCCACAGTGATTCCAGCCAGGTCCTGATATAGTAGCACAGCCTCAACTCCAAGGCTGTCCCAGACTCCAGCTGCCTGCTATCCATGTCTTTCAAGTAAGTGGGAAATATTCCAGCTTCTTGTTTTTTTGAGAAATAAAGCTATCATCTTAATTTTACTTTATAGGGTTTATTTCTAGTGAATAGAAATAGATTTTGTGGCCAGGTGCAGTGGCTCATGCTTGTAATCTCAGCAATTTAGGAAGCCAAAGCGGGCACATCATCTGAGGTCAGGAGTTCAAGACTGGCCTGACTAACATGGAGAAATCCAGTCTCCACTAGAAATACAAAATTAGCCAGGCATGGTGGGACATGTCTGAATCCCAGCTACTCAGGAGGCTGAGGCAGGAGAATCACTCGAACCCAGGAGGTTGAGGCAGGAGAATCGCTCAAACCCAGGAGATGGAGGTTGCAGTGACCCAAGTTCTTGCCATTGCATTCCAGCCTGGGCAACAAGAGGTAAACGCTATCAAAAAGAAAAGAAAACAGTTTTTTTGTGTGTTGATATTTTTTTCTGTTATTTTTCTTAATGTGTTTACTAGATTTCATAATTTCTAGATGGTTCCTTATGGATTTCTGTGTATGAGATTTGTCAGTAGTTTTTCTTTTCTCTTCCACATATGAATGGCTTTGTGTGTGTGTGTGTATGTATGTATACATATATATATTTGTAATTGTTCTTCTGGAACTTCTAGTACAGTGTTTAATACAGTTGAGCATCAATGCTGTGTTCTTCATCTTAAAGCTTTGGTCCTCCACAATTTAGATGATGATTATTATGGGTTTTGCATAAAGATGTTTTATCATTGGAAAAAAATTGAAATGCAGTTTATTGGATTTTTAATTGTTAAATGTGTTGACTGTCCTTAAGTACATTCTATAAAAGTGGAGACAAACATGGTGTATTTCAACATTTGATTTACATAATATATTGAAAAGGGATAGCATTAGAATGGTAAAAAAAGAAAAACACCTTGATTTTCTGAGAAAAGATCTTAAACATTGTGGTTTATAATGTCTTCACTTATTTGGTTAAAGATTATAATGTCTATAATTAGCAGATTCAGTAACATTTAGTTTTTTGTCCGAATGATATCATATGTTTAATTCAATACTCTTTCGGGCTTAGAGAGAGATATGATTTCTTGTACTCATGGATATAGGCTGCTAGAGGTTAGAGTCATACAGGATGCATTTAAAGTTTTTTAAGCATAGAATAGAAATAGAGGATTAGGATATGGCTTACAATTGCAGAACAAGTTCAGGATTAGATTGAGGGTTAGGGCTGGACTTGAGATAAGATTTAGTGTTGTGGTAGGATTAGGGTTTGAGTTAGAGTTAAGATTAGGTTTATGGGTTAGGGTTGAGTTTAGGGCTAGGGGTCAGAATCAGGGTTAGAGGTTAGGTTTGTGGTTGGGTTATGCTTAGGTTTAGGGTAAAAAGTTAGGCTTACAGTTAGAGGTTAGGAATTAGGGTCATGGCCGGGGTTAGGGTTAGTGTTAAGGGTTAGCTTGAGGGTAAGGGTTAGAGCATTTCAGTTTTTGGGTTGGCATTTAGCATTAAGACAGGGCTTAGGGTTACATGTAGGGTTAGAGTTCAGGGTTCTGGGTTAAGGTTTAGGATTATTGTAAAGGATAGTGTTCAACATTTATGGTTAGATGTTAGTGATAGGGCTGGGCATATAGTTAGGGCTTTGGATTTAAGTTTAGCATGACTGTTAAGGCTGAGTTTGTGTTGAGGTTGAGGTTAGTGGTCACGATTAGGGCAACACTTAGGGTTCAATTTAGAGTTTAGGATTAGGGTTAGGGTTTAGTGTTAGGGTTCTGTTTAGTGTTAAGGTTAGGGGTTAGCATTTATGGTTAGTGTTAGTATTAAGGTTTTTCTAGATTTAGGGGCTAAGATTATGTTTACGTTTAGGGTTTAGGTTTAATTAGGGTTACAGATTTTGCTTTAGGGCTAGGGTTAGTGTTAAGGGTTAGGGTTTCTAATTTAGGGTTAAGGTTATGATTAGGTTCAGTGTTTAGGATAAGAGTTATTTTTAGGTTTAGTGCTAAGGCTAAGATTATGTTAGAATTATATTACTTTTACTGTTAGGATAAGGGTATTAGGGTTAGTGTTATTGTAAGTTTTAGAGTTATGGGATGCAGTTAAACTACCTTCAGTGTTTTGGGATTTCAGGATTTATAGTTAGAATTAGGGTTAGGTTTAGTTGGTAATATAAGGGTTCAGATTAGGGTTTGGGTTAGGGTTAGGGTTGGGATTCAGGATGAGGGTTAAAAGTAGGGTAAGTGTTATGTTTAGTGTTCGGATTATGATTAAAATGTTTGGTTTAGTGTTACAATTTAGGATTAGGGTTTATTGTTAGTTTATGGTTTAAGATTGGGTGCCTGGTTGTGGCTGAGTTAGGGTTAGGATGATGGTGAAAGTGTTTGGCTAAAGACTAGGCTTAGGGTTAGTGTTAGGGTTAGAGTAGGACTTGGGATTAGGTGTTAGTGTTAGAGTTAGCGTTTAGGGTTTGGCTAAAGTTTAGGGCATTGTTTATGGTTAGTGTTATAATCAATGTTAGGATTTGGGCTTAGGATTCCCTGTTTAGTGTAAGGTAAGGTTTATGTTTATGTTTGGGCTTGGTGTTCATGTAGGGGTAGGGTTAAGTTAAGTTTACAAGGGTCAGGTACTGTGGTAAGGGTTAGGCTTAGTGTTAGGCTTACTGTTAGGGCATACATTTGGGGTTGGTGTTAGTGTCGAAGTTCGGGTTATGATTTTGGGTAGGGATTAGGAATTGAGTTTTCAGTTAGTGTTAGGGTTTAGGACTAGTGTTGGGGATTAGCGTTCGTGTTAGTGTTACAGTTAGGGACTAAGGTTTAGTTTAACATTGAGGGTTAGGATTTTGGTTTACGGATAGGGTTACAGGTTATAGTTAAAGTTTATGGTTAAGGATTAAGACTATAGTTATGTTTTTAGGCTTTAGGTTTAGAGTTATGGTTTAGGCTTATTTTTGCTGATGGGTTTAGAGTTAGGTTGGTTTTGATGTTAAAGTTCAGGTTTCATGCTTTTACAGTTAGGATTAGTGTTATTGTTAGGGTTATGCATTGAGTTTATGGTTAGGTGTAGTTTTTCCCTCTTTTATTGTTAGCATTAGGATTACATTTAAAAATAAGGGATTGGCTTTGGGTTAGGTTTTCAAGGTTAGATTTAGGGTTAAGTGTTAGAGTTAGTATTTAGGGTAAGGATTAAATTAAGTTATCAGATAGAGTAAGTTTTAGGTTTAGAGTCACAGCGTATGGGTAAAAATTCAGGGTTAGAGTTAGCTTTAAGATATAGAATTAGTGTTAGGGGTTAGCATTAGGCTGGAGTTTAGTGGTTTTGAGTCAGTTAGTTGGTGTTATAGATAGGGCACAGTGTTAGAGTTAGGATTAAGATTGGAATTATTGTTTAATATTATTTTTAGGGTTGGGGTGAGAGTAGATTAAGCTGTAGGCTTATAGTTATGGTTAGTATTTAAATTTAGATTAAGGGGTTAAAGTTATGTTTATTATTATGATTACAGTTGAGATTAGAATTATTGGTTATAATTAGTGTTAGGGTGAGCATTAGGATACAGATTGCAGTAACACATTAGGGTAAGAGTTAATGTTAGCAGTCAGGCTGAGGGTCAGGGGTTAGGATTAGGCATACGGTTAGGGTTGACCTAAAGATTAATGTTAGGATTAGGATTTGGGTTTTATGTAACAGCTAGGTTTAGGTGTGGTGTAGGTGTAGTGTTAGGGTTGTAATAAGAGTTTTAGCATTCAGGTTAGGGGTTAGTATTGGACTTAATGTGAATGTTATGTTCATGTTCAAAAAGCAGATTTAGGAGCTCAAATTTTGGGTTAGATTTAGGGGTTGTGGTTAGTGTTAGGGTTAACATTAGCTTTTGAGGGTCAGAGATAGGGTTTCTTGTTTAGGGTTAGTGTTTTTGTCTTAGGGTTTTAGGGTTAAGATTTTAGGCTTAGAGCTTAAGTTCAGGTTTCTGTAATGTTTGCTTTACCCTTGGGTTAGGGTTATTTTCAGGGTCAGGGTCAAATTCAGGTTTAGCTATTAGATTTAGGATTTAGAATTGGGATTTGTTTTGGGGTTTAAGTTTTGGTGAGTGGCTAGGCATAGGGTTGATGTTGGGGTCAAGTTTGTGGCTTAGAGTTGCTGTTAGTGTTAGGGATTCTAGGTTAGGATTGGGGTAGAAGTTGGGTTAAGGTTAAAGTTATGATTAATTTTAGGGTTACAGAAGGCACTGGGCAGCTGGCTGGTGTATTATGTCATCACTCCTTTTTGCAGAAGGGAGGACTGAGCCTTGCACCCAGAACTTTTCTGGGCCTAAGCTCAGGGCCGTCTTAATGCTCATTGTACAGCCTGATAGATTTGGAGCCAAAGGAAGTTGCCTTCTGAGGCCGAAGTTTTTCAAAATGTCAACCCAGAGCTAACCAAATCCACATTAGCTTGTGTTTGAGAGTGGCAGGTGTTTGAGGTAGTCTGTGAAAGGCCCAAAGGAAGGGAAGTTGGTGACAGCTTACACCACAGACAGATATTGGCAAACCTTAGAGGTAAAGGTAGAAATAATTAAATGCTGGTGGTGAAGCACTCTGTGTACCAGCCAGAAGTGGAGACTGAGTTGACACATTCTCCCACACCAGCAGGAGATAGCAACTTGCCAACTCTGAATCCAGTCACTGGCGCTAGGGTTGTGTGAGATCTGGAATGACAGCAGTATTTAAAATCAGCAGAATTCCAAGTTGTTTGGCCTATCAAATCCTGAAAAGGCTGTTGAGATTGATGGTTGTGGCAGTTCCTTTCTCACAGAGGGAGGCTGAGGCCCGTGAGAGGTGAGCTAGGTTCATGTGGGCTGGGGTGACTGGGCTAAATGTAGTGTCCACTTCTGGACTTTACAGTCTCTGTTGTAGCACATATGGGATGTGCTCCTCCCTCCAGGCCTGTGTCCATTAGTGACCACCAGGATCAGGTTCCCAGGGCATGAGGGTCTCTTTTGTCTTGGAGCTGAGACCAGGTTGGCCCCAGGCAGGTGCCTAGTGAAGACTGAATTATAGGGGACCTGTGAGAAGAGGGGGTGCAGTACCCCAAATCACAAACTCTCCTATCTGAAATAGCTAGATTGTGAGAAAATCCACACTACAATCATGCGCTCACTTTCCATTCACTGCTGAAACTGAGACCGGGCAGAATTTGCCACAGGCACTGTCTCCCTTGGAGCTTGCCTATCCTCTCCACATGGCTGTCCTCAGACTTCCTCTTGCTCCTCCAATTCTTATGTCTCCTGCCCATTTTAACCTAGGGGAAATGCAAGTCAAAACTACAGTAAGATACCTCTTCACACCCATTATAATTGCAAAAAAAAAAAAAAAAACAGCTAACAATCGTTGAAGTGGAAGTGGGAAAATGTGAAAGAAAATTGCTGCAGCTGCTGTGGAAAGTAATTTGGTGGTTGTGCAAAAGCTAAATATAAAATTACTGTAGAAACCACAACATCCACTCCAAGCTGTATACACAAAATATGTAAAAGAGGTATTCAAACAAAATCATGTATACATGTGTTCATAGCAGCATTCACAATAACTGAAATCTGGAAACACATCAAATAAATGTCCACCAACAAAAAGTTAGAAGCAAAATGTAGTATGTCCATAGAATGGCTTAATATTCAGCTGTGAAATGGTTCACAGCTCTAATGCCACAATGTGAAGAAACTTCAAAAGGATTTTGGCTCAAGAAGCTGAACACCGGGGGGGAGGAGCCAAGATGGCCGAATAGGAACAGCTCCGGTCTACAGCTCCCAGCGCGAGCGACGCAGAAGACGGGTGATTTCTGCATTTCCATCTGAGGTACCGTGTTCATCTCACTAGGGAGTGCCAGACAGTGGGCGCAGGTCAGTGGGTGAGCGCACCGTGCGCCAGCCGAAGCAGGGGCGAGGCATTGCCTCACTCGGGAAGCGCAAGGGGTCAGGGAGTTCCCCTTCCAGAGGTGACAGAGGGCACCTGGAAAATCGGGCCACTCCCACCCGAATACTGTGCTTTTCCGACGGGCTTAGGAAACGGTGCCCCAGGAGAGTATAGCCCGCACCTGGCTCAGAGGGTCCTACGCCCACGGAGTCTCGCTGATTGCTAGCACAGCAGTCTGAGATCAAGCAGCAAGTCGGCAGCGAGGCTGGGGGAGGGGCGCCCGCCATTGCCCAGGCTCGCTTAGGTAAACAAAGCAGCCTGGAAGCTTGAACTGGGTGGAGCCCACCACAGCTCAAGGAGGCCTGCCTGCCTGCCTCTGTAGGCTCCACCTCTGGGGGCAGGGCACAGACAAACAAAAAGACAGCAGTAACCTCTGCAGACTTAAATGTCCCTGTCTGACAGCTGTGAGGAGAGCAGTGGTTCTCCCAGCATGCAGCTGGAGATCTGAGAACGGGCTGACTGCCTCCTCAAGTGGGTCCCTGACCCCTGACCCCCGAGCAGCCTAACTGGGAGGCACCCCCCAGCAGGGGCAGACTGACACCTCACACGGCCGGCCAGGTACTCCAATAGACCTGCAGCTGAGGGTTCTGTCTGTTAGAAGGAAAACTAACAGAAAGGACATCCACACCAAAAACCCATCTGTACATCACCATCATCAAAGACCAAAAGTAGATAAAACCACAAAGATGGGGAAAAAACAGAGCAGAAAAACTGGAAACTCTAAAAACCAGAGTACCTCTCCTCCTCCAAAGGAACGCAGTTCCTCACCAGCAACGGAACAAAGCTGGACGGAGAATGACTTTGACGAGCTGAGAGAAGAAGGCTTCAGACGATCAAATTACTCCGAGCTACGGGAGGATATTCAATCCAAAGGCAAAGAAGTTGAAAACTTTGAAAAAAATTTAGAAGAATGTATAACTAGAATAACCAATACAGAGAAGTGCTTAAAGGAGCTGATGGAGCTGAAAACCAAGGCTCGAGAACTACGTGAAGAATGCAGAAGCCTCAGGAGCCGATGCGATCAAATGGAAGAAAGGGTATCAGCCCTGGAAGATGAAATGAATGAAATGAAGCGAGAAGGGAAGTTTAGAGAAAAAAGAATAAAAAGAAACGAGCAAAGCCTCCAAGAAATGTGGGACTATGTGAAAAGACCAAATCTACGTCTGATTGGTGTACCTGAAAGTGATGGGGAGAATGGAAACAAGTTGGAAAACACTCTGCAGGATATTATCCAGGAGAACTTCCCCAATCTAGCAAGGCAGGCCAACATTCAGATTCAGGAAATACAGAGAACGCCACAAAGATACTCTTCGAGAAGAGCAACTCCAAGACACATAATTGTCAGATTCACCAAAGTTGAAATGAAGGAAAAAATGTTAAGGGCAGCCAGAGAGAAAGGACGGGTTACCATCAAAGGGAAGCCCATCAGACTAACAGCGGATCTCTCGGCAGAAACCCTACAAGCCAGAAGAGAGTGGGGGCCAATATTCAACATTCTTAAAGAAAAGAATTTTCAACCTAGAATTTCATATCCTGCCAAACTAAGCTTCATAAGTGAAGGAGAAATAAAATACTTTACAGACAAGCAAATGCTGAGAGATTTTGTCACCACCAGGCCTGCCCTAAAAGAGCTCTTGAAGGAAGCGCTAAACATGGAAAGGCACAACCGGTACCAGCCACTGCAAAATCATACCGAAATGTAAAGACCATTGAGACTAGGAAGAGACTGCATCAACTAACGAGCAAAACATCGAGCTAACATCATAATGACAGGATCAAATTCACACATAACAATATTAACTTTAAATGTAAATGGACTAAATGGTCCAATTAAAAGACACAGACTGGCAAATTGGATAAAGACTCAAGACCCATCAGTGTGCTGTATTCAGGAAACCCATCTCACGTGCAGAGACACACATAGGCTCAAAATAAAAGGATGGCGGAAGATCTACCAAGCAAATGGAAAACAAAAAAAGGCAGGGGTTGCAATCCTAGTCTCTGATAAAACAGACTTTAAACCAACAAAGATCAAAAGAGACAAAGAAGGCCATTACATAATGGTAAAGGGATTAATTCAACAAGAAGAGCTAACTATCCTAAATATATATGCACCCAATACAGGAGCACCCAGATTCATAAAGCAAGTCCTGAGTGACCTACAAAGAGACTTAGACTCCCACACATTAATAATGGGAGACTTTAACACCCCACTGTCAACATTAGACAGATCAACGAGACAGAAAGTCAACAAGGATACCCAGGAATTGAACTCAGCTCTGCACCAAGCAGACCTAATAGACATCTACAGAACTCTCCACCCCAAATCAACAGAATATACATTTTTTTCAGCACCACACCACACCTATTCCAAAATTGACCATATCCTTGGAAGTAAAGCTCTCCTCAATAAATGTAAAAGAACAGAAATTGTAACAAACTGTCTCTCAGATCACAGTGCAATCAAGCTAGAACTCAGGATTAAGAATCTCACTCAAAACCGCTCAACTACGTGGAAACTGAACAACCTGCTCCTGAATGACTACTGGGTACATAACGAAATGAAGGCAGAAATAAAGATGTTCTTTGAAACCAACGAGAACCAAGACACAACATACCAGAATCTCTGGGATGCATTCAAAGCAGTGTGTAGAGGGAAATTTATAGCACTAAATGCCCACAAGAGAAAGCAGGAAAGATCCAAAATTGACACCCTAACATCACAATTAAAAGAACTAGAAAAGCAAGAGCAAACACATTCAAAAGCTAGCAGAAGGCAAGAAATAACTAAAATCAGAGCAGAACTGAAGGAAATAGAGACACAAAAAACCCTTCAAAAAATAAATGAATCCAGGAGCTGGTTTTTTGAAAGGATCAACAAAATTGATAGACCGCTAGCAAGATTAATAAAGAAAAAAAGAGAGAAGAATCAAATAGATGCAATAAAAAATGATAAAGGGGATATCACCACCGATCCCACAGAAATACAAACTACCATCAGAGAATATTACAAACACCTCTATGCAAATAAACTAGAAAATCTAGAAGAAATGGATAAATTCCTCAACACATACACCCTCCCAAGACTAAACCAAGAAGAAGTTCAATCTCTGAATAGACCAATAACAGGAGCTGAAATTATGGCAATAATCAATAGCTTACCAACCAAAAAAAGTCCAGGACCAGATGGGTTCACAGCCGAATTCTATCAGAGGTACAAGGAGGAGCTGGTACCATTCCTTCTGAAACTATTCCAATCAATAGAAAAAGAGGGAATCCTCCCTAACTCATTTTATGAGGCCAGCATCATCCTGATACCAAAGCCTGGCAGAGACACAACAAAAAAAGAGAATTTTAGACCAATATCCTTGATGAACATTGATGCAAAAATCCTCAATAAAATACTGGCAAACAGAATCCAGCAGCACATCAAAAAGCTTGTCCACCATGATCAAGTGGGCTTCATCCCTGGGATGCAAGGCTGGTTCAATATACGCAAATCAATAAATGTAATCCAGCATATAAACAGAACCAAAGACAAAAACCACATGATTATCTCAATAGATGCAGAAAAGGCCTTTGACAAAATTCAACAACCCTTCATGCTAAAAACTCTCAATAAATTAGGAATTGATGGGACGTATCTCAAAATAATAAGAGCTATTTATGACAAACCCACAGCCAATATCATACTGAATGGGCAAAAACTGAAAGCATTCCCTTTGAAAACTGGCACAAGACAGGGATGCCCTCTCTCGCCACTTCTATTCAACATAGTGTTGGAAGTTCTGGCCAGGGCAATTAGGCAGGAGAAGGAAATCAAGGGTATTCAATTAGGAAAAGAGGAAGTCAAATTGTCCCTGTTTGCAGATGACATGATAGTATATCTAGAAAACCCCATTGTCTCAGCCCAAAATCTCCTTAAGCTGATAAGCAACTTCAGCAAAGTCTCAGGATACAAAATCAATGTGCAAAAATCACAAGCATTCTTATACATCAATAACAGACAAACAGAGAGCCAAATCATGAGTGAACTCCCATTCACAATTGCTTCAAAGAGAATAAAATACCTAGGAATCCAACTTACAAGGGATGTCAAAGACCTCTTCAAGGAGAACTACAAACCACTGCTTAAGGAAATAAAAGAGGATACAAACAAATGGAAGAACATTCCATGCTCATGGGTAGGAAGAATCAATATCATGAAAATGGCCATCCTTCCCAAGGTAATTTACAGATTCAATGCCATCCCCATCAAGCTACCAATGACTTTCTTCACAGAATTGGAAAAAACTACTTTAAAGTTCATATGGAACCAAAAAAGAGCCCGCATCGCCAAGTCAATCCTAAGCCAAAAGAACAAAGCTGGAGGCATCACGCTACCTGACTTCAAACTATACTACAAGGCTACAGTAACCAAAACAGCATGGTACTGGTACCAAAACAGAGATATAGATCAATGGAACAGAACAGAGCCGTCAGAAATAATGCCACATATCTACAACCATCTGATCTTTGACAAACCTGAGAAAAACAAGAAATGGGGAAAGGATTCCCTATTTAATAAATGGTGCTGGGAAAACTGGCTAGCCATATGTAGAAAGCTGAAACTGGATCCCTTCCTTACACCTTATACAAAAATCAATTCAAGATGGATTAAAGACTTAAATGTTAGACCTAAAACCATAAAAACCCTAGAAGAAAACCTAGGCAATACCATTCAGGACATAGGCATGGGCAAGGACTTCATGTCTAAAACACCAAAAGCAATGGCAACAAAAGCCAAAATTGACAAATGGGATCTAATTAAACTAAAGAGCTTCTGCACAGCAAAGGAAACTACCATCAGAGTGAACAGGCAACCTACAAAATGGGAGAAAATTTTCGCAACCTACTCATCTGACAAAGGGCTAATATCCAGAATCTACAATGAACTCCAACAAATTTACAAGAAAAAAACAAACAACCCCATCAAAAAGTGGGCGAAGGACATGAACAGACACTTCTCAAAAGAAGACATTTATGCAGCCAAAAGACACATGAAAAAATGCTCACCATCACTGGCCATCAGAGAAATGCAAATCAAAACCACAATGAGATACCATCTCACACCAGTTAGAATGGCGATCATTAAAAAGTCAGGAAACAACAGGTGCTGGAGAGGATGTGGAGAAATAGGAACACTTTTACACTGTTGGTGGGACTGTAAACTAGTTCAACCCTTGTGGAAGTCAGTGTGGCGATTCCTCAGGGATCTAGAACTAGAAATTCCATTTGACCCAGCCATCCCATTACTGGGTATATACCCAAAGGACTATAAATCATGCTGCTATAAAGACACATGCACACGTATGTTTATTGCGGCATTATTCACAATAGCAAAGACTTGGAACCAACCCAAATGTCCAACAATGATAGACTGGATTAAGAAAATGTGGCACATATACACCATGGAATACTATGCAGCCATAAGAAATGATGAGTTCATGTCCTTTGTAGGGACATGGATGAAATTGGAAATCATCATTCTCAGTAAACTATCGCAAGAACAAAAAACCAAACACCGCATATTCTCACTCATAGGTGGGAATTGAACAATGAGAACACATGGACACAGGAAGGGGAACATCACACTTCAGGGACTGTTGTGGGTTGGGGGGAGGGGGGAGGGATAACATTGGGAGATATACCTAATGCTAGATGACGAGTTGGTGGGTGCAGTGCACCAGCATGGCACATGTATACATATGTAACTTACTGCACATTGGGCACATGTACCATAAAACCTAAAGTATAATAATAATAATAATAATAATAATTACAATAAAAGAAAAAAAAAAAAAAAAAAAAACATTTTCAAATAGCTGGAAGAGAAGATATTGAACACCCCCAACACAAAGGATAAATGTTTCAGATGATGGATATGCTAATTAGGCTGATCTGATCACTACATCTTGTTTGTATGGAAACATCAAAATGTACATGTGTATAATTATGTATTGATTAAAAATAAAATTTTTAAAAAATTAAAAAAAAAAAAAAAAAAAAAAAAAAAAAAAAAAAGAAGCTGAACACCAAAGTCACCTAGTGTATGATTTTATTTATATAAATATTTAGAATAAGTAAATCCATAGAGGCAAAATGCAGATTACTGGTTGCTGGTGTCAGAAAGAGTACAGATTCGGTAGGAGCTCCTTAATAAGTGGGGTATTTCCTTTTGGAATGATGAAAATAATTTGGAACTAAGATGTGGTAGTTGCTCACAAATATGCATGTACTAAAGATCACTAAGGAATTCATTAGGAAACAATTAATTTCATATTAAGTGAAGGAATTTTACTTCATTAAAAGGACAAAATTTCTTCCTCAGCATTCTCAGCTTTCTTTCCACAGAGGGTTTATTGCATGGGGTTCTGGTCCCTCCACAGTCCAGAACTGCCTGGGGCTAGGCCAACCACACACTACACACATACTCCTGCCCCCGTGTCCAGCAGCTCCCCGACCTGTTACCAGTAGAGGTTATCTGAGTTACTGGCATCATATCTATCATGGTCTGCAGTAATTTAAATTCTTCCCTCCTCAGATGAAAGAATTTGGCAGAGGGGAATAAAGTAGTAAAGGCGACTGAGAAAAGTTTCACAGCAGATATGGATGTTTATTTAAAAACTTTTAGAGTCAGAAAAAATGGAGATTGCACTTGGAAGAGATCCAAGTGGTTGATTTGAATATATATCATATATATGTCTTGCAAATATTTTGTCCCATGTTGTTGGTTTTCTTTCCCCTATACTGACAGTGTCCTTTAATATACAAAAGTGCTTAGTTTTGATGAAGTTCAATTGAGCTATATTTTCTTATGTTTTGTGTTCATTCGGTGATAAAGCCATGAAATCATTTACATATCCACAACCAATAAGTGCATGAAAGGATGTTCAAAATCACTAGCCACTTAATACTTGAATACCTAAACCACAATGAGATTACCACTTTCTCCCCATTGGAATTTTTGATTGTTTTTAAGGAAAAGTTTGAGAGTATGTGGAGAAATTGGAACCCTTGTACATTGCTGGTGAGATTGTGAAATGGTGGTGATGGTTGCACAATTTGAACATAGTTAATGCTTCCAAATTACACACTCAAAAATGTTTGAATTGGTACATTTGTTTTTGTATGTTTTTCCACTTACAATAAAAGCTTCCTCTGAATCGTCCTAAAATAGTTGCATGTGTGATGAAAGAAGATGCTCCTCCCTATCATGAGTAGAAGCGTATTTATTTATTCATGCCAGTGTACACACTCATGACTCTTCGACACGCCCAGCATGATCTCATCAAGCAGAATGAGTCCCCTCTCATCTGGCCCATTTGCACTTCTTTCCATCATTGCACACTCCTTATCAACTTACTACCTGCCCACTAAAACAACTGTAAAACCTTCCACTGCATCAGAATCAAATTTGAAGACTGAGATTCATTTAGTTCACTAACTGTTGTTTCTTTTTGCATTTAGAGATCACAGGTAAAATGTTTGATTACTTCAGCATAACACATTTTAAATGATAAAAGCCAGAAAGTGTGCCAGATGAAATTAATCCCATGAATTTGTAATGACTTGCTATTTGGATTTACTTAATACTGTTACTGAGTTTTCTGTCTTGAGAATACCAAAATAGTAATGCATTGTACAAAGCATTCTAAAATAACTGCCTAAAAGGGTAACTGAATCCTTTTTTTCCCTTTTTTTTGGGGGGGATGGAGTCTTCCTCTGTTCCCATAGCTGGAGTGCAATGATGTGATCTCAGCTCTGGTAACCTCAGCTTTCTGGATTCATGCGATTCTCCTCTCAGCTTCCTGAGGATCTGGGATTACAGACCCAGCTGCCACTGATGGCTAACATTTGTATTTTTGGTAGAGAGCTTTTTTCACCATGTTGACCAGGATGATCTCAAACACCTGACCTAAGGACATCCACCTGGCTCTACCTCCCAAAGTGCTGGGATTACAGGGGTGAGCCACCATGCCTGGCCATGTCAATTCTTTTATTTCTTTATGGAGACAACTGTAAGTTGAAAACCATCTTTCTTAATACTTGCCAGTGCCTCAAGGTTATTAGGATAAAAATAAAATTTCTAAGCAAAGGATACCTGTTGGCATCCAGAATTTTAATAAAAGTTGAGAAATAAAATATCCAGCTTCTGGCTCTTTCCTGGTGAGCATGCACAATGGCTGAGGAATCTTTGGAACCCAGAGGAAGGGTAGAGCTGGGGTAGGTGGGGATGATCTTTGGAGCCACAGCCACTCTGGCAGCCACTCTTGCTCCTCACAAAATGGCTGGAGCCTCAGCCTTCAGAGGAAGTAACAGGGGCTCAGCAAGCAGTATTTTGTGTGCCAAATTTTCCATATTCATATCTTTTTTGGTGCGGTGTCTACTCAGGTCTCTATCATTAAATTGGTCATCTTATTTCTTTGTACATTTTGCATAAAACTCACTTTTCAGATGTGTTTCCTAAATTTTTCTCAGCCTGCACCTTGTTTTTTTTTTTTGTTCTCTTAACCAGAACATATTTTTTGTTTGTTTTGTCTTGTTTCTTCTTTTTTGTTTTCTGCTTTTTTTTTGAGATGGAGTCACACCCCGTCACCCAGTCTGGGGTGCAAAGGTGTGATTTCAGCCCACTGCAACCTTTGTCTACTAGGTTGAAGGGATTCTCCTGCCTCAGTTTCCTGAGTAGCTTCGATTACATGTGCCTGCCAACAAGCCCACTTATTTTTTTTTTTTTTGTATTTTTTATACAGACATTGTGGCAGTCAGTTACTGTGGGATGAAATGAGGGGAATGAATGCAGAAATGAAGACAAAGACAAAAAATATTTGTTTTAAAAGAGGGGTCAGGGTGCTCATTGCTTCTAGTCAGCAAAGTCACTGAGCTTCTACAGGCCTTCATATTTATTAGGCAGAATGAACAGGGAGGAAATGTAATTGTTGGTCAGCTGCTTGATTTATCACAGGCTCACATAACTGCTTTCTTTATACTACAGACTTCAGATGTTCCTATATATAACCACAAGAAATACTGTGCCTTGGGCATGACTGCCCTCAGTACTCCTTCTGGAACCAGACATCGTGGGTCAGGTTATCAACATGCTGCTTTCATGAGAACAGTTTGCTCTCTGCTCATAGACCCTCCAGTCATTACTGAGTTGGTCACAACCCTCACTCTTTTGGCCTCCAACATCTCCATTTTGTTTTTTCAATAATTGAGTAAAGGTGATTGCAGGCTGTGCAGCTCTCAATTGCTGTTTGGTGGTCCAGCTGCTTTTGCAGACAATAAGCATAAAACAGAGACATAATAACATTACCTGATAATCACAGAAAAGACATTGAGGTGAGGTTTGGAGGAGGTCCAAAGATTAAGGCTCTCTAAACCTTGCTGGAATTCTGCCTGTGTTTTCAGTCATGGCCCAAATACTTGATTATGCTTATTCAAGTTAAGAATTTTACTTTGTAAATCATTAATATCAAAAGTAACATTGGATGTGAAAGCCCCCTGTAAATGGGCCTTTACAAGTTTCCATGGATATTTTTTGTTTTATTCCAAATTGGATACACAAATATAAGTATGCTTAAAATGACAATGCAATTGCTTCTGCAACTACAAGTTTGTTCTTGTTTTCCTAGCCACAGAACTGCGGTCTTTAACATTGCTGCTTCCGTGTATATCTCAGTGTTGTTTATGTTTAAGCATCCATGCCTGTTTGGCTGTACACATCCAATTTTCCACATATTGAGCTGCTTGAATGGAGCTGTGAATTGCTACCAAGGACACCACAACAGAAGTTATTAGCATTCCTAAGGAGATTTTCACAAAAATTTTCATGCCTAAGGCTCTACAAACACAATGAGTAAGCTGAGTAAGAAAAAGTTTTAAAAAATGGAAACCAGAGGTGGCCACACAAGGCTCAGACAGATTTACAAGAATCCATAATCTGGAATTGTGACCTAGAATTACTAGTGTGGATATGTTGTATGTTTGTGCTGTGCTATGATTAAGGGAATAATACAGTTGACAGGAATCGCAAGTCAATTGTGCATCACTTACCTGGATTTGCTCCTTTTTGCTGCTAGAAAAACATAAGTTTAAAAACACAAATTGTAAATTAAGTGGTAATATTTTCTACAGAGGTAACATTAAAACTGTATTCAGCACAATTACTATAATTAGATAGTGTTCCAACACAAATGCTGCCATTCATTTAGTGGAGTGCTGCATTCCCTATCGACTCCTGAATTGGACATCTCTTTCCTTGATAATACCATTGAGGCAAAAGTGGGCTAAAGCCTGTTCCATGCTAAGCGAACCTTGTTGCAGATTGGAATTGAATTCGAGCTCAGTGTAGTGAAGAGATGCTGACCAGTGTCAGTGAAGATTATGCCACTAGGTTGGATTCTCCTCTCTCCCATCTAAATGATGACAGGGACCCAGAAAATAATGTCTACCAATAGCATGAACTGTTGTCTAGCTAGGGGGGCAAGACACTGGGTCCAAGGAGGGTGGTAAGAATTCTCCAAGAGAGCCCATTCTGTATAATTAATACAATTTGGGGGATGCGGCTGGGAGTGATTAGTAGCTACACCAGTAATGTTAACAGAGCTAAGGCCTAATAGGTACATGATTTTTCCATGGTAACTCAACCATACTTGGAATTAATTTGTAGGCCACTGCAGTTGAGTGATGTACCTGGGTGATGCATACAGGAAGTCCCTCCAATGGTGCAGCATAATTGATAATCATTGCTCTGAGGGTCTAATTACTCTTTGTCAGGGGGTGTTAGGGGTCCTGGTTCCCATCCTCCATGATCATGATAGATGTCAGGGGGAATTTCACTCCAAATGACACTCCATAATACTGGGGTATTGGAAACATATGCCCTGTATGTTTTTGTCTCTGCACAAGGAAAACCTACTGCACAGGATGTTACAGGTAACATGGCCATAAACTTGAAGTCAGGGGTGTTTCCCTGACCCTGATGCTCTAGCAGTTTCAAGAGACTCATGGCTTGTAATGGAGAAGCCAGATCCATAGTTGGGATCCATGGTTCTTTCCAGTCTCCATTTACATGGTCGCAAACACATTGAGGGCACCCACACAGTTTATCCGTCTCTTGTGAAAACACAAACATACCCTCATCCCTACATCAGTGAAGTTACTGAGCCTTTTCATCGTTCTTAGGGGGATTTTCATAATATATTTGTGTATACTTTCCTTTTTCCCTATAACATTTACCAGTGTCATTCTGCTGTAGTCTTACTATCTGTGCCAGGAGTCAAAAAATTTAACTAAATAAGTGAAAAATAAAATTAAAGTAAAAGTAAATGTATTTTGTTTGAGGTGGTAACTGGTCTCCTGTTTCCCCTTTCTGTTTTTTTTCAGCACGCATTGTAATGTTCAATTTGTCCATTCTATAATTCCTTGTCCTTGGGCGTTGTAAGGAATTCCTGTTTTATGAATGCTTGACCACATCTGTAAAAAATTTTAAAAAACATAAATAACATAAGCGTGTCCATTGTCAGTTTGTAATTCTTTAGGAACTCACTATATGAGCAAATGATGACAGACAATGTCAATGTACATAACAAGCTGTCTGACCTGGTTTGCATGTAGCATGTCGCATATGAGAGTAAATGTCTGTAGTCACATGATCAAAGGAGAGCTTGCCAATGGCAGCTTTGTGAGTAACATCCATCTGCCAGATTTCATTTGAAGCTAAATCTCATAGGTTACAGCCTTCTATGGGCGTGACTCCAGTGACGTGCTGGCAAGTAGGACAGGCTTGTATAGGCTGCAGCCTGGCTGTTAGGCAAATGAAGCATACGAGTCAAGACAGAGTTTTGATGCAGTAATACAGGAGAAGTTTGAGCTTGTTGAAATGCAGAACAAATCAACTTATTGGCTCTATTATTACCTAGAAATAGTGGTGTAGGTAGTTGTGTGAGAGAGGAAATATGAGAAATATAAAAAGCAGCACAAGAGCAAACAGCCTGTTGAAGTATTAGAAACAAGTTAAACAGCTTCAGTTCTAGGGTGCTTTTAATAGTGGCAGTCCGAATGTGACTGGCTACATTTACAACATAGGCTGAATCACAGAGAATGTTAATAAGAGATAAAGCAGTGAGCTCTAAAACCTGAATAACTGCCATTAGTTCTGAGCATTGAGCTGAAACTCTGGGTTTTTTTATTGTATGAGTATGCTTACACCATAAGTAGCTTTGCGACCTTTGGAAGAGCCATCAGTAAAATAGGTCTGGCTGTCTGAAATGGGCTTGCGAGGAGTAATCACAGGGAAGATGAAAGGTTGAACTTGTAAAATGGCAAAATTTTGTCTGAGGGATAATCCTTATGTATTATTCCTACATAATCTGAAAGAGCAATTTGCCACACAGTCAACATTTCCCATGCTGCAACCTGTTGTTGGGAATCCAACATTTTTCCTCACACTTTTAGACTGGCTCTAAAAGGAGAAAAGTAATTCTGTCTGGATCATATCTCTTAAGTGAGTTTGATCTATCCCTACCCCTTGTTATAAATTGAGTAGTTAAAGAAAGATAAACTTGCAGAGATTTTACTCTCTGATTGAATTTCTCATATTTTTCTATGATCTGGCCTAAAAGTCCTGTTGGAGACTGGGGGCTAGAAGGAATAAAGAGAACCAAAATGTTTCATGGCTGTAGCTGGGAGGCCTGTGTTTGCTGAAGAATCTGCACTACAGGCTGTAACTCAGCTTCTGCCTCCTTAGTAAGTTGCTGGAACAACTGGTTTGTCTCCTAAGCCCATTGCTCCTAATGAAGAATTTCCTTGGAGGGTCTGAGTGTTTGAGTTGATGAGTAACAATACCTAGGGTTGGGCACAGCCAATTTATATCTCCTAATAGTTGTTGGAAATCATGGAAAGCTTGTAATCTGTCCCTACGGAGGACGACTTTCTGAGGTTGAACATTTTTTCAGTAACAGTAGTGCCTAAGTATTGGTATGAAGTGGTTGTTTCTACCTTTTCTTGAACTGTTTTGAGATTTCCTCCTGTTTTGCTTCTCTCAACATTTGGTGTAATAACTCTTCCATTGGAGCAGCTAAAAGAATTTCATCCATATAATGAATGATGTGGGCCGCAGGAAATATTTTCTGAGGCTCCTTTAAGGACAGTCCTACAAAATGCTGAAATAGCATAGGACTGGTGAGGATGCTTTGGTGCAAAACTTTGCTTATCCTTCCCATGTAAGGGTATAATAAGGAAATAATCTTTAAAATCTAGTACTATGAATGGTGAATCACTTGGGATGGCTGCGAGGAATGGCAGACCCTGCTCTAATGCACCCATTGATTTAATCTGCACATGAATAGCTCTCAAATCATGTATCAATTTGCTGGCAAAGTGGTCTGTTTTTACATACTAAAATTTTGCTGAAACTTTACACTTGTGTTAACGCTACTTAATCTTTAATATTGTCTGTGTGTATGTACACACACATATATATACACATACACATGTATGATATGTGTATATATACATACATTTATAAACACATACCAGGGTGTACAGGTATATGTACATAAACTCTGGATATTATATATGTGTGTATAAAATAGATATATATACAAAAATTCGTATGTGTGCATATGTGTATATACACACACATAAGTGTGTATATACACACACACATAAGTGTGTGTATGTGTGTATATATACTCACACACATAAGTGTGTGTATGTATATATATACACACACATAAGTGTGTGTATGTGTATATATACACATATACATATATATTCATATTTATCTATGTGTATATACACATAAGTGTATATACACATGTACACACATGTATATGTGTGTATACATACACATACATGTATATGCAAATGGGTTTATATATGTATATATGTTTGTGTGTGTGTATATATACATATACACTTACAGGCACATATGTATCTGTGCATATATATGTATGTAATACATATATATGTAATACCCAGAGTTTATGTATGTATAACTATACACTCTGGTATATAATTATATAGATTGTATGTCTATATGTATGTATATACATATATATATATACACACATATGTCTGTGTATATATATTACACATGTGTATATATACACACATAAACACACGTGTATATAAGCGTGTGTGTATTTATAAGTATATGTGTATGCTCTCTCTATATATGTGTGTATATATTTTGGAAAGCCTCTCTCTATCTGGGTTATCACAATACTATTCTAGGTCCCAATCTATCGGTTTAAAGTCTTGTAATATAAAGAGAATCAGGAATTTAGAGGCAACCTGTTTTTTGATCATTTTCTTTATGGGTAGCAGTTTAATGGAGGGTAGTTGGGAGAATTGAGGAAACTGAGGATGATAAACTGACTAGAGAAGTCTCTGGATAGGGGACAGAAGAAAAGCGGGAACATCTGGAAGTTTCTTTTGAGGGTTTCCTGGGGGTTTGTTTCTCTGATTGCTGAGAATTGTTCACTATAGACAAGTCTGATGTGCTAAGAAGGCATGATCAACATTACAGTGTTTAGAAATATCTGGGTTTTTTGCAGAACAAAGAAATCTGGCATATATGGTACCACAGACAAATTGCCTTCTCAATTGCAGAAAATGTCTAGATGTTGGATGGTATTGAGAGAGAAAACTTAAGTAGATAGGCTGGATTCTTGCTAAAACTACTTTAAGCAAAGAGACAGACTGAAATATCAGGCTGCATGCAAATTAAAAAAAAAAAAAAAAACCTGCACAAACCTGCAGTCCACTCATATAAAGAACAAAGCTTTATAAATAAACTCTTTTGTATTTTTTTGGCCTAAAATATGCCTACAGATAATGTGATAAAAGAAGAATATTCTGCATAAAAACACTTCTCTTCCAGAAAATAGTCTCTATTTAGTTTACCCAGTGGTCTTCAGTGTGTTCTAATGAACACTTTTGCAGTCACGTGGATGTACCACTATATATATCTGTCTGCTATTTTGAGGTATCATTAGACTTTTTTTTTCTTCACTGTAGTGAAGTCAGATTGAAAACTTAAGAGGGAAAAAAGTGACTGTTGGCAGCACAGATAGGAGAGAGATGTATTTCTCTCTCTAAGGCAGGTTCTGCTGATTTTATGAATTAAGAAAAGAGTGTGCTTACTAGTCTTGAAAAACTACTAGTTGGCTCGAGTCAGAACCTTGACCCAGGACTGAAATTTAGCTGAAGTAAAAATTTATAGTGGCTCAGCTCACAGTGGAAAGCATATCTAGAAAAAAGAAAACGAAGAAGAAAAGTGCTCTTTGAAGCACATAGAAGCCCCTTGTGTAAAAGGAATAGAGACTGTTTTCTTGAAGTATGTGCGTTATCTAAGAAGAAAAGTACTTTTATGTAGAACATTCTTCTTTTGTCAGATTATCTGTTGGCATAATTTAGGTAACAAAAAAATGCAAAAATATTTGTTTCTTAGGCTTTGTTCCTTTACATGAGTAGACTGAAGGTTTCTGCAGGTTTTTTAAAAATCTGCCTGCAGACTGGTATTTTAGCCTGTTTCTTTGTTCAAAGTAGTTTTAGCAAGAATCCATCCTATCTTCCTAATGTTTCTCTCTCAATGTTATCCAACACCTAGATATTTTCTGTAAGTGGGAAGGCAAATTGCCTGAGGTACTTTCTTTGTCCTGCAAACAACCTAGATATTTGTAAGCACTGTAATATTGACCATGCCTTCTTAGCATATCAGACATGTCTATAGTGAACAATTCTCAAAAGTCAGAGAAACAAACTCCCAGGAAACCGTCAGAAGAATCTTCCAGATGTTCCAGCTTTTCTTGTGTCCCCTATCCAGAGACTCCTCTAGTCACTTTATCATCCTTATCTTCTTCAATTCTCCCAAGCAACCCTCCATTAAACCGTTACCCCTAAAGAAAATGCCTAATAAACGTGGTGTATCTAAATTCCTGGTTCTCTTTTTATTATAAGGCTTTAAACAGATAGATTGGGACCTAGAAAAGCATACTGATAACCCAGATGCATACAGACAGGCTTTCCAAAATGTTATCCAAGTGTTTGGTCCTACGTGGCAACATGTTATGTCATTCCTAAGCCAAATCTTAAGTACTGCTGAGCAACAGGAAGCCACACAGGCAACAGAGAGTTTCAGAGACTAATAGCATGTTTAATATAGGCAGGCAAAGAACAAAACCAGTGCAAAAAAAAAATATGGGAAAGGAGACAGAAGCCCCATTTCCAATAAGAAGGGAGATGGTGCCCATTAAAAACCATAACTAAATACCTGCTGATTTTATGGATGAGTGGAAACAAAAAGACTTTCTAATGTGAATGTTAAAAAGCTTCCAAGGACCTGGAATCAAACCTCTTAATTGATCCATACTGGTTATATTGAAATAAAAATCACATATAAATATTTCAAACTTTATGAAAAGGCTGAGAGAGGATTCTGTGGATTTTGTGAAACAATCATCTCTATCTCCTGATTTAAACAAAATACAGGTAATCTTAATAGGCAAGTTTATTACTCAAACGTTAACTCAGAAGATAACTACAAAAGCAGACTATGGTAAAAGATACCACTGTAGAAAAATTGTGGGTGGCATTCTTGGACCTTTAAAGCAGGGCCCACAATGAGGCATGGGAAAGGAGGAAAAAGCAAGAGATAAACAAAGGCATTAGTGATTGAATTACAGGTCTGCAAAATCCAGGACTTTTGAGCTGTACCTTCTAACTGCTGAAAGTTTGGCAAGCCAGGACTCTTCAGGAAGAACTGCAGAGAAAACAAAACGATGCCACTTCAACCCAGTCCAGCCAGTGTTGGTGACCACTGGAAGGTGGAAGGCCTACAGAGACATAGTTTTTATTCCATGGTCAGATTTTAGATGACCAGGTAAGACTTATGCATCCCAGGGCTCAATTCAGGCTTGAATTGTAGTCTCACCAATGCACCACAAGTAGCAAAGTCTCACTGTGTGACATCACAAAGAGTTATTTATCTCGGGTCCAAAAACTCGACGAAGGTGCACATAAAGTGTCATTAGAACCGAAGTTTAAGAAGGAAATTAAAATAGCTCTCCACAGTGGAAACCCAAATTTTTTGTCCAGTGTGACGCTGGTGTTTGGTGTCCTCATGTACTGGGAAATGGAAGAATGTGATGACTGATCTCGGAAAAAGCCTTATTCAGCTTGGCTTTGGAATTTTGCTTGGGACCAAACAAGTGTTGATGTGAAAGCCTGGCCGACGACCTCCACCCATGACTAATCAGAGGCTGATGTGATTATTTATACTAGTTCAGGTTATATTCCAAAGCGTGTCCAGAAAAGTGCCCACTGAAACTTGTTGTCGCCCACCGTGTACTTTCCTCACCTGAAGAAAAGCCGCTATTTTTGGAAGTCCACTGCTTATACAAAAGATGAGGATGTTTCCTTGTTGTTCTTGTTTTTCAATCCGTATGTTTGTGAGCATATTTTGTGCATAAAGAACAAAGATCTGTCTATGTTGGACTGTGTTTCTTCATGTGAGTGGGCTGAAGGTTTGTGCAAGTTTACTAATACGTGTCTGTAGCCTATTTTTTGGTAAGCTGGATCTTTGTTCCTAGAAGTTAGACCAAGGGCCCCCTCAGCTACCTAACTATTCTCTGCTGTTAGCAAGAGTACAACCCTACTACCTAACTAACTTCCGTTAGACAGAATTGATCTTTCTAGCTACTTCCTGCTAGGGAAGGGGGGTTGCCCAATGAGACATAACAGCTGGAGCTCCACCTGAGGTCAGGATAAAGTTTCACAGAAACATGGTGTTTTCATAAGCGGTTTCATTTGCAGTACCATTTGGAGTTTGGTTTCCTCTATGTGAGAAGAAAAATTTGGGTTATCCAAATATATGTTATAAAATCAGATAAGCTGAGGAAATAAACAGCTTAAAAATTCTGAGGCTGCTGACATGCCCTGTAACTGACAGCTGTAGTTATGCCAGAGAAGTTGTGGATGCATAGGGCTTGGTTTTGCTTAGCTTTCTTAGTCTTATCCCCACAAAGACAAACACCACTTGAGACTAGAAGATAATGTCCAATGTAAGATTTGAAAGAAATTTTTCTATTTTTCTTGTTCATTTCTGTAGAAATCAAATATAATAGGCCTGAGTTGACAGCAAAATAGTCTAAAATTTAATAGTTAAAATAATTATTGGCATAAACTGTGGGCCAAATTATTGTTCTTAAATCAGCTTTCTACGTTGCCATTGATGAAACTCTTCTTCTTGAGGAACCTCTGATAAGACCTCTTAAAGCCAAGCACAACCATGAGTTTTACTTCCAAATACTCATGTGTTGCAGGAAGTTACAGACCCCAAACAGAGGGACCTGCTGAAGCTGTGGCAGAATAATGTAAATTGTGAAGATTTCATGGACCTTTATTAGTTCCCCAAATTAATAATCTTATAATTTCCTATGCCTGTCCTTATTTAATCTCTTAATCCCTTCATCTTCATAAGCTGAGGACGTATGTCACCTCAGGACACTGTGACGATTGTGTTAACAGCACAAATTGTTTGTAAAGCATGTGTGTTTAACAATATGAAATCTGGGCACCTTCAAAAAGGAACAGGATAACAGTGATGTTCAGGGAACATTGGAGATAACCATTAGGTCTGACTGATTGGGAGCTGGGCAGAATAGACACGTATTTCTCTTATTGCCAAAAACAGGTAAGAGAAATGTCATTGAGTTATTTCCCTTGTAGGGAATATTAATAATCAACAGCCCTGGGAAAAGAATGCATTCCCAGGAGGAGGCCTATAAAATGACTGCTCTAGGGGTGTCGGCCTTATGCAGTTGCAGGTAAGGGATGAAACACACCCTCGCCTCCTGCAGCACCTCCAGGATGGCTTGGATTAGGACATTCCAGCCTGGTGAATTCCAGTAAGACTGGTTCTCTGCTCTAGAACCCTGTTCAGATGTTTATCAATGACACTGCATGCACAGCAGGACATGGAACTTCATTAGTAATTCTAGGTTCACCCTGACATTGTGATTTCACCCTGACCTTGTGCCTTGTGATCTTTTATTGCCCTGTGGAGCGTGTGACCTCTGTCTCCCATATCCTATGCATACACTCCTTTCCCTTTGAAAATTGCTAATAAGTCTTGATGGTTTTGAGCCTTAGGGGGCATCACAGAACCTGCTGACATGTGATGTCTCCCCCAGACACACAGCTTTAAAATTTCTCTCTTTTTTTGTAACCTATCCTTTTATTTCTCAGACTGCCTGACACTTAGGGGAAATATAAAGGAACTGAGGCTGAAATATAAGGGGTTGGTTCCCCCAATACCTATGACTTGGTTAAACTTTTTGCTTCTTGAGATCCAAGCAAATGGGATTCCTGGGCATGTTAATAAATGACATTCTTTGATATTTGGGGTTTCATAAAGACTGTTTCAGGGTCTAAAAAGGCCTTTGTTTTACAGCTTATTTATAATGACTTCTAGCCCTTTTCTACCTTCTGGTTTGGGAAATAACGCTTCTGGCCAGAAAAAATAGTGCAATCCTTAAGGTAAATACAGATACATACAGTGATTGTAGCCCAGCAACATTTCTCTCGACATCCCATGCTTCTTAGTTAATATTAGTTTCCACTTAGTGGAGAAAAAGAGTTTGTCCTGCAGCCATTCATATGGAGGCTTCTATATGGACCACAATATCTCTACCTAGTAATAAAGTGGGATTTTTAGGAATTATTAAATTGGTATGACTAAATAGAAGGTTGTTTCAACTATAACTAAGGGGCTGAGAAAATATTCTATAAAGGTCTTTTGCTGACACATCCATCATTGTCACATCAGGGGAGGAGAGAAAGCCAAGACTGAAAAGCAGAACAAAGACATCCACTCCAATTTCTAGAAGAAAGTCTACTTTCCTCCCGTCCACCTTCAGAGTCACCCAAGGATTTTGAAGAGTTTGGAACTCAAAGAGTATGGCAGCTGTTAGAGCTGGGGAATTGATCTCCAGGAACTATCAGTCTTGCTGGATCATTTGTGAGATTGGTCCTGGACTTAGTGGTGTATGGCTCATTAATCAGCACACCCTTCTGTGGTCACCACCACCGGTTGGAGAGTGTTGAGATGGCTCTCTATTGTTTTCTGAGCATTTCTTGGGAAAGTGTCCTGTCTTGCCACACTGATAGCCGTTAGCAGGTGCCACTCAGGGACTTGGATTTTTATAAAACTGTATTGTGTTAGCTAGAGTCCCTGTTCTTCTCTTGTCTTTACTCTTCTTCTTTAATGACTCGTCATGTTTCCTATTGTAAAATCTGAAGTGCCCACATTCAGGAAGTTCTTCACAGTGTTATTGAGATGAGAATGCTAGACTTTAGTGAGGGAGGCAGCAAGGAATTGGTCCCTGGAAATCTACCAGTCTGCCGGTTCATTTCTCATTTACACGTAATAGATAAGCAGCCTTAAAAATATCTGTCTGCAGACACCAATAAGGTAACTAACACAGAGTGTTTTATCTCGAGGTCCATATTGTCACAGACAGAAGAAGCTTCAGTCCATTCAGATAAAAATCTTGTGCAAAACTCTGGCTCACTGTGATAAGAGAACCAGCCAATGCACAAAAATACCTTTGTCTTTTGTGTAATCAGTTGGCTCCCAGGAAGTAGTTTATTGTCCATTTTTTGGCATAAACACAGTGAGTGCTGGTGGGTTCCGGTTGGCACATTTGTTTCTTTTGGAACTGTGAGTCCAGCCTTTATAAATTACTGTTTAATTCCTGATTAAGCCTGGGCCAAATTCTTGAGCCAAACTTTTACATCACCTCCTGATAGGTCATGAGATGAGCTGAGCAGTAGATATAAATTATGACTACACCTCCTGGTTATTTCTAGGCAAGTTTCTTGGGTTAAGCTTTCTAATTATTCTCAGGCCAAGACCCTGAGCCAAGCTGAATCGCATGATCTTCAAAGCAGTACACTGACTGAAAACATTTCTTTCTCTTGCTAGTTTGTAATAACCCTGAACCCCAACCTCATATTGGGAAACACATTTGAGTCCTTATTTTGTTTGACAGAGAGCTTTCTTCTCATGCTTTTTTTTTTTCTTTAATCTCAACTTTGTTTCTCAGCTTCTTACTTTTTTTTTTAATTAAGGCAAAGATCTTTGGGAATAATTACAGACAAAGGGATACTATTACAACTTGGTGCATTGTTGAGACTACACATATGTTGCTGCATGGGCTGGGAAGGAAATAATTCATCAGAATGGTAAAAGTAGACTTTAAACTTTCAAATTCATTTAAAAAATATCTTGTTTGTTTTAAGACTTTTTATTTTTTCATAAAGAGACTGGCAATGACATGTGATATAGAGGAGATCCTAGGTATGCTAAAAGTTCCAGCTTGAGGCTACATCTCAGTGTTACCTGATTACCATTAGACTAATTCTGGTCTGTGACAACTCATCAGGCCATTGACACAAGGACTTCCCATTTTTATCTATAGAATTTACAATTTTTCTTTTCACAGCTATAATGTCTTTCATATTTTTTCTATGCGGTGTTGTGGGCAATTTTACAGCCTAGGTATACAGGTTTCCTTAACACAGTCACTCCTTGTCTTAGTAATTAGTAGTGAAATTTAAAAAGGTTTGTTTTTGGGATTTCTGTGAAACAAGAGGAATTCAAGATTTCACTATAAATTTTTACCTATAAAGGACAATTTTGTCCCTCAATAATAGATAATCATGGCACTGTATGGGAGGGATTTGACTGCAAATAAATACTCTTTCTTTTATTTGGAATTTTTTACAAAAATATTATTTTCTTTCACATAAAAGTTACACCATGAGACAAGTTAATTTTTGACTGTTGGGAGGCATTTAGTGGAGACAACATATCTAACCCAAAATCTCTCTCTCTAACTTTTGAATAAAAAGAATTTTGTGTCAGAATATTCAACCTAGGATTTCTAACCTTACATCACTCACTAGCGAAATGAGATTTCTTTCCTACCTGGAGCCTGGTCAATCCATTGTCCAAAACTTACAGTTTTGAAATTCTTTTCCCATTTACATTCTGCCATCAGTGATTAGCCCCTATGTCCTATCTTTATGCAGGCAGCCTCCACTATTAATTGTTGGTAGAAAAACAGTGTTAAAGAGCAGATTTTAACCTCTTTGCTTTCCCCATCTAATGAAGGGCCATTCAGACATTCAGTTTCTACCGTTTTGAGCCAGCTGTTCTGCATGGCAATAGTTTTGCATTTAAAATGTTTGAAAGTCAATCTTTCTCATTCTCAGCGATTCTGATATTTCACTGGGAACATGGTTAGGAAAGCCAAAGTTAGTATGAAGATGCTTCCTCTATTAAAATGTCTAGCACAAATTTTATTACTACATACCATTTGCAAGACCTCTGGGGTAACTTTCAAGCCTTTGGGGTTCAGTGGGTCTAGGATAAAAGCAGGGCAGAAAGCTACAGCCTTTCACAGGTGAGTGTAGCTAGTGCTTCTGACTAGTCCTTCCAGATTTATGTGTAAAGGCTATGCTTGCATTTCTAAGAAGCACCTATTACAGTTTTGGGGGCACAGATGAGACAAAGGAAAAAGATGAAAAAGGATACCCTAACACTTTCTATGTATCCTGGGTAACACCAAAAGGAGGAAGTCATCTGAATGATACCTTGTTTAGCATCTGTTTCTAAATAGCAACAAAGCATCTGTAGATTGCACTCCCCTTGAGTGCACTTGGAAGTCCTGCAACTCCATTGACCCTGAGTCTCTAAATTTATAAACAATAATAATAATATTCAACAGGCAACAAGGTAGCCATGTGGCCATGTTCCTGATAGGAGGACAGGTCCTCTCAAAGAGGCATAATTTCAATAACATCTAACAACTAAGTCTTTTTGCTATTCAAAGAAACCTTTAGATTTTGTAAACATTGTAAAATTACCCCTGCACCTTTGGGAACCATACGAGGTAAGTCTACAGTACACAATTTTCCAAAGTCAAAGAGACAAATCTCTAGAGAACCATCAAATGCAATTTCTGAGTGCCCTATCTGACTCCTTTAACCGGGGCTCAGAATAGTTGTATAAAAACACCTCTTATTGTGCAATCCCAGTAAACCTCCAACTTTACTGCTGCCCCTATAACAAATGCACAATGAATACTGTGCTACTAAGGTTTAAATGTCCTTCTCATGACAGTAAACTTATACACATAAAGTTGGACTTAAGACAGTTCCCTGATGAACCTGATAGACATACACAGGTTTTCCAACATTTCAACCAACAGTTTCATCTTATGTGCAGAAATGCAGTGCAACTTTTAAGCCACATTTTAACTACTGCTGAAAAACAGGCAGCACTGCACACAGCAAAGGAATTTGAAGATGAACAACGGACATCCTATAGTCAGTCAAAAAATAAACAGAAGTGAAAGATGAAAAATGGGTAAAAAAAAAGACAGAATTACTATTTCCAACAGAAAGAAAAACAGTGCTGTTTGAAAACCCCAAATGAAGCCTTAGTAAACCTACAGGTGAATAGAAAAGGAATCACTTTCTACTGTGCATATTAGCAGGCTTCAAAAGAACCAGAACAAAACTTGTTAATTACTCTGAACTGTCCTTGTTGAAGTCAGAAACTAGAAAAAATCTCACAGGTTATTTGGAAAGGCTGAGAGAAGCTTTAGCAAAACATTCATCTCCATCTCCTAATTCAATCAAGGGAGACACAATTTTAAAATACTAGTTTATTTCTCAGCCATCCTCTAATATCAGAACAAAGCTACAGAAGCAGGCCATGGAATCAGATAGCACTGTGGAAAACTTTCCAGGGTGGCTTTTTTTGATCTTTTAAAACAAGAACTGGAAAGAGGAGACCTAGAAAGTAGAAGGGAGTCACAAGAGAATGAGAACGGCATTATTGGCCACTTCAGAGGCCTACAAGGTCCAGAATCTCCAAGATGCACCTGCTGATTTCTAGTAGTGTGACAAGCTAGGGCACTTTCAAATGAATTGCTCAGACAGAAAAAGAATATATCTCAACTTTGTCCAGCCTATGAGGGAGACCAGTGAAAGTAGGAGTGTTCCCAGAGACTTAGGTCACCTGGTCCAGTGCATATTTCCCAGATTGTTCAGCAGGAATAATGGTTCCCCAGTTCTACCAGCTATTCTGATCTACAGGATTCAAGTAATTCTGGAGGTAAAATGGAAATTAAACAACAACAACAAGAACATTTTTCTAAATTCTAGAGCCTGTTTCTCTCTTCTTCTCTCCAATCCAGGGCTCTCCTCCTCCAATAGTGAAGAGAGTTAGCTAGCTTGCCTTCTATAGACAGAAAGAGAAGTTTCCCCAGAAACTTCTCAGCCCACTGATCAGTGCCTCATTTCCACGTAAGATAAAAAGCAGCCTGTAAAAAAACATTCAAGCAGCAGGCACCAATAAATGAACTAGAACAGAAAGTTGTGTCTGAAGACCTGACTGCAGCTGCACAGAGAGAAGAACCTCCAGCTCACTCAGAAACTTGCAGAAACTTCAAGCTTACTCAAATGGGAAAACAAGGCCTGAAATAGAAATGCATTTGTCCATTTTATAATCAGTGGACTTCCAGATATATTTCTTTTCCTTTGGTGAACATAAAGACAGTGGGAGAGTGGGAGCAAGTGCCTTTCAGGGAACAATTTTCTTTTCTTCCTGGATTGTGAACCCTACCTCTATGAATCATTAGTTCAGCCTCAGATCAGTTCTGGACAAAATCCTAGGCCACAGGTTCACTTCAGCTTCTGAAAGGTTGTTGGCTAAGCTGAGTAGCCCCTGTGAATATTCACTTTAGCCACTAATAAGAACTGGGCCGAGGTCTCAGGCTAAGCTTTCTGATTGGGCTGGGATCTAAGGCCCCAGGTCGAATGATGTCACACATTTTTAAAGACAGCCCACAGACTAAGTGCATTTCTTACCATTCAAAACACACAAAAACGCTAAATCCAACTTTCATATTGGTTAACCCATTTTGACCACATGATTGCTGGCATCGAGCTTTTTTATTTCACTTCTTAAACTTTCTCTTCAACCTTAGTGCTCTTTAGTCTTTGAAAAATATGTCTGGGATCTTTATTTTTCTGAAACATAGAAAATAAACCCCCAGTATTACCTTAGATAAGTAGAGACTGTTATGTGTTTGTGTACTGGTGAGACGGCAATAATAGCAAGATTGTGATGGGCTTCCTGGGAACACACTAACACACTGCTAAACTATCTGGCAATAATTCAAAAAAAAAAAAAACTATTGGGTCTCAAAATCTAAAGCTCAGCTTTCTCAGACTTCGGTACAGTACCTGGATCTGGTCTTATCAGAAGTTACCAATGTACAGTGTCATGAAACAATTCAGCCCATTTTTCTTAACAGTTAAGAATATTCTTGGGCATTATTTGATTTTTCAGATGGTGGCAGGTACCTTAGTACAGAGAAGTAGCTCATCTTAAATACCACCTCATAGAAGAAACTAAAGCAGATAAAACTCACTGGTTAACTTAAGAACCTAGTACTCAAAAAAATTTAACCAGTTAAACAAATCTTACTTAAGGCAGAAGCCCTCGGTTTTATCATAGTAAAGGCATTTAATCTCCATATATCAGAAATAGAGAAAACAGACGTTGAAATTATGGATGAGGCTTGAGGTCCAGCTCAACATCCAGTGGTGTACCTAAGAAAGAAACTCAGCTTGGTTTCTAAAAAGAAATGGGTAACCAACCTCTGAGCAGCTGCGTCAGTGACATTGTTGGTGCCGGAAACCATCAGGTTAACCATAAAAATAACATATCTGTTTCCACACCACCCAGTATACCAGTACTGTGTTTCCTTAAAAAAGTCTCTTGCGAACTGACAGTCACCTCCTGAAATATCAAGCTTTGCTGCTGAAGGATCTGCAGCCCATTTGAAAGCCTGTACTTGCCTGGACCCAGCAGCATTCTATCAGGGGAAAGTTGAGCTGCTGAATGTGACTGCATACATATAGTGGTGTAAACCAGTGAAATAAATAATAAACACTTCTGTTGATATTCTCTGTAAAGTTAAATTAACGAAAACACTCTTAGAAGGCAATCAGCTTAATTAAAAATGGAGATTTCTGCTATATGTATATTGAAGACATTCATGTTTGTCTCCTCATAAATCTTGTTTCCTTGAAAAAGTTTTTCTTTCAATCTACTAAATTACCTTTCTCCACTCTATCTTGACACATGTGGTGCATGCATAAAAGGTTCTTGGATAAAAGCTGATGATGAGGGACATCTTGAGGCTAACAGAAAAGGCACCACCCATCGTCTTTTATGAGATATCTGCATTTCTTATGTAGCTCTTGTAATTAGAAGGGAATAATACCTCTGAAAATGAAAGCCTGACTCTTCCTTACAGCTCTGAGTTTCTTTGGAGACGTGGTCTCACTCTGTCACCAGGCTGGAGTGCAGTGGTACACCATCAAATCATTGCAACCTCTGCCTCCTAGGTTCAAATGATTCTCCTGCCTCGGCCCCAAATTAGATGAGACTAAAAGTGCCCACCAACATGCCCAGCTAATTTCTGTATTTTTAGTAGAGATGGGTTTTCACCACATTGGCCATGATCTCTTGACTTCTTGTTCCCCAATCATGGGCCTCCTAAAGTGCTGTGACTACAGGTGTGTGTCACCATGCCCAGCATCAGTGAGGCTTTTTTATTAGGCCCTGGAAACTATTCATATCCCAGTTCTTAAAGGGCCTCAGCAAGAGGTCAATAATCCAATTGCAAATTTGGTAAAATAAAATTTTATAACTTCTGGAACTTCTGTTTTCTGTGTGGTTACATATGTGTTACGTACATATTTTAAAAATCTAATTAATTAACTTAGTGAAGAATAGGTATTTGGACTAAATATTTTGCTTCCAAAGAAATGAAGGCTGTTGCACTTTTCAGTTCATGTGACTTTAACTTATGAAAAACAACAACCACCTAAGGCCGGAAGATGTATAAAAATAATCACTCCTTTAAAAATGCTGTAATAAATCATACTTTACCTGCACCCAGACCGTAATTTTATAAACTCACAATGTTTTACATTCAAGTTATTAATTTTGTTATTATTATTGTTATACTTTAAGACTTAGGGTACATGTGCACAATGTGCAGTTTAGTTACATATGTATACATGCGCCATGCTGGAGTGCTGCACCCATTTACTCATCATTTAGCATTATGTATATCTCCTAATGCTATCGCACCCCCTCCCCCCACCCCACAATAGTCCCCAGAGTGTGATGTTCCCCTTCCTGGGTCCATGTGCTCTCATTGTTCAATACCCACCTATGAATGAGAATATGTGGTGTTTGGTTTTTTTGTTCTTGCCATAGTTTACTGAGAATGATGATTTCCGATTTCATCCATGTCCCTACAAAGGACATGAACTCATCCTTTTTTATGGCTGCATAGTATTCCATGGTGTAGATGTGCCACATTTTCTTAATCCAGTCTATCATTGTTGGACATTTGGGTTGGTTCCAGGTCTTTGCTATTGTGAATACTGCCACAATAAATATACGTGTGCATGTGTCTTCGTAGCAGCATGATTTATAGTCCTTTGGGTATATACCCAGTAATGGGATGGCTGGGTCAAATGGTATTTCTAGTTCTACATCCCTGATGAATCACCACATTGACTTCCACAAGGGTTGAACTAGTTTACAGTCCCACCAACAGTGTAAAAGTGTTCCTATTTCTCCACATCCTCTCCAGCACCTGTTGTTTCCTGACTTTTTCATGATTGCCATTCTAACTGGTGTGAGATGGTATCTCATTGTGGTTTTGATTTGTATTTCTCTGATGGCCAGTGATGATGAGCATTTTTTCATGTGTCTTTTGGCTGCATAAATGTCTTCTTTTGAGAAGTCTCTGTTCATGTCCTTTGCCCACTTTTTGATGGGGTTGTTTGTTTTCCTCTTGTAAATTTGTTTGAGTTCATTGTAGATTCCGGATGTTAGCCCTTTGTCAGATGAGTAGGTTGTGAAAATTTACTCCCATTTTGTAGGTTACCTGTTCACTCTGATGGTAGTTTCTTTTGCTGAGCAGAAGTTCTTTAGTTTAATTAGATCCCATTTGTCAATTTTGGCTTTTGTTATCATTGCTTTTGGTGTTTTAGACATGAAGCCCTTGCCCATGCCTGTGTCCTGAATGGTAATGTCTAGGTTCTCTTCTAAGGTTTTTATGGCTTTTGGTCTAAAGTTTAAGTCTGTAATCCATCTTGAATTAATTTTTGTATAAGGTGTAAGGAAGGGATCCAGTTTCAGCTTTTTATATATGGCTGGCCAGTTTTCCCAGCACGTTTGATTAAATAGGGAATCGTTTCCCCATTGCTTGCTTTTCTCAGGTTTGTCAAAGTTCAGATAATTGTAGATATGCAGCATTATTTCTGAGGGCTCTCTTTTGTTGCTTTGATCTATGTCTCTGTTTTGGAACTAGTACCATGCTGTTTTGGTTACTGTAGCCTTGTAGTATAGTTTGAAATCAGGTAGCGTGGTGCCTCCAGCTTAGTTCTTTTGGCTTAGGATTGACTTGCCAATGTGGGCTCTTTTTTGGTTCCATATGAACTTTAAAGTAGTTTTTTCCAACTCTGTGAAGAAAGTCATTTGAAGCTTGATGGGGATGGCATTGAATCTGTAAAATACCTTGGGCAGTATGGCCATTTTCTTGATATTTACTCTTCCCACCCATGAGCATGGAATGTTCTTCCATTTGTTTGTATCCTCTTTTATTTCATTGAGCAGTGGTTTGTAGTTCTCCTCGAAGAGGTCCTTCATGTCCCTTGTAAGTTGGATTCCTAGGTATTTTATTTTCTTTGAAGCAATTGTGAATGGGAGTTCACTCATGATTTGTCTCTCTGTGTGTCTGTTTTTGGTGTGTAAGAATGCTTGTGATTTTTTTACATTGAGTTTGTATCCTGAGACTTTGCTGAAGTCGCTTATCAGCATAAGGAGATTTTGGGCTGAGACAATGGGGTTTTCTAGATATACAATCATGTCATCTGCAAACAGGGACAATTTGACTTCTTCTTTTCCTAATCGAATACCCTTTATTTCTTTCTCCTGACTAATTGCCCTGGCCAGAATTTCCAACACTATATTGAGTAGGAGTGGTGAGAGAGGGCATCCCTCTTTACTTCCAACTACGTGGTCAATTTTGGAATAGGTGTGGTGCAGTGCTGAAAATAACTGACTTTGTGTCAGTTTTCAAAGGGAATGCTTCCAGTTTTTGCCCATTCAGTATGATATTGGCTTTGGGTTTGTCATAGATAGTTCTTATTATTTTGAGATACGTCCTATCAATACCTAATTTATTGAGCGTTTTTAAAATGAAGTGTTGTTGAATTTTGTCAAAGGCCTTTTCTGCATCTGTAGAGATCATCATGTGGTTTTTGTCTTTGGTTCTGTTTATATGCTGGATTACATTTACTGACTTGCGTATATTGAACAAGCCTTGCATCCCAGGGATGAAGCCCACTTGATCATGGTGGATAAGCTTTTTGATGTGCTGCTGGATTCCATTTCCCAGTATTCTATTGAGGATTTTTGCATCAGTGTTCATCAAGGATATTGGTCTAAAATTCTCTTTTTTGTTTGTGTCTCTGCCAGACTTTGGTATCAGGATGATGCTGGCCTCATAAAATGTGTTAGGGAGAATTCCCTCTTTTCTATTGATTGGAATAGTTTCAGAAGGAATGGTACCAGTTCCTCATGTACCTGTGGTAGAATTCGGCTATGAATCCATCTGGTCCTGGACTCTTTTTGATTGGGAAACTATTGATAATTGCCACAATTTCAGAGCCTGTTATTGGTGTTTTCAGAGATTCAACTTCTTCCTGTTTTAGTTTTCGGAGGGTGTATGTTTCAAGGAATTTATCTATTTCTTCCAGATTTTCTAGTTTCTTTGCGTAGAGGTGTTTGTAGTATTCTCTGATGGTCATTTGTATTTCTGTGGGATCGGTGGTGATATCCCCCTGATTATTTTTTATTGCGTCTATTTGATTCTTCTCTTTTTTCATCTTTATTAGTCTTGCTAGCGGTCTATCAATTTTGTTGATCCTTTCAAAAAACCAGCTCCTGGATTCATTAGTTTTTTGAAGGATTTTTTGTGTCTCTATTTCCCACAGTTCTGCTCTGATTTTAGTTATTTCTTGCCTTCTGCTAGCTTTTGAATGTGTTTGCTCTTGCTTTTCTAGTTCTTTTAATTGTGATGTTAGGGTGTCAGTTTTGGATCTTTCCTGCTTTCTCTTGTGGGCAATTTAGTGCTATAAGTTTCCCTCTGCACACTGCTTTGAATGTGTCCCAGAGATTCTATAATGTTGTGTCTTTGTTCTCATCGGTTTCAAAGAACATCTTTATTTTTGCGTTCATTTTGTTATGTACCAAGTAGTCATTCAGGAGCAGGTTGTTTAGTTTTCATGTAGTTGAGTGGTTTTGAGTGAGTTTCTTAATCCTGAGTTCTAGTTTGATTGCACTGTGGTCTGAGAGACAGTTTGTTATAATTTGTTTTCTTTTACGTTTGCTGAGGAGAGCTTTACTTCCAACTATGTGGTCAATTTTGGAATAGGTGTGGTGCGGTGCTGAACAAATGTACATTCTGTTGATTTGGTTTGGAGAATTCTGTAGATGTCTATTAGGTCTTCTTGGTGCAGATCTGAGATCAATTCCTGGGTATCATTTTCAACTTTCTGTCTTGTTGATCTGTCTAACGTTGACAGTGGTGTGTTAAAGTCTCGCATTATTATTGTGTGGGAGTCTAAGTCACTTTGTAGGTCACTCAGGAATTGCTTTATGAAACTGGGTGCTCCTGTATTGGGTGCATGTATCTTTATGACAGTTAGCTCTTCTTGTTGAATTGATCCCTTTCCATTATTTAATGGCCTTCTTTGTCTCTTTTGATCTTTGTTGGTTTTATTTCTGTTTTATCAGAGACTAGGATTGCCACCCCTGCCTTTTTTTTGTTTTCCATTTGCTTGGTAGGTCTTCCTCCATCATTTTATTTTCAGCCTATGTGTTTCCCTGCATATGAGATGGGTTTCCTGAATACAGCACCCTGATGTGTCTTGATTCTTTATCCAATTTGCCAGTCTGTGTCTTTTACTTAGGGCATTTATTCCATTTACATTGAAGGTTAATATTGTTATGTGTGAATTTGATCCTGTCATTATGATGTTCCCTGGTTATTTTGCTCATTAGTTGATGCAGTTTCTTCCTAGCGTTGATGGTCTTTACAGTTTGGCATAATTTTGTAGTGGCTGGTACCGGTTGTTCCTTTCCTTGTTTAGTGTTTCCTTCAGGAGCTCTTTTAGGTCAGTCCTGGTGGTGACAAAATCTCTCAGCATTTGCTTGTATGTAAAGCATTTTATTTCTCCTTCACCTATGAAGTTTTAGTTTGGCTGGATATGAAATTCTGGGTTGAAAATTCTTTTGTTTAAGAATGTTGAATGTTGGCCCCCACTCTCTTCTGGCTTGTAGAGTTTCTTCCGACAGATCCACTGTTAGTCTGATGGGCTTCCCCTTGTGGGTAACCCGGCCTTTCTCTCCGGCTTCCCTCAAGTTATTAACTGTTAAAAGGTATTATTATAATGTGTAATTGAGAATACTGTATATGAATTTAATCTCCAGGTGTGGTAGAAGAGTAAAAGTTTCTTGTAGTGAAAATAAATTCTAGAAAGACATGGAAATGTACATTTTGCCTAGAGGTAAAGGATTTTCTTTAATTAATGAAAATAAAGCTAACTGTTTACTCAAACTGTGAAAATAGCTTTAAAAAAATTAATCTTGCAAAAGAAAACTCTGTGCACCCAGGCACTATATTGAAAAGGGTGTTTTTTTTTTCTGCCATTAAGCATTGAAGTGGAAACACAAGAAAAATTTCTTCAAACATTAATCTTCTCCTTAGCAAATTTGTAGAAGGTTGTTAAAACATTGTAATAAGTTTGTGAAAATCTCACCTCTTTGTCAATCTTTCTCAGGTTAAATATAATTTTACATAAGTTTTCATTAAGCTTAGGGTTAATATTGGGAGACAACTACAAGGGGAAAATTTGTCATTCTGAAAGAGATTATTATGTAATATTGAAGGCTGATAAAAATGTTTCTGCCCTTTCAAACATTTCTACCAACTGTATTTTGGCAAAAACAATGATTTATGGAAATCTGGAATTGGATATCATAACATTAAATGTCTTAATCCTCTAAAATATTTGGCAGGCTTCCCAGAATAAAATTTTAATCTCAAGGATGTGTTTTCTGAAACCTGTGTTTTTGATGCCTCATAGAGCCCCTGGGGCATATAAAAAAGTTAAATAGTATTATAAAACATATTTAAACACATGTGATTTTGATGGTAATATTTTATTTTTTCAGAAATCTTTTAGTGAGTAATACTAACACAGGTCTCAAAACCACACTGGGTTTTTCATGTTCTTAATATCTGAAAATGTGCTATCAATTTTAATTAAGGTGATTATGTTAAGCTGTTGTAAACCACAGAAGTAACCAAATGTCTTTGCCTATTCTGTTTCTAACCACACTAGACATTTTGTCATTTACAGACATTTAATCTTCATCAAGAATAATGGCTTAAAATTAGCTGTAGAGCTTTATCGGTTGTTGTCAACTGTAGGTTTTTTTATAACAGGAAAATTTACAGAACTTAGGAATAGCTAAAACGCTTATAAGTATCAAGTAGGACAAAAGTTAAAATAGACTAAACTGACAGAAGAATGAAGCAATCTCTTTACCTTTATTTTAGAACATTTCTAGTTCTTGTTTTGTTTTTTGAAGTCAAGTGCACTTTCTTTTAAACTAGTTACAGCTTTTAACACTGTCAATTGGTATACTCCAGTTAAAAAAACATGGAATACACTTTTTTTCTCTATGCCTAGGTCTTCTAAAATTCAGAAAGTGTGTGTGATTTTTCTTAACTTACAACAATATAATTGTTTTAATCAGTGCTACAAAAAAATGTATTTTCGTTTGCAACATAACCCAATAGAATAAGCTGGTTTATTTTCAAAGGCTTTGACTGGAAGAGCGTGCCTTCTTTAATGAATTACATCTGACTTTTAGAACCAATAAAAGCCCTCTAAGAAACCCAGCCTTATACTTTGTTTACACAGTCCTAATACAGGTCTTCTAGTCTGTGGTAAGAAAAAAAAAAAAAAAACCACTTCCTATCAGGCCTAGGAACCACATGCAGTTGAATCTCAAAAAACAGAGGAGTTCTTCCAAATAATATGTACCTAAGGGTCAAACCTATGACTGGACTCAGCTTTATAATGTCCTATTTAATATTCCTTGTAGAATAGAGATTCATAAAAGCCCATGAGGAAATCCCATGTAAAGGTATTTCTCACAGCGCTGTACAAAAATTGTCTGGCTAAGTGTAAGACATGTCTGTTTTGCCAATGACTAAAGTTTATCATGATTCATTCTTAACAAAAATTAGGACTAGAAAAAGATATGTGTCTCAAAGCCTGTCACACCCCATCACCAATTTCTCACTTTATAAGTTGTTTTTAAGATTTTCTTACAATTTTAATTAACCTTTCTTATTTATTTATTTATTTCTGTCCACCAACTGGTGAGGTCCAGCTACAGTTCTTGGAAAACAGAAAGATATGAGTAATAGAGAAATCTAGAACAATATTCTAATTCTGGGAATGCATTCCACAAATATTTTCAGATAATAGAAGAAAATATGGTTCCTGTAACAGAATTTTTGCTTTGAAGGATCAAATCAAGAAAGCTAAATAAACCCAAGTCTCATGTAACAAAATCTTAACTGGTATAAATATAGCCACAATTATACGGGCATGTTAGCAGCCTTGAAGTATCTCAGCTGTTCTTACTCTCCTTGTCTCGTTGTGATATGCTTTTTCTAATAATCAAAACTGGTTTTCTTTTTTTGCCTTAAGTCTATCACACCTTCAAATGTAATGCAAATTATACCATGCATTAACATATCTTTCTTCTACAAACACTTAAACCAACCCTCAGTAGAATCCTACCTACTGTTTTCTACACAACACTCTTCTCCAGCAGAAAGCATCCGGAAAGACCAATACCCAAACTCCTAAGAGAAGTTAGAGTTTTCATTTCTGAGGGAAGACAAAGACAACTTAGCTAGCTTTCCATACGACAACAGCAATGCGATGGTTTCTAGAAGACCCCCAGTCAACAGCTAAGGGCCTGATTCCAACATAATAATCAGACCAAAAAAGTGTAGGCACCACTAAGGGATCTAACACAGAAGGTTGTGCCTGATAGTATGGTTGCAGCAACAGAAATAGCAGAAATTTCAGTCCATTCAGATAAAATCTTGTACAAACCTGTCACTCATTCAGATGGGGGAACCAATGCCTGGCATAGGCATGCTGTTTTCTGTATACTCAGAGGGCTTTCCGAAAACCAAGTTTTTTTTTTGTTTTTTTGTTTTTTTGTTTTTTGTGGGCATAAACCCAGTGAGATCTAGTGGGTAATGGCTGAATATTTCTTTTTGTATTTGACTGGTTGCTCAACATATATGAATCATCATTTCAGTCCCTGATTATTCCTGAGCCAGCATCCCAGGACAAGCTTTTGCTTTAGGTCCTGTGCCAAGCTAAGCAGTCTTTGCAAATTACCACTTCAGACTGCTCCCAGGCAAAGTGCCTGGGTTAAGCTGTCTAATAGGTCCTGGGCCTGTGCAAAGCTAAGTCACACATTCTCCAAGACAGCTTGCAAACTAAGTATATATCTTTAATTTTTAGGCCATAAAAACCTTAAATTCCAGTGGACAACTTATTCAAGCTTCTATCTCTGCTGGCAGAGAGCTTCTTTTGCCACTTATTTGAACTTTTGCTCCAAACAGTTTCCTTTGTCTACAATCCTTAATTTTCTTAAATGTAAAAGAAAAGACTCTTAGTGTTATCTGAAATGAAAGAAAGGCTGTTACATCCTGGTACATTGTTAAAAGAACAATATTATCTGAACCTATGACATATTTTTGCAGCTTTCTTTTGATGTCAGGGTCTGTTTGAGTAATAAACTTTTCTCTTAAGATTAATTTATCTTAACTCAATAGGGAGGTAGGAACATGTGTTTCACTAAAGCCTCTCTCAGGATTTTTAAAAAGCCTGTATAATTTTTATGTGTTTTTAACCTATTATGAATAGTTTAGAATAATTATGAAGTTTTGTACTGTTCACTAATAAGCCTTCCAGTAGACTCACTAATTTTTTTTCAGTCTGCTATAGGATCAATAAGATTCCAATCGAGTTATCAGCAGTCCATCCTTTCCTATTATGAATAAGAATTCTGTTATCAGTTCAACTTTTTTTTCCTTTCCACCCTCCCTTTTTCAATATTTTGTAAAAGACATGTGGTTGATCCATGGATAACTCTGCTCTCTGTAAAGCTGCATGCTTTATGGCAACAGTTAGAGTTTGGTTTAGGAGTAATGTGTCATCTATTCAGGTACGATTATGCACTTGAGTTAGATTTTGAAATATCTCTGTATGTCCACTGGGGTCCTCAGGGGCATTTGCTTATGTTTTTCATTTTTTTATCTAAGTCCCTACAATGAGAAGAAAATTTTTACTATACTAGTATCACATCTGTGGAGTATTTTCTGCAGGGGCAACAGTGAGGTTGGGTTTTCTTTAGTGGCACCAGAAGACAAGCTGATGAAAAGGCTCTTGGAGGTTCTAAATGAGGGTGGCATGTATGGCATTTAGAAGATATGTTTGGGTGTTCCTCAGGGGCTTGTCTCTGACTTAATGAATTATCTCTCTGAAATTTGCCTGTTATGAGGGCCAAGAGGGCAGAATCAATTTTACCATGCTTAGAAAGATCTGGGTTTTGTCCCAAGTCAAAGCAAGGTTGAATAAAAAAAGAAACAACCAAACTCTTTTCTTTGCCATCTGAAGAAAAGATGTATCTGTTGAATAGTACTAAAACGAACACTTCCCTCAGAAAGCTAGGCATGTCTGTCCTGGAGTTCTTAGGGCCGTCATGCCCTTGAGCAACAAATACATAAATAAGCCACTTTCTTTTTCAGAGTCTCACAGTCAATGAAATTTCTGTGTTTCAGACAGTAATCTAGAGAAGGGCACACTGCAGATAGTTTGTGAACTTTCTAAAGAAATATAGAAAAAATCTTCCTATTATCTTTTTCCCCCTTTTGAAATAGCCCTGACTGAATAGAAAGATAGGATATTCCTTGTTTTTGCATTCCTCTTGTCTTTTCTGAGTCTGGTGACGGACATAGTTGTCCCCCATGGATGCAAGCTAAACCTTCACCCAGAGTTCCAGAGGAACTAGAGGCCAGGACAAGTAACATTTACCTGCACAGGCTTTAGCTCTCCACTGGTGACTCCTGGTTGATTTCTTAAGTCTACTCAACCCAGAAGATAATCAAAGTAACTTGGGAACCTAAAAAAAAAGATGGTATAGTCATTGGATTCTAGCAAGACAGTTGTATACAGTAAGAAATTTAATGCTATTTGTGGCTTGCCTTGCTATGGCTTAGAAAAAAAAATTGAAATTGCAGGAAATAAGATCAATTGACTTTGAAACATAAAATTATCTGTTAGTTTAAATGTCAGTGCTGATGGAGGAAGAAGGTGTGCCTCAAAACAAGTAAAGTTTGTATGGCTGGCTTTCATAAGACAGTACTTAGCTAAAATGTGTCTCTCAAAGGCACCTTCTTTCTGATTATTGAAAGTGGAAATTTTCTGTTTTCTGATAGGGCACAGAGTCTTATTACTATTAGAGAGATATAGGAGAGAGAGGAGTTAAAAAACCAAGGGTTTTGTGCAAAGTATTGGCAAGGATTCCCCACAGAGAAAAAGCTCATTTCACTAGGTTGCATTTTAAGATCTAAAATGTTCCATGAAAATGCTGAATCCCGGGTTTATATACTCAAAAGTGAGAAAAAGAAGGTTAACGATCATCACCTGTCCCCACAGTATGTTTCTCTTCAGAAAAAAGACGTGTCTCACAAAGAATCTCTTTAGATATATATGGTTGTGTGCATCTTTTTAAAGAGAAATAACCAGCCAAAAAAGAGAAATTTTATTTGAATGTATGCCATTCCCTACAGTGACGTGAATATCTATCATTGGCGGACAAAAAGATCCCTATCAAATAAAAATGTTTAGATCACAATTTTGAATTCTTCCTATTTGAAAGAAAAAAATCACAAAATAGCAACTCTTTGAATTATATTTCTAATGACTGACTTTTACCAGTGAGCTTACATCTCCAGATCGCAACATTGCATACAAAGATGAAACAGGAGGGATATTAGCAACACAATGCAAAATATAAATAAATAAAGTGCCAAAGAAGAGCCTGAAATTTTTGGTGGCAATACTCTGACAGACTGTCAGAAACGAGTTAGTTTTGAGGTTGTCACATAACACTGTGATAGAGTCTTATCCAGAAATCTTCAATTAACTTAGATATCCTTTCAGTCCTATGTGACCGCTGGATCCTCTGTGAAAGAAAATAGTTGGATCAGAGGAAACATTTTCAACAGTGGAGGGTGAAAGGAGACTGCCAATGTGTCTCCCAACATCCCTTTCTCCTAAGCTTTGTAAGAATGGCAGGCAATCTATCGGATTTTACCTGGCACTTGCCCAGAGCTTTCTTTGCTCTTCAGAAATTAAAAAAAGAAAAAACAAACAAACAAACACAGAGAACAAGGGGCAGATGTGAATGCAAATAGAAGACAAGCTGCAGATATGAATGTAAGTAGTTTGGAATTGCACTCCTACTCACCTTTTTTATTTAATGGATTCTCACTCTGTCACTTAAGCTGGAGTCCAGTTGCAAGATCTTGGGTAACTGCAAGCTCCATCTCTGGGATTTATGCCATTCTCTTGCCTTAGCCTACCAAGTAGCCGTCACTACAGATGCCCACCACCACATGCAGCTAATTTTTTGTATTTTTAATAGACTTCATGGGAGATTCACCATGTTAACCAGGATCATCTCGATCTCGATCTCCTTGTGATCTGCCTGCATTGTCCACCCACAGTGCTGTGATAACACTCATGAGCCACCATGCCCAGCTACTAGTGACCTTTTTAATTAAAGCCTTTCCCAGTCCGTGAACCAAAAACAAACCTTGCTGTACCCCTGTGAACCAAAATCTATCAGGTGACACACAGATTTTTTTAATCTCAAGAAAATTAAAAATTATGAATGCAAATGGGGAGATGATAGCAAATGTGTAATATGTTAACTTCTGTTGGAGTAGAGTCAGTCACCCACTCTGAGAAAGAATCTGATATTTTTATGGACTCAGAAGAAAGAAAATGTACTAACTAGTTTTGAAGAAAGTACTACTTATCTTTCCTGGGTCCTTGTGCCTGGAACTATTAATAGCTGATGCAATGACTCAGCTTGGCTCAGGGACTTGGCCCTGAGCCACACAAGAGCTAAAGTGAAAGCATGGCCCAGGACCTTGGCATGAGACCAGAAGCTAAAATGATAATTTACAGAAATTTGGCTCAGAGCCTGAAGCATGTTTAATAATATAAGGTGCCCTTCGTAACACACTGGAGTCCAATATGTACATGTTCTGAAAAAGAGACTATTTCCTGGAAGCAATCTGGTTACACAAAAGACACAACATTTTAATGCGTGGTCTTGTTTTTTTATCTGAGTAGCTGTAGGCATGTCTTAAGCACACACACAAAAAAAGTTGGGCTTTAAAAAAAAAATTATTTGGTTGGGCCATGGGATTGTACAGGATTCTTAAAATTCTCTCTGCAGCCTGATAGTCCAGGCTGTTTCTCTGCCTGTGGAAATTTTCCCAATAATCCACCACAACTATATTGCTTTTCTTTGTCAATATTATTGAAGACCTAGAAAGTTTCTGAGGGTTGAAGGCACATTGTTTGAAGTTTCCTATGTGCAAGGCTTTTCGCCCCGTGAAACAACCAACATCTTTGTAAATATTGTAAAATTGTTCATGCCTTCTTAGCAGTCATATCAGAAAAGCCCACAAGAAACAACTCACAAACATCAGAGAAACATTCTCCCTGGAAACAATCAAAACAAAATTTTCTTACTCCAGGTTTTCTCATCTTCTTGATGTAGAGAAACTTTTAGTCACATCATCATCAGCTTTTCCAGTTTTTACATCCAACCCTCCATGTTCCTTACTACGCCTATAGGAAATGCCCAATGAATGAGGTGCCAGTAAAGTGCAAGTTTCTTTTTCATTACAGTGCCTTAAATAAATAAAGTAAGACCTTGGGAAGTTTTATGATACATCAGTACATATATAGAGACTCCCTAATATCTAGCCCTTTTTTGGGGGGTCTTAAATAGGAAGACGTTATGTTATTGCTAAGCCAAAATCTTACTGTTTCTGACAAATAGCCCTACAGTCAACAGAAAGATGCTGGGTCAAAACACATTTCTTCTATAGCATGTCAAAGAGAGAAAAGCAGTCAAAGAGAGAAAGAGTGAAGAAAAGACAAGATCCTAATCTCCAGTAGAAAGAGAGACACAGCCCTTTGAAAAACCTAATTTAAGCCATAGTGATTCCATAGATAAGAAAAAGAAAAAAAGAAAAGTAGAAGAAAAAAGAAAGCAGGACATTTGCCCTTTAGATATCCTAGATCTCAACCTTTCCCAAGCCAGGGCTGAGATGACGTCTTTGGGTCTTTGCATTTTCTGGCATTTCTTCTTTTCTGGATGACACTGCATTCTTCAGTGTCTGCAGAAGAGAAAGCTTGTGGTATGCCTGATTCACCTAAAGATCTGCAGGGAATTATCACCTGTACGAGCACCTGACCTGCTTACCTCATCACAGATAACATGCAAAGCTGTGTGCAGTGGCTGGACTCAACCAACACTCACTCATGCATCTGCCTCCATTCTGTGCCTGGCACATCCATAGCAAACTGAAACCTAAGCCCATAGTTTGAGCTGAGTGCAGGCTGTAAGATGGGTGTGTAAAATTAGACAAGCAGGCTCAAGGGAAACTTGCACAAAGGTGACATCATCCACAGAGACTGTTGGCTGGTGACGCGACACCCTAGAGATCTTGTGACAAAGATGACATTCATCACCAGTGGCCAGTGGATTATTCAATTATGCCTATGTAATGGAGCCTCGATAAAAATCAGCAAGACAGTATTCATAGAGCTTTTGGGTAACTGAACACATACAGTGTTCTAGAAATTTGTGTGCTCATAAAAAGAGACACTGATACTTTTAAAGGCCATACAGAGTGTAGGTGTCTTTGTTTTGAAAGAAGTTTCTCCCTTTAATAATGGGTCCAGAATTTTAACTTATTAACAAGATCACACTCTAAGGTAACCTAAATCTTCACATTACAAACATTAGAACCTGGATATTTCCACAAAAATGATTCCATAATTCACTAATAAGGTGCAACAAGTTTTACTTTAGAGAGATAAAGTTTTCTTTTGTTAACTGGGTAAGAATTAGATATTTATAAAGGAAAATAAAATCAAGTGATATCTCACCACAAATTCTAGTCATATGTTCAGTTTAGGAGAATGATCATCAGTGAATTTTGTGCCAGAAATATTTATTCTAAAAGAAAAGTCTTTTAATTTATAATTGTGTGTCTCTGAAGTGCTTGTGCCACTGTAAAGTCAAGGGCACCATCTCATACAGTTCTGTGTTCTTCTGGGAGGGAAGCTAAGGCTGCCTTATAACCCAGTAGAGGTACTGTAGCATACAAAAATAAGAAAAATCAACATTATTACAGGATTCTCTGTCATAAACATCCAATAAAACACAACTCTGGTCTTATATATAGTAGTAGCCATAGATACACATTAGGGCTTCCAAGAAGAATCTAGTACCCAACAGTCTGCTTTTATATTTGGGCTTATGTGAGCATAAAATAACCACATTTGGGCAAACAAGCTGTTTTATTATTTCTTTTAAAACTACAGTGCTTAAAAATGATGTAATAATTTCAATACCTGGCTTGGACATTTCCGGTTTTGTTTCCAAGCCTTAGCTATGGGTGAAACTGTTTTGGGCTATGAAGATGGATTAGGGCATCTTGCAACTCATGGTGCATTTGGTTCAGCTTAGTTCTCGTGTCCTAAGCAGACAGACTGACAATTAAAACTCATCAGTTTTATTTTCAACATACTTTAACATGGATTCTATCCCTTGGGCTGAGCTCCAGATCTTCCTCAGTACCTCACACTCTCTCTCATTGGCCTGTTCCAACTCCAACTTAATATTACAGCGAACAAGGGCCTTAGATTCTTCCAGTACAATTTGATTATATGAGGCAAGCTCCTTAATTTGAATCATAACCTCTTGGGTGAAAGTTCCACTCAAAAATACCTGAGAGACCAGGCCTTTGGCACATGACTCCCGTGCTGTCAGCTTTCGCCCAGCAAATAACATTTCATTGGCAGATGCTTTACCCATCATTTTTTGAAATGTAATAGTTGAACAGCCATCTGGACTCTGTCCAAAGGTCATACAAGGGGTTTGGAACCAAGCCTTTTCATTAGCCCACACGAGATCACAAAGAGGCAGGATGGATGCACCTAGTCCAATGGCAGGGCCATTGACTGATACAACAATAGGCTTTTTAAATTGAATAAAAGTATTCACAAATTACTTGATGGTGTCCACCATTTCAAGGCTTGCTCTGTTTCTGTCATTCCTTAAGTGTGTCACAAAGTACCCAAAATCAAGACTGCAACAAAAGACAATTCCAGCTGTACTGAACAGCACGAGCTTGCTGTCATCCACAGCAGCACTATTCAGAGCTTTAACCATTTCTTTAATTGCTTCTGTATTCAGTGCATTTTTTTTCTGTCGATCTAGTTGATAGCACTATCTGGGTGAATCCATCCTCTTTCTTCACTACAATGTCTCTGTATGTGCTGGCACTTTCTGTTAACCTTACGGTAAAGTACGTCTTCTTGATAAAAGGCTGGTCTCTGCTGTCATCAGTAATATTTCTTTGCCCACCTTTCACCTTTGAAACTGAGGTATGCACCTCTGTTGTTCCATTGGCTGCTAATGAGTCTATTAATACCACTATACCTTTTTGGGTAACTGAACCTGTGGCCATGGAAGCAGTAACTGAGCCAGACATCTGTGACATTGGTGGGTGTATCTGAGTCTTGTTCTCTATTCCAGTTTGTTCTGCACCAGGACGTGACAAATTGTCCTGGAGGAATTTCCCTTCTGTCACCTTGAAGACCACCGTGTCCTACTGATCTGCTGCAACAGGGTCCAGTTTCCCATGTTTCTGAAAGCCACTCACAGTTTTCTTGTTGTTAAAGGGGCTGTCAGGTGCAAGGATCTTAATAGTTGAATTTATTATCTCCATATTCTGTGTGTTGGAGAGAATTGAAGCTGCCTTCCTCCTAACGATCTTGCTGGCAGCAAATAACTTGCTATTTTTGGATCTGTGGTGTCTATCAGTCACTAGCGTTTTAGGAGAGTTCTTAGAATAGCTCGCTTTTGTAGATCTGGAAGTTCTTCTTCTGGCATTGTTTGAAAAAATTCTACTGGTTCTAGTCCATGTCAGTTTCTTCCGTTTTTCAGTCTGTCATCTATTAAAATCATGTATACATTTTTCACAGTCCGTGAGGTGCTGCTCTGGTTCCCAAGTGTCATCCTGTTGGTCCTAACCTTTCCACCGAATCAAACACTCTGTATTCCCATTTTTATCTTGTCTTTTGTCAACAATACTTTCAACCTCAAACTCCTGGGAAGCCATGAGGAAAGACACAGGATTGGAGCAGTTGCTGTGCCAACATTGTTTCAGTTGTGTCTCTACATAGCCACTCCTTTCTGCCTCCAGTTCTTCACCAGCTTCTGCGTATGGATGAACCTCTTCTATTTCGTCACCACTGGTGTAGTGAAAATTGTGTGAAATAGCAGCTATGCTATGGTGCATGAGAGCTTGCTCAGTAGCCTCAGGTGAGAGTAGCTAAATCCACAGCCACAACCTTCTGGTGTAGAACAGAAAGCTTTCTTCCTGCCTGTTACTCCTTTGTGTTTGTTTGTTTAATTGTGGTTGCTATGACGATTGTATGGAACATTCTAATGTTCTAACATTTTTAAAGTTACACTAGCTTACCTTCAGTAACATACAAAACCTTTACTCCTGTATAATTTACCTCCACTATTTCACTTACTGAGTCCTCAAAATTATACCTTTATTCATTTTATGTCAAAAACAGAAATTAGAAGTGCTTTTTTAAATTAAATATATTTGTGTTTTAAGATACGTGGAGAACAACTTGTGGAGGTGCATGTTGTTAATTTTTTTTTTTTCTTTTTGATATGGAGTCTCACCCTGTCACCCAGGCTGGAGTGCAGTGGTGCGATGTAGGCTCATTCAAAGCTCCGATTCCTGGATTCACGCCATTCTCCTATGTCGGCGTCTCGAGTAGCTGAGACTACAGGTGCCTGCCACGTTGTCTGTAAATTTTTTTGTATTTTTAGTAGAGAAGGGGTTTCACCGTGTTAGCCAGGGTTGTCTTGATCTCCTGACCTTGTGATCCATGCAACTCGGCCTCCCAAAGTGCTGGGATTACAGGCGTGAGCCACCGTGCCTGGCCAAATGTTGCATCTTATATATTTGTACATATATTTATCTTTACCTTAACCTTTGTTTGTTCATACTGCTTTTGAGTGTCTGTCCATTCTACCCTGAAGTACTCCATAAGACATTTCTTAAAGGGTAGTCTACTTGAAAAGGGTGCCAGCTTTTATGTGGGAATGTCATAATGTGTCCCTCACCTTTGATGGACAATTTGGTGGATCATAAGGTTTAGGTTTGACAGTTTTTTCTGACATCACTTGGAACATATTAGTCTACTGCTTTCTATCGTCTTGGTTTTCAGATAAGTAATCTACTGCTTTTCAGTGGTTGTTAAGATAAGCAATCCACTGGCTATTTTTAGGGTCCCTTTTACATGACTAGCTACTTCCCCTACTTCCTTTGAAAATCCTCAAGATTCTCTTTGTGTTTGTTTTAGACAGTTTAATTATCAGGTAACTTTGAGTTTGTTTCTTTGAGTTTTTGTTACTTGGAGTCTGTTGAGCTTCTTGGGTGCTTCCTTATTGTCTTAAATTGTTGCATTCTTTATGACTATTTTGTTAAATAGTCTCCATGATCTTTTGTCTCTTCCTTCGATCTTTCAAAATGCATATGTATGGCTGCTTGATGGTGTCCCTCAGGTTTCTAGGCTGTATCAATTTACCTTGCCCCTTTTCCGACTCTGTTCATGACCACTATATGGGTGAATGCCCCCAAGGGTATGTATCACAGTGTGGGGACAGTTTGTCAGTTGGTCTCGCAAGGCTGATGCATCCCATAGCTCAATTCCCGGACTTCAATCATTGTGGTCTCATTAGTGCACTACAATCTAGAAATCTCTAAATGTGAGGTATCACACAGATTTCTTTGTCTCATGGCCAAGAAAATTAAGGAGGGTGGATGCAAAAAGGTTGAATCAAAACTTTTATAAGTGAAAGTAAAAAACTCTTCACAGTGGGGGTGGAATGTGAGTGGTTTACCTGTTATGAGACTGTGCTTTACAGTTTCTAAAGGCAGAGAAGTAAAGGAATGTGCTTAGTGTTTTTGGAGTAAGCGTTATTCGGCTTGGCCCTGAAACTTGGTCTTGGATTCACCTGGAGCTGAAGTGATGATTTGTAGAAGCTACAAGTCTCAGCCTTGGAACTTTGCCCTGGACCAAGAAAGGAGCTGAAGTGACAGCTTGGCCTGAGACCTTGGGCTGGGACCAATCAAAGGATGAAGCAATGTCTCATGGTCACAATAATTAAGGAGGCTGGATGATGCAAAGTTCAAGTAGGAGCTAAAGTAACACAACAGCCATCTGGACTCTGTCCAGATGTCATATAAGGGATTTGAAACCAAGCCTTTTCATTAGCTCAGAAGAAATCACAAAGAGGCAGTGTGGATGCACCTATTCCAAAGCATGGGCTGCTGACTGATATAAAAACAGGCTTTTAAAATTGATTGAAATTATTCACAGTGTTCTTGATGTTGTTCCCCACTTCAAGGCTTGTTCTGTTTCTGTCCTTCCTTAAATACTTCAGAAAGTACCCAAAATCGAGACCACAGCAAAGGACACTTCCACCTGCACTGAACAGCACAAGCTTGCTCCCACCCACAGCAGCCCTATTCAGAGCATTAACCATTTCTTTAATTACTTCTATATTCAGTGCATTTTTTATGTTGATCTAGTTTATAGCAACATCTGGGTGAATCCATCCTCTTTCTTCACTACAATATACCTGTATGTGCTGGCATTTTCTGTTAGCCCTCTGGTGAAGTACATCTTCTTGATAAAAGGCTGGTCTCTGCCATTGTCAGTAACATTTCTTAGTCCACCTTTCACTCTTGCAACTAATATAAGCATGTCTGTTTCTCCATTGGCTGCTAATAGCCCCATTAATAACACTGTAGCTTTTTTGGTAGCTGAGTCTGCAGCCATGGAAGCAGTAACTGAGCCAGACTTCTGAGAAAATAGTGGGTGAATCTGGGTCTTGTTCTCTATTCCACACTGTCCTGCCCTGGGATCTGATAAAGCCCTGAGGAGATTCCCTTCCTCCTCCTTGAAGACCACTGTATCCTGCTGATCTGCTGCAATAGGGTCCAGATTCTTGAGTTCCTGAATGCCACTCACTGTGTTCTTTTGTGACTAGGGCTGTAAGGGGTAAGTGTCTTTCTTGATAGTTGAATATAGTAGCTCCATATTCTTTGCGTCAGACAGACGTGACCCTGGATTACTGCTAACATTCTGGCTGGCAGCACGTAACTGGCTGCTTTTGAATTTGTGGTGTTGGCCAGACCCTAGAGTTTTAGGAGCATTCTTAGAAAAGTTGGGCTTGGTAGATATAGAAGTTCGTCTTCTGGTATTGTTTGAAAAAGTTCTAGTTGTTCTGGTCCATGCCACTTTTTTATTTTTTCTGTTTTTTAGTCTGTCATCTGTTAAAGTCACATATACATTTTTCCCCAGTGCTGCTCTGGTTCCCAAGTGTCATACTGTTTCTTCCTAACCTTTCCAACACCAAATTTTATTTATTTTTCTTTTTTTTAGACAAAGTCTTGAGCTATCACTCAGGCAGGGGTACAGTGGCACAGTTGCACAATCTCGGCTCACTGCAACCTCCGCGTCCTGGGTTCATGTGATTCTCCCGCCTCAGCCTCCGGAGTAGATGAGATTACAGGGGCCTGCCACCACACCTGGCTAACTTTATGATTTTTAGTAGGAGCAGGTTTTCATTGTATTAGCCAGGATGGTCTCAATCTCCTGAACTCGTGATCTGCCCGCCCCAGCCTTGCAAAGTGCTGGGATTACAGGGTCACACCAGTAATCCACTTCTTTCTGCCTGCAGTTCTTCACCAGGTTCTGCATATGGATGAGCCTATTCTATTTCATCTCCACTGGTGTAGTGAAAATTGTTTGAAATAGCAGCTATACCATGTGCTTTAGGCTCTCCACACTTACACCCTGGTGGGACAGCTTGGGCTTTGTCTCATGGTACATGATAGCTGGCTTGGTAGCCTCAAGTGAGAGTAACTAAATCCACATCTCCTACTTTCTGGTGTGGTACAGAAAGATTTACACCTGCCTGTTATTCTTTTTCTTTTTTAATTGTCATTGATACTGTGATTACATTGAATACTCTAAAGTTATTCCACTTTTAAGATTATACTAGCTTACTTTCAATAACACACAAATCCCTTAACGCTGTATAGCTTCACCCCCATGATTTCCTTATTGAGTTCTCAAAATCATACCTTTATGCATTGTATGTCAAAAACACAAGTTAGTTATAGTATTTTTATTAAGTATATTTTTGTTTTAAATTACATGGGAAACAAATTGTGGAGGTGTGCGCTCTTACTTTTTATGTTTTATCATATCTTATACGTTTATCTTTACCATAATATATATTCATTCATACCGCTGTTTATTGTCTGTTCATTTTACTCTGAAGTATCCTATAAGGCATTTTTTAAAAAGATAGTCTACTGGTGAAATGTCGCAGCTTTTATCTGGAAATGTCATGATTTCTCCCTCACTTATATGGGACAATGTTTTGAACATCAGATTTCTGTTCAAAAGTTTCTTCTTACATCATTTGGAATATGTTAATCTATTGCTTTCTGTCCGCTGAGTTTTCAGGTAAGATTGCTGATTAATTTTGAGGGTTCTTGGAACATTACTAGCCACTTCTTTTGTTGCTTCCAAGAGTTTCTCTATCTTTCTTTCAAAGGGTTTAATTATCATATAATTTGAGTTTGTTTCTTGGAGTTTCTCTTACTTGGAGTTTGTTGCGTTTGACATTCTTTACCATTATTGTTTCTAAATAGTCTTCCTGATTCTTTTTGTCACCCTTTGAAATTCCAGTATGCATAATATGGCTGCTTGATAGTGTTCCACAGCCTTTTAGGCTTTGTTCTCATTACTTTACTTTTTTTCTATCATTTCCTAACTTAATAATATTAACACCCTTTCTTTGGTTTGCTGATAGTGTGTTCTTCCCCCAGCTCAAGTCTGCTTTTAAATATCTGTAGTGAATTTTTTTTTTACTTTTATCTCTAGACTCTTTTAGGTTTTAAAATAATTTTAGTTTTTTTATTAAATTTGTTCACAACTTTTTGTGCTTCTTTTGTTTCTTCTATTAGCTGACTCTGAAACTTAATTCTGAATATTATGTTTTAGTAAGACCACCATTTGGGCTGTCTAAAATAACTTTCAGATCATAATTTCTTTTTAATTGTAAAAATGAGACATATTTCTCGATTTCACTGTACAGTTTATCTCTAGACTTCTTTAGGTTTTAAAATAATTTTACTCTTTAGATTAAAATTTTTGTTCATAATTGTTTGTGCTTCTTTGTTTATTCTATTAGCTTATTAAGTATCTAAATTTTAAATATTACATTTTGGTAAGGCTGCCATTTGGGCTGTCAAAAAAGCTTATTTTTTTGTAGTTTTTTTTGTAGTTGTTCTTAAAATGAGACATACTTCCCTATTTCACTCTGTAGTTTGTGATTTTGCCGGGGGTGAAAAAGAGCATTGAAATTTTAAAGTGCTGTAACTTTGAAAATAAGATTTTCTACTTCTATGGTTTGGTAGCATTTTGTTTATTCATTACATAGGCTCTTTCCCTCCTGTAAATCAGCTGTAGTGAGCTTATTCTGGGGTCTTTTTTGAGGCACATTGTTTTCGGGCACGTATCGTTAAAACCACATTTCATTTTATATATATATATATATTTGTGTGTGTATATATACATATATATATACACACGCATATATGTGTGCGTGTATATATAATTAATATATATGATTTATATATACTATATCAGATATATTATATATACTATATATCAGATATAGTATATATAATATATTATATATTACATATGATATGTATATATGATATATAATATATAATATATGATATATATCATATATACTATACATAATACATGTATTATATATAGTATATATAATACATGCATTATATATCATATGACATATATGATATATAATACATATTAATTATATTATATAATATAATTATATATGATATTATATATAATATTATGTTACATAATATATAATACTATATATAAGTGTATATTATATATAATGCATAATTTAATGATATGTTATATATTATATATAATATGTAATATATTATATTATATAATATATATTATTTTATATATGATTAATTATATATGATTAATTTTGAAAATTTTAGTCTACAAATGTCTTCAGAGAAAAAGAAGAACAATCAGGAAAAAAATATTTTTGCTTCTTAAATCTACTGAAAGTTGGTTGCACAGAGGGACAAAGAGCCTGCATAATGTTTAGGGAATAAAACAATGACTATTCACCTCTGTCGGTACCTCCATAAGCAGAAGCAGCAATCGGCAAGTGAGTCCTCCGAGATTTGGAGGACAGAGTCCCTTCTGTTTACCGTGGCTCTTGTAAGCTGCTCCAGAAATATTTGGAAGGCAGCATCCCACAGAGCTGGTTAATAAAGAATAAGTAGCTGCTGCTGATCTGGGCTAGAAAATTGATGAAATTTAATTTTTATTTACTTTGCAAATCTTTTTTTGGAAGCTGGAAAACTTCATGTAGACTCGGAATTCTATAGTAATTGCATCATACTAATCCTTCCACTGCACCTATTGTATACTTGAACAGACAGATATACGGTGATCCGTTGTACATTGCATAAATTTCCCAGAATCTACAATCATTTTACTTTGGCCTATTTGTCTTTACACCTAAAGCACGCCTCCCATAGAAGTCACAAATGTGACTCCTTCGTTTAAGGGTACACTTGCAACAATGTGTGACTTTTTAAGCAAAAGCTCTCATTTACAGTTCTTACAAGTAAAATGTTACATATTCTGACGTTGACTTACATGTTTTCCATACACTCTTTCTTCTGCTTGATCCTGAATTTATTTTTTGCTCGTTTAAAAAATTTGGCTAATATTTTAAAACCTTCTGTTGTATTTTTTATATTACAATTAGGTGTATTTGGGATTTCAATTATTATTGAAATCTTAAAATAGCCTACTATGAACAATACTAACTTGTGTGAATAATTTAGTGTTTAATGTCAACAATATAAAAATATGCTGCTCTTGTAGTTGTCCATCCTTCTCAATTTATATTATTGTCTGTGATTATATCTGTCCACACAGACTGTTCATTAACAGTTAAGTTTGCCAGGGTTGAAATAGTAATAGCATTTTTCTTATAGAGAAGCTTTAGTCACAATTTCCTTTAGCTCTTCTTTACCCAGACATGTTTGCTTGAATTTCATTTTACCAGTTATATATATCAGGTTTGATAGCATTTTTCTGTTAAACTTCGATGTCCCACCACCTTCTGACTTCATGGTTTCAGCTGAACAACCATTTGTTACTTTAATCAAGACCTTCTTGTACTTAGCAAATTGCTATTCCTTATCTGCTTTTACAATTTTCTTTGTATTGGCTCTTGATTGCCTATAATGTTTTCTGATGTGGCTATCATTGACTATATTGTGGTTAAAGATTTTTGTCCTCTTTCATCTTTAGATTGAGATTTTTAAGTTCAAGAAATGTTCAGCCATTTTTGCCTTACAAATTATTGGCTCCTGTTATTCTTCATTTATAAGATGTCCATATTGCATGTACCAGTACACCTCATGGTGTTCTATTTAGTGTTGATTTTTTTTTTTTTACTTTCTTTTTAAATTTTAATCCTCAGACTGTGTTTTCAGTTTTTATTCCTTCAGATTGAACGAATATTTACCTGCTCAAATGTGCTGTTAAACCCCTTTATTAAAGACTTTATTTCCGTAGTTATCCCATTTTTTTAAGGGTTCTTTTGTAATTTGTCTCACTGATGCTCTCATGTGATTCTTTGATCATTTGTCTATCATTTCTCTTTAGCCCTACTTAAGACTGCTGTTTTTAGTTCTTTGTCTATAAAATTTGGGACACACTTAATTCCTGCACTTAGTTTACATTGTTCATAACTTTCTGTTTGTTTTTGTGTTTCTGCTTTTCAGAAAACTATATTTGAAATGTCATAATGTGCTAACACTGAAAGTTACCTCTGCATTTGAAATGTCATAATGTGCTAACTCTGAATGCTTTTTGTTATTTCTGAAATGCAATGTGTTAGTTATTAAAAGCTTAGCTTGCATTCCATTGGCACTTTGAATAAGAGCAATATGAAAACTATCACTTTTAAATACAGGGTATGTATTAACATTCTCCTTTAACTCTCAGGGGGATTGTTTATCTCTCTCTCCTAACATTCACTTTCTTCTCACTCTGAAGCTACAGATAAACTTGAGGGTTAAAGTATATTGTTTTACATTTCTTTTAGAATGTTACTGTTGTAAAATATGCATGATTTTTCTAAGTGCTTCAGTATGTTAAACTGCTTTTGAATATTCAGATTTTTACAAACACTAATCTAACTTTTGTTCCTGTTTATCCTTAACCTAGTGTAAAAAAACCATATTTTTGTACACAGCAACTTAAATATTTGTGACAAATTCCTGGAATTTCCAATCAGTAGTGACTTCTGAGTTAGGCAAAGGAGAAATAAATGTTTATTTTATCAAATTTTCATATGTCCTCTAGAAAGACTGGGGGAAAATAAATACAATTTAGCACATAAGGGCTTCTTTGCTTTTTCCAGGAGCAGGAATCAAGTCCTCATTTTGACAGTGTGGATTTCAATTCTGAAGGTTTCATTTGTGCCTAGGAGGTGATATAACAATCCTTAAAGAAAAAAAAATTTACGATTTTATAATTGTCTTTCTGGATTAAATGTTTACTTGGTTGATATAAGCTATTGATTTTCAGGGTCCAGACTGTCTTTGATGGTTTGAAACTTTTTTTTTTTCTTGGAATGTTTTGAAACTGCCATCCCTGCAGTTTTGCTTTTATTTTTGTCTATGAATCACTGAGTGTTTTCTAATTTCAGAGTTTATGGTTATTTATGAGGTTTATGTTTTGTCTCTTGTTTAAAATACTTAAAGTGAATGTTACACTTCTAATTTTGAATCCCAGAGGTTAGGTTTTTGTTTTAGTGGTTATGTTTGAAAGTTTTTTTTTTAAGTCAAATTATCAATTTTGTAGAAAATGTATGAATTAAGATTCTCTGTTATAAAGCAACTTTGATTTTTGTAAAACAAATATACAGTAAGTGGCTTACAAAGTGACTTTCAAATAAATATCTAAAGACAATAATAAGAAAATAATGTAAGCATACAGCAAGATCAATAAGTACAATGATTCCTGGTGGAAGCTGGTATGAATTGTTTTTAAAAATCCAGCTACCTGTGGCTGCAGCAGACTGTAGAAGGGGAAAAATTATAGAGGATAAGCTCATAGATGTTAACAGACAGTCCACGTGATTGTCTGGGGTTTTTATAGGTCTGCAGATTTTACTTTAGATTTCACTCTAACCCTGGTTCATGACTGAAAGTGGTATTGGTAAGGTTCTTACTAGCATCTATTGCTGAGAGGTTAGAAATGCTGCTAAATATACTAAAATCTTGAGTGTCAGACACCTTTGAGAAGTTAACAGTGTTGAAACATCTGTTGATAAAATTATTTTTAGTGGCTCACAATTGTAACTCTTTGATATTATATTTTGAAGATTTCTTAACTCCAACTTTGGTTTCCATAAAGCAGAGGGATTTGAAAAAGTGTATATAATTTCCATTGATTCAACTTAGGGTAAACATTAATAAAGTAAGGTCAGTTCAGTTAATCAATGATTAGAAATTAAACAATATATTTTCTATTTCTCTGTTTTTCCTTCCAATTACTTTTTCAACATTTTTGTAATACATGAATGTCAAAAAATAACACCTTTGTCAGCCTCTGTTTTGGAGGTACCAAGGGAGAAAAGTCAATGAATGGCATTTGGGATAGAGCTGATCCTTAGTACAGTTGAAAGGCATCAATAATACACGTGCATACAGGTGCACTGGCACACTATATTATGGATACACATTGTGCTTGAGAAAACACAATGTGTATCCATAATATAGTCATGAATGATCCCAGTCATAATATAGTCAAGAATGATACTAGGATATTATAATAAGGGAGCCAAATGAAAGCAAATTTTCAAGGATTATAGCAGGGGTTAGAGGATTTTCAATTTTGCTAAAGTTAGTTAGTAGAACCAATGCTCAATTATCACCCACATTTAAAAAATAATTTGATAGAAGTTTGCATAGTGGGCATCTTTGATCAGAATTATTTGTTCTCTGCCTTGTTCGAACTTAATAAAATAATGCATTCACAAGCAATGCATATTAGACAGTAAGAGAAAACAAAAATCAACAAATGAGGAAACTGATGTAACAGGAAAAATTTCTAAAAATATTAAGATAGATCCAAAAGGAGGTGAATTTCTACAATGGAAAATCTTTTTCATTTGAATCAAAAATTTGTTTCAGAACGTGAGCAACTAGCAGCAAACTGGTAATTATCCACATTTACACTGCTTCCTTAGTTCCCACTTAGCACCTGAGCTGTAGGCTCTGTTGTTGATGCTAGGGCCTTCTCCACTTGACAGAACTCCTACCCATATAGGGCTTGCTTTTTCTCCAAGATTAATAAAATGCCATTGAATACCTAAAAGGAAAAGGCAAGATTAACTTTTTTTTTGCTTAATATACTAAAGAAGAGCTCTGCTGTTAAGACACATTCTTGGAAAAATGCAGAGAGTGTGAAATTGAGGCATTGGAAACAGTAAGTGGTGTACAGAAGCTGGCACTATTTGTAGAAGCAAAGTTGTTCAGGTAAAGCTTGTAGTGATAGAGAAATATTTGTTGAAACCGGTGACTGACCTGATTTTTCAAAGTGCTGGCACTATTTTATTATTATTACTGTTACTATTACTATTACTACCTGTAACAGTTTTTTCACTGAGGGAGCTAGGCTTTATAGATTACTTAAATTTAAACATGATGTTCATGAGTAAATTTTACAATGATTACAGAACCAGTATTTACTAAAAATTTCTGAAAGTTTAAATTGTCATTTTCTAAGAAGACATAATACACCTTTGTTTTTAAAGAAATGAAGTGTATTTACTAATTGGTAGCCATTTGTTAAATTATTCCTCTGATATATGTTCTAGAGGCTTGGAATTAAGTAAGTAGAAAAATAAGTACTTTAAAATTTCTTTTTTTTTCTTTTTTTTTTTTTTTTTTAACATAGATGTGTATGGACCACTGAAGCACATATACACGTGTATATATGACAGGATTTTTTTGTATGGAATTAGTTTACAATGTCACCATTGAACAAGCTGACTTATTAAAAGAAGCTTTACAGTTTTAGTATTTATTAAAAGAATGCTTTTTGATTGTATCCTAGGGATAGGGATCAGCTCAAGACCTGAAGGAAGAAGACGGGTGACTTCTCCATTTCCAGCTGAGGTACCGGGTTCATCTCACTGGGGAGTGTTATCAAGTGGGTGCAGGACAGTGGATGCAGTGTACCGAGTATGACTCAAAGCAAGGTGAGACATCACCTCACCCAGGAAGCAAAAGGGGTCAGGGAATTCCCTTTCCTAGTCAAAGAAAGGTGTGACAGATGGCACCTGAAAGATCAAGCCACTCCCACCCTAACACTGCACTTTTCCAACAGTCTTAACAAATGGCACAACAGAATATTATAGCCTGTGAATTGGTTGGAGGGTCCTATGCCCACAGAGCCTCACTCATGCTAGCATGGCTGCCTGAGATCAAACTGCAAGGTGTAAGTGACGCTAGGGGAGGGGCGCCCACCATTGCTGAGGCTTGAGCAGGTAAAGGAAGGGGCTGGGAAGGTCAAACTGCATGGAGCCCCCAACAGCTCAAGGCAGCCTGCCTGCTTCTGTAGATTCCACCTGTGGGGGCAGGGTATAGCCAAACAAAAGGCAGCAGAAACCTCTACAGACTTAAATGTCCCTGTCTGACAGCATGGAGGAGAGTAGTGTTTCTCCCAGCACACAGCTGGATATCTGAGATCAGACAGACTGCCTCCCCAGGTTGGTCCTGGATCCCCAAGTAGCCTAACTGGGAGGCACCCATCAGTAGGGTCAGAATGACACCTCACATGGCCGGGTAATTCCCTGAGACAAAACTTCCAGAGGAACGATCAGGCAGCAACATTTGCTGTTCACCAATATCTGCTGTTCTGCAGCCTCTGCTGCTGATACCCAGGGAAACAGGGTCTGGAGTGGACCTCCAGCAAACTCCAACAGACCTGCAGCTGAGGGTCCTGACTGTTAGAAGGAAAACTAACAAACAGAAAGAATATCCACACCAAAACCCCATCTGTACATCACCATCATCAAAGACCAAAGATAGTTAAAACCACAAAGATGGGGACAAAATAGAGCAGAAAAAATGGAAGCTCTAAAAATCAGAGCACCTCTCCTCCTCCAAAGGAACACAACTCCTCACCAGCAATGGAACAAAGCTGGATGTAGAATGGCTTGGACCAGTTGCAGGAAGAAGGCTTCAGACGATCAAACTACTCTGAGCTAAAGGAGGAAGTTCAAACCCATGACAAAGAAGTTAAAAACCTTGGAAATAATTAGAGGAATGGGTATCCAGAATAACCAACGGAGAGAAGTCCTTAAAGGACGTGATGGAGCTGAAAACCAAAGCACAAGATCTATTTGAGGAAGGCACAAGCCTCAGTAGCTGATTCAATCAACTGGAAGAAAGGGTATTAGTGATGGAAAATCAAACAAATGAAATGAAGTGAGAAGAGAAGTTTAGAGATAAAAGAATAAAAAGAAGTGAACAAAGGCTCCAAGAAATATGGGACTATGTGAAAAGACCAAATCTATGTCTGATTGGTGTACCTGAAAGTCACAGGGAGAATGGAACAAAGATGGAAAACTCTCTGCAGAATATTATCCAGGAGAACTTCCCCAATCTAACAAAGCATTCCAACATTCAAATTCAGGAAATACAGAAAACACCACAAAGATACTCCTCGAGAAGGGCAACTCCAAGACACATAATTTTCAGATTTGCCAAAGTTGAAATGAGGGGAAAACAATGTTAAGGGCAGCCAGAGAGAAAGGTCGGTTTACCCACAAAGGGAAGCCCATCAGGCTAACAGCTGATCTCTCAGCAGAAAGCGTACAAGCCAGAAGAGAGTGGGTGCCAATATTAAACATTCTTAAAGAAAATAATTTTCAACCTAGAATTTTATATCCAGCCAAACTAAGCTTCATAAGTGAAAGAGAAACAAAATCCTTTATGGACAAGCAAACGCTGGGAGATTTTGTCATCATCAGGCCTGCCCTAAAAGAGCTCCTGAAGGAAGTGCTAAACATGGAAAGGAACAACTGGTACCAGCCACTGTCACTACATGCCAAATTTGAAGACCATCGAGGCTAGGAAGAAACTTCATCAACTAATGAACAAAATAATCAGCTAACATCATAATGACAAGATCAAATTCAGACATAACAATATTAACCTTAAATGTAAATGGGCTGAATGTTCCAATTAAAAGACACAGACTGGCAAATTGGATAAAGAGTCAAGACCATCACTGTGCTGTATTCAGGAAACCCATCTCACGTGCAGAGACACACATAGGCTCAAAATAAAGGGATGGAGGAAGAGCTACCAAGCAAATGGAAAACAAAAAAAGGCAGGGGTTGCAATCCGAGTCCTGATAAAACAGACTTTAAACCAACAAAGATCAAAAGAGACATGGAAGGCCATTACATAATGGTAAAGCGATCCATTCAACAAGAAGAGCTAACTATCCTAAATATATAGGCACCCAATACAGTAGCACCCAGATTCATAAAGCACGTCCTAAGTGACCTACAAAGATACTTATAATCACACACAATAATGGGAGACTGTAACACCACACTGTCAACATTAGACAGATCAATGAGGCAAAAAGTTCACAAGGATATCCAGGAATTGAACTCAGCTCTGCACCTAGCGGACCTAATAGACATCTACAGAATTCTTCATCCCAAATCAACAGAATATACATTCTTTTCAGCACCACGTATCACACCTATTCCAAAATTTACCACATAGTTGGAACAAAAGCATGCCTCAGCACATGTAAAGGAACAGAAATTATAGCAAACTGTCTCTCAGAGCACAGTGCAATCAAACTAGAGCTCAGGATTAGGAAACTCACTCAAAACTGCTACACTACATGGAAACTGAGCAACCTGTTCCTAAATGACTACTGGGTATACAGCAAAATGAAGGAAGAAATAAAGATGTTCTTTGAAACCAACGAGATCAGGGACACAACATACCAGAATATCTGGGACACATTCAAAGCAGTGTGAAGAGCTAAATTTATAGCACTAAATTCCCACAACAGAAAGCAGGAAATACCTAATTCGCATCCTAATATCACAATTAAAAGAACTACAGAAGCAATACCAAACACATTCAAAAGCTAGCAGAAGGCAAGAAATAACTATGATCAGAGCAGAACTGAAGGAGATAGAGACACTAAAAACCCTTCAAAAAATCAGTTCATCCAGGAGCTGATTTTTTTTGAAATCATCAACAAAACTGGCAGACCACAGCAAGACTAATACAGAAGAAAATATAGAAGAATCAAATAGATGCAACAAAAAATGTAAAGGGAATACGATCACCAATCCCACAGAAATACAAACTACCATCTGAGAGTACTATAAACACCTCTACGCAAATAAACTTGAAAATCTAGAAGAAATGGATAAATTCCTGAACACATACAACCTCCCAAGTCTAAACCAGGAAGAAGTTGAATCTCTTAATAGACCAATAACAGGCTCTGAAATTGAGCAAATAATTGATAGCTATACAACCAAAAAAATTCCAGGACCAGATGGATTCACAGCTGAATTCTACCAGAGGTACAAGGAAGAGTTGGTATCATTCCTTCTGAAACTATTCCAATCAATAGAAAAAGAGGGAATCCCCTCTAAGTCATTTTAGGAGGCCAGCATCATCCTGACACTGAAGCCTGGCAGAGACACAACAAAAAAAGTGAAATTTAGACCAATATCAATGATGAACATCGATGCAAAAATCCTCAAGAAAATACAGACAAACAGAATCCAGCAGCACATCATAAAGCTTATCCACCATGATCAAGTGGGCTTTATCCCTGGGATGCAAGGCTGGTTCAACATACGCAAATCAATAAATGTAATGTAGCATATAAACAGAAGAAACGACAGAAACCACATGATTATCTCAATAGATGAAGGAAAGGCCTTTGACAACATTCAACAATCCTGCATGCTAAAAATTCTCAATAAATTAGGTATTGATGGGACATATCTCAAAATACTAAGAGCTATCTATGACAGACCCACAGCTGATATCATACAGGACGGGCAAAAACTGGAAGCATTCCCTTTGAAAACTGGCACAACACAGTGATGTCCTCTGTCACCACTCTTATTCAACATAGTGTTGGAAGTTCTGGCCAGGGCAATCAGGCAGGAGAAGGATATAAAGGGTATTGAATTAAGAAAAGAGGAAGTCAAATTGTCCCTGTTTGCAGATGATAAGATTGTATATTATCTGTCCCCATCATCTCAGCCCAAAATCACCTTAAGCAGAAAGGCTACTTCAACAAAGTCTCAGGATACAAAATCAATGTGCAAAAATCACAGGCATACTTAGACACCAATAACAGACAAACACAGAGCCAACTCATGAGTGAAATCACATTCACAATCGCTTCAAAGAGAAAAAAATAGATTCACCAAAGTTGAAATGAAGGAAAAAATGTTAAGGGCAGCCAGACAGAAGGGTTGGGTTACCCACAAAGGGAAGCCCATCAGACTAAAAGCGGATCTCTTGGCAGAAACTCTACAAGCCAGAAGAGAGTGGGGGCCAATATTCAACATTCTTAAAGAAAAGTATTTTCCATCCAGAATTTCATATCCAGTCAAACTAAGCTTCATAAGTGAAGGAGAAATAAAATACTTTACAGAGAAGCAAATACTCAGAGATTTTGTCACCACCAGGCCTACTCTAAAAGAGCTCCTGAAGGAAGCACTAAAAATGGAAACGAACAACAGGTACCAGCCACTGCAAAAAACATGCCAAATTGTAAAGACCGTCGAGGCTAGGAAGAAACTGCATCAATAAAGAGCAAAATAACCAGCTAACATCATAAAGACAGGATCAAATTCACACATAACAATATTAACTTTAAATGTAAATGGGCTAAATGCTCCAATTAAAGGACACACACTGGCAAGTTGGATAAAGGGTCAAGACACATCAGTGACCTGTATTCAGGAAATGCATCACACGTGCAGAGACACACATAGGCTCAAAATAAAAGGATAGAGTAAGACCTACCAAACGAATGGAAAACAAAAAAAGGCAGGGGTTGCAAACCGAGTCCTGATAAAACAGACTTTAAACCAACAAAGATCAAAAGAGACAAAGAAGGCCATGACATCATGGTAAAGGGATCAATTCTAAAAGAAGAGCCAACTATCCTAAATATGTATGCACCCAATATAGGAGCACCCAGATTCATAAAGTAAGGCTGAGTGACCTACAGAGAGACTTAGACTCCCACACTATAACAATGAGATACTTTAACACCCCACTGTCAACATTAGATAGATCAATGAGACAGAAAGTTAACAAGGATACCCAGGAATTGAACTCAGCTCTGCACCAAGAGGAACTAATAGACATCTACAGAACTCTCCACCCCAAATCAACAGAATATACAGTTTTTTCAGCACCACACCACACCTCTTCCAAAATTGACCATATAGTTGCAAGAAAAGCACTCCTCAGCAAATGTAAAAGACCAGAAATTATAACAAACTCTCTGTCAGATCACAATGCAATCAAACTAGAACTCAGAATGAAGAAACTCACTCAACTACATGGAAACTGAATAACCTGCTCCTGATTGACTACTGGGTACATAACTAAATAAAGGCAGAGATAAAAATGTTCTTTGAAACCAAGGAGAACAAAGACACAACATACCAGAATCTCTGGGACACATTTGAAGCAGTGTGTAGAGGGAAGTTTACAGCACTAAATGCCCACAAGAGAAAGCAGGAAAGATCCAAAATTGACACCCTAACATCACAATTAAAAGAACTAGAAAAGCAAGAGCAAACACATTCAAAAGCTAGCAGAAGGCAAGAAATAACTAAAATCACAGCAGAACTGAAGGAAATAGAGACAAAAAAAAAAAGAAAAGAAAAAAACCCTTCAAGAGATTAATGAATCCAGGAGCTGGCTTTCTGAAAAGATTAACAAAATTGGTAGACCACTAGCAAGAAAAATAAAGAAGAAAAGAGATAAGAATCAAATAGACACAATAAAAAATGTTAAAGGGCATATCACCACAGATCGCACAGAAATACAAACTACCATCAGAGAATACTGTAAACACCTCTGTGCAAAGAAACTAGAAAATCTAGAAGAAATGGAGAAATTGCTCAACACATACACTCTCCCAAGACTAAACCGGGAAGAAGTTGCAACTCTGAATAGATCAATAACAGGCTCTGAAATTGTGGCAATAATCGATAGCTTACCAACCAAAAAGAGTACAGGACCAGATAGATTCACAGCTAAATTCCACGAGAGGTACAAGGAGGAACTGATAACATTCCTTCTGAAACTACTAAAATCAATAGAAAACGAGGGAGTCCTCCCTAACTCATTTTATGAGGCCAGCATCATCCTGACACCAAAGCTGGGCAGAGACACAAACAAAAAAGAGAATTTTAGACCAATATCCTTGATGAACATTGATGGAAAAATCCTCAGAAAAATATGGGCAAACCGAATCCGGCACCACATCAACAAGCTTATCCACCATGATCAAGTGGGCTTCATCCATGGGATGCAAGGCTGGTACAACATAAGCAAATCAATAAATGCAAACCAGTATATAAACGGCACCAACGACAAAAACCACATGATTATCTCAATAGATGCAGAAAAGGCCTTTGACAAAATTCAACAATGCTTCATGCTACAATCTGTCAATAAATTAGGTATTGATGGGACGTATCTCAAAATAATAAGAGTTATCTGTGACAAACCCACAGCCAATATCATACTGAATGGGCAAAAACTGGAAGCATTCCCTTTGAAAACTGGCACAAGAGAGAGATGCCCTCTCTCACCACTCCTATTCAACATAGTTTTGGAAGTTCTGGTCAGGGCAATTAGGCAGAAGAAGGAAATAAAGGGTATTAAATTAGGAAAAGAGGAAGTCAAATTGTCCCTGTTTACAGATGACAGGACTGTGTATCCAGAAAACCTCATTGTCTCAGCCAAAATCTCCTGAAGCTGATAAGCAACTTCAGCAAAGTCTCAGGATACAAAATCAATGAACAAAAATCACAAGCATTCTTATACACCAATAAGAGACAAACACAAAGCCAAATCATGAGTGAACTCCCATTCACAATTGCTTCAAAGACAATAAAATACCTAGGAATCCAACTTACAAGGGATGTGAAAGAGCTCCTAAAGGAGAACTACAAACAACTGCTCAAGGAAATAAAAGAGGATACAAACAAACGGAAGATCTTTCCATGCTCATGGGTTGGAAGAATCAATATTGTGACTATGGCCATGCTGTCCAAGGTAATTTACAGACTCAATGCCATCCCCATCAAGCTACCAATGACTTTCTTCACAGAATTGGAAAAAACTACTTTAAAGTTCATATGGAACCAAAAAAGAGCCTGAATCACCAAGTCAATCCTAAGCCAAAAGAACAAAGCTGGAGGCATCATGCTAATGCTACCTAACTTCAAACTATACTACAAGGCTACAGTAACCAAAAGAGCATGGTACTGGTACCAAAACAGAGATATAGATCAATGGAACAGAACAGAGCCCTCAGAAATAACTCCACATATCTACAACTATCTGATCTTTGACAAACCTGAGAAAAACAAGCAATGGGGAAAGGATTCCCTATTTAATAAATGGTGCTGGGAAAACTGGCTAGCCATATGTAGAAAGCTGAAACTGGATCCTTTCATTACACCTTACACAAAAATTAATTCAAGATGGATGGAAGACTAACATGTTAGACCTAAAACCATAAAAACCCTAGAAAAAACCTAGGCAACACCATTCAGGACATAGTCATGAACAAGGACTTCATGTCTAAAACACCAAAAGCAAAGGAAACAAAAGCCAAAATTGACAATTGGGATCTAATTTAATTAAAGAGTTTCTGTACAGCAAAACAAACTACCATCAGAATAAACAGGCAACCTACAAAATGGGAGAAAATTTTCACAACCTATTCATCTGACAAAGGGCTAATATCCAGAATCTACAAAGAACTCAAACAAATTTAGAAGGAAAAAACAAATAACCCCATCAAAAATTGTGCAAACGACATGAACACACACTTCCCAAAAGAAGACATTTATACAGCAAAAAAGTACATGAAAACATGCTCACCATCACCGACCACCAGAGAATTTCAAATCAAAACCACAATGAGATACCATCTCACACCAGTTAGAATGGCAATCATTAAAAAGTTAGGAAACAGCAGGTGCTGGAGAGGATGTGGAGAAATAGGACCACTTTTACACTGTTGGTGGGACTGGAAACTAGTTCAACCATTGCAGAAGTCAGTGTGGGGATTCCTCAGGGATCTAGAACTAGAAATACCATTTGATCCAGCCATCCCATTACTGAGTATATAACCAAAGGACAGTAAATTATGCTGCTATAAAGGCACATGCACGCGTATGTTTATTGCGGCACTATTCACAATAGCAAAGACTTCGAGCCAACCAAAATGTCCAACAACGATAGACTGGATTAAGAAAATGTGGCACATATACACCATGGTATATCTTGCGGGCAGAAAAAATGATGAGTTCATGTGCTTTGTAGGACATGGACGAAACTTGAAATCATCATTCTCAGTAAACTAACACAACGACAAACAACCAAATACCACATGTTCTCACTCATAGGTGGGAATTGAACAATGAGAACACATGGACACAGGAAGGGGAACATCACACTCTGGGGACTGCTGTGGGGCGGGGGGAGGGTGGAGGTGGGAGAGATAGCATTAGGACATATACCTAATGCTAAGTGACGAGTTAATGGGTGCAGCACACCAACATGGCACATGGATACATATGTAACAAACCTTCACATTGTGCACATGTACCTAAAACTTAACGTGTAATAATAAAAAAAAAAATAAAATAAGAGAATAAAATACCTAGGAATCCAACTTACAAGGGACGTGGAGTACATCTCCTAGGGGAACTGCAAACCACTGCTCAATGAAATAAAAGAGGATACACACAAATGGAAGAACATTCCATGCTCATGTGTAGGAAGAATCAATATCATGAAAATGGCCATACAGCCCAAGGTAATTTACAGATTCAATGCCATTCCCATCAAGCTACCAATGACTTTCCTCACAGAATTGGAAAAAAAAGAAACTATTTTAAAGTTCACATGGAACTGAAAAAGAGCCTTCATTGCCAAGACAATCCTAGGCCAAAAGAACAAAGCTGGAGGCATCACGCTCCTGACTTCAAACTATACTACAAGGCTACAGTAACCAAAACAGCATGGTACTGGTACCAAAACAGAGATGTAGATCAATGGAACAGAACGGAGCCCCAGAAATAATGCTGCATGTCTACAACCATCTGATCTGTGACAAACCTGACAAAAACAAGAAATGGGGAAATGATTCCTTATTTAATAAATGGTGCTGGGATAATTGGCTAGCCACATGTAGAAAGCTGTAACTGGATCAATTCCTTACACCTCATACAAAAATTAATTCAAGATGGATTAAAGACTTAAATATTAGACCTTAAGCCATAAAAACCCTGGAGGAAAACCTGGACTATACCATTCAGGATATAGGCATGGGCAAGTGTTTCGTGGCTACAACACCAAAAGCAATGGCAACAAAAGCCAAAATTGACAAATGGGATCTAACCAAACTAAAGAGCCTCTGCACAGCAAAAGAAACTGCCATCAGAGTGGACAGGCAACCTACAGAATGGGAGAAAATTTTCACAATCTACTCATCTGACAAAGGACTAACATCCAGAATCTACAAATAACTCCAAAAAATTTACAAGAAAATAAAAAACCATCAAAAAGTGGGTGAAGGATATGAACAGACACTTCTCGAAAGAAGACATTTATGCAGCCAACAGACACGTGAAAAAATGCTCACCATCACTGGCCATCAGAGAAATGCAAATCAAAACCACAATGAGATAGCATCTCACACCAGTTAGAATGGTTATCATTAAAAAGTCAGGAAACAACAGGTGCTGGAGAGGATATGGAGAAATGGGAACACTTTTACACTGTTGGTGGGACTGTAATCTAGTTCAACCATTGTGGAAGTCAGTGTGGGGATTCCTCGGGGATCTAGAACTAGAAATACCATTTGACCCAGCAATCCCATTACTGGGTATATACCCAAAGGATTATGAATCATGCTGCTATAAAGACATATGCACACGTATATTTATTGTGGCACTATTCACAGTAGCAAAGACTTGGATCCAAGCTTAATGTCCAGCAATGATAGACTGGATTAAGAAAACGTGGCCCATATACATCATAGAATACTATGCAGCCATAAAAGATTATGAGTTCCTGTCGTTTGTAGGGACATGGTTGAAATTGGAAATCATCATTCTCAGTAAACTATCGCAAGGACAAAAAACCAAACTCTGCATGTTCTCACTCATAAGTGGGAATTGAACAATGAGAACACATGAACACAGGATGGGGAACATCAGACACTGGAGCCTGTTTTGGGGTAGGGGGCGTGGGGAGGGATAGCATTTGGAGACATACCTAATGTTAAATGACGAGTTAATGGGTGCAACACACCAAAATGGCACGTGTATACATATGTAACTGACCTGCACGTTGTGCACATGTACCCTATAACTTAAAGTGTAATAAAAGAAAATGCTTTTTGAGAATACTTACAAACTGTTTAATTTGCCATCCCTTTATATATTTTTATATATGCACATATATATGTGTGTGTGTGTGTACCTATAGGTATATATAAATATGAAAGGGAGGTTATAAGTACTTATGCACGTGATCCCAGTAGGCTGCCTGCAAGCTGAGCCAAAAGGAGAGCAAGTCTGAGTCCCAAACCTGAAGAACTTGGAGTCCACTGTCCGAGAGAAAATGTATCCAGCATAGAAGCAAGACATATGCTTTGGAAGCTAGGCCCATCTCACTTTTTGACATGTTTCTGTCTGTTTGATGTTTGCTAGAAGCTGATGAGATTGTGCCCACCAGATTAATGTAGATCTTCCCATTGACTCAAATGTTAATTTTTTGGGGGGAAACACCCAAGAAACGCATCCAGGATTAATAATCTGTATCCCTCAATCCAATTAATTAGACACTTAGCATTAACCATCACAAATCCGCCCCTTGTTAACTTGAATCGAAATGCATCTTCTGCTATAATACATAATCTTCAAATGCAGAACAAAAATGAGGTAATACCTACACCTAACATAATTCAATTATCCTCTTACAACCAGGAATGCAACAACACCCAATGAAAACACTATTTCATGAAGTTTGCAATATGCAAATGTTGATAAGAATTCAATAAATCTTATGTAGCATGATAAAGGAAAATAAAAAACATATTCTCAGTACATGTGTATACATGCACAACTCTTTTTTTTTTAGCAAAAGAAGGAGGAAACACTTAAGACAACGTCCTCATTTCTGCAGCTGGTCATGTGTTTATAGCAGGTATGGATGACTAACTTCTACTAGACATTCTGTGTTCCTTTTGCCTTCAGCAAGCTCCTCAGCAGGTTGCGGTTTTTATTGTTTTGTTGTTGTTTTTGTTGCCTCTTTTTGTTGTTGTTACCCTGGTGAGTGACCAAAACCTTAATACCTGAAGGGTCTGATCCAACTGTAGCCCTGTCAGGATTGGGCTGTTGTAGTTTTCACTGACATTAATCACACTTCATGGTAATTCTAAAACACATGTTAATGCATCTTCTGTATGTTATACCACACTCTTTCTTCCCTCCATCGTGGAGGAGTAGGCTGGTTTCATCTTGATAGTTCAGGTCAATCAACCCAGTCAACACTGTTACTGCCTTTTTAGAATGTTGGCATAAAGGGAGGAGGAGGCCTAAGTGTCCAGGTGGCAATCTTGACTTCCACTTTAATGTAATCATTATTGTTTCATCTGGTGGCAGCACTTTTCCTCAGGGAGTTAAGACCTCTAGGCCAGCAGAACATAATATCATAAAAAACAGGAAACAAAAATGTTGCCAGTGAAACACCAGTAGTGATAGTGAGTGGCAAAATTTCTACTTCCATCACTTGATTCCTGGACCAGTGAAATTTGGCTATGGAAGTAACAATACCATATATTGGATGCTGATTCAGAGAATACGTGGTCTTCTGGAGAACTTTGCAATAGCCCGGCAAAGTATTGTTACATAGTTGACATTGCAATTGTAACTTCAAAAGGCCACTTCAGAATCCTATTAATTTAGTTGCTTCAGGATAATGAGAAACATGGTAAGACCAATAGATGTAATGAGCAGGAGCTCATGGTCACATTTCTTTAGCTGTAAAGTTAGTGCACTGGTCAGAGGCAATGTTGTGTTGAATACCATAATGGTGAATAAGGCATTTTGCGAGACCACGAATGGCAGTCTTATCAGAAGCATTGCGTGAAGAGTGGGGAAACCCATATCCACAGTAACTGGCTATTCCAGTGAGGACAAACTTCTGCTATTTCCTTGATGAAAGAAGTCCGATATAATTAATGTGTCACCATGTAGCTGGCTGATCACCCCAAGAAACTGGGCCATACTGAGGGCTCAGTTTTGGTCTCTGCGGCTGGCAAATTGGGCACTCAGCAGTGGCCATAGCCAGGTCAGCCTTTGTGAGTGGAAGTCCGTGTTGCTGAGCACATATGTAACCTCAATTTCTGCCACCATGGGGACTTTGTTCATGGACCCATCAGGCAATGACAGGGGTGGCTGGGGAAAGAGTGAGAGTGGTGTCCCCAGAACCAGTGTTTTTATCCATTTGATTATTAAACTCTCTATCCACTAAGGCCACTTGTTGGCTAGAACTCACATGGAATACAAATATTTTGACAGCTTTTGACCACTCACAAAGGTCCGTCCACATACCTCTTCCCCAAACGTCTGTCTTTGTCATCAATGTTCTAATCATGCATCTACCAGGTGCCTGACACCCAGCCAAACCATTGGCCATGGACCATGAATCAGTATATAGTTGGAAATCTGGACATTTGGGCATTGACGCAGGCTGAAGAAAAGAAGGTGGCATGGCTGCAGTGGAGACTGTGAGGATTTGAGCCACTTCCTCATAACTTAGTTGTGCCTTAGAACCTGCTCAGCCTGGGCACGTGTATACCACATCCATTTCATGATGAAATGCTGCTGCGCACAACCCACTTTAAGACTCGATGGGCCAGAAAGCACCAAGTTCATGACAAGCAGTGTAGTTCACATGGTGACTTGATGACCAACGTTCAAATATTCCACCAAAGTCCAGCAGTGGGCCAAGAGTTGTCACTCCAAAGAATACTAGTTATCTGCAGAAAATGGCAGGGCCTTGCTTCAAAATCCTAGAGGCGTATTCTCTGATTCACCTGTGGGAACACTGCAAACTACTGTCACGTCATTGGCATTGTAATTGCAACTTCAAAAAGCCATTTCACCGTTCTATTTATCCAGCTGCTTCAGGATAATGGGAAACATGGTAAGACAAGTAGATTTAATGAGCAGGACACTGCTGCCACAGTTCTTTAGCTGTGGGCTCCAAACAACATTCCTATCTGCCACTGAAACTTCAAGCACCATTGAATCTCCTGCTTCATATGGCCCAAAGGGTAGAGGTGTTTGCAACGCAGCCTGAAGTAGTTGCAGAGTCTTTTCCTGTTTTGGATGCCCCTGAAAGCTGGCAGCCCTTTGGGTCACTAATAAGTGGGCTGGGGGACATATTCAGATGAACAGTGTGATGCTTCAAAAATCTGAAAAGGCCTAGTAGGTACTATGCCTCTTTCTTGGTTATAAGAGGGGCCTCACACAACAACTTGTTCCTCACCCTGTAAAAGATATTGTGACAAGCTTCCCAAGACTGGACCTCTAGGAACATTATGGAGGTAGAAGGTCTCTGAATTTTAGTCATATTTATTTCACATCCTCTGGTACATAACTGTCTCACCAATAATTCAAGTGTGCTTGCTACTTCTTGCTCACTCATCAAATCAGCCTAATCTTATCAATGAGATGGACCATTGTGATATTTTACAGAAGTGGAAAGCAATCAAGGTCTCTCTGAATAAGACTATGACAGGAAGCCAGAGAGTTAATGTACGTCTGAGCAAGGATAATAAATGGGTATTGCTGGCCTTGCCAGCTGAAGACAAATTGCCTCAGGTGGTCTTTATAGACAGGAATAAAGAAAAGGGCACTGGCCAAGTGAATGGCTGTATACCATGTAACAGGAGATGTATTAATTTGCTCAAACAATAAACCACATCTAGTATATCAGCTGCAAGTTGATTCACAACTGTGTTAAGTTGTGATACTCCAATGTCATCATCCAAGGTCCACCTGTCTTTTGCACAGGCCAAATGGGAGAGTTGAATTAGGATGTGTTGGTAATTACCAATCCAGCATCTTTGAAATTTTTGATGGTGGCACCCATCTCCATAATCTTTTCAGGGTTTTGATATCATTTCTTATTTACTATTTTTCTCGGTAGGGGAAGCTCTAGTGGCTTCCATTTGACCTTTTGTATTGTTGTAGCCCTCACCTTGCAAGTCATGGAAATGTGGGATTCTGCCAGCTGCTAGGTATATCCATGACAGTTATGCAATTTAGCACTGGAAAAGTGACCAAAGGATGACTGCAGGGACTCACTGGGCACTCTGTAAATCTGACGTAATAAGCTAAAGCTCTATTAATTACCTGATCTCCCTGAGCTCCTACTTTAACTGTAGGACCACAATAACATTTTCAGTCCCCTGGAACCCACATCAGCACAGAGCTAGTGGCCAGTAGTTTCTGCAAAGTCTGATTACTTCCCTTTCCCTAATAGACAATTACCTCGGCAAAGCCTGGAGGTCTTGGGGAAAGATGGTGTAAAGATTTACTGCATAAATAGTCAGTTATGTCGTGGGTTTCTTGGTCAAGGGAACCCAGCCTCCCCTTCATTCAATGGATTCTCAGTCTTTAAACTGTCTCTAGCCTGGTAATTGATGGAGGGGCTGCATTTCTCTGTTTTCATCATCCAGAATAGTGTTTTGTCCTTTTGACCCAACGATTTCTGTATGTATAACATAAGTATGAATGCAGTAAGCTTTCCATCAATTTGACTTCCATGAACACCGTGACTAATTAACCAGTGAAAAGGCCCTACAGGAGTCACATTATTTGAATGCCACTATCCCTTAGCTGTGCTCACACTACCTTTGATGGTTGAGTGGTGCCACTTGACCCCGGTCACATCGGGGTCCAATTATTGTTAGTATTTAAATTTGGTAGTTGAGTGACTGTGGTTTCCAGAGAACAGCAATTACAGGTCAATTGTGCCCACCAGATTAAGGGTGGATCTACCTTCTCCAGCCCACTGACCCTAGTGTTTATCTCTCTTAGGCAACACTCCCAAAGACACATGCCAAACTAATACTCTGTATCCCTCAATGCAGTTAAATTGATACTCAGTGTTAGCCATCCCAGGCTCATGGCAGTAAATTTGCTGGTCCCCAGTGAGGCTCCATCTTCAAGCCGGTTACAGCCTGAAGTCTAGGTCCTAGGCCGATGGACAAGAATAGGAACCACCGGTTCTGTTTTGAAACGCACACATTGTGGCCAAATAATCCAATCAGCAAGCACTTTCTTTCCTTTGAAGCACATAATATTCCTGGACTCAGCTAGATTTGAGGACTATTCAAACCACCAGCTGTGGAGAGGAGCTACCTACCCAAGGGCCATCTCTCTCCTGAGAGCTTAAGAGATGTCAGGACTATCAGCAGTGGGCTGGAGCTACCCACCACAGTCTCTGCTGAAAGCTGGGTAGATAACAGGATGACCAGCTAGAGTGAAGAGCTACCCAATCGAGGGTCTTCTCTTTGCTGAAGGCTTAGCCAACCTTGGAACCACCAGGTGTGAAGTAGACCTACCCAATCCAGGGTCTTCTCTCTGTGGACAGCTTAATATCTCACAGTATGATCAGCTGGATGGTGAAGCTACCAAGTCCAGGGTTTCTCTCCTGCTGACAGCTGGAAACTAATTCTTGACAGCTTGCCTGTAGAGGTAAGCCGCCCACTCTAAAGCCATCTCTCTGCTGAGAGCTGGACACTCATCTGAACATCCAGCCTGTGGAGAAGAGCTACCCAATCAGGATCCCTTTTGAGTTCTGTTCCTCAGTAAATCTTATGTATAAATTTCTCACTCTCCACGTGTCCATCTACCTCATTCCTCCTGGATAAAGAAGAGTTATTTGAGAATCACTGAATGGTGGCTCTGAAAGAACTGTAACACAAACAGGGAAAAAAATGTCTCTTACTCATCACATTGTGAAAGACAAAAATAAGAGGACAGCTGTTGCTCTTCAGGGTGCACAGACCTAGGGTATCTCAAAACCAGGGCTGTGACCCCAACTTTAGGGCTTTGCTGTTTCTGGCATCCTGAAACTTCTGGGGACCACTACATTCCACAGTATCAGCTGTGGAAGCTGCTTGCAGTATGCCTGGTCCAGCTGCTGCATCTCAGTGAGGTGGCATTTCTCTTGGCACCTAAAATTTCCTGCTTTGCAACAGCTGGCAGACCTGGCCATGTATAGCAGCTGGACCCCACGCTTGCTCAAACACCATTGCCATTCTACCTCACATTTGCCCTTGGCAGGTGTTAAGTCCTGGGCCGTAACACAAGCTGAGTGTAGCCTGTCAGGCAGAGTGGGTAGAGCAAGCTTAGCAGGCCTGGGAAAACTCAGGCAAAGGCACCACTGGCCACAGAGGTTCTCAATTGGCAAGGTGACCCTCCCAAAATCCCATGACGAAAGGAGCATAGCTAGCTGTGTATAAATGCCTTTCTTCTATTGGATCTTGAAATACTTAAAATTCCATCTCCTACAATTTGGAATGTTTAAACCTTATTTGAAAATCATTACATTTCAAAATCTTTTAGAAATTAAAGTTGAAAGATTGGTATTTCCACTGAACCACCCTATCCCTCTTACTTACACAGACATCTAGTCTCTGAGAATATAGTTCTGTAATTCATGGCATTGGGCTTCAGGTTAGCACCTTCCACTTATTATAAAGCAATCTAATAGAACAGAATTTCTGATTTTGACATTTTGTACTCATATAACTTCTTTATGTGAGGAGCTTTTGCTGTGCATTGTAGGATGATGAGCAGCATTTTGGGCCTCTTCCATTCAGTGCAATTGTAAACTCCTCTTTTTTTTTTTTTTTTCCCATGGAAGAAATACCCCAATATGTTTGTGTCTTGTGGAAGCAAAATTGATGACTATCTTTATCGTATAAGTTTATACCCATGAAAAAACTGATGGTAGTGAGTTAGTGCAGTCATAAGAATGTTTTACATTGTTGTTTGGAATGTAAATCAGTACAGACAATGTGGAAAAGTGTGTGGTGATTCACACTTTTAGTCTTTCAGAATAACAATATCACTGGACTCAGCAATTTCACTACTGGGTATAGAGCCCCGGCAAAATAAGTCATTCTATTACAAGGATGCATGCATATGTATGTGTATTACAGCACTGTTCACAAAATCAATGTCATGGAATTAACCCAAATACCCATGAGTGACAGACTGGATAAAGAAAGTGGGAAAACCATAGCTTCAGGACAAATAGCTAATTTATGAAGAGCTAAATACCTAGGTGGTGGGATAATGGGTTCAGTGAACAACGGTGACACACGTTTACCTGTGAAATAAATCTGTATGTCCTGCGTATGTGTCATGAAACTTAATATAAATTTAAATTAAATTAAAATTAGAAGGCTTTCATTTTTGTAGCAGTTATAGTAACTTTGAAAAGTGTGCCACATCTTCTTTAAGATATTTTATAAAATAGCTACAAATCGGTGTTTTCAGAAACTGACAAAAGTAAATAAGTAGTATATTTCAATTATTAGCTGATTGAATCTTTTTCTTTCATTTTGAGGATGCAATCTTACACAGTCTCTTCAGCTGGAGTGCAGTGGTGCAATCTTGGCATGCTGCAACCCCCTGCCTCCCAGCTTCAAGGCATTAATCTGCCTTAGCCTTTTGATTAGCTGAGATTACACATGTGCACCAACAAAGCTGATGGGGCTTCGCATATTGGCCACACTTGTCCCAAACTCCTGACGTCAAGTAATCTGCCTGCCTCATCATCTGAAAGTCCTGGGATTATAGGTGTGAGTGAGGATGTCTGGCTGTTGAATGAATTTCTAATTGAGAAACATATCCATCTTGCAAAACTTTATTTTTATTTTCTGTATCATACTTTTATGAGTTTCTTCCTATGTCTCATAAGTCAAGAAAAATAATATAATTTTAATGCATGCTCTTTTCATTAGAAATGAATGCATATCCATTTATATGTAATTAAAAGAGTAATTCTATTTAGAATGTCATTTTTCTGTTGCATAAAACTCTCAGGTTTTAGAAATGTCTTTAACAGTATAACTTTTGAAGCTAATTACATTTCTTGATATAAATGGTTGTTTTTTAAGGATCTTTTTTTGGTAAGAATATTCAAAATTGTTTCAAGATACATTAAATGAGATATTTAATGATATCAAATAAACTTAAAGGTATTTTCTTTGAGACAACAGGTTTTTCTCAATTTAGGTTTTCTACAAATAATATTATGATTACTTTCTCGTGCTAAAATTAATTTATGTTTTCATCTTCCCTGCATCAATAGTTCCCCTGCAATGTATAAGAAGTAAGAACTGCCAGCAGAACGGGCAGTTCCAAGATGTAGGACACCCACTACCGTGAATCCTAGTTTGAGCTACTTGTCGTGCCAGCTATTGACTGTGTAAAAAATTCTAAAAAAGAGAGTAGGCTCTTTTACTGCAATATATGACACAGATAAAGCAATAACTAGTGAGTAGTTTAAATTATAAATCTGCTTTTATTCATTAATATTCATTTAGCTTGGTTTGAAATGCTATTTTTTTCTTCTTTTTTTTTTTTTTTTTTTTTGAGAGGGAGTCTTGCTCTTTCACCCAGCCTGGAGTGCTGGAGTGCAGTGGCGCGATCTCGGCTCACGGCAAGCTCCACCTCCCGGGTTCACGCCATTCTCCTGCCTCAGCCTCACCGAGTAGCTGGGATTACAGGCGCCCGCCACCATGCCAGGCTAATTTTTTATATTTTTAGTAGAGATGGGGTTTCACCGTGGTCTCAATCTCCTGACCTCGTGATCTGCCCACCTCGGCCTCCCAAAGTGCTGGGATGACAAGCGTGAGCCACCGCACCCAACCTATTTTTTTTTTCATTTAGAAAAAGAAGTAACTCATTTCTTTGTTTTGTTTTTGGTCAACAAGCCCAACATTTTGTAGTCATCAGATATGTAAGTAGAAGAAGTTTAGTGAGAGAATACAATTGTTTTGAAGAAGACGCCTTTCTGTAATGGTTTCCTATAGATGGTTTTGGTAACTTAACGCGAGTTGTTTTTATCATATGTGAAAAAATATGGAAATGTTACATTAACAAGGGGCCAAACTTAATGCTATAAAATGTTATATTTAAAATGTATGCACTGAAGTTGCTTAATGTTATTGTAGTTAAATTCTAAAAGAGGAATGGTTTTGAAAATCATGATATTAGAAGCAAACATTTGAGTGCATTTTATTACTTCTAAAGGACCAAATAAGTTCCACAAAAAGGTTAGCGATGTTTAAACTTACACAGAACTGAAACACAAAGTGGGAGGTAATGTAAGCAAATTAACATATATTGACATAAAACTTAGTGTATTTCAAGATTAAACTAAGTCTTAAGTATGTAATTAGCAAACGTATTCAGCATAGGCTTTTAATTAGTAAATATGAGATTACACATACATATATTTCCATGTGAGTATTTTTTTAGCACATCATAGGAGTTTCCAGCTAGCTCACTGTGTAAAAGATCAGATCTTTATTTGCACTGTGAGATCTATGTAGAGGGAAAAATTTGCTTTTAAAAAACAGTTTTTTGTTAATTTATTTAATGTTTGTATTGACATAGTAAATATATATTTGCAAATGAGATTTTTATAAACAAACACTGCTGTCGTTAAACACTTTAGCTGTTTTACATAGTTAACATATATATATTTTCACTATATAGGATGACATGTACTAGCAATTATTAACTGATATCCAATTTTATATTCCTTTTGCAGAGATTATCTCTGTGCCTGCGGTAGTCCATATAGATAGCTATTTATTTATTTTTTTACACAAATGAATATATACAATAGACTATGTTGTTAACTTTGCTTTGTACTTTGTCACACATCTGTCAGTATATGAAGATCCATTTAATTTTGTTTGTAGCTACCTAACTTTCAGTTCAATCTGCTCTAATTTATGCAGTCCACCTCTGAGATGGATTGACGTGTAAGTGGTATTCAGTTTTACACTAAATAAAGAAGAATTTACACTTCCACCATAATTTTAAACACACCATCTCATTGACTTCATCTCACAACAAAATTCTGAGTGTAGGCAAAGTGATTATCACTATTTGCTGAGGAAAGAAGCAGATATTTACGTGAAGGTTATAGCTTTATGAGTCAGAACAATAACTTAAAGGAAGTGCTCAATTAAATCTGGGAAAACTCTTATTTTTTTTTGGAAACTTTTAACGGCAATGAATTGAATACAATCATTTTAAAGGCTTAAATACACTAGCTGTCTAGTGTATTAGAATACAATCATTTTAAATGCTAAAATACACTAGCTGGCTAGTGTATTAGGTCATCAGTCTTTTTTGCAGAAGGGAGGACTGAGCCTTGCAACCAGAACTTTTCTGGGTCTAAGCTCAGGACCGTCTTAATGCTCATTGTACAGCCTCGTAGATTTGGAGCCAGAGGAAGTTGCCTTCTGAAGCCACAGCTTTTCTAAACATCAACCCAGAGCTAACCAAATCCACAGTAGCTTGTGTTTGAGAGTGGGAGGTGTTTTGAGATAGTCTCTGGAAGGTCCAAAGGAAGGGAAGTTAGTGACAGCTTACACCACAGACACACTTTGTTAAAAGTTAGTGGTAAAAGTGGAAATAATTAAATGTTGGTGGTCAAACACTCTGTGTTCCAGCCACAAGTTGAGACTGAGTTGGCACATTCTCCCACACCAGCAGCAGAAAGCAACCTGCAGACTGTGACTTCAGTCTCTGGCGCTAGGATTGTGTGAGATCTGGAATGACAGCAGCATTTAAAATCAGCAGAATTCCAAGTTGCTTGTCCTATTGAATCATGGAAAGGCTGTTGAGATTGATGGTTTTGGCAGTTCCTTTTTCAAAGAGGGAGGCTGAGGCCCATGAGTGGTGAGCCTGGTTCATGTGGCCTGGCTTGACTGGGCTAAATGTAATGTCCACTTCTGTACTTTACAGTCTTTGTTGTAGCACATATGGGCTGTGTTCCTCCCTCCAGGCCTGTGTCCATTAGTGACCACCAGAATCAGGTTCCCAGGGCATGAGGGTCTCCTTTGTCTGGGAGCAGAGACCAGGTTGGCTCTAGGCAGGTTCCTAGTGTGGACTGAATTATAGGGGACCTATGAGAAGAGGGGGTGCAGTACCCCAAATCACACACTCTCCTTGTTGAAACAGCTAGATTGTGAGAAAATCCACACTACAATCATGGGCTCGCTTTCCATTCACTGCTAAAGCTGAGACAGGGCAGAGTTTGCCACAGCCACTGTCTCCCCTGGAGCTTGCCTACCCTCTCCGCATGATTGTCCTCAGCCTTCCTCTTTCTCCTCCAACACTTATGCCTCCTGCACATTTTAACCTAGGGGAAATGCAAGTCAAAACTACAGTAAGATACCTCTTCACACCCATTATAATTGCAAAAAAAAAAAAAGCTAACAGTTGTTGAAATGGAAGTGGGAATATGTGAAAGAAAAATTCTGCAGCTGCTTTGGAAAATAATTTGGTTGTTCTGCAAAGGCTAAATATAAAATTACCATAGAACCCCCAAAATCAACTCCAAACTACATACACAAAAAGTGCAAAAGAGGCATTCAACAAAAACATGTATACATATGTTCATAGCAGCATTCACAATAACTAAAATCTGCAAACGCACCAAATAAATGTCCACCAACAGAAAATAAGAAACAAATATAGTATGTCCATACAATGGCATACTATTCAGCTGTGAAAAGGATTACAACTCTAATGCTGCAATGTGAAGAAACTTAAATTTTGGCTCAAGAAGCTGAATGCAAAAGTCACATAGTGTCTGATTTTATTTATATAAATATTTAGAATAGGTAAGTCCACAGAGACAAAATGCAGATTATTGGTTACTGGTGTCAGAAAGAGGACAGACTGGGTAGGAGCTTCTTAATAAGTAGGGTATTTCCTTTTGGAATGATGAAAGTAATTTGGAACTAAGAAGCGGTAGTCGCACACACATATGCACATACTAAGGATCACTAAGGAATTCATTAAGATACAGTTAGTTGTATATTATGTGAAGGAATTTGACCTCACTAAAAAGACAAAATTTCTTCCTCAGCATTCTCTCAGCAATGTGAGATCTCTTTCCACAGAGTTCTTGTAGCATGGTGTTCTGGTCCCTTCACAGTCCAGAACTGCCTGCGGCCAGGGCAGCCACACACTAGACATGAACTCCTGCCACCCTGTCCAGCAACTCCTCGACCTGTTACCAGTGGAAGTTATCTGAGTTACTGGCGTCAAATCTATCATGGTCTGCAGTAACGTCAACTCTTGCCTCCTCAGAAGAAAGAATTTGACAGAGGGGAATAAAGTAGTAGAGGAGACAGAAAGGTTTCACAGAAAAAGCGGATGTTTATTTAAAATATTTTAGAGTAAGAAAAAATGAAGAGTGCATTTGGAAGAGATCCAAGTGGTTGATTTGAACATATGCCATATATATGACTTGCAAATATTTTCTCCCATGCTGTTGGTTTTCTTTCCACTATACTGACAGTGTCCTTTAATGCACAAAAGTGTTTACTTTTGATGAAGCTCAACTGATCTATTTTTTCTTTCATTTTCTGTTCATTCAGTGCTATAGCCAAGAAAACATTTACAAATCCATAGCCAATAAGCACATGAAAAGATGTTCAAAACCACTAACCACTTAATACGTGAATATCTAAACCACAATGAGGTTACTGCTTTATCCCCATTGAAATTTTTCATTTTTTTTTTTGAAGAAAAGTTTGAGAGTATGTGGATAAATTGGAACCCTTGTACATTGTGAAATTGTGGTGATGGTTGCACAATTTGAGCACAGTTAATGCTTCCAAATTATACACTCAAAAATGTTTGAAGTGGTACATTTGTTTATGTTTGTTTTTCCACTTACAATGAAAGCTTCCTCAGAAATTGTCCTAAATTAGTTGCACGTGTGATGAAAGAAGACGCTCCTCTCCTATCATGAGTAGAAGCCTATTTATTTATTCACGCCAGTATACACACTCCTGGCTCTTCCACACACTCAGCATAAACTCATCAATCTGAATGGGTCCCTTCTCAACTGGCCCATTTGTGCTTCTTTCCATCATTGCATTCTCCTTTTCAACTCACTACCTGCCCACTAAAAACAACTGTAACTTACAAGTCTGCTTACTGTCTCTAGAAACATTTCTTCTCTGTAATGTAATAGAAAGGAAATAATACAATATGTCATCTCTTCAGAGTGGCTCTTATCACTTAGCTTTATTTATGCCCGATTCATCCATGGCTTTGCATGACTTCATAAATCACCCCTTTTCTTTTGATGAATAGTATTTCATTTTATGAATTTACCTGGCTTGGTTAATATTGAAGGGCATTCTGATTCCTTAAAATATTTGGCCACTGTCAAGAGAGCAGTTATACACAAATGCATATGATTGTTGGTTAGATGTGAGTTTCCAAATCAGTTGTCTAGATACCTAAGTGTGCAGTTGTTAGCCTATATGATGAGACCATGTTTACCTTTGGAAAAAACTGCCAAACTGTGGTAGAAGAAAACAACCATATTTTAAAGTTGCTGTACAATTATGAATTCCTTCAGCTCAATAATGGATGAAATTTTCTGTTGCAGTTTTGATTATATTTAAAAAGAAATTTAGACATAGTATAGCTGTTTAGCCCTCTCACTTTTATTTTAATTTGCCTTCCCCGAATGACAGGTATTGTTGAGCATGATTTTGTTGTTATTGTTTGTTCATTAATCTATGATTGCTGCCAAAAAGCATATAGGTGTTTTGCCACAGAAAACCAATTTTAAGAAACGTACTCCCAGCTCTACTTAGTAAAAAATAATAAAATTATTCTAGTGCACATAGTCATTTATCTGCTATTTTTTCTAATCTTATGGTGACTACAATAAAATAGTGAACTGTAGCTAATAAGACAATGTGGTGTATTAGCGTGATTTTTCCCTGTGTAAAAGTCCCTTTCAATCAAGTGATTTCTTTACGGATTTCAAGGGAGCAACACGAATGTCCAGAGGACAAATTAGTTTCTGTTAGAATTGAGAAAAGCTCTGATTTCAGCTTCACTACATATCTTGCAATGCTGAATCACTGATAAAAATTAGAACTATGAAGGTTTTGGCTCTTAAATCTGCTTCTCCAAAAGTAGGCCAAAATTTGAAATCACATGTGTTTGGTCTGTTAGTTTATCATCTTTCACAAAACATTACACTGCATCAGACTCAAATTTGAAGACTGAAATTAATTTAATAATGGTTCACTAATGGTTGTTTCTTTTTGTGTTTAGATACCACAAGTACTTATTTCAGCATTACACGTTTTAAATAAAAGCCAGAAAGAATGACAGATGAAATTAACCCCTTGAATTTGTAATGACTTGCTATTTGTCTTTTACTTACTACTGTTACTGTGTTTTCTGTCTTGAGAATACCAAAATAATAATGCATTGTACCAAGCATTCTAAAATAACTGCCTAAAAATGTAATTGAATCCTTTTTGTTTTGTTTTGTTTTGTTCTGTTTTGCTTTTTTGTTAGTTTGTTTGTTTTGAGATGGAGTCTTGGTCTGTTCAAATGGCTGTGGTGCAATGACATGATCTCGGCTTTGGTAACCTCAGTTTTCCGGGTTCATGCAATTCTCCTGTCTTAGTTTCCTGAGGGTCAGGGTTTATGGACCCAGCCACTATTACCAGCTAATTTTTTACATTTTTAGTAGAGAGCTTGTTTCACCATGTTGACCAGGATGATCTCAAACACCTGACCTAAGGACATCCTCCTGGCTCAGCCTCCCAAACTGCTGAGATTACTGGTGTGAGCCACCATGCCTGGCCATGCCAATTCTTTTAGTTCTTTATGGAATCAAATGTAAGTTGAAAATCATCTTTCCTTATACTTGTCAGTGCCTCAAGTTTGTTAGGAAAAATATAGAACTTCCAACCAAAGGATACTTATCGGCATCCAGAATTTTAAGAAAAGTTGTGAAATAAAATATCCAGCTTCTGGCTCTTTCCTGGTGAGCATGTTCAATGACTGGGGAATCCTTGGAATCTGGGGGAAGGGTAGAGCTGGCATATGTGGGGATGATCTTTGGAGCCACTGCCACCCTGGCAGCCACTGCTGCTCCTCAGGAAATGGCTTGGAGCCTCAGCCTTCAGAAGAAGTAACAGAGGCTCAGCAAGGAGTATTTTGTGTGCCAGGTTTTCCATCTCCATATCTTTTTGGTGATGTATCTATTCAGGCCTCTACTTATTAATTGGGTCATCTTATTTCTTTGTATGTTTTGCATAAAAGTCACTTTTCAGATGTGTTTCCTAAATTTTTCTCAGTGTGTAGCTTTTTTTTTTTTTTTTTTTTGGTTCTCTTAACCAGAACATAGTTTTGTTTTGTTTTGTTTAGTTCCTTTGCTTTTTTTGAGATGGAGTCACCCCTTGTCACCCAGTCTGGTATGCAAAGGTGTGATTTCCGCCCACTGCAACTTTTGTCTATTATGTTGAAGGGATTCTTTTGCCTCAGTTTCCTGAGTAGTTTGGATTACATGTGCCTGCCAACAAGGGCACATTTTTCTTTTCTTTTTCTTTTTTTTTTTTTGTATTTTTAATAGAGGCAGCATGGCAGTCAGTTACTATGGGATGAAACGAAGGGGGTTGAATTTAGAAATAGAAATAAAGACAAAAAAGACCTGATTTAAAAGAGGGGACAAGGGTCTCATTTCTTCTACTCAGCAAAGGCACTGAGCTTCTACAGGCCTTGATATTTATTAGGCAGAACCTACAAGGAGGAAAGGTAATTGTTGGTCAGCTTCTTGATTTATCACTGCCTCACATAATTGCTTTCTTTATACTACAGGCTTCAGATGTTCCTATATATTACCACAAGAAATACTGTGCTTGGGGCATGAAAGTCCTCAGCATTCCTTCTGGCACCAGACGTGGTGTGTCAGGTTGCCAACATGCTGCTTTCATGAGAACAGTTCCCTCTCTGTTCGCAGACCCTCCAGTCATTACTGAGTTGGTCACAACCCTCATTCTTTTGGCCTGCAACGTCTTCTCCTTTTTGTTTTTGCATTAATTGAGTAAAGATAATTGCAGGCTGTGCAGCTCTCTACTGTTGTTTGGTGGTCCAGCTGCTTTTACAGACAATGAACATAAAACAGAGACATAATAACATTACTCTGATAATCACAAAAAAGACATTGAGGTGATGTTTGGAGGAGGTCCAAAGGTTAAGGCTCTCTAAACCTTGCAGAAATTCTGCCCAAGTTCTCAGAGGTGGCTGAAATACTTGAGTACGCTTATTCAAGTTAAGAATTTTACTTTATAAATCAAGTTTCCATAGATATTCCCTTTGGTTTTATTCCAAATTGATTACATAAATATGAGTATGCATAAAATGACAATGCAATTGCTGCCGCAACTACAAGTTTCTTCTTGGTTTCCTAGCCACAGAACTGTAGTCTTTAACATTGTTACTTCCGTGTGTATCTCAGTGTTAAGTTTATTTTTAAGCATCCATGTGTGGTTGGCTGTACACATCCAATTTTCTACATATTGAGCTGTTTGAATGGAGCTGCACATGGCTACTAAGGACACCACAACAGAAGTTATTAATTCACCTAAGGAGAATTACAAAAATTTTCATATCTAAAGCTCTACAAGCACAAGGAATAAGCTGAGTAAGAAAAAAGTTTACAAAATGGAAATCAGAGGTGGCCACTCAAGGCTCAGACAGATTTACAGAAATCTGTAATCCAGGATTGTGAACTAGAATTACTAGGGTGGTTATGCTGTATGTTTGTACGGTGCTATGATCAAGGGAATAAAACAGTTGGCAGGAATCACAAGTCATTTGGGCATCGTTTACCTGGAGTTGGTCCTTTTTGCTGCTAGAGAAACATAAGTTTAAAAACACAAATTGTAATTGAGTGGTAATGTTTTCTACAAGGGTAAGATTAAAACTGTGTTCAGCACAATTACTATAATTAGACAGTGTTCTGACACAAATGCTGCCACTCATATAGTAGAGTGCTGCCTTCCCTATTGACTCCTGAATTGGACCTCTCTTTCCTTGGTAATGCCATTGAGGCAAAGGTGGGCTAAAGCCTGTTTCATGCCAAGTGAACCTTGCTGCAGATTGGGATTGAATCCCAGCGCAATATAGTGAAGAGATGCTGACCAGTGTCAGCGAAGTTTATGCCACGAGGTCGGAGTCTCATCTCTCCCGTCTAAATGTCCACAGGGACCCAGAAAATAACGTCTCCCATTAGCATGTACTGTTGTCTAGTTGGAGGCGAAGACACTGGGTTCAAAGAGGGGGGTAAGAATTATCAAAGGGAGCCCATTCTATATAATTAATACAATTTGGGGGATGGGGCTGGGAGTGATTAGTAGCTAAACCAGTAATGTTAACAGAGCTAAGGCCTAATAGGTACATCTTTTTTTCCATGGTAACTCAGCCATACTTGGGATTAATTTGCAAGGCCACTGCAGTTGAGTGATGTACCCTGGTGATGCATAAAGGAAGTCCCTCCAATGGAGCCGCATAATTGATAATCATTGTTCTGAGAGTCTAATTACTCTTTGTCATGGTGTGTTAGGGGTCCTGGTGCGCGTGCTTCCTGTTCGTGATAGATGTCAGGGGGAATGTCACTCCAAACTACAGTTGATAATACTGGGGGATTGGGAATATATGCCCAATATGTGTTTGTCTCTGCACAAGGAAATCCTACTGCACAGGATGTTACAGGTAGCATGGCCATAAACGTGAGGTCAAGGGTGTTTGCCTGACCCTGGTGCTCTAGCAATTTCAACTGACTCATGGCTTGTAATGAAAGAGTTGGATCCATAGTTGGGATCCATGGCTCTCTCCAGTCTCCCTTTACATGGTCACAAACACATTGAGGGCACCCACATAGATTATCCACCTCCTGTAAAAACACAAGCATGCCCTCGTCCTTACATCAATAAATCTACTGAGCCTTTCCATTGTCTTTAGGGGGATTTTCATAATATTTTTGGGTATACTTTCCTTTTTCCCTATAACATTTACCAGTGTCATTCTGCCGTAGTCTTACTATCTGTGCCAGGAGTCAAAAAATTTAAAGTAAATAAGTAAAAAAAAAAATTAAAGTAA